>NC_140579.1:561141774-561785774 GCF_964204655.1 Triturus cristatus | reverse complement strand
CCATCCTTTTTGCCCACCATGTTCCATGGACCTGCCACTCCTATCTACTCTGAGTGTTCTGTTGAGCTGCCACCCCCTCCCACCTGCCTAGCATTGTCAGATGACTGTAACCTGTCCCTGCCACCTCCACCCTGCCTGTCCACATGCCATGCCCCTATCCTCTTCCTCCTGTCCCACATGGTCCATTGTACTGCCACACCCTTCTGCCCTCCCTGGTCTGTTGTGCTGCAACTGCTCCTCCTGCCTGCCCCGTGCGGTCTGTTGTGAGGCCCCTTCCCCTGAACTTTCTTGTCTGTGCACAGGTCCTGACCCTCCCTTCTATCCTCCATCGTCCTTTGTGCATGCCCCTGCACCCTCCTTCTTGCCCATCATAGCCATTGTGCTGCCACTAACCCTCCCACTTGCCATGCATGGCCTTCTGTGCTGCCATGGCCCCTCCCACATTCCCTGTGTGGTCAGTTAGCTGCCCCTGACCCCCTCCCACCTTCCCTCCATGGTCTGTGTGTATGCCATCACAGTCTCACTGTTGCTCTTCATGGTGTGTCTTGCTTCTAGTGCCCATCCTGCCTGACCTCCATGGCTATCTTGCTGCTCCTGCCCTGCCCCCTTGCCCCCAGCCCTCTGTTTACATGTGCAGACCCCTTCTCCCTCCCTCCTGGCTTGTCTGTTCCATTGTAATGCCCCTGATCCGTCCCTCCTGCCCTTTATGGTCTGTTATGCTGCAGCTTTCTCTCCTGTCTGTCCATTATGGTCAGCTAGCTACCATTGCCTCTTGCCCCTCTGTTCTCTGTTGTCCATGTGCATGGTCCTGTCCCCTCCCTCTTGCTTTCTATGGATTGTTGTGCTGCACTCCCGTCCCGCCTGCCCTGTGTGGTGTATTGTGCTGCTGCAAACCCTGATGCCTGCCCTGCAGGGTCAGTTTGGTGCACCTCTCCATGTCCCTCCTGTCCTCTGTTATCCAAGTCCATGTCCCTACCCCATTTCCTTCCATGATCCAATGTACCATAGTTGCGAACATTTTGAACTTGGTAAGAGGGAGATTTTGAAAAAAAACTGGGGTATTGATTTTCCCCTTTGAGTTACATTGAAAAAGAGGAAATTGTAGAAAGGAGACAGATCAAATAAAGCCCATTTGAGCTTAAAAACATTGGACGTTTCCTGGCTGAATCGGGTCTGTTGGCATGTATGGTTGTACTACCATTGCCTCTTCCTTCTGCCCACAATGGTCTATTACATTGCCACAGCCTCTCTTGCAAGTCCTGTATTGTTGGTTTGTTGCCCCTGCCCCCCTTTCCACTGCCCTCCATAGTCTGTTGTGCTGCCACGGCCCTTCCTGCATGCTCAGTGTGGTTAAATTGTTGCCTTTGCACCCTCCTACCTGCCTTCAATTTTCAGAGTCTGTGCCCCTGGCCTCTGCCTCTCAACAGTATCCTAATGAACAACTAGATTGCTAACATTCTATATTTATTACAAAAGTGTGGAACGCCTGACGTCATCTTGATGTAATCAAAACTGTAATACCTAGAGCATTTCCTTTAGAAATTACATATATGAGAGGGTCTTATTGGCATCAAAATTATGGTTAGTGCTCTAAAAGACTAAAATAAGGACATATTTTCTGAGTTTTCAAATAGCGACAAAGCACTTTTAAATTATTTGTTATCTTTATGTTTTTTTATCCAGTTGACCACTTGATTAAATGTTGCACTTAGGGGAGAGGATGTGGTGTTACTTCCAGAACTGCAGACTTTGCAACTGGGGAACCAGGTTGGAGTTTCTGCTTCAGCTCGACACTCTGTGATTCTGGTCAAATTACTTAGTCTCCCCATGTCTACAACCAAAATGAATTTGTTCTTGTGTGATGTAACCAATGCTCATGTAAAGCACTCCAATACCTGACAAGTCTGCACTATATAACACTGCAAAAACACAAAATAATAAGTGTTTTGCACACTTCTGTCATTGGGCTATATTTGGGCTCTATTGTCTCCGGTGGCCATCTTGAGAGATTTATTTGTTATGAAGTTTCCTAATTTCCTCATGTACTGCAGTCTCCTCAGTAGGAAATGCTTTCAGTTTTTTACTTTGGTTCCATCATGAAGGTATTCAGATATGTCACACATTTGCCACAAATTCTGAATGTTAGCACTCTAGTTGCTCATTAGATCACTGTAGTAAAACTACTGTTCCCCATGGAAGTCTGCTCCTGGTATTAAAAGTGCATGTTTCAGTCTGCATGTCAGAATTTTTTCATGAAATAGAAGAGGATTTGAGAAGTCACTCAAAATGTGCCCTCATTTTCTTTCTTCAGCATTAATCATAATTTCTATGGCAAAATGAACCCCCTCATTGTGTTCCTTTTTATATTAAATGTTTTAAGTGTTACCAGTTTATTCCAATCAAGATGGCTTCAGGTGTGCCATACTTTTGTCATAATGAAGACAGTAAGCGCTCTAGTTGTTTTTAAGAACACTCTGGGACATTCTGTCATTGGGCTATACTTGGGCTACATCTGGGTGATATTTGGGCTACATTTGGGCTCTTTTGTCTCTGGTGGCCATCTTGGGAGACTTATTTGTTATGAAGTTTCCTAATTTCCTCATTTACTGCAGTCTCCTCAGTAGGAAATACTTTCAGTTTTTTACTTTGATTCCATCAAGAAGGCATTCAGATGTGTCACACATTTGCCATAAATTCAGAATGTTAGCACTCTTTTTGCTCATTAGATCACTGTAGTAAAGATACTGCTCACCAGGGAAAACTGCTGCTGGTATTGAAAGTGCATGTTTCAGTCTGCATGTCAGAATTTGTTCATGAAATAGAAGAGGATTAGAGAAGTCACTCAAAATGTGCCCTAATTTTTCTTTCTGCAGCACTAATCATACTTTTTATGGAAAAATGAACCCCCTCATTTTGTTCCTTTTTAAATTAAATGTTTTAAGAGTTACCACTTTAATCCAAGCAAGATGGCTTCAGGTGTGCCATACGTTTATCATAAGTAGGACTGTTAGAGCTCTAGTTGTTCTTTGGAACACTCTGGGAAGCTGCAGTAGAACACAAAGGAATCAACTGACAGTCTCTGCCCTTGTTGGATGTACATGTTTTACTGAGAATGTCAGACTTCATTCTCACATGACTGAGAAAGATGATGTGAATTTACAGAAAATAAGCTCTCAGTTTAGCTTATAGATCACCTTCCAAACCTCTGTGGGAAAAGCATGAGAAAATATTTTTCTCTCAATCATGATATCCCAGCAGAAGGCTTTTTCACATGGTGAAATCACCTTAGAACATACCACAATTCCTAAAATGAGTATGGTACCATCAACAAATGATTTATAATGGAACTAAAGTCTTAAAACCTTCTATTAACTGCAATGCTTTTTAATGAGGTGCTATCATGTATATTGGTCCCAAGATGGCTGCCAACACTTCTTGGATGAAGTGCTGACAGCCAATCAGATCTCAGGATGAGATGTGTGTTTAGGCTCCGCCCACATATATATATGATTTTACTTTTGATTTTCTCAGGAACTACTGAACAGATTGACACCAGACCTGCAAAAGGCACATCCCTGAGCTGAGGACTACCTCTCTGCCAAATTTCAAGTAATTCTGTTCAGCCGTTCGGGCTGTACCTTGCACTAAAGGTCCCTATGGAAAATTGCATGGGGAAAACGCGTTTTGGGACCCCCCTTTTTTGTCAGCCCCCGCTTGACGAATCCCCCCGAGACTTTCAGGGTAGGAGCGGAGAGGAGCGCCCCACCTATTTTGAAAATTTCGCGAGATATATGCTCTTTGATGCACCGTGAATGGCGCACTCGCGGACGGGTGCTTTACAAACGCAGGGGTGAGCCCGCGATATTTATCCAATCTCTGTTACGTTGCCAATAAACTCTAGCAACTGCCCCCTTGAGTGCTGTTTTTCTTTTTGGGAAACAAGGAAACTGAGCTTTGAAGTTACATGAAAGGCAGTAAAGAGTGGTACTGCTGCAGAGTACAAATAAAAATTCCTGCTAGATAGAGATATCTGACTTTTGTCTAGTGGCAGTTTTGATGCCATAAGGCCATGCTGGAAAGAACAGATCTGTATTATGTGGATAGCTAAGTGGATTAGTAAAGCCACGCAGTAGAAACCCTTTGAAACAGATGAAATGTATGTCAGAGAGGGGCTATGGAGAGATGAGGGTCACGTTTGCAAGGATGGTGGTGAGGGAGTCAAAGGAGGTCATAGTGTGCAATTGTAAAGCACACGTTCACCTGTAGGCATCTTGGCCCCAAAATGATGGTTGCACTGGCTTCCACCAGCGCTAAAAGGCTGCGATGATGGGTATGTGGCAAGGTAAGGTAATACTGTGTCTTTTTTTTCTCTCTTTCTTAGTCTTTTTGGAAAGCGTACGGATTTTACAAAGGAAAGGTAAGGTGAATTTGTCATTATTGACTGTTAAACACTTCACTCACACACACACACCCACCTACACTTAAAAACCAATAACCTATCTGCCTTCTATGTACGATAGTGTTTTAAAAGGATAGTTTTAGGCACTAGCAGAGATTGCATATCGGTGGATGAATGCTGCCCAGTCCCTAAGTCTGGTTCTGGAGTCCAGCTCTGAGGCAGGCTCAGAGACTGAGACAGCAGATACTGAGACAGCATCTGAGGGAGAGGACAATGGAGCCGAATCTGGGAGTGATTTTTCAGTTGGCGCAGTTCCATCAGACGACTCATCGTCCAGCGATTCTGAAGGAGACGATGTCAGTCGTGCTGTCCCTTTGCCATCACAGTCTGTGCAGCAGGACACCAGTAACAGGTTAGAGCAACCCAAAGTGCAGGCACGTGCGGCCGCAAGCACAGACAGAGTGCTGTCTTGGCAGCCTCCCAATTTAGTTCAGCCCCAAATTCCGCCTTTCACTGGTGACGCTGGATGTAAAGTTGATACGGCAAATTTTTTGCCAATTGAGTCCATCTCTTTTTGGATGTTGACTTCCTTGATGAAATTGTGCAGCAAAGAAATTTGCATGCCGAACAATTTCTGAGGGAGCAAGGAGGCACTCTTGGGCCTCATTCCAGGGCTCGCAAGTGGACTCTCACTACTTTAGGGGAGTTGAAGATTTTTTTGGGCCTCACGCTTAAAATGGGGGAAGTTCATAAACCAACCTTGCTATCCTACTGGTCTACTCGCACGGTTTGGTTAACCCCCATCTTTGCACCATACATGAGCAGAGATCGTTTTTTGCTATTGCAGCGCATGCTGCATTTCAATGACAATTCTGCTGCATTGCCCTGAGACCATCCAGAGCAAAAACCAAAGGAAATGATGGACGGAGTGTTGAACATTGCAAGCACTCACCCCCAGTCAACTGATCTGGGTTTAATCCATCACCGTTCTTTAGCCCACTCTGCCACCCCAGTTCAGACATGGCCATATGCAAATCAGTCTGACCCTGTGCCTCATGGGAATAGTCCAGCCCGAACTGCCAAGCCATGTCTTCCCCGGACCGGAAACAAGCCCCCTAGGACCGGTTTCTGGCATTTCAGCCGTCTTCAGCCAGGCTTGCTTGAATCCAGTGGCAAAGTGAGCAAGGGACTCACGTCTGAGCATACCCTGCCAACTTATGGCGAACAAAGCAAAAACCAAAGGAAATGATGGACGGAGTGTTGAACATTGCAAGCACTCACCCCCAGTCAACTGATCTGGGTTTAATCCATCACCGTTCTTTAGCCCACTCTGCCACCCCAGTTCAGACAAGGCCATATGCAAATCAGTCTGACCCTGTGCCTCATGGGAACAGTCCAGCCCGAACTGCCAAGCCATGTCTTCCCCGGACCGGAAACAAGCCCCTTAGGACCGGTTTCTGGCATTTCAGCCGTGCTCAGACGTGAGTCCCTTGCTCACTTTGCCACTGGATTCAAGCAAGCCTGGCTGAAGACGGCTGAAATGCCAGAAACTGGTCCTAGGAAGCTTGTTTCCAGTCCAGGGAAGGCATGGCTTGGCAATTCGGGCTGGACTGTTCCCATGAGGCACATGGTCAGACTGATTTGCATATGGCCATGTCTGAACTGGGGTGGCAGAGTGGGCTAAAGAACGGTGATGGATCAAACCCAGATCTGTTGACTGGGTGTGAGTGTTTGATTGGTTCTGATGCTCCATCCATCACCACCCCCCTTTTGTACCGCCTGAGACCATCCAGACCATAACAGGTTGTTCAAAATTCGGCCTGTCGTGGAACATTTGTCTGCCAGGTTTCCAGAGGTTTATACTCCTGGAAAGAATATAGCCATTGATGAGTCCTTGATCTTGTAAAAAGGGCGGCTGCTGTTTAGGCAGTACATTCAGAGCAAACGTGCTCGCTATGGCATCAAGCTGTACATGCTGTGTGAGAGCTCGACTGGCTATGTGTACAGCTTAAGAGTGTATACAGGGAAGGACACAACTCTTAACCCTGTAGGTTGCCCTACCACGCTAGGGGTCACAAGAAAGATCATATAAGAGCTTGTCCAGCCACTTCTTCACAAAGGTTATAACCTTTATGTGGACGATTTCTATACAGGAGTAGAGCTATTCAGTGAGTTCTACAAAGCTGGCACCATGGCTTGCGGTTCAATTTGTTGTCGCCGCAAAGGATTCCCGCATGGGCTTGTTTACAAGAAGCTCCAAAAATCCCAGAGCACTGCGTTGCGTTCCAACGAACTGCTAGCAGTCAAGTTCTTAGATAGGCATGACGTGTACGTGCTCACTACAATTCATGCTGAGAGCACTTCCGCTGTCACGGTTTGGGGTCACAAGCCCACCTGTATTCTTGATTACAACAAGTACAGGGGCAGAGTGGACAAGAACGATCAGGTTCTTCAGCCATACAATGCGAGTCGGAAAACTCGCACTTGGTATAAGAAACTTTACCATATACGCACCGTTTACGCACCTGATCCAGATGGCAACATACAATGCGTATGTTATTTATCGTGAAACTACCACAGGAAGACTCATGTCTTTCCTTGACTTTCAGTTGTCTGTAATTGAAAGTCTCACTGCTACAGAAGCAGCAGCCTCCACTTCATGTGTTCTGGAGGACGTGGCAAGGTTGCAGGAGTGACACTTTGCTGATAAAATTCCTGCAACACCCAAAAAGGAGCGACCATGTCATCATTGTAAAGTGTGCTCGATGCAGGGAAGGAGGCAGGAGACTCGTGTTTACTGTCCCCAGTGCCCAAGTAAGCCTGCTTCCTGTTTTGCTACTAGCTTTATGTTGTATCACACTAAAGCAAAATACTGGGAAATTGACTGAGGCGGAGCTGCCAATAGGTTAACCTTTCAATTGTTGTGAATGGATAGCTACTGTCTGTGGGCCACTACTTCACTATGCAAGCAGCTGCAAAATATTTCTTCCTCTACTTCAGGAAATCATGGACTTCTCAACAACTTTATCTGCTTTGAGAACGTGGCAGTTGTGCTGTTCGCAAATTGACAAGTGCATTGTAGTCCCCCCGCTGCACATACTGGTGGACAGAACATACGCCATGTTGTCTCGGAGTACCTGTGTTTCACATTCAACCATTCTTCATAGTTTATGGTGTTCGCTTTAGAAAGCTTTTGAAAGTTTCCAGCATGTTTGCCTTAGTTTCAAAGGTAGATATGCTTGCTCAGCCCGAGGAATGACTTTGCGGCATACTCGGGCACCCCCATCTTGCATCCACAAACTGGAAGGAGTTGGATTTAGCATAGTGAGAGCATTGATAGCATGTGACAGTAATGTTTTCTCATGCTTCAAGTAGCTAGAGATGGAAGGCATTAGTATAGGGTCTCTTGACAATTAGACAGGATTAGTTAGGACAGACACGCAAACGGGTTAGAACAGCTTATGGTGGGTGCGCTTTCCGAGGAGTATTGCAAAGGTTGAAGGCAGGTAGTAAAGGTAGTATAGATACACGTCATGACTTCATCTTCACCCATGGATTCAAATCCATTGCTGCCGCACTTGCACTGAATTTACTACAGTACTTATGGGTCAATGCTGCTTGCCATGTTCATCCTCCGCTAGAACTTAGTAGATGGTCAGTTTGCTGTATGATGACTGCATTACAGTCACTGCACATAACGGTGGATTGGACATATGGACTACCCGTGTTTCACATTTATCCGTTCTTCATAGTTTATGATGTTATCTTTTAAAAAGTTCCAGCATGTTTGCCTTAGTTTCAAAGGTAGATATGCTCGCTCAATTTGAGATATGGCCTATAAGGATACTCGGACACCCCCCATCTTGCATCCACAAACTGGAAGGAGTTGGATTTAGCATAGTGAATGCACTAAAGGCGCATGAAAGACATGTCTTCCTGAGCCTGATGTGGCTGTCTTGGAAGCCAGTAGTAAAGGCTCACTCGGCATGCGTTCGGTAACGTTCAGGAAGAAGGAGGGGGAGACTTGACAAGCGGTAAAATGTAGTCAAATTAATTATGTCTTGTGGCATATGAATGTAATGGGCCCTTGCATGGCGGCGGAATGTTTGTGTGAGTGCAAGTGATTTGGTTGTTTGGGCCCGTAGCTGGGGGTATGGATGTCTTGTGTGTGGTGTGTGAATGGCGTGTGAATGGACCATAAAGCGGTTGGTGCCGTGAAGTGGCTTTATGGCTCACCTTCAGAAGGCTTGGCTTCAGTATTTATATACTTTGATAAGTATTTGTGCTTTGAAGCCAGAGTTTCTGGAGGTGCTAAAACCAACCAATGTAAGTGTGGATTAGCTTTATCAAATTAGTGTTAGGTTTATATTTGTGGCAGTGTAATGGCTTTTTGTAAGATTTTATTTTTCTCAATATGGGTAGCATGGAAATTTGTACCCTAGCTCAGCCGTCACCTAGGCAAACCTTCACATTTTTGAGAAGTAGACAAAGGGGGAAGAACAAGGGTGAATGACTGGCGTGGCTCTTGTTTTCTTTTTTTTTTCTACCCAACATGCCCTGAAAAGCTCAAATTTAGTTGAAAAAAACTTTTTTTCCGCACATTTTTGTGTGGGGAAGTTGTGGGATCACCAGGCTGACACAAATCTCCTACCGCCCAGTGTTCCCCCAGGTCTCCCTATAAAAATGGTGCCTCACTCGTGTGGGCGGCTCAAGTACCCGCAACAGGCAAGGGCCCAAAACGTATTGAGGAGACATCAAAATAGCCTAAAACAAAACAACCTGGTTTTGCAAGGGGGTTCACCTGGGTTTTTGGCCCGTGCTCGGCGGCCAGCTTGGGAAACCTACCAAACCCATACATTTCTGAAAACTAGACACCTGGGGAATTCCAGGGAGGTATTGGTTGCGTGGATCCCCCAACATTTTCCTACCCAGAATCCCCTGCAAACCTCAAATTTAGGTGAAAAAATCACTTTTTCCACCTATTTTTGTGTGGGAAAGTTGTTGGATCACCGGGCTGACACAAATTTCCTACCACCCAGCATTCCCCCAGGTCTCCTGACAAAAATTGTGCCTCACTCGTGTGGGAGTTCCTAAGTACCCTTGACAGGCAAGGGCCCAGAACGTATTGAGGAGACATCAAAACTGCCTATCACAAAACAACCTGGTTTTGCAAGGGGGGGTCACCTGGGTTTTTGGCCCCGTGCTCGGCGGCCAGCTAGGGAAACCTACCAAACCCACACATTTCTGAAAACTAGACACCCAGGAGATTCCAGGGAGGTATTGGTTGTGTGGATCCCCCAACATTTTCCTACCCAGAATCCACTGCAAACCTCAAATGTAGCTGAAAAAATCACTTTTTCCACATATTTTTGTGTGGGAAAGTTGTGACATCACCGGGCTGACACAAATTTCCTACCACCCAGAGTTCCCCCAGGTCTCCCGATAAAAATGGTGCCTCACTCGTATGGGAGGCCCAAGTACCCGTGACAGGCAAGGGCCCAAAACATATTGAGGAGACGTCAAAATTGCCTATCACAAAACAACCTGCTTTTGCAAGGGGGTCACCTGGGTTTTTGACCCCGTGCTCGGCGGCCAGCTATGGAAACCTACCAAACCCACATATTTTTGAAAACTAGACACCCAGAATATTCCAGGGAGGTATTGTTTGCGTGGATCCCCCAACATTTCCTTACCCAGAATCCCCTGTAAACCTCAAATTTAGCTGAAAAAATCAATCACTTTTTCCATATATTTTTGTGTGGGAAAGTTGTTGGATCAAGGGGCTGACACAAATTTCCTACCACCCAGCGTTGCCCCAGGTCTCCTGATAAAAATGGTGCCTCACTCGTGTGGGAGGCCCAAATACCCGCGACAGGCAAGGGCCCAAAACATTTTGTGACAGGCAATTTTGATGTCACCTCAATATGTTTTGGGCCCTTGCCTGTCGCAGGTACTTCGGCCTCCCACACAAGTGAGGCACCATTTTTATCGGGAGACCTGGGGAAACGCTGGGTGGTAAGAAATTTGTGTCAGCCCGGTGATGCCACAACTTTCCCAGACAAAAATGTGTGGAAAAAGTGATTTTTTGCAGCTAAATTTGAGGTTTGCAGGGAATTCTGGGTAAGAAAACGTTGGGGGATCCACGCAACCAATACCTCCCTGGAATTCCCCTGGTGTCTAGTTTTTAGAAATGTGTGGGTTTGGTAGGTTTCCCTAGCTAGCCGCCGAGCACAGGGCCACAATCTCAGGTGACCCCCTTGCAAAACCAGGTTGCTTTGAGATAGGCAATTTTGATGTCTCCTCAATAAGTTTTGGGCCCTTGCCTGTCGCGGGTACTTGGACCTAACACACGAGTGAGGCACCATTTTTATCGGGAGACCTGGGGGAACGCTGGGTGGTAGGAAATTTGTGTCAGCCTGGTGATGTCACAACTTTCCCACACAAAAATGTGTGTAAAAGGTGATTTTTTCAGCTACATTTGAGGTTTGCAGGGGATTCTTAGTAAGAAAACGTTTGGGGATACACGCAACCAATACCTCCCTGGAATCCCCCGGGTGTCTAGTTTTCAGAAATGTGTGGGTTTGGTAGATTTCCCTAGCTAGCCACCGAGCACGGGGCCAAAAACCCAGGTGACCCCCCTTGCAAAACCAGGTTGCTTTGTGATAGGCAATTTTGATGTCTCATCAAGAAGTTTTGGGCCCTTGCCTGTCGCAGGTACTTGGGCCTCCCACACGAGTGAGGTACCATTTTTCTCGGAAGACTTTGGGGAACGTGGGGTGGGTGGAATTTTGTGGATTCACGCAGATTCCAGAACTTTCCACCACAGAAATGTGAGGGAAATGTGTTTTTTTGACAATTTTTTAGGTTTTCAAGGGATTCTGGGTAACAGAACCTGGTGAGAGCCAGCCAAGTCACCCCATCCTGGATTTCCCTGGGTGTCTAGTTTTCAAAAATGTATAGGTTTGATAATTTTCCCTAATTGTCGGCAGAGCTAGGGTTCAAAATCTACAGCTAGGCACTTTGCAAAAATAGGGTCAATTTTCACTGTTAAAATGTGGTGTGCCCACGTTGCGTTTTGGGCTGTTTCCTGTCGTGGGTACTTGGGCCTCCCACACAAGTGAGATACCATTTTTCTCGGAAGACTTTCGGGAACGCGGGGTGGGTGGAATTTTGGGGATTGACGCAGATTCCAGAACTTTCCACCACAGAAATGTGAGGAAAATTTGTTTTTTTTTGACAATTCTTTAGGTTTGCAAGGGATTCTGGGTAACAGAACCTGGTGAGAGCCAGCCAAGTCACCCCATCCTGGATTTCCCTGGGTGTCTAGTTTTCAAAAATGTATAGGTTTGATAATTTTCCCTAATTGCCGGCAGAGCTAGGGTTCAAATTCTACAGCTAGGCACTTTGTAAAAATAGGGTCAATTTTCACTGTTAAAATGTGGTGTGTCCACGTTGCGTTTTGGGCTGTTTCCTGTTGCGGGTACTTGGGCCTCCCACACAAGTAAGGTACCACTTTTCTCGGAAGACTTTGGGGAATGCGGGGTGGGTGGAATTTTGTGGATCCACGCAGGTTTCAGAATTTTCCACCACAGAAATATGAGGAAAATGTGTTTGTTTTGATAATTTCTTAGGCTTGCAAGGGATTCTGGGTAACAGAACCTGGAGAGATCTAGCCAAGTCACCCCATCCTGGATTCCTCTGGGTGTCTAGTTTTCAAACATGTATAGGTTTGATAGGTTTCCCTAGGTGCCGGCAGAGCTAGGGTTCAAAATCTACAGCTAGGCACTTTGCAAAAAAAGGGTCCGTTTTCACTGTGAAAATGTGGTGTGTCCACGTTGCGTTTTGGGCCGTTTCCTGTCATGGGTACTTGGGCTTCCCACACAAGTGAGGTACCATTTTTGTCGGAAGACTTTGGGGAACGCAGGGTGGGTGGAATTTTGTGGATCCACGCAGGTTCCAGAACTTTCCACCACAGAAATGTGAGGAAAATGTAGTTTTTTAAACATTTTTTTAGGTTTGCAAGGGATTCTGGGTAACAGAACCTGGTGTGATCCAGCCAAGTCACCCCATCCTGGATTCCTCTGGGTGTCTAGTTTTAAAAAATGTATAGGTTTGATAGGTTTCCCTCAGTGCCGGCAGAGTTAGGGTTCAAAATCGACAGCTAGGCGCTTTGCAAAAAAAGGGTCCGTTTTAACTGTGAAAATGTGGTGTGTCCACGTTGCGTTTTGGGCCGTTTCCTGTCGCGGGTACTTGGTCCTCCCACACAAGTGAGGTACAATTTTTCTTGGAAGACTTTGGGGAACGGGGGGTGGGTGGAATCTTGTGGATCTATGCAGATTCCAGAACTTTCCACCACAGAAATGTGAGGAAAATGTGTTTTTTTGACAATTTTGTACATTTGAAAGGGATTCTGGGTAACAGAAACTGATGAGAGCCAGCCAAGTCACCCTATCCTGGATTCCCCTGGGTGTCTATGTATATGTTTGATAGGTTTCCCGAGGTGCTGGCAGAGCTAGGGTTCAAAATCTACAGCTAGGCACTTGGCAAAAAAAGGGTCAGTTTTCACTGTGAAAATGTGGTGTGTCTGCGGTGCGTTTTGGGCCGTTTCCTGTCACGGCAACTTGGGCCTCCCACACAAGTGAGGTTCCATTTTTCTCGGAAGACTTTGGGGAACGCGGGGTGGGTGGAATTATGTAGATCCACGCAGATTCGAGAAGTTTCCACCACAGAAATGTGAGGAAAATGTGTTTTTTTTTTACAATTTTTTAGGTTTGCAGGGGATTCTGGGTAACAGACCCTGGTGGGAGGCAGTCAAGTCACCCCATCCTGGATTCCCCTGGGTGTCTAGTTTTCAAAAATGTATAGGTTTGTTAGGTTTCTCTAGGTGCTGGTAGAGCTAGGGTTCAAAATCTACAGCTAGGCACTTGGCAAAAAAAGGGTCAGTTTTCACTGTAAAAATAAATTGTGTCCACGTTGCGTTTTGAGCCGTTTCCTGTCGCGGACACTAGGCCTAGACACACAAGTGAGGTACCATTTTTATCGGAAGACTTAGGGTAACACAGAATTGAAGAGCAACTGTGATTACCTATTGACTTTCGATGCATTTCTGCCTTCCAAATGAAAGGCAATGTGTAAAAAATAAGTCATTTTGAAAAATGACCCATAATTCTCATGCTAGTATGGGTCCTTCCAATTTCTGAAATGTGCAAATATTGACTGTTTTTAAACTCTATATTTTGTTCCCATTTCAGAAATACATAGGTGTCTTTCATACCTATTTTTCCATGTATACATTTTCCCAGAATAATTGCTGTATACCCGGAACATAATAAAAAATCATTGCAAGACGCTGCTTAATTACTGGCTGTGAGTTCGTCGGGTTCTTGACGAACCTACAAGTCCTATATATCCCCACAACCAGAAACGTCCAGTGGATGTAACAGTATATTGTTTTCAAACAGCTGTTGTAATTAGAAGAAGTTACAGGTGAAAACGTTGACACGAATGTCTGTTTTTTCGACTAATTTTCAATTTTTCCTATATTCAACGGTTAGTTTCTATAAAGAAACCTTGAAGGATCTACACAAATGACTGCTTTATGAATTCAAAATTTCGACTACTTTTCTAAAATATATAGCTTTCCAGGATCCATTATTGCTTTCATACCCATTTCTACCATTAACTGGAAAGAGTTTGAAAGCACAAAAAATAGCAAAAATGGGCTATGTCACAGAAAAATGCCAAAATTGTGTAAAACATTTTAGTTTTCTGACAAAGGTCTGCTTGTCCCTGAAAGCTGGGAAGATGGTGATTTCAGCACTACAACCCCTTTTTTGATACCATTTGCAGGGGAAAAAACAGACGCTTTCATCTGTAGCTCTTTTTTCCCATTTTTCCCCCAAAAACCAAAATTTACCTGTTTTTTGGCTAATTTCTTGGTCCCATCCGGGGTAATCCACAAACTCTGGGTGCCTGTAGAATCCCCATGAAGTTGGAAGAAAAGGACGCAAATTTGGCATGGATACCTTATGTGGTCAAAAAGTTACAGAGGCCTAATCACGAACAACCCCAAATAGCCAAAAAAGGGCTCAGCACTGGGGGGGGAAAGGCCCAGCATTTAAGGGAATAAACTGTTTGTGACTGCGATTTCAAACCACTAGTATATACCATTGTGACTCACATTTAGGAGGGTATGCCCCTTTCGTGCCCTCTACTAATTGTGATCAGGAGTAATTATCATGTCACCATTGCCTGTCCCGATTTTGTCCCCGGGTCAGGCATGGCCGGAAGGGGAGGAGGTGCGGGATGAAGCGGCAGTTCGCGCTCGGCAATAGAAAAATAAAGATGGGTTCCTACCACTCTCCGTGTCCGTGTGTTTCCTGGGGCATGGGGAATACGAAACTGGCGACGAGGGTGGGATGCGAAGTCACCCCCCTCCACCGTCACTTCTCGCAAGCTGAAACGAGCGCGCGCTACCGTAAGTGAAAGTGGAGTGCCAGAACTGACAGAGAAAGCCTGTGCGACTGAAAACGAAGCGCGTGCTGCCGCCAGTGAAAGCGGAGCGCCCGAGCTGCCAAAGGAAGCCTTCACGAGTGGAAAACGAAGCGCGCTGCCGCAGGTGTAAGCGGAGCGCTCCAGCCACCAGAGGAAAGCACGAGTAACAGTCAGCACAGCAACGCAGTTCGTGATTGAGGAAGGGCTTACATTGAAGACAAAACCTGACCACACGAAAGAACAGCGCGTGAAGGCAGGGGTAAGTCAAATGCAATTGCCCCTGTGAAGACTGCAGCATGAATGCATGAGTCCCTTTTGGTGGCCATTGTGAGGTCAGGCATGCTGCATTGACCAAGCTTAGCTCTAACTCGGCGGCCATTTTGAAGTCAGGCAACACACTTAAGGAGTCCTCAAGGTCTATCAAAGTCACATTTGAGCCTCGCAGATGCCTCCAAAGTCACTGGAACTACGCTGTACCCCACAATGTCAGACCCTGACTCCTCGCAGCAAGCCGTGCCCGGCCCAGCACACAATGCTTTGCCACCTGGACCGATACTCATGGGAGTATCATATCGACGCCCTCCTGAACCACTGCCACTAATGTCCGGAAACAGTATGGGCCCCGTGTGGAAGAGTTGGCTCGAAGAATTCGAAGACTTCATGAAAGGATCACAAGTCCGTGACTCCAATCAACAGCTCATTGCCCTACGCAATCTTGCAGGTAAAGATAAAGGACAAATCATCAAAGACTTACCGCCTGCAAATGCTGCGTCATATGAGAGCGTGAGAGAAGCCCTGAACAAGAAATTTCTTCACAAGTGGAACCTAGATTATCAGTGCTACACATTCAACCTTGCGTCTCGGGAGCGATATGAACCCAAGGGCGAGTTCATATCCTGCCTTAAGCGCTTAGCCCGCCACTGCGAATTCGACAAGTTCAACACAGAAGACGCTCTTCGCCTGCGCATCATTGATGGATGCCAATCTGAGTCATTACGCCATCGACTACTGAAGAAACACTACATGCTACATGAGATAGAAGAACTCACGCACATCAACGATCAAGCCGAGGAGCACGCGAAGAAGATGGGGGCCAGCATCCCTGAAAGAAAGGAGCAAGCCTTCCGTGTGCACTCTCACATGGAAACGAGGCATCGCCCAGATTGACACACATCGGGAAGAGCCACAAGACCGCCTCGTATGAAATCACCACGCCAAGGGACACAGAACAGTCACGCCCGTAGACAACCTTCACAATGCTACAGATGTGACCAAGACTACCCTCACACGGGTCAGTGTCCAGCCATTGTACAACAATGTCACCGCTGTGGGAAAGACAACCATTTTGAAGCAGCTGTCAGACCCGTCGCATGGAAGCGAGACAGACTAAACAGAACATAGGATCATGTCACCATGTAAGGGCTGTTCGTGATCGAAGAGATCATTCGACGAGCTCATCCAGATCCAGTACACAGTCACACAGCTCATACCGATCTCAGCGGTCAACATCCAGAGATTCGTCTTCCCTTACTCCCATTTCACAGGACAGTGATGAGTATGTATGCATGGTGGCAGACCCAGATAGACTGAAGAAGTACCCGCGACTACACATCCAAATTGGAGGCCACTCTGCGAAGTTTGTTTTAGACACAGGCGCGTCACTCAACTACATTTGCGTCACCGAATACCAGAGCATGAATCCAAAGCCGAAGTTAGAACCAGCAGCAGTGCGGGTCTACACATGGATATCCAGAGAACCACTACCATGCTTAGGACAATTTCGTACCACACTAACCTACAAAGATAGGAAAATCCAAGCACAGATTCACATCATCGAAGGCCCTGAAGCAGCCGACTGCCTTCTCAGTCTACCCACAGCGGAACGCCTGAAGCTAGTCGAGATCCTATACAAAGGGGACGATTCACCAGACATTATCAACAAGTTCCCAAAACTGTTCCACGGTCTAGGGAAGCTTGCCCATTTCAAAGTCAAGCTACACATCAATGAACAAGTGACGCCAGTGGCACAACATCACAGGAAAGCGCCCTTTCACCTACAACAAGCAGTAGATGATGAACTCCAAGACTTATTAAAAGTGGATATCATTGAAAGATCGAGTGGACCCACTCCATGGGTGTCTTCCGTGGTAGTCATACCCAAGAGAGGCCAAGACAACAAAGTACGCCTGTGCGTAGACATGCGAGCTCCTAATAAAGCCATCGAACGGGAGCGACACTCAGGACCCCACATCAGTGACATGATCAAACGCCTGAACGGTGCGACAGTCTTTTCAAAACTAGATCTCAACAAGGGATATCATCAACTTGAGTTGCACGAACGATCACGTTATATCACTACCTTCACCACACACCAAGGACTCTTCTGATACAAACGCCTCAACTTCGGGATCTCCTCTGCCTCTGAGATCTTCCAGATGGCTGTCAGACGACATCTTGGTGTTCGGAGAGACCCAGAAAGATCACGACAAATCGCTGGATCGGGTGTGTCACGCCTTACCCAATGCTAACCTCACACTCAATCGGGACCTCAAGTTCTATGGCCACATCTTCTCCAAGGAGGGCATGAGACCTGACCCCGACAAGATATCAGCACTCTCGGACACTCCACAGCCGCACGACATCAGTGATGTTCGCTCGTTCCTGGGGATGACCAGCTACTGCGCCCGTTACATCAAAGATTACGTCACAATCAGCTACCCTCTCTGAGAATTAACTCGACAAGGGCAAAGTTTTCAGTGGTCAGCTACGTGTGACCGGGCTTTCAACACAATCAAGGCAGCAGTGAGTTCAGCCACCAACCTCGCGTATTTCAACCCCAAACGGAAAACCGAAATCACAGTAGATTCCAGCCCCGTTGGGTTAGGAGCAATTCTGGCGCAATATGATGATGAAGCCGACGAACGCCACATCATCGCTTACACCAGCCGCAGCCTTACTGACACAGAAAAGGCATATTCCCAGCCGGTAAAAGAAAGCCTGGCAGTTGTATGGGCGTGTGAGCATTTTCACCTCTTCGTGTATGGCAAGCACATCACACTCATCACCGACCACCAGGCGTTGATCACCATCTTTGGGAACCCCAGAGCAAAGATCGCTCCGCGAATTGAAAGATGGGGCATCCGCCTACAGGATTATACATACAACATCATCCACAAACCGGGGAAGGCAGAGAATCATATTTTTTAATCTGGCAGCTGAGCATGAACAGCCTGCCAAATATTAATCTTCACACCCTTGACCAAAAGGTGGCACTTAAATTAATGTGGTCACTGTCTTTTTCGTCATGAGATTTTCAATGACACTCATGAATATGAAACCAAATTGCCCCCAATTTTTTTGGGGTGGTCATCACAGTCCATGGGGAGTCCCACAGGAGCCAGTGCTGCCACCTAGTGTGTTCCCACCTGCTGTCATAGTATTCCTGTGGGACCCCCCAAAAAAACATTAAAAATGAAATGTGGGATGGAACCCTGTGAACAGTTGGCCTCCTGTAGATGTGTTGACTGTCAGCGGGCACTTAGCCACCAGCGGGGAGTTGGTCACAGGTCTTGGCCATAGGCCAGGCCTTGCTGCAAACCTGGCCATGCGAGGCTAGGGGTTGCCACAGAAGTATCATAATAAAATATTACTTTGTGTTAAGAAAATAAATTGAAATTCACAAAAAAAACAAGGTAAAAATTGAGACATCTGATGAAGTAAGGTAGTAATATTTTAACTTACGTAAAAAAAAGGGAAATTGTGAAATGTACTGGAAAAAACAAAGTGGAGTTATACATAGGCTTTTTTTCAAGCAAAAAAAAAATAACCAAAAAAACCTAAATAAAATTCACAAGTTACACGCATCTGACATAAGTATATCTTATGCTATGACGCATTGCATGTACACTCACATATTACATCACTGATGACATCTGAAATCTGTGGCGGTACAAGTTAAACTTATGTCAGTTCCCTATATCTGGTGAATTTCAGGAAATATTGGATTACTGCTATAAGCCTAGATTGGATGCACTGCTGTTCCACAGTTTACTGCTATAGCAAATGAAAGACATTTCCTTTTTGCTTTTTTCAGTCTAAGTGAGCATGGGAAATTCTGGTGAGGGGTCCAGACATTTTAGTAGCTTAGCTGAGATTCTGATCCCATCACAGAATACAGATGCTTGTTCGGTATTAATGGAGTGTGGATTCTTAAATCTCAAACGTCGTGTTTAATCACCATACAAACCCCACCACTGATTGTTTTTTTTTTGTGGTCACTGTGGAGAGAGACCCAGGAGCAATCATTTACATACTTTTCTGTGAACAGTTAAGACCAACGGGGCTCCACAAGAAACAACAAAGAGAATTATAGTGAGTTAAAAGGACTTTTTAACAAATGTAGTTACTTCATTAGGTACTCAGTTATAAGCATCATTATTGCAAGTTTAAATGTTTCTTGATTTAATATTTCAAGAGAAGGGAAAAAAAAACATTAACAAGAACTATGCACAAAATACAAAATATGTAAAAAGTGTGTTCCATAAAAGAAAACCTATTCTAAATTAAGCAAGTATTGGTCGGAAAAGGGCATTTGGTCAGGAAAATACGGTAAGGTGTCAGCTTCAGAAAAGCAAGATAAAGATTTCTAATGAGAAAATGTATGCTTCGGCATTCGGCCTTTGCACTCAGCAGACAGTGGAGATCAGCAGAGGTGAGGAAGATCTTCTCAAGTCGAAGACAGCAAGCATCTCCTCTCTAAGATAAGGACCTCACACTATTATTGTTTAACAAGGCACTAGTTTAGAACATCAAGAACAAAAATTCCCTATTCATAAATAAAGAAGCAGCATTTGTGTATGTAATAACAAGACAAACCTTATAGAAGACTTCTGTGATATGATGTGTACAAAACTATGCGAAGAAAGAAGATTCTTAAATGTACAATAGAACCAGGTTACTGAATTAAGGACAATGGAACTTAGTGGACTCAAAAACCGTCTTTAAAGCAAAACTCAATTTGACCCAAATATCTAAATATATTGTGCTTTATTATTTTATTTTTTGTTGTTGTGCTGTATTTGAAAACCTTCACAGTATCTCACACATGTGATATGACACAACAGAATGAGTAAAGTCTACTGTTGGGATGGAGACCCTGTTCCATGAAAGTTGTCTTGCCTACTGGGGTTGCAAGGATCTTCCGAGCCTTATGGGAGCAGCAGATGATGAAAATCTTACAGAGATTTTATTTTCTAGTATTTGTTACTTCAACACTTACCGCAATGGTCTGTGGTATAATCTCTGAAGACTCGCCGTCTCTTCCCAGCTCTGTGCCGGTCGGCAGGAGATTCCACGCAAGCGCATACTTTCGTTTTCGAGAGAGAGAGGACATGCATCTTTCCTAGGGTATTTAAGTCTTCCGAACTGCAGGTAAACCTATACAGAAATATAATGGGAATGGTATGACTGTTTCTCTTTATATCTTTCTTGTTGGCAGCAGAGATGGTTAAACATTCCCAGAAGAGGATGCTCACCTCTCCCCCCTCATGCCCCATCACCACATTCATCTCACTCCTCTGGTCTGCCTTCCTCCACTCACAAAAGACAGGGGCAGAAGAGGGAGGAGAGTCTCAGCAGCATTGTTTTGGGGACATGGCATCATATAAAAAAGGATAATTCCGAACCAGATATGGGAAGGAAATCAGCAGGAAATGTACTGCCACCTTCTGACAAGTCTTCTCCCAGTGAATACTTCTTTCTTGTCCCAGACCAAAAAGGGAAATATATTTCTAAGGATATATTGCAGGAAGTCTGATCCCATGCAAGGAAGAATATGGGCGTTCAACTTGCAGTATTGCACAATACCTGTACAAAAACCCATCTCTAATTTCTTTATAATTGCTGACTTGTGACTCACCCATTCGCTGATTAAATAGAAATGACGTAGCCGCTCAAACATAAGAACTTATTACAGCTCAGTTCAGACAGCACAATGCCCATGCCAGAGCCAGCAGCCAAGGAGGAAGTCAAGTCAGATCACAGAGCACAATTAAAGTAACTATTTAAAGAATGAAAATGAAACCTGACTTTCTTTCTTCTCCTCTGCTTTTCTAGATGTAAAGTGACAAACAGAAATAATATTTTTTTTCACTCCTTATGTAATTATGTAATTATAGGAAAGTTAGAATCTTTCTGCAAATTCCTACAGATTCAGAGCTACTGTGGCTTGAATTAAACTGATTAAAATATCTTTTTTGCAACATATACATAACAGCTTTTTAGGTCTCGCCTGATCCAGCGCTTGCGCTGATCTGGCCGAGACATTTTGTATACAGGCTTTTCAAAGTGCTGCCGTGGCCTAAAGCTGCAGTGCATGTGAACGTGCACGTGCGCAGCGCCATGTGTCTTTCCTCCGTAGCACGCGATTGTAATCGCGATCACTTTCACTTTCGCGGCCGCGTTGCCAAAGCTTGTGTATGTTAATGCTTTTGTTATTTCAAAGCTTTTGTGAATCGCGGCCGCGTCTGCCTCAATTTCGCCCGCATGGCCAATGATTGTTTTTATTTTCAGTGCGCAAGTACACACACACACACCACTGAAGCTGTTGTTTCATTTATATTACGTCTTCCTGTGCCGTGTTTGCCCGCCCCCACCACCGTTCCGAGACCCCTGCTTTAAAAAAATTATTTTTAGCTCCGCACACCACTTGTGGGACACCTGGGGATCTGCATGGCCTAGCTTACTTTACTGTTTTGGGGATGTGGTGGAGGCCGGGTGCTGGGCCTGCTCCGATGCCATCGCTGCTGCTATCCCAATTCTGGCCAATGCTTGTTTTTATTTTCAGTGCGCAAGTACACACACACACCACTGACGCTGTTGTTTTATTTATATTACGTCTTCCTGTGCCGTGTTTGCCCACCCCCACCACCGTTCCGAGATGCCTGCTTTTAAAAAATTATTTTTAGCTCCGCACACCACTTGTGGGACACCTGGGGATCTGCATGGCCGAGGTTACTTTACTGTTTTGGGGATGTGGTGGAGGCCGGGTGCTGGGCCTGCTCCGATGCCATCGCTGCTGCTATCCCAATTCTGGCCAATGCTTGTTTTTATTTTCAGTGCGCAAGTACACACACACACCACTGACGCTGTTGTTTCATTTATATTACGTCTTCCTGTGCCGTGTTTGCCCGCCCCCACCACCGTTCCGAGATGCCTGCTTTTAAAAATTTATTTTTAGCTCCGCACACCACTTGCGGGACACCTGGGGATCTGCATGGCCGAGGTTACTTTACTGTTTTGGGGATGTGGTGGAGGCCGGGTGCTGGGCCTGCTCCGATGCCATCGCTGCTGCTATCCCAATTCTAAGGCAGTGCTGCTATCTCTCCCTTGTCCCTTCACCAACAGAGCTTTCATCAGTCCTCCATACCCCCTTATAGAGGGTGCTGCTGCTGAGCATACTTCGGGAGCAGGGCCGGCATCTCGCTCGGCAGAGTCAATCGGAGATATCAAACTCTTTTTAATCATGGGATTGCAGCCACGGGAGTTCAGCGACTGCTACCTGGACAGTACGTGGTTGCTGGAAACGATACGAGCTCACGAGGTGGAGCTGGAAAAAACCAACACGTTTATTAAAGAGCTGCTGAAAGAGGGCAAGAAGAACCTGACCTCTGCGACCAAAAGTAAGTTTAGACGGGTTCTGCTTGAGCAATAGCAGGGGAGCACAGCTGAAAAAAGCGCATGGCACCAGAATAAGGTGCTCGTTTTTTTTTTTTTTTTTTGCTGGTGCCTTACCCTGTCCCTCCTTGCTTGCGTCTCCTGCTTTGGATAGTTACCCTTTTTCTGCCTCCTTCCAACTAATGCGAGTTGTTAAAGTTACAATACCTCATCAAATTTGTTCATTTAAAAGAAAAAGATTCATAATTCCCACATGTTTACATTTTTTATATGTCTTTTTTGTAATACTGGTGAATCATATCTGAACAGGGACCACCCTCTTCGTTATTGCAATCCACACTTTAACTGTGTTTGTATAGTGATGTTGCGGCCTCTGTAACCCTCTAAGATCAGCTTATTCCTTAATGATAGTTAAGAATTTGTTGGAGGCACATCTTTTGTTAGCGTGTCATAAAGATTAAGCCAGCGCTGTTGTCCACTACTACGTTTTTCAGTAATTGTGCATGTATAAGCAGATTGTTTGATAAAAGCAATATAATGAAAAAATAAATATGTGGCATTAACCTGTGCTTCAGAAGTGATGCATTAAAATGTTGTTTACTTTGTTTATATTTTTGTGAAGCAATTAAAATGTTTAAATACATTGCTTTATCAATTATCGTCTCGGGTTATGACTCACAAACCAAAGTCAGAGATGAAATCAGTAGATGAGGATAAAATGTGGAGCAAGAGAACCTTTTAATACTTGTATTCTGCACTTTTATGGTTCAACGAACCGAAATAAAGTTACTTGCTGCTGTTTAACTTATTGAAATAATTCTAGGTGTCACACTACTTAACCTACCTACACTAACATTTCTTTCAGCATAATGCCAAAACTATTGGAATATCATTCATAGGACAAAAGGAGCATTTCAAGAAGGCAACAATAAGAGAAATGGCGTAGCTGAGAGAAACCATCATCAGATAGCTTTGGGACTTCATAGCATTTTGGTAGAAGTAATTTTAACGAAACTATTGGAGACAAAAAACAGATTTTATGAAAAAGTACTTTTGCATTCTGTGCTTTCATGTCCAGTTCCGATTCCGAGATTTTTCCTAGAAAGACACACATTTTGTCTGACAAATGCAAAATGGCAAATTTTAAACTTGTCAGCCTCGGGGTGAGCGCACAAGCCTTTCCGAAGGAGGGCAGTGTCTTTGGAGTATTCCTGGAAAATGTTGACCTTCACTCCTTCCCACAGGATCTGTTTGTTATATCACGAATAGTCCAAAAAGTTTCTACCTGTTGGTATCGGAGGACTTTGTATACAATGGTCCTTGGAATTTTGGTATTTTGAGACTTATGAGTTGGCACTGTGTGGGCTACTTCACGTTCAAAGTCATTTTTTACGTTGATTATTAGTGCCTTCGGGAACCACATTTCGAGAAATTCCACGCTTGATTTAGGGTCCACTTTAAACACCACAAGCAGCTGCGAACTTCCAACTCAGCTAAGTCTCTTTGACGAGATAAACATAAGGATTTAGACAAAGCAATTACTCTTTTCTTATTTTTGTTTCAGAGTATCCAACATTGTATATTCTGATTTCAGCTTCTGAGATCCTTCCTGGTGGATCCCTGTTATGTCAGACTGCATTATTTCTGAGTTTGCCTTGGTGCTGTGTGCGAGATCATTCACTTTCAAATGGTTTTTGAGACTCACTGTGATGGTGCTGTTGATGTCTGTTTTAGTCTTCAATCGGCTTCTGTGGATTATGCTGTGATTGGATCTAATATTGAAGGTGGGAAGTGGGATTACAATACCTACAGAAATGGCTGGCTTGTGCTCTGCTGAGAAATAGCATGCTAAATGTGCAATACCCCTTTACTATTTAAGTAACATCCAGTGTTGTCCTTGTTTAATCCTGCCCTAGGACTGAAAGATTGTTCCCCAAAGCAGCAACAGGAGTGGCTTCGTTACTGATGTTGAAGCCTGTTTTGCAGAGCTCAGGACTATCCACGCAAAGGATGCGTTTAAAAAGATACAATCCGATTTATAGAAAATGCAAACTCACGATATTTCAGTATGCTCTCAATTTTAGTCTTTGGAGTTATCTTGATGATGGCAGGTAAATGTATGTTGTTTCTTCAGCAGTTCGTACACAATCCGTTGCCATTTTGTAAAGAAGATTTTGTAGAGAATGTTGAATGTCATAATGAATCAGCAGCAGCCAAGAATCCAGTGTCACCTTGATGTACACAGACAAAAACAAGCATCTGCAATGCAATAGGTCTCGCATTTACGCGAGTTTGAGCTATTGGCATTGTAAATGACAATGCCTTTTATTTATGTTTTGGTTTTTGAAACATAAATGAAACACATTGTCATTTACAATGCTAATAGCTTAAACTCCCGTAAATGCGAGACCTATTGCATTGCAAATGCTTGTTTGAAGTGTTTAATTTTGCACTAGGGATTCTATTTTTTATTACCAAGGAGGAAAGTGATCTGTGGGAAAGTTGATGATGTGATAATGTGTGGCATTATATGGAATACGTTTCCATACGTCATAAGGATATTGCAAGTCACCTCAGAGTTCCATCACCATTTAAAGGAACTTTTGCTTTTGGCCTCGTCTCGCTATATGGTCAAGGTAATCCTTCTGACTTCAAGTAACCTTAAATTATACATTGGGTTCTACTTTAGACTATATACAATATATATGATATATATTATCGACAGAGCCAAACATTCGCATAATTTCAGTGGTCTTGATTATAGATCTGCAAGGTTTGTTGACATAGAGTTAATAATACATCTATACTCATGTATTTATCTACACAACATTTTGGTATTTGATATTCTGGCTACAGATTTTTAGTAGCTAGGTATTTTTGGGCTAGTTATTCTACAACCAGCTTAGAAAGCAGGCCCCAAGGATGCCTTTCTATTGTGCACTGAGCAGATTTCAAATGAAGATACTTTCTCTACCTCATAAACTGGTTGATGATGAGAATGGTATGTGATATTGTGTTATATCACGTTACGTTATGTTATGTTTCAGTGCATGTACTTCGCTGACGTCTTGCTGCTGAGACGCACTGG
Source organism: Triturus cristatus (assembly GCF_964204655.1). NCBI lineage: Eukaryota > Metazoa > Chordata > Amphibia > Caudata > Salamandridae > Triturus > Triturus cristatus. The sequence continues at coordinate 561,760,119 of NC_140579.1, read as the reverse complement.
AGAGGCTTCCTAAAGCTCTGTCTAGAGAGTTCTTAATTCTAAAATTCATATTAACTCCTTGTGACTATTACATCAAAATGACTTGTGTCCAATGCATGTAGATGACGAGACGGGGACGATCGTGCCAATAATGTATTTTTTCTAGTTGCCCTTCAGGTAAGTTGTTTTATGTGTGCATTGAGTTCCCTCGCTGCTTAGCCCCTCCCTGTCAACTGACCTCTCAGTTTAATGACACAAAACACACACACGCGCCCCCCAGTGACATACAGAACCCACAGATAGAGTAATAACAATAGAGAACAAACACACCAGTGAAGATGCGTCCTATGGATGCAAAAGATGTGCCATCAGCCTCAGCTCAGACACTCAACAAGGGGTGAAGTAGAGGATTCGTTTTATGGCATGTGGGGTGCTTTGGAATGGGCAGAAGCCATAAGAGACAAAGTCTTACATCCCTGTGTAATGGTCATCAGTTCTAACCTTAATGATGATTGATGCTTTCTAGATGCATTTAAATGTTTATTTAAAAAAGTTTTAATAAGGTTTAACTATTTGTTTTTTAAGTTTAACAACTGAGTTTATTCAGCAAAATTCAAATATAATACAAAACATGAGTAATCATATTATATCAAGAATTATAAAAGAAGGGAAGGGGAGGGAGGGTAGAAAAGAGGAGGGGAAGCATAAACTTGAAACTCTAGCTAAAACAATAGTTGAAAAAAAGTAACACATAGAGCATTTCCAATAAGCATAAAGATAGTGTTAGAGAAATAAAAATATCAAGTTACAATATGTGAGAAAATCAAAGAGAGGATTAATAAAACATTTGATAAGAAAACAAGACAACAAGCAAATCATGGAGGTTTCCTTACTTCAGCAGAGGTTCGGACTAAAGGAGCACTATGTGAAGCAATATAAGATAAGTATGTGGAGACAGGGAGCCATAGAAGGTCTCTTTTGATAGACATAGAGATAGGGGTAATGTAACTAGTATCTAGTCTATGATGAAAACAAACTGCATTCAACCAGGCTCGAAAAGTGATTTTATCAGCTTGTTTCCGATTAGAGGTGATCAAATGGAAAGCAATCGCCAATAACAAATCTATGATTTTAAAATTAGAGGGAGATTGGGGCCAGCAAGGTGATAAAGAGCCTAGAAAAACATTGGAGGGGGAGAAGGGGATGTTTGTGTTAAAGATTTTATTAATTTGAGACCAAACTAAAAGCCAGAAATGGTTCACGGGGGTACAATCAAAAAGCATATGGAATAGATCTGCATTAGCGCTAGAGCAAGACCAACAGGTGGGGGTAGAAGTTGAAGTAAAAGAGGCTAATTTTGCAGGGGTAAATAAGAGGCGTTGATAAACTAAGTAAAGGGTTTGAGAAGTATTAGCAGCTCTGGACGTTTTGTGAATTTTGAGCCACAGCTTATCCCAAAAAGGGGTTGTCCAACATTCTAGAAGCTCTTTCTCCCAAGCCAATTCGACTCTTGTTTTGCCTCTGTCAGAGGAAAGAGATAAACCCTTATATAATGATGAAGCAGAGGAAGAGCCTGATAATAAGGGAAAAAGCGAAGAACAGCCGGCGGAAGGGGAAGTCGATGATGGTAAAGATCGAAGGTATTGACACAATGAAGGATATAAAAGATCATATTGAGTTTTACAGGAAGAAGGTAAGGAAAATTGCGTTTGAAGGTCCGAAAAAGATAGAGGGATATTATGTGATAATAATTGTGAAATCCAAAGTATTCCTTTAGTCCTCCAAGAATTCCAGTAGATAGTGCGGTTTTTAATGTGTAATAAATTATTATGCCAAATGGGTTGTTGATCTAACGAGGAAAGCGAAGGATAAGAAGAAGGCAATAACGGGGCAATTAGTTTCCGAGTATGTGAAATAATTGGATTACGAAAGGAAAAAATATTGTTTGTGAAGGCAAGGGCTTCTTCAAATGTAAAAGGAGACATAAAATAATTTTCCATGGATAACCAGATAGGAGAGGAAATATCATGATCAAAAGATAGCCAACTGGAAGATTTTTTTATTGAGAAGGTTTGATGATATTTTTTTTAATCTGGAAATTTAAGACCACCAGAGGTTTTATCCGCCTTCAAAGAGGATAGGACTATACGTGGAGATTTATTCTTCCAAAGGAATTTTGTTAAAATAGAATCTATTTTTTTAAAGTAAAAATCAGGAATATGTACAGGAATCATAGAAATGATATATAAAATGATGGGGGAAAGCATCATTTTAATGGAGTCTAGTCTTCCCCACCAAGAAAGAAAGAGTGGATGCCAGCGATCAATAGAATCAGATAGAGTCTTAGTTATGTAATAAAAGTTTAATTTTAATGTGCTCGGGATATTCGAAGAGAACCACAGACCTAAATATTTTATCTTTTCCGATTGCCAAGAGAAACCGGTAGAAATAATATCCTGCTTAAGGCAAAGCACATTGAGAGGTAGTACCTCACACTTTTCTGAATTAAGACGATAGCCAGATGGGTGAGAAAATGTATCAACCTGTTTCATAAAAGACGGAATGGAAGAGGAAGGATTAGAGCAGTAGAAAAGAATGTCATCCGCATAAACAGACATCTTAACATGAGAGGAATCAAGTCGAAAACCGGTAATCTGAGTGTCCTGTCTAATCTTAGTTAAGAAAGGTTCCAAAGCAATTATGAATAAGAGTGGAGATAGGGAGCAACCTTGACGTACTCCTCTTAGAAGTGGGAAATAATCCGAGACGTTACCGTTGACAAAAATAGAAGCTTTGGGACCTGAATATAATAGCGAGATGAGGGATATTAATTTAGGAGGAAATCCTATCAAATTAAGTGCCTGAAACATAAAATCCCATCCAATCCTATTGAATGCTTTTTCTGCATCCAACGCTATGGCTGCAATAGGATAATCAAGAGAGGACGCTTTGCCAAGGATATTAAAAAAGACTCTGGAATTATCAGAAGATAAACGGCCTTTCACAAAACCTGATTGTTCAGGGCCAATGAGAGTAGGTAAAATGGGGTCAATGCGGAGAGCAAGAATTTTTGCAAATATCTTATAGTCAAGATTGACTAGGGAGATCGGACGATAATTTTTGCAAAGAGAAGGGTCTTTATTATCTTTGGGAATTAAGCAAATCATGACTTCCTGAAATGTACCGGAAGAAGCGCCAACAGTAATGAAGGAATTGAAAAGTAGTAAGATACGTGGAAGAAGTAGATTTGCAAAATGTGCATAAAATTTGATAGTGAATCCATCGGGACCTGGAGCTTTCCCTCTTTTTAGAACAGAAACTGCATGAGTAATTTCAGCAAGAGTGATATCCAACTCTAAAGAGGCAAAATCGATATTAGGAGGTGAAGGGGGATTAATAGATTGAAAATAAGAAGAGAGGTTAAATGAAGTTGGCTGACGTTCAGGAGTATATAAAGTCTTATAAAAGGAAACAAACTCGTTTAAAATGTCATTGTCCTTAACTAAGGAGATGCCAGCATTATTCCGTATAGACTCTATCTTAGTTCGATCACGTCGTATTTTCAAATAATTTGCCAATAACTTCCCCATGTTGTTCTAACCGCCATAATAACGAGCACTGCTCCTTAAAAGATAGGAGGAGGCGGCTTCTGTGGATGTTTTATTAAACTTAAATTTTGCATCAATAAGTTTTTTTAAGTAAGATTCCGAATTCGAATGATAATAAGAGTATTCAAGTTGTTTAATCTCAGCAAGTAGTTGGGACGATTTAACTTCTAAATACTTCTTTTTGCGAGAAACAAAATTTATAATAAAGCCCCTGGAAGCCGCCTTAAAAGAGTCCCAGATCGTAGCAGGAAAGACGTTCGGAGTAGAGTTGATGGAAAAGAATTCAGAAGCAAACAAGGTGAATTGGCTTGTAAAAGCAGGATCGGTTAATAAAGTATTATTAAATCGCCATCTACGTGTGGACAGAGTAAAGGGTAATAAATCAAAATCCGCAAATACTGGGGCATGGTCTGAGATTAAAATAGAACCAATTTCAGAATGGGAAACCTGTTGAGATAGGGATTTACTGAAAAAGAGGTAGTCTATTCGGGATTGCGAGTGATGTGAAGGGGAGTAAAAGGTGTATTCTCGAGTGTCGGGGTTACAAAGCCTCCACATGTCGACTAGGGACTTGCATCGTATGGTGGACGTAAGTTGGGAATGCATTTTAGTATTGGAAAATTTAACGGAGGAGTGTCTATCTAGTATGGGGTCAAGAACCTGATTACAAACACCCCCAAAAATAATATATTCATCATTCAACAGAAGAAGTTTCTCAGATATATGAATCCAAAAAGCATTATCAACAGTAACTGGTGCATAAATATTAAAAAGGACTAAAGGTATCTGATTTATGAGAAGCTTGACTATTACCCATCGACCTTCCAAGTCACATTCCTGAAGTAAGACTGATATCTGATACTTTTTGTGACATAAAATAGAGACTCCATTTTTCTTGCCTAAGGCTTAGGAGGAGAAAACATTACCTACCCAGTCTAGTTTCAATTTAGATGCTTCAGCCTCAGATAAATGTGACTCTTGAATCAATGCGATGTCAGCTTTTAATTTAGACAGATGGGTTAATACCCGTTGTCTTTTTATGGGATTATTTATTCCCTGAACATTCCATGTAACGACTATGAATGAAACATATCAAAATTAATTTGAACATTTGTTATGCAAAACAGTAACAAATGTAAGTACATTGCTGAAATAATTATAAAAATTAGAACAAAATGTAATCGATTGAATTTAAGTTGAAAAATTATCTTACGGATAATAGGAAAAGTAAAGGCAATGCTGAGAGAAAGGTAGAAATTAAAACGCCAGGAAGAGTAATATGAGTTCCAGATTAGAAAAAGGAAAGAGAAGAAAGTAAAGAAGCTATCATTTGGAAAAAGAGGGAAAAAGAGAAGAAGGAGAGCAAGAAGAGTAAAGGAAAGGGAAAAAGAAAGGAAAGATGAAAGAGCAAAAATAGGGGAGAGATGGAGAGTATACAAAACAGAAAAATAAAATAAAACAAGCATCACATGATAATGTAGAAAAATGTCTAAAAGACATACCACAAAAAGACAATGAAAGTGGGGATGGAGGAACCACATGAGGGAAAACAGCACACCGAATGGAAGACTCCAAGAGGGCGCAGCGAAAGGAGAACAGCCTCCGGGCACAAGACAAAGATGTCATAAATCAAAAGGGACCACCAAATCGCACCTAATAAAGAAGAAAAAGAAACATTAGGAGGGCACCTCAGGACACATCAAACTACAACAAAAAGGATAATAATACAGGTTATGGAAAACATATATTAAGAGGAATGAACAAAACCATCAAGACAATTATAGTTGAGGAGTGTCCATGGCGTTATCTCTGCAGGAGTTAAGGAATTGTTGAAGAAGCACAGGATCTTCATAGTTCGTCGTTTTGTTGTTATAAGTCACTTTGAAGAGACAAGGATGAAACAGTCCATAACGTACATTCAAGGAACGAAGAGCAGGTCTCATATCCAAAAACTGCTTACGACGATCCGCGGTAGCTTCAGCGTAGTCTTGAGCAAAAAAGAGATTGGTTCCATTCCAAGTGAGTTTCCCCTTCTGTTTGGCAGCTTGAATGACCTTTATCAGATCTGTATATTCTAGAAAGTACAAGATGACACCTCTAGGTTTCGCTGACGAGGATGCAAAGTTGGCAGAACGAGATAGTGAACCTAAGCGGTGAGCTCGTTGAATATTCAATGGAGGAGAAGTTGGAAGACCAAGAAGCGTTGGTGGGAAGGATTGAAAAAAGGATATAGGATTAGGACCTTCGAGATTTTCCGCAAGGCCATAAATACGTAAATTATTGCATCTGTTACGGTTTTCCAAATTTTCAACCTGTTGCTTAAGAGAAAGTATTTCTCTATGCATTCCTGGAACTTGATCCGAGATTGCCTGCATTGAAGACATTTTCCTCTCAAGATCTGCAACCTGTTGCTCCGTATGCGACCAATTGTCCACGAGGCTCTGAAGGCGAACATTTGTTTCGGCCATGTATGGTTTAAGTGAACGTATTTCCTTGAGAAGAAGTTCCATGGAAATGGAAGAGGGTGCGTTGGTGGGAGAAGGAGGATTCGCCTTCACTCGCTTTCCTGATGCGGAAGGTAGTTTAGAGTTGGTTTTAGAGCTTATACGAGAAGTATTACGGGAGGGGCCTTTTGCTCCAATAGGATCAGTAATTGTGTCATCCATAGTCTCCTGTAACAGACTGAAAGGATTATTGTCCTCTAACGGAATGCAGGTAGTATTTATATGCTGTGCGTTATTGCGATTAGAGCGAGCCATTGTCATCAAATATGCGTGTAGAAAAAATATTAACAAGCAGGTGATCACAGGACCCCAAGATAGTGGTTCAGAGAATATTGAAATACAAATGGGAAGGCGAAAAATCCACTAACATATGCTGAAAAAATAAATAAATAAAACCTTCCTCTGTTTGAACTTCAGGAAAGATCCATAATCCAGAAAAAACTAAATATAGCCTTATTGAAAGTTTGATAGGAAAGACAGCAGGTGCAGTGGCAGGCAGACTCATAAAAAACTAAAATGGCGGCCAAAGACGTAATGCTCCGAGCTGAGGAGATGAGAAAAAACTGAGCTGAAAGTCAAAAAAGAGACCAAATGCCATTTAGATTAAGTAGGCAGAATAGAAAAGATGAAAACTTGCTGAATAAAGTCATTTAAGTCTGAAGAAATGCACTGTGAGGCGACATACCGTGTGCATAGATTATCACGGGACGCACGGGTAACTGAAGGTGCATAAAATGGCGGCCGCCACTCGGGGACAAGCCGCGACTACATCGAGGGCCGAAAAAACACCTTGGGAGCTCACCCCGTATCACCGCATCAACGCCGAATTACAGCAGAAGAACTCCGCAGCCAGGGGACACGGCGTCAAGGTCCACACAGCGCCGATATGCGCCCGGAGGAGTCCCGCCTCTCTACGTTCCTCCGGAGCTCTCCAGAGTGGCGGCTATTCTCTCCGGCGCCTGATAAGGTTTAACTATTACCCTGTATTACATCTACCCACCATGTAAACCTAGAGACGTAGCTATTCCCTTTACTAAGCGAAGTATGCACTACTCTGCTGATAAAGAGTTCACAATGTAATGGAATAGAATGCTCCTGCGGTTTGAACTTGGTGCAGCTGCTGACTCTATTTGAGGCATTCTTGGGTGTCCCTTTAAGCACCCTGCCTGCCCCAGGATCTTGGGAATGTGTGCACTGTGAGCTCACCCGATTACTTCATCGGGGTGTGGTGAGATTGTGCTGAGTGTCTCCGGGATGACAGATGGGAACAATAGAGAAGGCGGGGTCACTCTATTGAGTGAAATACGAGCTTCCGACCTTTCCAGTGTGAACACGTTAGGCCGTCCGCACTGTTTATAAAAATGCATGTGTTGTCGATCCCTGTGGAGACTAAGACAGGTAATGCCAGTCTTATGATTCACGGGGGTGAGGGCTGGCACGAGCATTGAGTGATATTGTTGCAAATTTAGTGTCAGGGCCGGCTCTTAGCGCTGCTGGCACCTGGTGCAACAATCTTTGTTGGCTCCTCCAATGACCTTCTTCTCCACCAATCCCCTCACTGCCATCCAAGGGTGCCCCTCCTCACTTCATAGCCCCCCCTCACCTCTATTTCATTTGCTATAGCGCTCCTGGAACCAATGTATGGTGTCAGAGCACTTTACATCACACCCACATTAAACAAAGACAATGCATCATGATAATGTGTAAATCAATGTATAGGGAATGTTACATATAACAATGAGGACTACAATGTGTAGGAGTCACGTCATCCAGACTTGTAGGCAGTATAGAGTGCTTGGTCTGGAGACTACAAACTCAGGATTTAAAACAACACACAGAGGTTGGCCTTGACTTAAGTAACAGTATCTATGTGACTATAGCAGTAACCCTCTGAGATAGCGACATCAACTGCAATCTGTGATCGACATGTCACAGGTGCTTTGCAGCAGGCACATCAACTCTCTGCATTACTTTCCTATGACTCAAAACTGCTATTAGACAGAACTCGGATCTCTCTAGCAGGTACATTAACCACCAAAAGGATCATGCCATGTTTAATATAGCCTGAACATTGATGGGAACACAAACCACTCTGAAGTAGGTGCTTTTAAACCCGTAAGATATTTTAAAATGCAGTGCCCCCGAGCTGGGCACCAGGTGCGACGGCAACAGTCGCAGTGCCCTAAAGCTGGCACTGAGTCATTGTATGGCTCCTTCGTTGGACTGCAGGTGTAGTTTGATTCTATTACAAGGCCAGAGGCTCAATCATGACTGAAGGTTCTTTACTGTAACCTCTAGTAGGAAAGTTAAAGAACACATTAAACACAAAGCAACCTCATGAGCATATCAATTTAATCTGGTCAGCATACTAGACACTCCAACAGCATGGCCTGACAGAGGGCTTGTGACGTCTTTGCCCCTAGTACAAATCGCTCTGACTTAGACAGCACTTCCTCTTCTTAGCTGCTCTAGCAGACGAAAAGGTACCCTATTTCCTCTCTTAAAACGAGCTCAGATCAATTCTTGTACTGACCAGGATAGTTAGTGAAATTGGTTCTACTGTTATTCTTTTGTGTACCTGGTTGCTTAACATTACTGTGTGCGTTGCAAGAGCTGTGATGTGGAGCCAGTGGTCGGCCGTGGTGGGAGGGGGTGTTATTTTGATACTTTCTGGATATTCCTTTTCAATTTCGGACCTGTTAGCTGTGCCCATATTTTGCGGCTGAAGTTGAGACAGAGACCCGAGACACGATTGTTTAGTTGAGGCCACGTTCCGAAAGCTTAACACATATGTGCGTGTTGGTTTTCTTTGTTACTTTTGGCCTCTGAAGCTTTCGGTAAGGTCAGAGCAACGCGCAATTGTGTAGGCTCAGGTTTAGTTGGATACTCATAGCTTGGGTCGTGTCTAACAGGTTCCTAGCGTGATGCTTCTCTGACCCTGTTACTCTTTCTCTTCGGCTCAGAGTTTTCTTTTCTACAAGTCTATTATTTACTTTAAGACATATACCAACACAAATATCTATTCATAAAAGTGAAAGATTTGATTAGGGGATTTCAGTAAAACAATGTTGGAGCGATCGGGTTTTCCGCTTCGGATTAGTGATATTTTTGTTTTAAATGTAAGGCTCGAAGAAAAAGTCTTGTTCAAGCAAAATGTAATTGCTTCCATCGACCAGGAGGCAGAGAGGTCTGCCTGCTGAATGGAAGAACAATTGGCAATGGAGTAGCAGGAATCTGCTAAGGAGCTCACTCACCTCAGAGTTGAGGATGTTGCTCTCTTAGCAGTGAACGCCACTATGCAGTCTATGTATACGACTGTGAGTAAATATATTGTGGCTTCATTTAACTGCTTTATATCTCATTTACCTCCCTGTCCTAGGAGGAACCATGATCATCCCATTGTATGGAACAATCTCATCGTAGAGCGAAAGAGGGTAGTAAATGCCCCCTCAAGCGCAAGTATATTTCTGAGGCATTTCAGAGAGGTTAAGCATTAGTTTTGGATACCACTGATACTACTTTTCAGAACAAAGTGCTGAAGAATAAGGTGAGAGAGGTCAGTCTAACGGACGACCCTTTTCTTGCACAGACAAGCAGCTGTGTCCCTGACATGGATTCTCTATCGGGAGATGGGCTAAATCTTTCATATCAGGTTGATTTTGATGGCATCTCATAACGTGGATGATGCAACCTCTGCTAGAGGTCGTGATGATGAAATTCTGGATGCCCTTATACAATCTTATTTTCATCCCAATAAAATCATACACCCGAGATCAGTGCGGTGGGTTCCTTCTCCTATGTCTCTGATCTTCATTCTTGATTGATTAGATCTGCTATGCCTAGGGTAAATAGTAGTAAGCTCTGATTGGAATGCCCCAGATCTATTTTTCCAATAAGATATCATCAACTCCAGACATCAATCCGGCAGTCATAGCCTTTTTTTAATTAAAAAAGGAAAAAGATTGTGAAAAGGGCAGTGACTGACCTTTAAAGACCTGTGAGGACAAACGTTTAGATATGCTGGGCTCTGTCACCCAGATCATGGAGGTGACAGAGAAGGCTACTGCTTGAAGTAGTTTGATGAACCTTCCAGTGCTTAGAGGTTGAGTTCAGAGATTGATATGCATTTTAGGAAATGCAAATGCTTCTCTTAGAGTGGATTAAAGAAAATCTTTATTAACGAAAATAGACCCGAAACTGGCAGATATGTTGGACAAAGAGTTGGGAACTGACAGTACATCTTTGGCGAAAAGTGCGTTAAGGACATAACAGCTTAAGTCCCGACTTTCGCTTCATGAACAAAGCCCAACAAAACTTGAAAACAAGTTTCACTTCTAGGTCTTTTGCAAAAGCTGACAGAGGTATAACTTCTATTCCGACTTTCAACGACAAGAGAGCTCCATTAAGCAAGTTTGCCATGCTCCCAGAGGAGGCCATTGAGCATTATATTCGGACAGAAGTGGCTTCAAACCCTTCAACCACCAAAGAGGAGGCTAGTGATGTGGAAGTGGACTGTGGGGCAGAGGACACTCCTATGTGAACAATGGTATTTCAACAAACTTGAAGTTAATTTGGTTGCTGTTGAGAGGGGTGAAACCCTACTCAAGCAGCAACAACAATTCCTGTCAGGGTGAAGTCATACACAAGCACCCAAATTAACCTGTGCTCTACCCTCTGGAAGCTTGAAACAAAAGCAGTCAGACTTAACTCAGAGGCAATATATAAAGTATTTATGCAGCACTTCACACAATAATAAAGTGAAACACAGTGCAAGAAAAATTCCACACCAATTAAAAAAAAGAGTAAAAGTTAATATTATTATTTGAGACCATAACGACAAAAATCCAATCAGTAGAATCAGAGAAATGCAATTTTAAAGATTTAAGTGAAAATAGTGCCTAAAAGCACAAAACTAGGGGTGGTTGGAACACATGGAGTTTCACTTTGTGGATTTCCGCAAACAAGTGGAATTAGACATTTTGTGCTGCTCATGCAGATTTTTAGCACCCGGAGCGTGTTCCATTCTGAAAAAAACAGCACAAACAGGACCGCGAGGCTCGCCAGGGGAAAGATGCTTCTTGAGTTGATTTTGATGCCGCTCGAATAGATTTTCTACTTGAGGGCAGCTTTCTGACCACGAACGGTTGTAACCGCCTGCGTTCGGGAAATCGCACCAGGTGCCCTTCTGTTGAGAGAAAATCATTGGAGGGGCGCCAAATTTTGCTTGCACGCACTTACTTACGGCTGGCGAGCCATGCGCGAGAGAAAAAAAACGACACCATGCAGCAGTTGGAGGAATTTGGCTGGAATTCCGTGTTACATTCATAATGCAGAGTGGCCAAAACTCATCCAGCTCCACCAGCGGAGTGGAATTTATTGCCCACCTCTACACAACTGTGGCTATCTGGTCGCATCGGACCGGGCCAAAGTCACAAGTTCAGACTGACTGTGTGACAAGCCGGGTACAGGAACCAAAGTACCTTAAATCTGGGTTGCGGAGTGTTGTGAGGTCCTGTGAAGAGGATGCGTTGGGCAGCGCCCGTTCTGAAGGCCTGTGGAGATGCGATGGAAGGTCCTGCGTCAAGATGCATCATGCAGTGGCATTGAGCTTCAGGGCTGCAATGCAAGATCCTGCATTGGGATGCACGGTCCTGTGCTGAGATGCCTCGTGCAGCGGTGGTTCCGTTGGGCTATGGGGCAGCGCTACACTGCGACGGTTCTGTGGTGATTGCTGGCACAGCACTTTTAGTCCACCTCCAAGAATCCAGGACTGGAGTGGCACCACTTAGTGATGAGGTCAAAGTGGCTGGTGCCTTTTCTTTCCCTGAGGCTATGAACAGGAGGCCAGCAAACTAGCCCTTGGAGTCCCCCTAGTGGTCCTGGGTCCAAGATTCAGGTCCAGTCCTTCTCAGTCAGGCAGAAGGGCAGCAAGGCAGCAGGACAGCAGAGTAGCAGTACTTCTTGCAGTGCAGCACAGCAGTCCTTCTGAGTCTTCCACAAGTCCAGAGGTGTACTGAAGAGTTGGGTCTGAAGGTTCATTATCTATTCATGATTTCCACTTTGAAGTAGGAAAATGTTCTGGAGATTTCCACCCCCCGTAGGTGCGTGAAATTTCCTGCCTCCTTCAGCTTGCCCCTACTTATCTGGGGTCACAAAAACGGGTGTCAAATACTTTGTGAGTGTGTTCAGGCAGATCCTTTGTGATGTGCAATTGTGTTAGGTGACAGCTTCTCCTCTTCATCAAGTCAGATTTGGCCCATCATGCCAACATCTATCCCCCCTTTGTCTCACTGTGTTAGAGCAATACACAAAGACCAATTGTCAGCTAAACCTAGTCATGTGACCCAGGATACAGGCACCCAATGGTTAAGATAAGAAAATGCCTACTTTTTAAAAGTGTTGTTTTGAGAATTGTGACTTAAAATCCGACTTTACCATGAAAGAGGTTTTTAAATTACCAATTCTTTAGACACCAAACTCGGCATTCCTACTACCTCCCAATTGAAATTTAGCACGTATTAAATGTAATCAGATAACCCAATGTTATCCTATGGGAGAGGTAGGGCTTGCAGTGGTGAAAATCAAATGTTTTTCACTACCAGGACATGTAAAAGTTAAAAGTGCATGTCCAACATTTTAAATACACTGGACCCTGCTTGGTGGACTGTTTAGGGCCTACCCTAGGGTTGACATATGCATTTAAATGGAAGGATTAGGCATGGTAAAAGGTTTATTTTGTCGGGTCCAATTGCAGTTTCAACTACACCCAAAGATTGCAATGGCAGGCCTGAGACATGTTTAAAGGGCAACTTAAATGGGTTGCACAACCAGTGCTGCAGCCCAACTAATAGTATTTACTTTACAGGCCCTAGGTATATGTAGTACCACTTTTCTATACAGTTACAAGTAAATTAAATGTTCCAATTGGATGCAAGCCAATTTTCCTATGTTTAAAGTAGAGGGAACAAACACTTTAGTGGTGGTTAGCAGTAGTAAAGTGCACAGAGTCAAACCAGCAAAAATGAAGTCAGCAGAAACAGGAAGATGGAAGGCAAAAAGTAGGGGGAAAACCAAACCAGGGATGTCAGGTCCAGAAAAACTTTAAAAGTTTTTTCCTACGAAAGTTGTGTGGCAGAATCACTCTCTTTCTTTATCAATGGAAAAGAATAGCATTGTAATTTACAGATGTACAATGTTAAAGAAAAGAGTTTTATTACCCTCCATTACAGTTAGTCCCTCATCGTCTAATGTTTTGTTAAAGTTTTAAAGAGATTTAGTAAGAGAAGAAGTTCATGAATTGTTAAGCAAGTATGCACTTCTGCAAGTATCAAATCAGGCACAAGGTTGCCTAAGCAAAATTTTCCAAGTGAGAGCAGGTGACGAAAGTTTTTGACCTGTAATTAACTTGAAAATTTGAACAATTTTGTTTAGTACAGATATTTTAAGATGGAGGTTGCTCATTCTCAAGGGGAATCCCTTCATCAACAGTGTTGGATGCTGAAGATAGATCTGTAATTTGAGAAACTATCAGTTCCAGTTTTCCCCCCCACAGATGTTTTCTCCAGTTTTGATGCAAACAGAAGACCCAGCAGTTTAAAGCTCTTTCATTCTGCCTCTTATTGGCCCAAGGTGTGTTAAACTGGTAGTGGCCCTGTTCAGATCTTGGGGTATTTGGATGGTAGTTTATACGGACGATATGCAGTTCATGTCAGAGGACAAGCGGAGGTTACAGTTTCAGATAAAAGGAATTGTGACAATGTTGTAGGATTTGGGATAAACAAGAAGAAGTCTTTGTTGATCTCATATTGAGTACTTGGGGTTTCTAATAACTTAGTAAAGGTGTCCCTGAACCTTCCCAGGTTGAAGATCAAAGTTATAAAGAAGGACATTTTACTGGTGTTGAGCTTGGGCAGATTTTCCCCATGGAAGTTAGTCAGAATTGTGGGATTACATTCTGCTTCCATTTAAGCCATTCCCCCACATCATTTCATTACAGGGCTCTTCAACAACTGAATTTAAGAAATACTTTAAAATTAATTTTAGAAAGGGCCTCCCTACTCTGCATTCATTTCCCTATAGGAAGGTGCAAGTGAGTAGTTAGGTTGGTGACTCTTCCAGATATGGGTATGAAAGGAAGATCTATATTTGGCCTGGTTCCCAATATCAAATTAAAGTTAAAGTCAGATTCCAGCAAGCTGTGATAGAGGGCAAGGTGTGGGGATGTGATAAAAGGAGAAAAGTGGGTCTGCAAAGAAAATGTATATCATGTAAACTACTTAAAGCCTCTCACTGGTTCTCTTGTGGTGAAACTATAGCACAGGAAAGGGCAAATTGTTGCACACTGCAAAAGATGAACAATGTTCCTGGGGTACAATATACAAACAAGCTAGGGGATGCACTTCTAATGGACTGGCAGATCTGGCTGAAGAGGTTTGGCACTACTGCCCAGAGAACCTTCCAAGTCTCAGCAGCAGAATGGGGGGGAGGGAGGAGGGTGGGTCCGTTTTTGTTTTACAGGGCAGGAGTCACTGATCTCTTCAAAAGTCAGCCTTTCAACAACGTATTAATCTGTGTTGACCTGTTGGCCCTCTGGTATAATGACAAAAGTCCTCAGATGAAGATAGGATCCGCAAGATGAGCACCTGTCTAGGTGGGATCTTCGAGGTTATGATTTCCATCTTTTCCCCATGATTCCTAGATCGTTAAGAGGTAAATACCTTCCCAAGTCTTAGTGACTATATTTTGTACAGGGCACATTTGGTAACATCGGTTGCTAGAGCTGTGTATGCAAATTTTATCAGGCTTCCTCCATTGTTCCCTTAAATGATTTCCAATTCCTTAGGGAATGTCCACAATTTGATTTTACAGGGTCATCTTCAGTTGATGATGCGGCAACCTGAAGGGATACTGGAATGCCCTTGGACTTTCCCAAGAAGCTTTGATGGTTATCTATGACTTTTGGGCTTCGTCTGCTAATTATGAATATGCATGGTCAGTTTGGGTTGGCTGGAGCAGGGATTCTTGAATCTTAATCTTCGTGTATAATCGTCATACAAACCCTGCCAATGACTGTATGAACCTTTGTTCATCAACGTGAAAAGGTAATTAAGAGCTCGTATTTACATATATTACCATAAACAGTGAAACCATTAGGCTCCACAGTAAATGACAAAGAGAATTGAAATAAATGTAAAGGGTTTTGTTAACAAATGTTTTGTCAGGTTAGAGTCATTGATAATCAGATTATTCAAATTCAAGTGGTATCATTACAGATTTAAATTGTGATGAAGCCTATATTTTTGCATGAGAAAGAACATTACAGGAACCACAATTATATATAGAATACAGAATATCCAGAAAGTGTGTTCCATAAAGGAAAATACCTAATCTGCAAGAAAGGATAGGTTGAGAGAAGGGCATTTAGTTCATATAAGGTGTCAGCTTCAGAAAACCAAATAAAGGTTTCTGATGAGAGAATAAGAATGATTAGGCATGAAGCCTTTGCACTCAGCAGTGGGGATCAGCAGAGATGAGAAATGTCTTCTCTGTTTGGAAACAGCAGACGGGATATGAAGGAAACAATAGTGCATGCATGGTTATGTTCTAAACTTTTCAGAAAAACAGACATTCACTGGATGATGTCATCAGTGATATCATCAGTGATGTCATTTTAGATGTCATCAGTGATGTCACTGACCATGTCATGAGTGATGTAATATGTGACATCATCAGCAGTGCATTGCGAGGGCGCGAGTTATAGTTAGCTGAACTAACTATAACAGGGGAATTTCTAGGGTTTTGTACGAGGGAAATGTCCAGCTAACTACAACGCCCCTGAAACCTATGGTTTTTTTAGTGAATTTCTAAGGTTTTTTAAATGCCAATTCCTAACTATAACGCCCCTGAAACCTTTGTTTTTTTCAGTGAATTTCAAAGGTTTTTTAAATGCCAATTCCTAACTATAACGTGTATGAAACCTATGGTTTTTTCAGTGAATTTCAAAGGTTTTTTAAATGCTAATTCCTATCTATAACTTATCTCTAAAGATATCATGTTTAATGATTTTCATTGGATTTCTATATTTTCCAAATTCAGTGTGTCAATTTCATTAATTATGTTTTTTTGAAATTCTTTTTTATCACCATTTTTTTAATTTATTGTTTTAATTATTCTTTTTATTGAGTTTTTCAAATATTTTTTTATATTTTTACAAATATTTCTTTAACTATATGTTCAAAACTTTATTTTATATATTTTTTCCCATGTTTTTGGATCCGCGCACCCTATGCGCACCGTTCTCGATCCCTATGCGTTAGCATCCGCGCATGGTATGCGTTGGGTACGTGTTTAGTGCGTGATCGCAATGCGGCAGGTACGCGACTCCCAGCCTATACGCGACACGTTTGATGTACGTAACGCGACGTTTACGCGCTTCCGCGATGCGTCATCTGTGTCTATGACGCGGTAGGTGCGCGGATCCCGCTAAATATTTAACATTTAAAAAGACATATATATATGTATTTCATGTGAATATTAATTGAATATTAATTGAAGACAAACTCTAAACTAGTCTTAAAACTAATATATTTTTACATCTAATCCTATAATTATTTTTTATTCAATTTCGCGGATGTGACCTGCAAAAAAAAAGATTTGATTGGTTCATTACACTTCCTCTTCTAACTATTGAAAGACCCCACCCAATTCAATCATTCTTCTTTGACCTTCTTTGGAGGAGCATCTCTTTGCAGAGAAGAAGATTTTTTTAGACTAATTTTACACTTAGCTCTAACTTTTTTCAACTAAAAATGGCTTCAGGGCAGCAGGCATCACCTGCATCTCCTCATACATCTGAGGATGAATTTTTGGAGGAGGCACCACGCAAAGAACGTTTTTCTTCAGTGGTGTGGACATTTTTTACTTTTCCCGAGGGGCAGAATAAGACCAATGCCACCTTGGTCACATGCAAGATTTGCAAAAGAGTGCTGTCGCGAGGGGATCCTAACAAGAAATATTGGTGCGGCACGGCTAGTATGATGAAGCACCTAAGGACCCTTCATCCAAACAATCTTGCACGAGAAGAATGCCGATGGATGAGACACACGCCTGCTCCTGCGCCTTCCACCTCATCGCAGCTGAGCACTTCAAGAGTGCATCCATCAGCCCAAAATTTGGACATCTGTCCTCAATTTCAATTTTTAAAAGTGCTCTGCACTAAGTGCAATGCGACTTTGTGCTACGGTGAGCAGTCGATCGATCTGATCTGCCGCCGGCAAGAAAGTCACATTTGCAATTTTTTTTATTTATTTTTTATTGTTCCCCGAAGTTCATTGTTTGGTTCCTCCTGTTTTGTTTTTTGGTTTTTTTTTTGCAGAAAACCCCCCAAAATTTTAAAATTGTTCAGAAACCCCCCCCAAAAAATATAAAAGAAGAAAGGAGAAAAAAAAAGTTCTTGTAAAAACTAACTTTCCTGGTTTAAAAAAGAGCTAAATTTCTTTGTTAGTGTGTGAAAGTTTAGATGAATGTATGTGTAGTGCGTAATTGACTGAATGAATGCATTAGTAGCGTATGGTGAATGTATAAGTGCAGAACTATGAGGAAGTGCTGCAGCATCACACAGTAACCTCTTTAACTGCAGTGTGCTGTAGTACTTCCGAAGCACAGGGATGCAACATATGTACATAAATATGTTGCAAATCTATGCTTCTCTCTGCACGGCTGCTTAAACTGCAGCTATGTGGTGACACAGGCTCCCTTGCACCTTAGTGCAAGGATATCTGTGCCATGTGCTGTTTGTTTTTGTGCAGGAAGACACACCTTCCTGCACAAAAACAATCAGTAAAGGTATTTTTCTCCTTCAATGTATGCTGAGCATTGTAGCATGCATTGAAGATATAAAAATGTGGAGAAATGAAAAAATTCTCCTTGTTGTGCTTTCCTACACCAATTTTAGAATGGTGCAGCATTCACACACATATCGAGATTTATGATTTCTGACAAATCTAGACATGTGTCTTGTTCTATGAGTATTCAGTGCAATCATGCACAACAACACTTATAGAACACCCTTTCAACGCAAACTGGTGTGCATAATGAGGTTGTATTTACATGGAGTTTAAAAAGTGCCTTTTTCTCTCTTTGTAAATATGAAAGTGTGTCTTGCGCAATAACTATGTTACAAAAAGTGACATATTTCCAGTTTTAAAATTCCTTGCGAATGATAGAAGGTAAGCACAGAGTTTTGTCTGCAAAGATGTTCAAAGAAGAATGATTGAAATGATTGCGGTCCTTCAATAGCTACAATGGTAAATATGAACCACTCAAATCTCTTTTTTTACAGGTCACATGATATCTGATTATGGTCAGATTTCAAAACTATATAGGTATAAACAGAGTGTTTTTAGAAACGTGTTACAACTTTGTAGTTCTTGCAGACCTCCTCATTCTGCATATTGAGACTTAGTTAAAATTACCTTCACAGTAAAAGCAATAAAAAATGGTATACATTTTTTTCAGATTTTCATTGCAATCTAAATTCATATAAATTGCTTATTTTTAAATGTGGATCTGTGAAAGAAAAGGAAAAAAAAATTATAACATGTAATAATACATTTTTTACAACACAGCATAATTTCCACAAAGTAATTTGTTTGCCTTTTTTGCTGTTCTCAGAATATATTGAATTTTACTAAAAATAGTGATTTTAATCGTACTCATCACTTAACAGCGGGCAAAAAAAAAAAACAATCAGAAAGATTGTTAAAAAAAAACCAACATACTATTCTCAGCAAAATACCACAAG
The DNA here is from genome assembly GCF_964204655.1 of Triturus cristatus. NCBI lineage: Eukaryota > Metazoa > Chordata > Amphibia > Caudata > Salamandridae > Triturus > Triturus cristatus. Next base: position 561,741,226 of record NC_140579.1, on the reverse strand, counting down.
ATACAAATCACAGATATATAAAATGCTTACGGCTAACAAAATGTTATAAGTTTAACTTACAAAAACTGTAAATGTTGTTGCTTTAAAATATTCACCGAATCTAAGGATGAATTTTTGGAGGAGGCACCACGCCCACAACGTTTTTCTTCAGTGGTGTGGACATTTTTTACTTTTCCTGAGGGGCAAACAAAGATCAATGCCACCTTGGTCACATACAAGATTTGCAAAAGAATTCTGTTGTGAGGGGATCCTAACAAGAAATACTCGTACGGCACGGCAAGTATGATGAAACACCTAAGGACCCTTCATCCAAACAATCTTGCATGAGAAGAGTGCAAACGGATGAGAAACACTCCTGCTCCTGCGCCTTTCTGAGTTTCTTTTCTTTTTCTTTTTTTTTCTGGCATGATTTCTCTATTTTTCCGTTGAAAAACAGTATCTGTAAAAAAGAATCACAAATAAATGTATATTAATAACTTTCAAATTTATACTATTCCATTACTGTACAAACACATTTTATATAAAAACTGACTAAGAAACTATAGCCCTGAACCACAAGTGTGATGATGGTTAAAACACTACATGCATAGTGCATACTACTTTGAAGCAGTTCATGCCCTAAAGCCTACCTCACTAAAAGACTACATGCTAACTGACTGAATGATTACAGTACTATAAGGAGACACACTGGGTGAGTAACAGGGTGTTTGCTAGAAGTGTATGAATGCTGACTGTGGAATTGAAGGTGTGAAAGACAACTGTGTAGGTGGTTAGAGGCCTGCATGCATAGTGAATAGGCATTTGAAGCTAAGGCCTGGCTCACTGCATGAGTACTTGGGAACTGACGGAATGATTAGAGTACAGCAAAGAGAGTGCCTGGGTGAATTTATAAGTGGTTGGCTTTTGACACAGTGAATGGATTGGTACTTGGTACTGAATGGGTCACTAGAGGTGTGCAAAGGGAGTGACAGGATGTTTGCTGGACTGTATGGATACTGACTAGGGAATTGAAGATGTGAAAGACAAGTGTATAGTATGTTAGAAGACTGCATGCATACTGCATAGACATTTGAAGCAGTCTATGTGGTAAGGTATGGTTCACAACATGAGTACTTGGAAACTGACTAAATCATCAGACTAATGCTAGGACAGTACCTGGGTAAAACGTTAAAATTTTCAGTTCTGGCACAGTGAAGAGAATAGTACATGGTACTGCACTTTAGTGTCAAACCCTGACTCATTTTATCAATGCATAAGCAAAGAATAGCTTCTAAAGTTACTAAAACTTGACAACATGACCGGTTTTAAAACAGTTATCTGTCAGCAAATACACTATGTTACCAAATACTTCTATCACATTCCTTACCCAAATGCACACAGACTCACAGTGTGATTTTAGACAAGCAACACTATCCTAGGAGTTTACCAAAACTCATTCACTAGTCTAGAAGAGGTAAGGGTACTGCACACAATCTACATATTTAAGTACAGCACATTAGTGTCAAAGCATGACTCATTTAATCAACGCATAAGCAAAGACTGGCTTCTAATGCTACTAAAACTTGACAACATGACAGGTTTTAAAAGAGTTATCTGCCAGAAAATACACGATGTTACCAAATGCTTCTCTCACAGTGGTTCCCAAATGCACACAGACTCACAGTGTGATTCTAGACAACAACCACTATACCTAGGAGTTTACGAAAAATCATTCACTACTGTGGAAGTGATAAGGGAACTGCACACAATCTACATATTTCAGGATTGAACTTTTGTGTCAAAGCCGGACTCATTTAATCAAAGCATAAGCAAAAACTGCCTTCTAATGCTACTAAAACTTGACAACAAGACAGGTTTTAAAACAGTTATCTGTCAGCAAATACACGATGTTACCAAATGCTTCTCTCACAGTGGTTCCCAAATACACACAGACTCACAGTGTGATTCTAGACAAGCAACACTATCCCTAGCAGCTTACCAAAACTCATTCACTACTGTGCAAGGGGTAAGGAGACTACACACAATCTACATATTAAAGTACAGCACATTAGTGTCAAAACATGAATCATTTTATCAATGCATAAGCAAAGACTGGCTTCTAATGCTACTAAAACTTGACAACATGACAGGTTTTAAAACAGTTATCTGTCACCAAATACACAATGTTACCAAATGCTTCTCCCACAGTGGTTCCCAAATGCACACATACTCACTGTGTGATTCTAGACAAACAACACTATCCCTTGCACTATACCAAAACACATTTCTTCATCTAGAAGGAGTACTACATTTTAGTATAGAAACATAACTCATTTCACAAATTCATAAACAATGACTGGTTTCTAATTCTACCAAAATATAAAAACAGCACAGTTATCTGTATGCAAACACATGAAAAACACAAATGCTTATCACAGAATGGTTTCTACATGCACACACACTGTCAATAAGATTGTAGAGAAAAAAAGTACTCCCTACACTTTAGCAGGAGAAACACATTAGTCTGATTAAAATCAAAATAGTCTACATACATCCCCTCACAATTAAATAACTCACCTTTCAAGTTGTTTTGTAGATTAAGAAGTATATCAGTCACACACCAGATATCAGTCACACACCACATTTTCTTTTACAGAATCTCTGCACTGTGCACCTCTCAGCAAAAACAAAGAATGGCAAAGATTCCCTTTCATTTTCCACACATATACATGTAAACATCAAATCACAATCCTTCACACATGAATTCAAAAGGAAACACACATTTCTATTGGTTAAACATTTCAACCCTTTCCAAATCAAATACATTTCAACCCTTCCCCCAATCTGCCTTCTGCCTGTTACCATAGAAACAGGTCATGGAACACTGCAATGAGCACACAGGTCACAAGTTCAGCACACAATGTTGCTAAACAAGACAGCAAGTGTGCTTGACTTTTCAACATATCAGCTTATCATATATAATGTTCCTTACAATCAGTTTTTGTTAACCAATAAGAATCATGCCTTTAAAAAACAGAAATATACACCCTACCTTTCAGTGTAGAAAGTTGTCATACAACCAATGATTTCTTGTCTTTTTTCAAAACAAATCTCCTTGGATCCGCGTACCCAACGCGAGAAGATCCGTGCACCAAACACGATAGAATGCGCGCATTTCGCCTTTTTTTTTTTTTAAAAGGGGGCCCCAGGGGGTCCTTCTGGGACCCCCTAAGCACCTCTAGAGGGTCAGAGTATTTCCACTCTGCCCCCTTTATATGTTTTACACACTTATTCCCCTTGCTTCTTCAGCCTCGCTTCTACCGAGGCAGAAAATGGCCGCCAACAGTTCCTAGTTTCGAATGTAGACAGACACTCAACAGCCAATTAGCATTCAGCGCGCGATCGGGAGGGTGCGCGCTCGATTCGGGGAGGGTGCGCTTACAGTGAGGGCAGGGTCCGCGGATCCTCCCCAGCCATAGATATCACTAACTTTTTTACCCTAATTTTCTCAGGAACTAGTAAACAGATTCTCACCATTTATGCAAAAGGCACGAGTCTGAACTGAGGACTACCTCTTTGCCAAATTTGATGTCATTCCGTTTAGCGGTTCGGGCTGTAGCTGCGACAACAGATCCTAAGGGGAAATTGCATGGGGAAAACGCGTTTTGGGACCCCCCTTTTTTCTCGGCCGAAAATAGGTCCTAACTATAACTATCTACTGGCGACCACACACAAGGTTGCCCCAGTTGAGGCGGCCACCACGGAGGACCTTCTGGCAATGAGGGCTCCGATCAGTTCAGCTCACCCACAGTCCTTTGCAGTACACGACGCGGCTCAACGCGTTTCGGGCCACCGCCCTTGCTCCCGAGCCTGAAAAAATGCACAGATGGCAACCGTTAGTTTTCTCTCTGCTTTATTTTCAAATCTGTCCCACCGTGTGGGCGTGTATTGGCACCTATTACGGCGTATGCAGTTTGATGCATTGTGGTATTTGCAGTCACAAACGGCAAGTATTACCCCAGTGGGTTGGTGCCATTTGTCCGAATACAATTTCAATAAAATCCACAATGGGTGAAAGGAAAGTGGAAAGCTGAGCCTCAGGATTACGTCTCCCACTTGTTTGGAATACCTCCATTCCATGCTGATACTCAGCCTTTCCAAGTGCCTGGATCCGCGCAGACGCGGCGGGCCAACCTCGCGACCCGACAATGCCGCTAATTAAATCCACACACAAGGTTGCCCCAGTTGAGGGGGCCACCACGGAGGACCTTCTGGCAACGAGGGCTCCGATCAGTTCAGCTCACCCACAGCCCTTTGCAGTACAATACGCGGCTCAACGCATTTCGGGCCTCCGCCCTTGCTCACGAGCCTGAAAAAATGCACAGATGGCATATATATATATATATATATATATATATATATATATAAAATCTACTTGCGGTCGCCAGTAGATAGTTATAGTTAGGACCGTGTTTCCATAGGAAATCTCAAAATTCTATTTTGAATAACTTTGGCGCTGGTTAACGAATCCTCGCGAAATTTTCAAAACTAATGGGGCGCACCGTTCAGCTCCTACCCTGAAAGTCTCGGGGTGATTCGTCAAGCGGGGGCCGAGAAAAAAGGGGGGTCCCAAAACGCGTTTTCCCCATGCATTTTTCCATAGGACCTTTAGACACAGCTACAGCCCGAACGGCTGAACAGAATTACTTGAAATTTGGCAGAGAGGTAGCCATAAGGTCAAGGAAGGGCCTTTTGCAGGTCTGGTGTAAATCTGTTCAGTATTTCCTGAGAAAATAGCATTTAAAAGCATATCAATATCTATACGCGCGCAGGGTGCGCGCACCGTGCGCGCACCGTGCGAGCACCGTGCGAGCACCCTAACGTGCGCAAGCGTAATTCTGATTGGTGGTTACATGTTAGTCAACGTTCGAATCGGTCGAAATCAGGAAGTGTCGGCCGCTATTTTGTTTGTTTTCAGTGCGAGAGTGAAAAAGGAAGGTGGCGAACGTGAAAAGGGGGCAGGGTAGAGAGTTCCTGACCCCCTAGCCTTTGTCAGGGGGTCCCTGAAGGACCCCGAAGGCAGAATTATTATTATTTTTTTTTAAATCACGGTGAAAAAAAACATTTTTGGGGATATTTCACTCGTAAAAAACCAATGAAATTCCCCCGTTATAGTTAGTTCGGATAACTATAACTCGCGCGACCGCCACTCTATCACAAGGATGATGTCATCAGTGATGTCATGAGTGATGCCACTGACCATGTCATGAGTGATGTAATATGTGACGTCATGAGCAGTGGATTGCGGGCGCGCGAGTTATAGTTATCTGAACTAACTATAACAGGGGAATTTCATTGGTTTTTTACGAGTGAAATATCCACCTAACTATAACATGTGTGAAACCTATGGTTTTTTAAGTGAATTTGCAAGGTTTTTTAAATGCTAATTCCTAACTATAACGTGTGTGAAACCTATGGTTTTTTCAGTGAATATATATATATATATATATATATATATATATATATATATATATATATATATATATATTCACTGAAAAAACCATAGGTTCACACAAGTCATAATTAGCTGTACATTTCACTCGTAAAAAACCAATGAAATTCCACGTTATAGTTGGTGCAGGCAACTATAACTCACGCGACCGCAATCCTCTGCTAATGACATATGTGTCTTTATGAAAAAAAAATATTTGTAATATATGTATAGCTAAAATTTAATGGAAGAAGACATGGGCAAATAAGTGTCTAAATACAGTATTAGCATCAGCAGAGGACTGCGGTCGCGTGAGTTATAGTTGCCTGCACTAACTATAACGTGGAATTTCATTGGTTTTTTACGAGTGAAATGTACAGCTAACTATAACTTGTGTGAAACCTATGGTTTTTTCAGTGAATTTGCAAGGTTTTTTAAATGCTAATTCCTAACTATAACGTGTGTGAAACCTATGGTTTTTTCAGTGAATTTGTACGTTTTTTTAAATGCTAAGTTACTTTACGCCGTTCGTGCCGTGCGCGCCCACTTCACGCAGTTCGTTCCGTGCACGTTACGCAGGATGGGCCATGTACGCACGATGCCCTTCGCGCACCGTCCGCACACGGAGGACATATTATGCGCTTCGTTGTGAAAGGTTTTCTATTAAATGTTCAGCGTTTTGGTATGCCATGCGCAAAAGGTAAACTGCGGGCACCTTTTGCACACGGGGGGGGGAATATATGGATTTTGTTTTTTTTTTATTTAATTTTTCACCGTACGCGTACGGTAAGCGTATTCAGCGTTTTTTGAAAAAAAAATATATATATTTTTTGGCTTTGGATGGCCTTCTGGCACACCATAACCAAGGCTAGGTGGTTAGGAGCTGTCTAGCCTGCCCCCTTTTTATGATATCCAACTTTGTTTTTCTTCCCCCCCTCAGAGTGCGAGAGAGAAAATGGCGGCCGACACTTCCTGGTTTCGACCGATTCGAATGTTTACTAAGATCTAACAGCCAATCAGAATCGCGCTCGCGCACGGCACCGTACGCGTACGGTAAGCTTACGGTGCGCGCTCGGAGCGCGCTTACAGATATATATATTGATTTAAATGCTATTTTCTCAGGAACTACTGAACAGATTTACACCAGACCTACAAAAGGCACTTCCTTGACCTGAGGACTACCTCTCTGCCAAATTACAAGTAATTCTGTTCAGCCGTTCGGGCTGTAGCTGTGTCTAAAGGTCCTATGGAAAAATGCATGGGGAAAACGCGTTTTGGGACCCCCCTTTTTTCTCAGCCCCCACTTGACGAATCCCCCCGAGACTTTCAGGGTAGGAGCGGAGCGTAGCGCCCCATTAGTTTTGAAAATTTCGCGAGGATTCGTCGACCGGCGCCAAAGTTATTCCAAATAGAATGTTGCGGATTTCCTATTGAAACAGGGTCCTAACTATAACTACCTACTGGCGACCGCCAGTAGGTAATATATATATATATATATATATATATATATATATATATATATATATATATATATATTATCTACAGGCGGTCGCCAGTAGATAGTTATAGTTAGGACCTATTTTCCATAGGAAATCCGCAACATTCTATTTGGAATAACGTTGGCGCCGGTTGACGAATCCTCGCGAAATTTTCCAAACTTTTGGCCAGCTCCGCTCCGCTCCTACCCTGAAAGTTTTGCGGTGATCTGTCAAGCGGGGGACGAGAAAAAAGGGGGGTCCCAAAACGCGTTTTCCCCATGCAATTTCCCATAGGATCTGTTGTCGCAGCTACAGCCCGAACCGCTGAACGGAATGACACCAAATTTGGCAAAGAGGTAGTCCTCAGTTCTCGTGCCTTTTGCATATATGGTGTGAATCTGTTCAGTAGTTCCTGAGAAAATGAGGGTAAAAAAGTTAGTGATATCTATGGCCGGGGAGGGTCCGCGGACCCTACCCGCACCGTAAGCGCACCCTCCCCAAACCGAACGCGCACCCTCCCGATCGCGCGCTGAATGCTATTTGGCTGTCGAGTGTCTCTCTACATTCGAAACCAGGAACTGTTGGCGGCCATTTTCTGCCTCTGTAGAAGCGAGGCTGAAGATGCAAGGGAAATAAGTGTGTAAAACATATAAAGGGGGCAGAGTGGAAATACTCTGACCCTCTAGAGGTGCTTAGGGGGTCCCAGAAGGACCCCCTGGGGCCGCCCTTTTAAAAAAAAAAAAAAACGGCGTAATGCGCGCATGGTGCACGCATCCTATCGCGTTGGATGCACGGATCTTCTCGCGGTAGGTTCGCGGATCCAAGGGAAAAGAATTGAAATTGTTGGGAGATAAAGATTAAGCTTAAGTGTTTTGTTCTTGAGTGGCTCTAAAAAGAGCCGTTGTGTTCATTGAGAGTTTTTGGTACTTATAAGTAAGTACCTATACAGAGTCTAAAATTGTTGAGGAAGACTCTGTTTCCTTCATCAGTAAAGTGTACTCCATCTCTCCGATACATCTCTTGCATATGAAAGCGCAGATTGTTATTGTAAATGGACCACATTCTGTAGTCTCGGAGAAAACAGAAACAGATTTATTCACATGTTTCCTAGCTTTCTCAATCTGTGGACAAAAATGAATGGACCAGTTCCATTTCTGCCTTTGGCATATGTTAGAGTACACAAAGGCAGTTTTAGGGAAAAGTGAAATCAGTTGTGCAAAGGTGTCCTTCATAAGCATTTCCAGACCTACCCCAGTCAAAGTGCCTAGGTCATTGCCACCACAGTGCACTATTATGAGGTCAGGGTGTTGGATTTGCATGAAGGATTTCACCAATGGCATCAATTGGTGCCACTTTACCCTCTCTGTCCAATCCATTTAATGTCTACATTTGGCAAACCTAGGTCTTTGTGAATGCCTTTGTTTTCTGCATACCTTTGGCTCCAGAAAATGTAGCTGTGTCCCACAAACCACACTGTAAGCATCTTGTAAGGAGGTCTGGATGCACTCAGATGGTCTCTGTAAATTAAATGGCAGTTTGGAAAGTAAGATGTTTCTAAAATGGTGGCTGAGATGCAATTTTGAAAAAAGACAAGAAATCATTGGTTGTTTAACAACCTTCTACACTGAAAGGTAGGGTGCATGTTTCTGTTTTTTAAACGCATGATTCTTATTGGTTAACAAAAAGTGCGTGAAAGGAACATTATATATGATAAGCTGATATGTTGAGAAGTCAAGCACACTTGCTGTTTTGATTAGCAACATTGTGTGTGCTGAACTTGTGACCTGTGTGCTCAGTACAGTGTTCCATGACCTGTTTCTATGGTAACGTGCAGAAGGCCGATTGGGGGAAGGGTTGAAGTTTATGTCATTTGGAAAGGGTTGAAATGTTTAACCAATAGAAATGTGTGTTTGCTTTTGAATTTATGTGGGAAGGAATGTGATTTGATGTTTACATGTATATGTGTGGAAAATGAGAGGAAAACTTTGCCATTCTTTGGTTCTGCTGACAGGTGCACAGTGCAGAGATTCTGTATAAGAAAATCTGGTGTGTGACTGATATCTGGTGTGTGACTGATATACTTCTTAATCTACAAAACATCTTGAAAGGGGAGTTATTTAATTGTGAGGGGATGTATGTAGACTATTTGTATTTTAATCAGACTAATGTATTTCTTCTGCTAAAGTGCAGGGAGTACTTTTTTTTCTCTACAATCTTATTGACAGTGTGTGTGCATGTAGAAACCATTTTGTGATAAGGATTTGTTTTTTTCATGTGTTTGTAGACAGATAACTATGCAGTTTTTATATTTTGGTAGAATTAGAAACCAGTCATTGTTTATGAATTTGTGAAATGAGTTATGTTTCTGCAGTAAAATGAAGTACTCCTTGGAGATGAAGAAATGTGTTTTGGTATAGTGCAAGGGATAGTGTTTGTCTAGAATCACACAGAGAGCATGTGTGCATTTGGGAACCACTGTGAGAGAAGCATTTAGTAATATCTTGTATTTGTTGACAGATAACTCTTTTAAAACCTGTCATGTTGTCAAGTTTTAGTAGCATGAGAAGCCAGTGTTTGCTTATGCGTTGATTAAATGAGTCAGGCAATGATACAAAAGTGCACTTTTGAAATATGCACATTGTGTGCAGTTCTCTTACCACTTCCATAGTAGTAAATAAGGTTTGGTAAACTCGTAGGGATAGTGGTTGTTGTCTAGAATCACACTGTGAGTCTGTGTGCATTTGGGAACCAATGTGAGAGAAGCATATGGTAACATTGTTTATTTGCTGACAGATAACTATTTTAAATCCTGTCATGTTGTCAAGTTTTAGTAGCATTAGAAGCCAGTCATTGCTTATGCATTGATTAAATGAGTCAGGCATTGACACTAAAGTGTAGTCGTGAAATATGTAGATTGTGTGCAGTTCACTTACCACTTGCACTGTAGTGAATGAGTTTTGGTAAACTCCTAGGGATAGTGGTGCTTGTGTAGAATCACACTGTGAGTCTGTGTGCATTTGGGAACCACTGTGAGAGAAGCGTTTGGTAACATTGTGTATTTGCTGACAGATAACTGTTTTAAAATCTGTCTTGTTGTCAAGTTTTAGTAGCATTAGAAGCCAGTCTTTGCTTATGCGTTGATTAAAAGAGTCAGGCATTGACACTAAAGTGCAGTCGTGAAATATGTAGATTGTGTGCAGTTCCCTTGCCTCTTCCACTGTAGTGAATGAGTTTTGGTAAACTCCTATGGATAGTGGTGCTTGTCTAGAATCACACTGTGAGTCTGTGTACATTTGGGAACCACTTTGAGAGAAGCGTTTGGTAACATCGTGTATTTGCTGATAGATAACTGTTTTAAAACCTACCATGTTGTGAAGTTTTAGTAGCATTAGAAGACAGTTATGGCTTATGCTTTTATTAAATGAGTTAGGTATTGAAAGTAAAGTGTAGTCGTGAAATATGTAGATTCTGTGCAGTTCCCTTATCACTTCCAGTGTAGTGAATGAGTTTTGGTAAACTCCTAGGGATAGTGGTGCTTGTCTAGAATCACACTGTGAGTCTGTGTGCATTTGGGAACCACTGTGAGAGAAGTGTTTGGTAACATTGTGTATTTGCTGACAGATAACTGTTTTAAAACATGTCATGTTGTCAGGTTTTAGTAGCATTAGAAGCCAGTCTTTGCTTATGCGTTGATTAAATTAGTCAGGCATTGACATTAAAGTGCAGTCGTGAAATATGTAGATTGTGTGCAGTTCCTTTACCGCTTCCACTGTAGTGAATGAGTTTTGGTAAAGTCCTAGGGATAGTGGTGCTTGTCTAGAATCACACTGTGAGTCTGTTTGCATTTGGGAACCACTGTGAGAGAAGCGTTTGGTAACATCGTGTATTTGCTGACAGATAACTGTTTTAAAACCTGTCATGTTGTCAGGTTTTAGTAGCATTAGAAGCCAGTCTTTGCTTATGTGTTGATTAAATGAGTCAGGCATTGACACTAAAGTGCAGTCGGGAAATATGTAGATTGTGTGCAGTTCCCTTGCCTCTTCCACTGTAGTGAATGAGTTTTGGTAAACTCCTATGGATAGTGGTGCTTGTCTAGAATCACACTGTGAGTCTGTGTGCATTTGGGAACCACTGTGAGGGAAGCGTTTGGTAACATTGTGTATTTGCTGACAGATAACTGTTTTAAAACATGTCATGTTGTCAAGTTTTAGTAGCATTAGAAGCCAGTCTTTGCTTATGCGTTGATTAAATTAGTCAGGCATTGACATTAAAGTGCAGTCGTGAAATATGTAGATTGTGTGCAGTTCCTTTACCACTTCCACTGTAGTGAATGAGTTTTGGTAAAGTCCTAGGGATAGTGGTGCTTGTCTAGAATCACACTGTGAGTCTGTTTGCATTTGGGAACCACTGTGAGAGAAGCGTTTGGTAACATCGTGTATTTGCTGACAGATAACTGTTTTAAAACCTGTCATGTTCTCAAGTTTTAGTAGCATTAGAAGACAGTTATGGCTTATGCTTTCATTAAATGAGTTAGGTATTGACAGTAAAGTGTAGTCGTGAAATATGTAGATTGTGTGCAGTTCCCTTACCACTTCCAGTGTAGTGAATGAGTTTTGGTAAACTCCTAGGGATAGTGGTGATTGTCTAGAATCACACTGTGAGTCTGTGTGCATTTGGGAACCACTGTGAGAGAAGCGTTTGGTAACATTGTGTATTTGCTGACAGATAACTGTTTTAAAAGCTGTCATGTTGTCAAGTTTTAGTAGCATTAGAAGGCAGTCTTTGCTTATGCGTTGATTACATTAGTCAGGCATTGACATTAAAGTGCAGTCGTGAAATATGTAGATTGTGTGCAGTTCCTTTACCACTTCCACTGTAGTGAATGAGTTTTGGTAAAGTCCTAGGGATAGTGGTGCTTGTCTAGAATCACACTGTGAGTCTGTGTACATTTGGGAACCACAGTGAGAGAAGCGTTTGGTAACATTGTGTATTTGCTGACAGATAACTGTTTTAAAACATGTCATGTTCTCAAGTTTTAGTAGCATTAGAAGCCAGTCTTTGCTTATGTTTTGATTAAATGAGTCAGGCATTGACACTAAAGTGCAGTCGTGAAATATGTAGATTGTGTGCTGTTCCCTTATCTCTTCCACTGTAGTGAATGAGTTTTGGTAAACTCCTAGGGATAGTGGTGCTTGTCTAGAATCACACTGTGAGTCTGTGTACATTTGGGAACCACTGTGATAGAAGCGTTTGGTAACCGTGTATTTGCTGACAGATAACTGTTTTAAAACATGTCATGTTCTCAAGTTTTAGTAGCATTAGAAGACAGTTATGGCTTATGCTTTCATTAAATGAGTCAGGTATTGACAGTAAAGTGTAGTCGTGAAATATGTAGATTGTGTGCAGTTCCCTTACCACTTCCAGTGTAGTGAATGAGTTTTGGTAAACACCTAGGGATAGTGGTGCTTGTCTAGAATCACACTGTGAGTCTGTGTGCATTTGGGAACCACTGTGAGAGAAGCGTTTGGTAACATCGTGTATTTGCTGACAGATAACTGTTTTAAAACCTGTCATGTTGTCAACTTTTAGTAGTATTAGAAGCCTGTCTTTGCTTATGTGTTGATTAAATGAGTCAGGCATTGAAACTAAAGTGCAGTCGTGAAATATGTAGATTGTGTGCAGTTCCCTTACCTCTTCCACTGTAGTGAATGAGTTTTGGCAAACTCCTAGCGATAGTGGTGCTTGTCTAGAATCACACTGTGAGTCTGTGTACATTTGGAAACCACTGTGAGAGAAGCGTTTGGTAACATTGTGTATTTGCTGACAGATAACTGTTTTAAAACATGTCATGTTGTGAAGTTTGAGTAGCATTAGAAGACAGTTATGGCTTATGCTTCCATTAAATGAGTTAGGTATTGACAGTAAAGTGTAGTCATGTAATATGTAGATTGTGTGCAGTTCCCTTACCACTTCCAGTGTAGTGAATGAGTTTTGGTAAACTCCTAGGGAAAGTGCTGCTTGTCTAGAATCACACTGTGAGTCTGTGTGCATTTGGGAACCACTGTGAGAGAAGCGTTTGGTAACATCGTGTATTTGCTGACAGATAACTGTTATAAAACCTGTCATGTTGTCAAGTTTTAGTAGCATTAGAAGCCAGTGTTTGCTTATGCATTGATAAAATGAGTCATGACTTGACACTAAAGTGCAGTACCATGTAGTATTGTCTTCACTGCACCAGAGCTGAAAATTTAAAGTTTTTTACCCAGGCACTGTCCTAGAAGTAGTCTGATGATTTAGTCAGTTTCTAAGTACTTATGGTGTGAACCATTCATTACCAAATAGACTGCTTCAAATGTCTATGCAGTATGCATGTAGTTCTCTAACCACCTACACAGTTGTTTTCACACCTTCAATTCCCTAGTCAGTATCCATACACTTCTAGGAAACACCCTGTCAGTCCCTTTGCAGTCTTCTAGTGACCCATTCAGCACCATGTAGTAATCCATTAACTGTGCCAAAACCCAAACAGTTATAAATTCAGCAAGACACTCTCTTTGCAGTACACTAATCATTCAGTCAGTGCCTAAGTATTCATGCACTGAGCCAGGCCTTAGCACATGGATTGCTTCAAACCCCTATGCACTATGCATGCAGTCTTCTAACCACCTACAGACTTGTCTTTTACACTTTCAATTCCCTAGTCAGTATCCATATAGTCCAGCAAACATCCTGTCACTCCCTTTGCACTCTTCTAGTGACCCATTTAGTACCAAGTACTAATCCATTCCCTGTGCGAAAAGCCTACCACTTATAAATTCATCCAGGCAGACTCCTTGCTGTAGTCTAATCATTTAGTCAGTACCCAAGTACTCATGCAGTGAGCCGGGCCTTAGCACATGGACTGTTAAATGCCTATGCAGTATGGATGCAGTCCTCTAATCACCTACACAGTTGTGTTTCACACCTTCAATTCCCTAGTTAGTATTCATACTCTTCTAGAAAACACCCTGTCACTCACCCAGTGTGTCTCCTTATAGTACTGTAATCATTTAGTCAGTTAGCATGTAGAGTTTTAGTGAGGTAGGCTTTAGGGCATGAACTGCTTCAAAGTAGTATGCACTATGCATGTAGTGTTTTAACCATCGTCACACTTGTGGTTCAGGGACTTAGTTTCTTAGTCAGTATTTATATCAAATGTGTTTGTACAGTAATGGAATACTGTAAATTTGAAAGTTATTAATATACATTTATTAGTGATTCTTTTTTGCAGATACTGTTTTTCAACGTTAAAATCGAGAAATTATGCCAGAAAAAAAAAAGAAAAAGAAAAGAACAGAGACAGGAGGATTATTTGAAGAAACATCAACCACAAGTATTGAATGAACAAGATAATGTGGCTAAAAGGAAAAAAAAATTCTTGTTAGATCACGAAGCAATTTATTAAAAATGTTTGTAGGAGCAAACAGAATGTAGAGAATGCTGCAACTTCAGAACATTTTTTAAGTAAGAAAAAAAATCTAAATAAGAGGAAAAGTTAAAAAGCAAATTTTCAGTCAAAGGAGATAAAGTATGGTAAAAGAAGACAAAATCAGTATAAGGAATTACGCAAAAAAATATTTTACAAGAGAGTAGTGCATAATTTGCTGAAAGATGTGAAGAAATATAAAAAGAGAGCTTTATTTTATAAAAAGAAGAAGCATATTGAAAGCATTGTGGAAAAGGCTTGTGAAGTAAAAAGGAAACTGTTTATTTTACTGTTAAACAGAATTCGATCACTAGATAAACCAATATATGTAATGAAGGCCAAAGTAGGAGGAAAAGAGTTATTCATAAAAAAAATGTTTGTGATGTTTTTGTGGGAGAATGGAAACACAGTTCTAGTTCAGAGAGCCTTTTTTTAATGAAGAGAGTTATTCACTAAGTGAAAAATTATTGTATGCAGTTGACACCAGTGGTAGAGGTTATGAGGTTAGTGATAGTTGTCCAATGGAGAAAGAGAAAATGGTTGAAAGAAATGCAGAAGAAGTGATAGCTGATGAAGTTTTAGGGAGACATGCTAAAAACCCTGTGCACACTTGGGATTGCAGTAGTGTTTGTATTGTACGACAGGAATCTATTGAAAAATTATGTAGTTTTTTACGAGTCTATACTAAAAAAAAGTGTAAAACAAAAGATTAAGCTGTTGCAAGGACTAGACCCTTGCAGAGTGAGAAAACATACTGGTTTGCAAGGTCATTCTCTGGCTTGTCTTTCTAGGAAAGTTTGTGAAAGTGTTTTTCACTATTTCAGAATGCTGGCAGTACATCATACTCAAATGCGGAAGTTAGTGAGAAGGTTGTATTATGCAAAAAGTCCAGCACTAAAGTTAAGTGATTTGAACAGTGCTCTTTTACGTGGGTCAGTTTCAGATGTGAAGCAGGTCTGTGAGGATATTGAGTTTTGTTACTTTGGGCCTCAGCAAGAGAGTGAAGAAACTGACACATTAGTAGAACAAAATGTTGAAGACAATGTAGAACCTGTAACTACAGAAAAATTTGAGGATGAAATCACAAAGTTTAAGGTAATTTCAGGTGAAAGACCAAATGTTTCTTGTATTTGTTGTCGGCGAAGTCACTATAAAAATCAGACTAGGGGTGTCAATCTGTATTTAAAAAGTGAAATAGAAGATAATGATAAGTGGATGGAATTTGCAACTTATTTGTTGGTAGAGGATTGTTTTGATTTGGGATGTGAGCAGCGTATTTGCAAATATTGTTATAATAAATTAGATGAGAATAAAATGCCTGCTAGAGCTGTTCATAATAATCTAGAGTTGGTTGCTATTCCTCCAGTGCTGATTGATTTAAATACGTATGAGTCTATTCTGATACAATGTGTTCACCCGTTTCAGGCTATTGCTCGTATGGAGCCCAAAACAAGTAAATTACCTCCATCAGAGTTGCAAAGAGGATTGAAAGGAAGAGTTGTGTATTTACCATTAGATTTAAGGAAAAATGTTGAAACTATTGGTGTAGATCATGCAGAAAATGAGCCACTAGTCATTCTAGTTAATGGTGTTCCTATTAAGAATAAGACAATCTGGCAAGAGTTAGTGGATGTTAGAAAAGTGCAAAAGGCATCATTGTATCTGTTAAAAAATAATGAGTACTATAGAAATGTGTTTGTTGGAGAAGAAGAAATAGATTTAGCAGAAGATAGTGAAACATTAAGTGGACAAATTGAAAAAGTGGACATGTCCAGATGTGAAGAGATCTATGAACATTACAGTGTACATCCACTTCATTCCAAAGAGGTGATGGGGAATACAATTGAGCTGTTTCAAATGAAAAAAGCAACAGGAAGTCCCATGAGTGTATGGGAAGAGAGCTTGGAAGCTCGTTGTTTCCCGCAGTTGTTTCCAACAGGAAAAGGTGGACAATATGATGAACGTCCTGTGCAGATTCCTGCATCTGAATATCGGACAACAAGATTATATGCAGAAGATCCAAGATTTCGACAATGTATCCCTTATATGTTTCATCTTCTGTTTGAAAGTGACTTGTCTGGACTTTCACATGCAGTAAATCACATTTTAAAAACTGGAATGCATCTTCAAAATGTAACTGCAGAGGATTTTATGGATAAAGTGCATCAGAGAGATGATCATTTAGAATCTCAGTTGATTAATCTGATGGCATGTCAGCGTGGGACTAATGAATATTGGTACCGTCGACATGGAGAACTGAAATGCATGCTACGGAACTTGGGAACTCCTACATGGTTTGTTACACTAAGCTGTGCTGAGTATGCTTGGGATGATTTACTTGAATTTCTTCGAGAGGCAAATTCCAATATAAAAAATATTGAATACAAGACACCTGGAGAATTGTGCTCTTTGGATCCTGTCAATGTATGCAGATATTTCAATCATAGATTTGAAGCTATGATGTCTTTCACCTGCAATAAAAAGAATCCTCCTCTTGGAGAAGTTGTGGATTTCTTTTGGAGAAAGGAGTATCAAGCAAGAGGTGCTCCTCACATACATATGTTGTTATGGGTCAAGTATGCCCCCAAATTTGGAACCGATTCAGATGAAACTGTTTTGTCTTTCATTGAAGATTATGCTTCATGTGCTCTTCCTAATAGCAAAGAAGAGAAAAACGTAAAACAACAAGTCTTACGATCTCAAAGCCATAGGTGTGGAAAATACTGTCGACGAAAGTACAAGTCAAAGGATAAGTTCTATACCAAATGTCGTTTTGGATTTCCACGTCCTGTATTAGCCAAAGGAAGAGTGAACAGTTTTATGTCAGCTGTACGACATACCATCACAAGAAAGTCTCCGAAAAACACCTACAACTTAAGAAGAAGCGAAGAATCAAAATACATAAATGACTACAATCCAGTTATTTTATCCATGTGGAACGCTAACATGGATATTCAGTATGTTGCGGACAATTCCATTGCTGTTGCTTGATATGTAACATCTTACATTACTAAATCAGAAAAGACTGAATTGAAAGAAATGTGGGAAGAGATTTCTCACGAGAAGACTCTAAGTAAGAAATTATACAGTTTCAGTTTGAAGATGTTATCGCATCGTGAAATTGGAGCATATGAATGTTCAGATCTTTTATCATCTGCAAGTCTATATTACAAAAGTAGAAGAATCATTTGGGTGAGTCTAGGTCTTGCAGGAATGCGAAATTGGGTACTGAAATCTGTTCAAGAAATTGAATATTTAGCAGAAAATGACCCTGAAAGTACAGATATTTTGAAAACCAATATGTTGGGCACATACTATCCAAAAAGAATTCATCATCTTGAGAACATGTGTCTCTATGAAGTGCTGCAAAACGGAATATTACAGAGAACATCAACGATGGAAAATATGGAGTGATTGGTTCTGAAGGATGTCTGGTGAAACAAAGGAAAGGAAATTTAATTAATCACAGAAAACTGAGTTGCGACACTGCTGACAAAAGGGAATTTTACTATTTAGCCCTTTTGCAAATGTTCAAACCATGGCGTTCTGAACTGGAATTACTTGGAGATTTTCCCAGCTATGAAGATTCATTTAATGCTTGTAAAGATAGCATACAATGCAGTGCTTTCGCAAATTATGTGAAACTGTTGAATGATGAAATTGATCAAGAAGCTACAATTGCAGCTGAGATTGCTAGAGACAGTTCTCAAGACAGTCAAAGTTATGCTGCACTGAGTCAAGATCCACTAGGACAACCAATTGTTGAAAATGAAGCAGCGATTGCAATGAATGAGGTGGAAACAGCAATGTATCAAGCACAAGAAGATGCAATACAGTTAGGAAACTTGGAAGAGCAACTAAATGTTGAACAAAAACAAATATATCAGCAAGTGAAAGAGCAGATTGACCATGGATTACTTCATGAAAAGAGAGTGTGCTCATGTACATCATTTCAACCTATCCGAATGTATGTGAGTGGTCAAGCTGGAACAGGAAAGAGTTTCTTAATTAAAGTAATTACAAGTTATCTGCAAAAAACAACTGAGTCGCATTTGTCTTGTGTTGTCACTGCTCCAACTGGGTTGGCAGCACATAACATTAAAGGAATTACTTTACATCGTTTACTAATGCTGCCAGTAGAGCATGAGAACAAATTGGAATACCACAAGCTATCTGGAGAAGCTTGTTGTGAAGTTTCAAGAGTGCTGAAGAAAATGAAACTTCTCATTATTGATGAGGTGAGCATGGTTTCAAACTTGATGCTTGCCTTTGTGCATTTAAGAATGCAGAAAATTCTTAAAACAGAGTATGACGTGTTATTTGGAGGAAAACACGTCATAGTTTTTGGAGATCTACTGCAACTGACACCAGTAAAAGGACAACCGGTATTTAAAACACTTGCCCATGAAGATACCAGAAAGTCTCTTGGCAGTGTTGGTAATGTGAACATTTGGAGTAATTTTGAATACAAAGAACTGACAACAAATATGCGACAGGCAAATGATGCTGAATATGGAAGTATTCTTCAAGATATAAGAATTGGAATTCTTTCAAAAAAAGGGAAAGAAGCTTTGGAGAGTCGATTACTTTGCAATGTCTTTCCAAATGAAAATGCAGTTGCTGCAAAAGTGTACGTGGAAATTGCTAAAAATAAGTCAGTGATTTGCTTAATGCCGACACTGAGTGAGTGTTCAATATTCAACGAAGAATTATTAAAATTGGAAAAGGAAGAAATTGTTAAAATGGAAGCCATCGATAAAATACTACATGTAGGAATCACTATTATTTTGACGGGTAAGTTGAGATCAAAACGAGATTGTTTAGAAAAAGAAATCTAAAACTGCTGGTTTGGAAAAGACACTGTATGTGTGTGTAAACTGTCGGGTAATTTTAAGGCGTAATTTGGATGTAGAGAAAGGTTTAGTTAATGGTGCAATGGGTAAAGTGGTGGATTTTGTGAATTATCAGAAAAAAGAAGGAATTTAATGTTTAAAAATTAAATTTGATCAGATTAATGAAGTTAAAGAAATTGGTTGTTGTTCAGTTCGTTTTTTGCTTGTTAAAGATTTATATGTCCGTAGGAAACAATTTCCATTTTCTCTGGGATATGCAGTGACTATTCATAAATCTCAAGGATTAAGTGTAGACAGTGCATTGGTGAACATTGGATCTACTGTATTTAAAGAGGGTATGTCATATGTTGCTTTGTCGCGAGTCAGAACATTATCTGGTTTGTTTTTGATTGATTTTGATGAGAAAAAGGTTACTGCAGATGCAAACTGTGTAAAAGAGTATAATAGGTTAAGAAGGGTGTTTGCTCCAAATTTAGGTCAATATCCTGTATTTGAAAAGCGTGTGGTTGGTCGAAAAAGAAGGTTAGAGAATATCTGTACTGAAGATGTCAAGAAGGGAAAAGAACAAGATAATGTTGCGATTGCAGGTAAAAAGAAATTGGACACTGTTGAAGAGATTGTTGGTTATCAGTTTGAAAATAGTTCTGGTGTCAACTGCTATGCTAATGCAGTGGTCAATGTTGTTTTATATCTGGAAGGTTTGCAAGCACAAATTATGCAGAATCGGGAAAAAAGATGTTGTTCTCTGTTGCATTCTGTTTATGAAAAATTGACAACAGATAGAAGTAAAATACAATCTGTTTCAGATGTTCGTAATCTTTTGGATGTGTGTTCTGGTTCTACACAATTTACACAAAATATCCAACAAGATGCCCAGGAATTTTTAATGTATATGCTTACAATTTTTGAAAATGAAGGTGTAGAAATAGAAAATATTTTTGGCCTTTCTTACAAATGGGAACATTATTGTGAAAATTGCATGTATACATGTAGCACCAATGTAGACACTGAGAGATTTCTGTATTTAACATTACCAGACTGTAAATCAGTGTCTTTCAATAAATTAGTGAAAGGTGTAATTCAAAACATGGAGTGTAGCCAATGTAAATCAGAAATGTTATCCACATTATTCTTAACAAAATATGGAAAATACATAATTTTAATGATGCAACGTTGTACAGCTGATGGAAGAAAATTGGATACTTTAATAAAGCAGTTTGTAGCAACACAAGTATCAATATCAGGAAGGACTTTTGGAGCAATTGCAATAATTTTCCATGATGGTCCTTCCACCACATCTGGACATTACACTGCCTATCTAAAATGTGACAAAGGCTGGACACTTTGTAATGATGCCCAGTTGTTTTTCAAACAACGTTTGCCTGGAGAATTACAAAATTCCTACCTAATATTTTTAAAGCCAATGTTTTAGGAAGATAATTCACTCTCTGAGGGATGTATTATTATAATTTAATAGGACTACCATTGGACAATTTACGTAAAGAAGAAGTGCAAAAATACCATTTGCCCTCAACGGAAAGGTATATTTTTGAATTATGGACTTTTTGGTGGTCATTTATTCAGTGATTATTTTAATGCAGCAACATTTACAGTTTTTATAAGTTAAAGTTATAACATTTTGTAATCTGTAAGCATTTCATATATGAATGATTTGTATTTTCTGGTATTTTACTGAGAATAGTATGTTGGTTTTTTTTTAACAATCTTTCTGATTGTTTTTTTTTTGCCCGCTGTTAAGTGATGAGTACCATTGAAATCACTATTTCGAGTGAAATTCAATATATTCTGAGAACAGCAAAAAAGGCAAACAAATTACTTTGTGGAAATTATGTTGTGTTGTAAAAAATGTATTATTATATGTTATAATTTTGTTTTGTTTTCTTTCACAGATCCAAATTTTAAAATAAGCAATTTTTAACAATTTATATTTGAATGAAAAACAGCAAAAAATGAATACCATTTTTTATTCCTATTACTGTGAAGGTAAGTTTAACTAAGTCCCAATATGCAGAATGAAGAGGCCTGGAAGAAGCTACAAAGTTGAAACACGTTTCTAAAAACACTCTGTTTATGTAGTTTTGAAATCTGAACATAATCAGATATCATGTGACCTGTAAAAAAAGAGATTTGAGGGGTTCATAATATTTCACATTTTTAGCTGTTGAAGGACCGCAATCATTTCAATCATTCTTCTTTGAACATCTTTGCAGACAAAACTCTGTGCTTACTTTTATCATTCGCAAGGAAATTTAAAAACGGAAATATGTCACTTTTTGTAACATAGTTATTGTGCAAGATACTCTTTTATATTTACAAAGAGAGGAAAAGGCACTCTCTGCACTTTTTTATACTCCATGTAAATACAACCTCATCATTTAGACCACTTTGTGTTGAAAGGGTGTTCTATAAGTGTTGTTGTGCATGATTGCACTTAATACTCATAGAACAAGACACATGTCTAGATTTATCATAAATCATAAATCTCGATATGTGTGTGAATGGTGCACCATTCTACAATTGGTGTCGGAATGCACAACAAAGGGAATTGTTTTAATTTCTCCACATTTTTATATCTTCAATGCATACTGAAATATTCAGCATACATTGAAGGAGAAAAATGCATTTTCTCATTGTTTTTGTGCAGGAAGGTGTGTCTTCCTGTAGAAAAACAAACAGCACATGACACAGATATCCTTGCACTATGGTGCAAGGGTGCCTGTGTCACCACATGGCTCCAGTTTAAGCAGCCGTTCAGACAGAAGCATAGATTTGCAACATATTTATGTACATATTTTGCATCCCTGTGCTTCGGAAGTACTACAGCACACTGCAGTTAAAGAGGTTACTGTGTGATGCTGCAGCACTTCCTTATAGTTCTGCACTTATACATTCACCATACGCTACTAATGCATTCATTCAGTCAATTACGTACTACACATACATTCATCTAAACTTTCACACACTAACAAAGAAATGTAGCTCTTTTTTTAAACCAGGAAAGTTAGTCCTTACAATAACTTTTTTTTTCTTCTTTCTTCTTTTATATTTTTCTTTGGTTTTTCTAACAATTTTGTGATTTTTTTTGGTTTTTCTGAAAAAAAAAAAAAACCAGGAGAAACCAAAGAATGAACTTCAGGGAACAATAAAAATAAATTTAAAAAAATAGCAAATATGACTATCTTGGCGGCGGCAGATCAGATCGATCGACTGCTCGCCATAGCACAAAGTCTTATTGCACTTAGTGCAGAGCACTTTTAAAAATTGAAATTGAGGACGGATGTCCAAGGTTTGGTCTGATGGATGCACTCTTGATGTGCTCGGCTGCGATGAGGTGGATGGCGCAGGAGCAGGAGCGTTTCTCATCCGTCGGCACTCTTCTTTTGCAAGATTGTTTGGATGAAGGGTCCTCATGTGCTTCATCATACTTGCCGTGCCGCAAGAATATTTCTTGTTAGGATCCCCTCTCGATAGGACTCTTTTGCAAATCTTGCATGTGGCCAAGGTGGCATTGGTTTTATTCTGCCCCTCGAGAAAAGTAAAAAATGTCCATACCACTGAAGAGAAACGTTCTTTGCGTGGTAACTCCGGCAAAAATTCATCCTCAGAAGTATGAGGTGATGCAGGTGATGCCTGCTGTCCTGAAGCCATTTTTGGTTAAAAAAGTTAGAGCTAAGTGTAAACTTAGTCTAAAAAATCTTCCTCTCTCCAAAGAGGTGGTTCTCCAAAGAAGCTCAAAGAAGAATGATTGAAATGGGTGGGGTCTTTCAGTAGTTAGAACAGGAAGTGTAATGAACCAATCAAATCTCTTTTTTTGGAGGTCACATGGGATCCGCGCACCGTGCGCTTACGCAGCACGTACCCAGTGCGCATCCGCGAAATTGAATTAAAAAGAAATATAGGATTAGATGTCAAAATATATTAGTTTCAAGGCTAGTTTAGAGTTTGTCTTCAATTAATATTCACATGAAATACATAAATATGTTTTTTTAAATGTTAAATACTTCGTGGGATCCGCGCACCCACTGCGTCATAGACGCAGATGACGCATCGCGGAAGCGCGTAAATGTCACGTTACGTACATCGAACGTGTCGCGTATAGGCTGGGAGTCGCTTACCGGTCGCATTGAAATCACGCACTAACCACGTACCCAATGCATACCATGCGCGGATGCTATCGCGTAGGGATGGAGAACGGTGCGCTTAGAGTGCGCGGATCCAAAAACATGGAGAAAAAATATATAAAATAAAGTTTTGCACATATAGTTAAAAAAATATGTGGAAAATTATAAAAAAATATGTTTGAAAAACCCATTAAGTTCAAATAATATTTTTTAATTTTTAAAAGAATTAATTGAAAAAATACATTTAAAAATGCTGATAAAAAAGTATTTTAAAAAAAATGTAATTAATGAAATGACACACTGAATTTGAAAAATATAGAAATCCAATCAAAATCATTAAACATGATATCTTCAGAGATAAGTTATAGATAGGAATTAGTATTTAAAAAACCTTTGAAATTCACTGAAAAAACCATAGGTTTCAGGCCTGATATAGCTAGGAATTAGCATTTAAAAAACCTTTGAAATTCACTGAAAAAACCATAGGTTTCAGGCACGTGATAGTTAGGAATTGGCATTTAAAAAACCTTAGAAATTCACTGAAAAAAACATAGGTTTCAGGGGTGTTATAGTTAGCTGGACATTTCCCTCGTACAAAACCCTAGAAATTCCCCTGTTATAGTTAGTTCAGCTAACTTTAACTCGCGCCCTTGCAATGCACTGCTGATGACGTCACATATTACATCACTCATGACATGGTCAGTGACATCACTGATGACATAACTGATGACATCTCAAATGACATCACTGATGACATCACTGATGACGTCATCCATGTGATAAATTAGTGCACCTTCTCACACCCTAATATAGCCTTTGATACACCGACTCAAAATTTCAGATGGCCATTTTGACAAGCATAGATACTCCAATACCAATAACTACACACCCACTCATTGACTTTTAGGTCTACATACATGTCCATCACTCACCTGTACAGTCACTCATACTTACAGTCACTCTGTGCATTTATACACCTATATAGACACTCACACACCACCAATCATCCATTGAGGTACTGACACATCTAGTCAGTCATGCAAATAATTAATCACAGTCCAATTTACTCACCTATACAGTTAAACACACTCAAGTTCACTTACTCATAAAAATACTAACAAATTCTGTGTCTTCCTGCAGAAAAACAAACAGCACATGACACAGATATCCTTGCACCATGGCGCATACAGCCACTCCCAAAATCACACACTCTCACATATAGATAGTTATATACTCTTACACACATATACACTGCGTTTCACATATGTAGTTACTGACACATGTACAACTGAGATATACATTCAATCACTAACACACCCTTACATACAGTCACCCAACCATACAGTCCATCACAGATGCACTCTTAAAACCATGCACCCACTGAATCACCCACTCACACATCTAGTCACAGAGTCACACACACCCTACCCACACAAACCCTCAGGCACCCATACAGATACTCAGACAACCAATCAATAACCCATATAGACACTCATATAGCTATTCACAAAACCATGCAGCCACTTATACACCAACACACAGACACATACAGACATTCACACAGTTTAGTCACTAGTCTGCAGTAAGATACATTTAATGACTCACTTATAGAGTCAGTTACGCACCTAGAAAATCATCCATTCACACACTTATTCTTCAACAGGCCTTTCCCTATATATATTAAACATATTAAAACTGTTCAGAAACACATACTCAATGGATGATGTCATCAGTGATGTCATCAGTGATGTCATTTGAGATGTCATCAGTGGTGTCATCAGTGATGTCACTGACCATGTCATGAGTGATGTAATATGTGACGTCATCAGCAGCGCATTGCGGGGGCGCGAGTTATAGTTAGCTGAACTAACTATAACAGGGAATTTCTAGGGATTTGTACGAGGGAAATGTCCCGCTAACTATAACACCCCTGAAACCTATGGTTTTTTCAGTGAATTTCTAAGGTTTTTTAAATGCCAATTCCTAACTATAATGTGCCTGAAACCTATGGTTTTTTCAATGAATATATATATATATATATATATGCATATATGCTACTTAAGCAGGGCATATCTGGGTGAAAGAGGAACCTGTGGGCAAGCATTTCTTGGTATGAAAAGCATTATGTTCTGTTCACCATATTATTCCTCCTAAACCTAAATAAACATTGTCATGAGATGTCAAAGTAGTTCTTGATTTTCTCTTGCAGTGGTAAAATGACAGACATCCTTCTTTGGAGTAATTGTCTGCGAAACCTATATTGCTGTATTCCTGATTTAGCTTCAATAGGGTGTCTGATGTCAAGGTGTTGATGGAAATAATAAATATTTTTCTCCATAAGGTGTTTTTATATTACCAGAAGAACTAAAACATTGTACACACCTAAGTTTTACCCTGCATTTTTAGAGTGTGTCAAATGATGTCAATTATATGTGGTCCAGGGTCTGAAAATGTATCTAGGGGGGCCATGAACTGTGTACCAGGAGGGACTACCAGTCCCAAGTTTCCACAGAGCTAGGAGGAGTCCTGCTACATTGTTTTGCATCTGTTGCCAGCACGTATTAGCCCATTAGGAGTCCCGCTTTGCTGAACTTGCTCAGGCAAATCCTGGGCCAAGGGCGGGCTCGTCCTGTGCCCATCAGCGCCAGGAGGAGACTGCCTCCTTGGCTCTGTGTTTGGACCTTGCAGTGACATTGTTAGAAATCTTGAGCAAAGGTATATTTATTCCTTCTCTTGCTGGCCCCTCTCCCTGGTCAAAGACCCAAGGTGACCCTAAATTTTCATTATTGTAACTTACTATCAGTTTTAATACAATTGGATTCTGACCAGATTGCTAGGTTCTCCCATTGTTTTGTGAAGTAGCACTGGACAAGTTCCCATCCTTGCGGTTTGAAAAGCCGCATTTGACCCATTATAGCAGTGAAAAAATGAAGGGCTCCTGCTGGTCACAGCAAGGTCTAGCCCATCTAAACTGGTCTCACTGGCCGCCCATGTAGAGGGAGGATCTGTGCACGTGCTCCTTTGTTTTTATTTTTGCCTGTTTCTGTTTGGGAATTTAGATCAGGAGGGAGTAACATCTCGCCCAGTTGTGCTTTAGGCGGGGGGTTGATTGCTATCGGTCTTTACAATAACTGCTATTTTGTATTTGATATATTTCCTCTTTTCTTCTTCTTGATGTCAAATTGTGGCTCTAGCCCCTGAGTTTAATCAAAAAGGACAAGATGAAAGCCACAAAAAGGCTCCTCATTGCTATGTCCCCTGCCTAGAGTACCTCTTTAGATAGAATGATCCATGGAGCTATGGAGGTTATTAGCACTGAGATTGAGCTTGCTGAACGCCACATGTCTCTCCAGTCCTGGGTCTTCCTAGTACAGAACTCTATCTCTACCACGTTATCCAGGTTTAACCAATAGACTTTGTCTATTTTAGTTACCTCCAATTCAAGTAATACTGGAACTAATACTGCATTCACCCTAGAGACACATACCAGTGGAGCAGCCAAAAAGGGAGGGAGACCTAAGAAAGTTAAGCAGCCAGCAGCTCACAAAGGTCAAGTACCCTCTTAATATTATGAATCCCCACTAGGTATTGTTAAGCATACATCACAGGGAACCTGTAAAGGGGGGCCCATCATCTTTTAAATCCAAGTTTAAAGACCAAAATCTTGTAGAGCGAGTGTCTAAAGTCAGAGAGCTCATCCAGTGTGAACTACTCACCCTTATTTGCGCCTGGATGGAAGCCATCAAGAAGCAGTTGACCCTTCTTAGGCAGGCTCAAGATAAATTAGCATCATTTTATACCACAGAGAATAGGTATCTCAGAGCCATCCATGGAATGACAGCTGAGGAGCATCCCATTACTAGCAGACAAGAGTCCATATCCCAGACCCCTCTTCCCAGCAGGAACGGCCAGGGACTGTTCATATACCAGCCAAAATTGCATGCAATCAATATAGCAGAAAATTCTTCCAAAGGACTGCACCTCTGTGTTATTTTGGGATCTGGTGATCCCCAGAGGAGCCCTGCCCAACCAACAGTGATTCTTCCTCCAGCATCTTGTCCTTATGTTGTGATTTTAACCAGAGTCCCAAAACTGCACAAAGTGCAAACAGTGACATTTGAAGAGCTTTCCATCTAAAACATTGGGATGGTTAGTGCAGCACAGAGAATTTTCTCTCATGCACTCTACACAACCTCTTCACAAGAAGGCTTGCTTAGATTAGATTGGGCAGTGTGGACAGAGAGAGAGATTGTGTGATTAGTAACTTTAGATTCCCTATCTTGGCCCCAAGAGTGTTTTTTGGTTGTGCTGGTACTCATTCCTAAGTCAAGAGCCAGATTGAACCTTAAGTCCTAGGTTATTTCTACAGGCCCAGAATTCAAATCCATCCGTCCTCCTGCCAACAATCTTCAAGGTCATGTACACCTTTAGCTTCTGTTTGTCTTTCCCAGATGAAACTTGGTGATGGTTTCCTTGTCCCAACCCATAATAGCTTGGAATCCCTAGCAAAGGTAGACTGACTCATTGAGAAAGGCAGTATCCAATCTTAATGCATTGGGGGTAGGTAATGGGGCTACCTTTGAATCAAGCCAGGAAAGGGATTTAACCTTACAAAGTTCACATAATTATCACAATATGTTCTCCAAATCGGTGGAAGCACACAGTCTATACAGTCACACTTTGTCATCAGTCGTACCTGTAGCAGATGTCGGGGCAGCTTCCCAGGCAAAGATTCTAACCTCATTTCATGGAATGTGGTGGGTTTGGCATCTAAATTAGCTAACTCAGAGTGGCAGGAATTTGCGAACCATTATGACATTTGTCTCTTTCAAGAGACTTGGGGCTGCATTATGGAAGTCCCCGGGGGGCACAACAGGCATTTGCACCCGCTCTGCGCACCCCCGGGGCACTTTAGTATTACAGAAGGTGCCCCCCACGCTTGTGCGTCAACTTCTGTAATA
Source organism: Triturus cristatus (assembly GCF_964204655.1). Classification (NCBI taxonomy): domain Eukaryota; kingdom Metazoa; phylum Chordata; class Amphibia; order Caudata; family Salamandridae; genus Triturus; species Triturus cristatus. Next base: position 561,712,857 of record NC_140579.1, on the reverse strand, counting down.
CTGATAGTGCTGGTGCACATAAAGCGCCTGCGCTATCTTCAGAGGTCGTTCCCTTATTTGCATGGGGGCGTAGCCCCAAGCAAATGAGGAAAGCCCTTTGCATCTGCGCTTACATCATAATATAGTTGCGGGCGCAGAGGCAAAGAAGCTGTCAGGAAGCGCACTGATAGTGCTCACTGTCAGTACGCCCCTTGATAGCAGCCCTCTGGAGGGGGTCCCATGGACACCTCAGACATCCGCTAGCAGGCGGGTGCAGTCACTCTCTGCACCCGCCTGCAAGGGGATTTCTAATATCCCTTAAAAGTGCAAGCAGATTGCTGACTGCACAGTGAAACCTGGAGCGGTTTCAAAACAGCCACTCTATTTGCACATGAATGGGCAGCACAAGTTTGCGGCTGCCCTGGGGGCTGCCTTGGGGGCCGTGCATTCCATGTGTGCACTTTCCCTGTATGCGCCTGGTGCACCTGTTTTAAGGTGTGCCGGTGCAAAAAGGGAAAGTGTCCCCTTTACATATTAGGGTGCCTGGTCTTTACAGCCTCTCTATCATACAGGATATACTAACTTTTCCACGATAGCATTTTCCTTTAGGTAGGTCTTCAGGGGGACTGACGATCTGGGACCGAACTTCAATTATATGTGCACTAAGAGAGGTTAAGGTGAACTCTCCAGATTTTCTCTGTCTTAGCTTAACTACATCCTCGGATGCAATATATTATATTTATAATGTATACTTCAGACTCAAAGGGACCAAAAGGGAATCTTCAGATTTGGACCAACTAAATGAGCATTTAGCCTCACTTCCAAACTACGCAAGGAAATTTGTGAGGGGCGATTTCAACTGCCAATCCGAACCCTGGAGCACAGATAGCCAGGTAATAATGGCTGATGAGGATACTGCTTGGTTCACCCCTGAATTAGAAATCCATCCTATTAAGAAATGGTCACCTATAACAGTACAAATGAATGCCCTTATGTTAAATCAGGGATTAAGTGCCTGTAACAGGAGATCAATCTATGACAAGACAGGCAACCATACCTTTAATATGATTAATAATTTGAGTCTAATTGATTATATAATGCTGGATGTAAGACTATGGCCTCCCATATTTGACATGATAGTGATCCCTCGATGTGAGAGTGATCACAATGCCCTGGCACTTAAGCTGAGTTTGTCTACTAGACTACCAGCTAATCATCAAGGAGAGCTAATCTGATTGAAGATTGAGAATCTCCAGTAATAAACGTAGGGTAAAATGGAGTTGTCTGAAGCATTCTCAGGAGGGTATAAGTGAGATATTTAGATTGCTTGCAGATGGAATGGAGGATCTGCTACTGATGGGTCAGGCAGGGGGTTCTCTGTAATTCCCTTGGAGTGGTAGCAGTGTAGGTTGCTCCTCAAACTGAGAGACCAATACTACATTGATTCAGTGCATCCAGTACACAGGAAGTACCCATTGTCCTGGTATAACAAATCTTACATAGACGACAAGACTCATTTGGTGCTTGCAATTAAAAAGCAAGATAGAATCCTAATCCAGGTCACCCGAAGATGTTATAGAAAATGCTATCTACTGCCAAATAGGATTGGGGAAAGGGACCTGGGATGATTTATTACAGGCTGCCAGTGCAAATGATCAGTGAATATTTTGGAACTTTGTGTCATCGTGCAGCAAGGATGGGTTCTGTACTATAGAAAATAACATAGCAGCAAGTGATTGGGTCACACGTTTTTCTGGCCTTTACGCGCAGCAGGTGGAAACGCAGGGGGACACGTGTAAACTATTGTTTTTTGGGGTTATTACCTGACCCATGGAGTGGGAGGGGGTGAGGTTGTCTTTTTAAACTGCCATTTTTTGACCTGGCAAAGTAAACCTTTTGCCAGGCCCAAACCTCCCTTCTTCAATAAATATGTCACCCCTAAGGTAGGCCCTTTACAGTCTCAGGTGCAGGGTGCAGTATATTTAAAAAGTTGGACATGTACTTATACGTTTTACATGTCCTGATAGTCAAAACTCTTAAATTCATTTTTCACTACTGCAAGGCCTACCCCTCCCATAGGATAACATTAGAGTTGCCTTATTATATTTTATAAGTACAATTTCCAAATGGGAAGAGATACCGGTTTATGTTTGGTGTCTCTAGAATCTAAATTTTAAATCCTAACTTGTGGTGAAGTCAGATTTTAAATTGTGATTCTGAAAATGCCACTTTTGGAAAGCTGGAATTTTCTTGCCTTAAGCCGTTTTGTGCCTGTACCCTGTCTTGGTTCACATTACTGGGAGTAACTGACAGTTAGACTTTCTGAATTCCTCCCAGACAGTCACACCATAGTAGGATTAGGTGTGCCTGAATGGGCCATCTGCTGGCAGGATAGGGGCAGAGCTTAGCACAGCCTTACTTGGAACTGAACAGCCTGTGCTCTGCCTTCACACAAAGTGCCTAACGACACCACATTGTTTTTGCAGTCAGCTTGGAGCCAGGGCTGGGGAGGTAGGAAATTCCATGCCCTTCAAAGACACTGCCTCGAAGTTTCCCCCACCTTCCAGAACCAAGGCACCAGTGTATAAAAGAAGCACCTCAGACACCAACTTTTATGTACATTATTGGACCTGTGGGTACTCTGCCAGAAAGAAGGACTGCTGTTCTGCTACAAGGACTGCTACTCTGCTGGATGGCTACTCTGAAGGAGCTACTGCCCTGCTGTTGTGACCTGATGCCTGCTGCCCTCTTGCCTCTGGAAGAAGAACTGGATCTGAAACCCATCTTAAACCCAGGACCCCAGAGTGGGTCAAAGGGCTCGTCTGCTGGCCTCCTGACCTTAGCCTCAGGTACATCAAAGGCTCCCCAAGAGCTCCTGGACCCATCTGCAGTAGGTTTCCACCCCCAAATTGTGCCCCTTAGGTCCTGGAGCCTTGGTGTGGCTCAGCGGGCTCTAAATTCAAGCTTTTGGGCTCTTTGTGACCGTGAATAGGCCTGTTCGCACTGGAAACTTGCTCAGAAAATCAACAGAAGCCACCACCAGGCACCAGGCAGCCTATTCACACAGCAAGCGTCGATCACCCATATGGACAGCCAACGTGAAGCACCAGCCTTCCCATTCATGGCGCCTGGCCTGCTACTAGTGCCATGCCTTCCACCGCCCAGGACGGTCTCCTTGCTCCCCGTGACCCTCTCCAGTGTGAATGGGACTCTTGGCACAAAACTTGAGACGGTAAACCTTTAGCGGGACTAATCTGGGGCTATATCGGACTTTTGAATTTGATCCAGTCCAGAGCAAGCAGATTGCCATAGTTGGCGCTTTATGCTTTTAGGCCCTATATTGCAGTTTATTCTTTAAAAATTAATAACTCCAGTTCTACTGATTGGGATTTGTTTGGTTTTGGTCTTGCTGTATTTATTACATTTTACTCTATTGGTCTAACTTGGTGTGGTGTTTTCACTGTTTTATTGTTTGAAGTGTTGCACAAATACTTTACACATTGCCTCTAAGTTAAGCCTGAATGTTCTCTGCTAAGTTATCAGGGGGTGAGCACACATTAATTTAGGGCTAGCTTGTGCCTTATCTTGACTAGGATTGTGGTTGCTGCCTTCCAGGGCTGAAACTCCAGTCAATCAGTAACCTAATTTCTTACAATGGCCCAATAATAAATTTGTGGAAATATTAGCATGGATTAGACTGTTAAACTGTTTGGTGTTAAAGAGCACCTTCTGCACAGCTACTCTGATTGCTCAGTTCTTCAGCTGTCAAGCTGTTTTCCTGGCTATGTAGATGGTCTGTGAGCTAGTATGTGGGTGCAGTATTAGATCTGTGATGCTAGTCTAAAAGTTTATTCCGGGTACTATTGTGTTTGCTTATTCTTAGTGGCAATGGTGTGTGGCCAGGCTGGAAAGCTAGTCTTTTTTAAATCAGTGGCTAGTTACTCAGTGGCACGATTGTCAGTTGGAGAATGATCCATTCTAGTCACACATCTACACACAAGCACAATAACACATATCCCATCACATACATCTAAGTCATAGTGGTACTCCGTGTGCCCAGGACATGTAAATTAGAGGAATGTTGCTAGTGGGTCTGCAGCACTTATTATGCCACTCACTTAAGTAGCTCTTGAGACATGTCTCCAGCCTACCATTGCAGCCTGTGTATGCAGTTTGAAACTGGCATTTCGACATGACAAAATAAACCCTTTGCAGGCCCAAACCTTCAGTTTTAATACATATAAGTAACCCCTAAGGAAGGCCCCAAACAGCCCACAGGGCAGGGTGCCATATTGTTAAAAAGTAGGATGGGTACTTTTTAGTTTCACATGTCCAAATAGTGAAGAGCTATTAAATTTGTTTTTCACTAATGCAAGGCCTGCCTCTCCAATAAGATAACATTGTAGTTAACGTATTACATTTAACAAGGATATCTTCCAAATGGGATCAGGTAAGCAGTTCATGTTTGGTGTCTGTGGAATTGTAATAAAACATCCTCTTTTATGGTAAAATAAGATTTTGAATTGCAATTTTGAAAATACCACTTTAAGAAAGTTGGTATTTTCATGTCCTAACCATTTAGTGCCTGCAGCCTGTCTCTGGGTCACATGACTATGTGTAGTTGGCAGTTGGTCTTTGTGTATTCCTCCTAGACAGGCACACACAATAGAAAGCTTAAGTGTGCCTGGAAGGGCCATCACGGGCAGGATGAGAGAGCGGAGTTAGGCACAGCCCCCCTTACACCAGAATTGTCAATGATAGTCAAAGAAGGTAATTGATGAAGTTTTCCAAGGACAGTCTATTCACTTGGTATACCAATAAAATAAATCTGTTAATAGATCAATGAACTTAAGGTGTTCAAGTCACCACTGACACAATTGCAAGATAAGTTTACATAATCATGCCTATAGAAATCAAAGGAAGTTAGTCCTAATTAGAGGTGTAAACTGAATTGAGGAGAGCAAGATCTTAAGCTAAGTAAAAAGCACATAGATTGCATCTATATAGTGTTGAGCTTAGAAAGGTTTTTAAAAGTAAATCTATGGAGATTGTATAACAATGTTGGAACTAATTTACATGAGGCTATGCTCATTGAAGATCCGAAAGCTCAATCTCTGTGTCGATTTGTAAAGCAGTATTGGTTATTTCCTTCTTTCTAGAGACAATATTTGGTAAATGCAGTTTCCAGTTCATGCTATTGTAAATGGTTAATCCCAGATGTGGATAATTTAATATGGGATCAGCTATGACTGCTGTGCTTTCTTGAGGCATGCTGTTGGAAATGTAGCTCCTAATGACACAAAGACTGCTTATTGTATTGTATTGTAATTGTATTGTAATTCCATTTATATAGCACTTACTACCCCTGACGAGGCATTGAAGAGCTTTTTCGGCAAGTAGCATGCTACTCTGGAACCCATAAAAGATTAGTGTTGAATTAGTACAGTGAAATATGAAAGTAATTTGAGTGGTGGATAGGTTAGTCAGATGTTTGGATTCAGATGGATAGTGAAAGGATAGTAGAAAGAAAAAAGTTTTGTATTTATATAGTGCTTTTTACCCCTGATGGGGTGTTGAAGTGCTTTTGGCGAGTAGCACGCTACTCCGGAACCCATAAAGGATTAGTGGTGCATTAGTATAGTGAAATTTGAAATAATTTGAGTGGTGGATATTAGTCAGTTATTTGAATTGAGAAGGACAACCGAAGGATAGAAGAGGGAAAAAGGTTTGCATTTATAAAGCGCTTGTTAACACTGATGGGGTGTTGAAGCGCTTTTCTGGTGAATAGCACGTCACTCCTGAACCCATAAAGGATTAGTGTTGAATTAGTATAGCGAAATATGCTTATGTCACAAATTCATCATGCTAACCATTAGAAGAGATCCTATTATGATATGCAGTGGGTGTTAAGGACTGAAAGGTGCAACTTTCATGACTTTCCTGGAGAAAAAGGGTGATGGTCATGTTTTGATATGTTAGAGTAGCTGTTTCCAGGGAATGGATGTCTTGTCTGAGAAACACCTGCTGCCAGTCATGTAAATTTGGATTTGATGTTGATAAGATTGTGAAGCTGTGAATGTAGGTGTTTATATACTTGTATAGGGATGGAGCCCTAGCCAGGCATTATATAGAAGAGGTACAACATTTTAATACTATATGTTAAACCTGACTGGGATATGAAAGAGACAGAATATGCTTCTCATTAATGAAATAATTGTTTTCTACTTCTAGTCCTATTATTGTTCAGGATTTTAGCATAAGTGGTATTGTCATAGCCAAGGTGTAAATTGATAACCCTCCCCTCCCCCGCTAGAGTGGTCAGGGAGATATAGAAAAGGACTATGTCGAACCACCTGAATTAACAAATCTCCTTTCATCACAGACCAAATTGGGACATCAACTCTAGTTTTTCCATCACTAACAAACTCGAGGTATTTGGAAAAAAGCTGCAAAAAAGACTAGGTGTGATTAGGAGGATGCGGTAGTGTGTGGGGATGAAGAGAGGCAGCCAGGTTGTGACGGCCCATCAGAGTGGTTGCTTCTTTAACCTCATTCACCTTGATTATAGCTCTTGCCCATCCACACTTTTAGAAACTCTCAGCACCATGGAGAAGGCTGTAAAAGTTTGCCAAGGGCTAAGGACGTACAAATGTCCATAACGTAGGTCTGAATCGTGAGGTGGCGTCCCTACAAGATCTCCTGTAATAGGGGGCATTTATAAAAGATGAGAGATAAGAACAGAAAGCCTTCTGGAAATGTACATGTGTTTTTACTGTTCTGCATGTGAGTAGCCAGTTTGCCACATTTTCTGTACCAAATAAGGACTTGAACCATTCCCGTGATGGGCTCGTGGACGCCATTTCCACTGCCACGTGGTCAGAGAAAGTGCCATGACTGATAGATCCGTAGTCCAGTTATCAGTTGATGCAGAGAGCTTAATTCACCCCGTACGTAGACCCCCTTGGCGACGCCCTAGTGGGCACACAGGTTAAATGACATGAGAAGAATTTTTGTTAGCCACACTCCACATGCCTCTTGCCTTTGACGTTCTAGCTTAATGCCAAAAGGATCATCGGGAAATCAGATGGCCCGTATCTGGGATGCAATACGTCACAGATTCTTTCCTGATAAATCTGTATCGCTAATGTCCCGCCTCTAAAGGTATGTTCTGGGTACCTGGCAGCACCCTTCTTTACAAGGCAGGCCGGTCGAGCGAGATCTGAGTCAGGCTCCGCCAAAGGGAGGAGGCTCTCCCCTCACACACCCAAAAGGAACCTGGAGCACCCGAGACACACACTCATGATGTCCCAGAAAGGCCACATCGGAAGCCCTCTGGAAACCTCCGCTTGCACAGACAGGTTGTAAAACCGGCAGAGAGGTGCTCTTTGTACGATGCCGGCCCCGGCCTTCTCACAGTACCTTTCGAGCTCTTTTTATTTTATTTTTTTATACTTTGCAAGTTGCTGCTATTAGACAAGTTACAGTTAAGCAATGACAGGGTTGGAGTTGGAGATAAGAAGAAAAAAATCAGTCACGTGACCTGCAAGCAGCAGGAAAGAGAAGCAGCCACCAGGGTGAAGGTGCAGCAACAGCCACCAAGGCAGGGTGTCGAGGGAACAACAGCGTTTTCGCCCATCCCTCCTCACAGGACACCGCAAATCCTCCGCAGGGGTGTTTGTTGCCTTTGTGTTTTGTTCTTGTTGGCTTTGCACGTGTCGGATGGGGCGATCCCAGACCCAGCCGCTCTAAGGAAGGAAGCAGCAGAAACAGAAACCACACACGTGCAGGCGAACTAGATTGGCAGCGCTTCCAGAGCTCCCGACCGCCGCCGCAATGTCTCTGAGCCGCAGGAACTGGTCTGCCCTCTCCAGGTAAGAGACCCGCGGTTAATGCTTAACTCTTGTAGACCCCACCCCCCCTCCTCCTCCTCGTCTTGGACGAGCCCGGGAGCATGGTATGGAAGTGGCTGCAGGTGGATTATATATGGGCGAAGGAGTAGGGAGGGCGGAGGGGCATTGTTGATAGTAGCGCTGAAGGTGTGCAGTTAATTTACCCAGACAAAAGAACAAACGAAAAAAGTTCATTTTTAAGAGGCTGTGCCCGGCTCAGAAGTTGTATGCTGTGCTGTTGTTCTATATGTCAGAGAACTTCCAAAGTTAAATGTATATAAGGGCGTGTGCTGTGCACGGGAGAGGAGGTAGCTCCCTCCACGCATGAATGAGCTGTTTGTGTTCGGATTTATTTATGTGGAGCAGCACAGAGACTGCTTAACGATCTGGACTTCGGGCTTGTTTCAATGAACGGTAACAAGGACAGGCAGAAGGCGAACAGTGCAACGGAGCAAAGCGGTGCGTCTGCTAAACAGTAAAGCGAGGCCTGGTAATCACCTCGTGCCTAAAGTAACCAATGCGTACCTAGGGGAAACAATGAGTGCCTGGAGTAATCAATGTGCACCTGGAGTAATCAATGTTCGCCTTGGGTAATCAATGTTTGCCTGTAGTAATCAATGTGCACCTGGAGTAATCAATGCATGCCTAGAGTAATCAATGTGCTTCTAGAGTAATCAATGTGCTTCTAGAGTAATCAGTGTTCGCCTGGAGTAATCAATGTTCGCCTGGAGTAATCAATGTGCCCCTGGATTATTCAATGTGTGCCTAGAGTAATCAAATCATGCCTAGAGTAATCAATGTGTGCCTGGAGTAATCAATGTGTGCCAAGAGTAATCAATGTGTGCTTGTTCAAGTGGTGGCCATGGGGGGCCAAGGTGATGGTTGAACATTCAAAGTGGAGGAGATGGCTTTTGAGGCACATTTGAAGGTCCTTGGGGGTGAAAGCAGATGTCTAATCGCAGGAGGTATGGCAGCGGTGAGGTACCTAAGGTGCTTTTGTAGAGTGCACTCTGCAAACCGACCAACATCCGAGTTTTTGCTCACTGCCATTTATGGCAGCCTTGGGAGGATGTATGTGCTACAATTGGAGCATTTCAATCACTTTCTGAAGTGGAAGAAGATGGAATCCAAATGAGTTTTGAAAAGATTTAATGCAGCAAAATAAAATTGGTGGAAGAGTCCGAGATCACACCACTTCTCCAGGGAGAGGTCTATCACAAGTGCAGCATGTGACTGGTTTCTTATCAACAGAGCCACGCGGAGTGCCTGACTGCACCTGCACAGAACACTGCAGGGGAAACAGATTCTTAGACATCCTTGGGGAGACGCACAGAAATGACTGTCGCTCAAGAGGAGAGGTGGAGGCATGCAGTCAGGTGCACATCTTGACTGGGTCATGTCTTCTCATCCTTGAGGAATGCAGTGGCCTTTGAGGTGATATGTTATCTCTATTGGTCCTCGGCTCACCAGCATGGAAAATAATCTTTGATCTATATTTCAATCAAACTGTTCTTGATATGTTCTGTGTTTCTCCCATTGTTCTTCTGCTCTGTCTCTCAGGCTGCACTCTGTCCCTTGTTGCACGTTTTACCAGTTATATCAGGTATTTCCTTTGCTCTACATATCTCCCAATCCTCCTCAGTTGCATCTCACACTTTTCTCTCTTTTTGAATTACTTCAGAGTTCTTACAAGTGTCACTTTCATTCCCACTTTCTCTATCATTCTTCTCAGAGGTGTCACATATCTGGTTTTCTCTCTAGCTTCTCCTAGTCATCTTATTTCCCCTTTTTTTTGACCGCAAGATGTCCCTCTTGCTTTACTCCGCTTTGAACGTCTGGTTACCTTTCTCTCTCTCTATAACACAGAGTCCAACTTCTCTCTGGAGAGTCTTTCTTTCTCATCATTAACTGTTTTACTATTTCTTTCTTGCTCAATGACTCTTTTTTTATCAAAACAATATCTCATATCTGCTAAATCTTTCTCTTTCTCTTGCTCTCTTTCTTGTCCTCCCTTGAATCTCTAGCTCCTTCCCTCTTCTTCCTCCCTTATGATCTTTACAATATGTCATTTTCTCTGTCTAACAAGGAATTCTTTCTACCCCTTTCTCAATATCTAAGCAGACTACATTTTTTCCCTGCCTTGCGCTTATTCTCTATCCAGGTTTACCCCTCTCTCTTCCCTCACTCACCTTCCGCAATCTCCATCTCTATGATTTATTGCCAATCTTTCATTCTCTCACAAGCAGGGGCGGCTGGTGCATAGGGGCGAATGGGGCGTTGCCCTACCAGCCTCCGGACGCATTGCCCCACCAGCCTCCGGACAAGGATCGGGGTCTGAGGAAGACAAGACAGACACCTTGAAACAGTGTTAGCAGTGCAGCCCAGCCTTGTACAAACACACACACACCCTGCGCATGACGTGTGGTGGACGTTCGTTCGACTTCAATATCGCCCATGTCACGCATGTGCAGAGTGTGTCTGTGAGGCAGTGGTGAGGGCAAGCAGGCGCTACCTGAAGCAGCTGGTTTTCCAGGACTTCGGTCGGATTTTCGGCTCGCCCTGATCTGACGTAGTCACGTAGCTCAGCTCAGAACATTCTTCTAGTTCTAGGATCCCACCTCCTCCCCTCACTGGATGACGTTGATACAGAGTCACCCTATGACAAGAGGCGGGATTTCAAGTACTGCTTCCTGCGCGGAGTTCGCATTTCCCTCCTTCCTTGAACCAGCTTCAACCCGGTCCGAGAGAAACCCACCGTGATCAAGCCGAAAACAGTGAGTACTACTTGATTCCCCTTATTGGAGCAGCAGTATCCAGGGTGGAGGGGGTGAGGAAGGAGTTTATTCCAGCGCCACCAGGTAGCAAATGATTCACTTCACCCTTCATGGTAAATCACTGAGTCTTTTTGTCGGAGGTGTTATGGATGCTGAGCAGTTAGTTAGGGGTTAAACTACAACACCGCTAGCTTTTATTGTGTTTATTTATTAACCACTTCAGTTGTCACGGTAATGAAAGCTGCTCTGCTTTCCAAGGCCAGCACTCGGGCTCCCATCACCACCCTCAAGCAAAGAATGAGGGACCGTAGAGCTGCAAAATCGGCTTGACACGGACCGCTCTGTTGTTTGGCGCTATACAAGGCGAGCTACTCGCTCATTGGTTGGCAATACATCTGAAGATCGGCCGATTTTTGTTTTATTGCTTTTTTTTGTCTCACACACTACATTTGTCACCCTGGGGCAGTTTGGGTGCTTTCTGTACTACCTGCCTCCAGCCTGGCTGTCACGTCGTGCCACAGGCTTGCGTTTGCCCTGCGTGTAAAGGTCGCCCACAGTGGCAGGGCTGGGCGCTGTCATCAGCCTGGCCATTTGGCATGTAGTGCGCCTCCCCACAAAAGCAGGGGGAGGAGAGCACATGGGCCAGTGACCAAAGTCTCGGCCGGAGAACTGGACCCGAGTCTCACTGCTTGATCTTGGATAACTCACCTTACCTCCGAGTCCGCATGCTTGAGTTGATTCCTTCATTTCGCAAAGCTGGAGTTTACAAACAGGCATTGTTCGAGTAAAGTTGGTAATATGGACAGGGAGTTAAAATAAAAGCGTAAGAGGAGAGAGAGGGAAAGGAAGAGTGGGAAGAAGTAGCCACGGATCAAGAAATGGAAAGGGCAGGAGCAAAGGGGAGTGCAAAGAGTGACAATGAAAGGATGGGGACAGGGAGTGCAGAAGAGAGAGAGGTTCACAGAGAGGAGGGATGGACAGAGGGGAGTGCAACGAGTGACAATAAGAGGAGAGTGACAGGGATGGAGATGAAAGAGAAGTTCACAGAGAGGAGAAAGGGACAGAGGGGAGGGGAACGAGTGTCAATGAGAGGGGGTGACAGAGATGCAGATGAGGGAGATTTTTGGCAGGGAGGGACAGGACAAAGGGAAGTGGAAAGAGGTACAGCAAGGAGAGTCACACAGATGGAGATAAAGAGCGTGTGTTGTGATAAGGTTCATAAGGGCCAAATGAGAGTGGAAACAATGGCAATGAGAGGAGAGTGACAGAGATGGAGGTCAGAGAGAGAGGTTCACAGAAAGGAGGGAAGGGCAAAAGGGAGTGGAAAGAGTGACAGCAAGGTGAGAGGGACACGGATGGAGAGGAAGAGCGTGAGATGAGATTCATTAGGGCCAAATGAGAGTGGAAAGAGTGGCAATGAGAGGAGAGTGACAGAGAGAGAGTTTCACAGAGAGGAGGGGGAGGGCAAAGGGGAGTGGTAAGAGTGACAGCTAGGAGAGAGTTAACGGATGAAAATGAAAGAGGGTGCAATTCAGGCATAGCTGTATGGGGGGAAACAGGAGGTAGAAAGATTGATGGGGAGACCTAAAGCTGAGGGTGAAGTGCAGAGGGCAGCTGAGGAGAGGGTGGCAGAGATGGTGAAGGGTGTCAGACACAAAGACACCGAAACACAGAAATGAGTGGGAGGCAGAAAAAGGAAGGTGGTAATTTTTTAACACAGAAAGAAACACGACTTGATGGGACAAGCACTCAGTATTTCCTCATCCTGCCCAGCACGTCTCCTGGAAGCTCCCAGAAAGGGGAAGGTGTGACCAGGGGTGCTTATGAGGTGGCACCGGGCCCAGTATGTCTGGCTGCGGGTTTTGTGTTTGTCACTTTGTGAGTAAATCGAGTATTTCACGTCTGCTTGCAGCTGCAGCGGTCTCTGTATACTTTTTTGTTTATAGGTCTTTAAGCCTAAACAAATGTTTGTGACTCGTGCTTTATGTGTGTACTTGAAAGAGTTTGAGTGTGTGTTTGTACTTGTGTTGGGGTAAAGTTGATGGATATAAGGATGTTATTACAGATCCTGTCATAATACTTTCGCAAGTGCTTTATCAACCTTCCTGCTTCCTCAAATTTGCTTGAAAATGCTCCATTAATCCACTCTTTTTTCAAAATTTTCTCGGAGGAGTTGTTAGGGCTCGCTCGCTCGCCTCAGTGCAGTACCATGATAACTTTACGGCTCACCACTTTCAAATGTCACCAGCCGCCACTGCTCACAAGTATAGATCTCTTTATGAAACATCACTCACCATCTGCACCGTGATGCTTTGCTCACCTTTTTTTGCTCTACTTGAACTCTATCATTCTTTTTTTGCAATCTCAAGAATAAGATCGTTCTACCATCTCTCTCTCTCTCTCAGTTACAGCAACTTGTCTCATTCATTCTCCTTAGAACTCTCTTCCGATGCGTCTTGAAATGACAGGTATGGCTCTCCATCACTTTCTCTTTCACTCTGTTCCTCTCTATTTGGACCTTTTCCTCTCTGTGTGCCTTTTTATTTGTTTTCCTAAACCTACTGTAAGAGTGCCAGTTCGTTTTTAGGTCGAGCCTGGGCAGCGCATGCGCTTCGAAGCATGCTGTATTCCCATTCACAACTAATGGTACTCAATGTGTACACAAGAGGTCTTACTGGTAGTAGACAGTCCACCACAGTCTCCCATTTAGACAATCTTCTGGATAGTTATAGAGGATCATGTAACTTTCAGGGGCGTAACACAGGCCCCCGCATCCTCCGCAGTGCTGGGGGGGGCCCCCAAGCTCCAGGGGCCCCCTCAGCACTGCACTTTGGCCCGGGAGCTCCTGAAAGAGTCCGAAGGGGGCCCCTCCACGTACCTTGCAGGGCCCCCCTCAATTATCGTTACGCCACTGGTAACTTTGTAATAGCAGGTGACTTTAACACCACTTTTGAGCCCCTCGACCAAGATGATAGTAATCTCAGTGGAGAAGAAGATGCTCAATGGAACATTCCTTCGTTAGAGTTGCCCCCCAATCAGGAAATGGACAGAGGCAGCACTACAACTTAATACACTATGCATGGAGTGGGGCATCAGGGCAGTTAACGGGAGAACTCCCTCAGATAGATCAGGCTCCCACACTTTTTGTAATGGCCAGAGAAGGAGACGTATTGACTACTTCCTTATCAATATCGAACATTGGTCGTTCCTCATAGATATGGAGGTATGTGAGAGAATTGAAAGTGATCATAACCCCCTCATACTAAAGATGTTGGCCCCAGGCTTTGTAATGGCTCAGCCACAGGAAGCTCAGTGCACGACAGCAAATGTCCTGATTTATAACGATATGAGGCGGGTCAAATGGGACAAAATCTTGGATAACGACCAATCGTTTGCACTAATAAGGGCAGATGTTGCTTGCACTGTAGCCGAGCTCCAATCCGGCACCACACAGGATAAATTAAACAAGTTCATAACTCGAGCCCATGAAGATTTATTTGGCAAAATAAAGACACGCTTTCTAAAGCCCCACAGACATCAGAGTAATGCAACAATAAAGTATGCCAACTGGTACAACAAGGCATGTATAGAAGTCTACAAGTCATTGGCCATAGCAATAAAAACAAAAGATATGGGTAAAATCAAACAAGCACGATTGAGCTATAGAGCCATTCAGCAAAAGCCAAGAAGGACTGGTACGAACAAAGATGGCACAATCTCTATCAGGCCAGTAAAGAGAAAAACCCTCAAAAGTTCTGGCAATTAGTTAAATGGGGTAGCGGAGGGCAAGGGCCAATACCACAAAACCATGTAGCACTGGATTTGTGGGTCACATACTTTGAGGCACAATTTGCTGCAGAAGAAGAGGGGGGAATAGATGAACTGTTTCAAATCCCCAAACCTGACACGGTTTTGTTTTTTGATATCGGGGAGGTCGCATCGGCATTGACAGCAGTACCAAGAGGAAGAGCTCCGGGTCCCGACAGAATACGGGCAGACCTATTCCTGTACAATAGCGATATTTGGCAAAGGTACATACAGCAGCTAGCAAATGCAATAGCTAGTGGAACCTCAATACCCGAATCCTGGCGTGGTGCAGAAATCATACCCATCTATACAAAGGGCGATCGATCCAGTCCCAGCAACTACAGGCCAATCAATCTCATAGACTCAATAAGATATATCATGGCAAGGTTCGTGTTGAGTAGAATACAGAATTGGATCGCAGAAAATGATATATTAACTAAATTTCAGGCAGGATTTTGTGCCCATGTAAGCACTATCGATCAGGTTTTCCGCTTCATTTTAATCTACTGGCGAGTTGTAATGATAGCAGGAGGTACCATTTATGCCGCCTTTGTGGACCTTAAGTCCACATTTGATATGGTTTCCTGTAACAAACTGTGGGCAGTTTTAAAGGATTTAGGGATGCCACTAGACCTACCATCTGTAGTTGTGAGACTACACAAGGCTAATTATGCCCAAGTGCGCTGGGACTCACAGCGCAATATCACAGATCGGTTCCCCGTATCCATAGGGCTCCACCAAGGGTGTGTCATCGCCCCAACACTATTCTCATTATTCCTAAATGGGGTCATCAACTACTTTTCTTCCCACCCGACAGATGCTCCCTCACTTGCAGATATTAAGGTACCGATACATATGTTTGCGGATGACATGCTTGTCATCTCGAAAACCCAAAGTGGGCTGCAGAGAGCGCTGACGCGCTTTGAAGATTTCTGCAAGGATCGTGGCCTTGTGATAAACGCAAACAAAACAAAATTCATGGTCCTTCACAAACATAGAGCAATAAAGGTCAGGGTACACTTAAACAAGGAACAACTCGAACAGACTGACATTTTTAATTATCTAGGGATCACCCTAGGAAGAAAATTAAACTGGAAACCCCAGATTTAAACTATGGCACCTAAACACTGCCAGTTGGCAGGAGCACTGCTCAGAGAACATAAGTTCTCGCAAACTAAGCCGATAGGCCCAGCATTGCAGATCTACAATACCAAAGATCTGGTCTCCACACTATATGGTGCTAAACTCTGGGGCTTCGACAACCTGACACCGCTAGTCCTAGCCCAGAATATATTTATTAGAGGCCTCATAGGGCTCCTGCAAAACACTCCATTAAAGCCCCTTTATAATGGCCTAGGATGCAACCGTCTGGATGAGGCAGCAAGGTTTCGACTGATAGCATTTTGGTGCAGATTATGGTCCACTCCGAAGCTATCGCATTATGCAAAAGTGCAAAAGGATGTCAGAGAAGCCGACACCTCCTGTAAGATAACCTGGCTTCAAAAGGTGAAGAGCACATTGGTTAATAAGGGCCTGAGCCACTAATGGGAAGATCCAGTAGGCCATTGGTTCCCATCTAAAAAAAATGAAAGGAACTTTATTGGTCTATGGTCATCACAAATAGTATACGTACCATTGAGAACACTACACAGACTGGTATCTTCATGGAGTTCAAGCAAAGTCCCATGTATAGAATTTTCTGGGATGTTATAACCAAGCCCAGTGATAGGAGACTAGTCTTCCATTCCACACTTCCATTGAAATCCTATACTCACAAACGGCACAATACCACAGAGAGCAAATGCCATTTATGTATAGAGCAGGAGGAGACAGTCCCACACATCCTTTTTGCATGTCCCGCTTATAAGGCTCCTCGGGACAAATGGTTAAATCCTTTATGTATAAATCTGGGCTCAAGGTCTAGTGCTACAGCGCTAAGAATATTGAAGTCAAATACTAATGAGCTCTGTGTGATATCCATCGCCAAACTTTTAAGTTGAATGTTGCAAATCCGCGCCAAACTCTTAAAGATGTTGGTGGCAACGCAAAGTAGTAGCTCACAGTAAGAAGAAGTTGCTATTGTTGTGACAGGCCCTAGACAACCTTCTGGTAAAAATTGGCCCAACATCTAGTAGTAATTATGACTAGGTTAGCTGTAGCAATGGGTAATATTAGTGACTTAGTCCTGTTTAGGAATGTACGTATTTGATGGTTATAGTCACATAGACTTACATACGTACCCCTCCTCTTGTTCCAGTGGCTGGTGTATTATTTCCTTTTATCATCATGACTTTTTACATAAAATTGAGTTATCTGCAAATACAATTGTAACATAAGAAGACTAAGTATATAATGGTTTTATGAGTCACCTTTTACTGATAATTTTTATATCTCTTATGATCTCGCACTGAAACCATTTTTTATGCTATTGTATAATGATAAGCACTGAGGCCTTAATGAATGTCTCATTTTTTCAAATGGTTTTCTTCTTTTTTTATTTCATATAATATTGTGAATGTCTTTTATGATCTGTGTGATCGAAATAAAGATACTGAACTGAACTGAAGCATGCTCTATTCAGGTATGGACTTGAAGCTCCGCCCATTCTCCAGCCGTATCTTTTATTGGCTTGTGTCATAGTCCGCTGTAAACTGTGGCTTTTCATTTGTCAATAGGATTAGTAGTCCCTCTTTAGTACTGCCTTGTCTCATTTTGTAACCTCCCATGAGGCTTTAATTACAGTCTCCGAGCACTATTTTCTCAAATAGCTTTGTCCTGCATGCTGTTGCAGGCAGGACACACTCTCTTTTAAAACAAATCTTTATAGCACGGGCGCCGAACTCACTTGTAAAGCAATAGGTCTCGCGTTTGCGAGAGTTTAAGCTATTGGCATTGTAAATGACAATGTCTTTTATTTATCTGCTTTAAAAACAAAACCTAAATAAAAGGCATTGTCATTTACAATGCCAATACCTCAAACTCTCGTAAATGCAAGACCCATTGCATTGCAAATGCTTGTTTGATCAGGCACGAGCCCTTAAGCTCTGGCTCCTATGAATGTCGATCATAGGTGATGGAGTATGGGCCCTAAAACCTTAGGCTCTGGCTCCTATGAATGTTGATCATAGGTGATGGAGTATGGGCCCTAAAACTGAATCTTTTAGTCAAGTCGTCAAAGATTTTTCCCCATTGATCATAAGGACCTTTGATAGCTGGGTGAAGCATTGCAAGGGAGAAAACATCAAAAATGCATTTCTAACTTCTGAAGCCAATGTAACTCCACAATAAGAACCAGAAATCACTGAATATGGTTAAAGAGTTTTATTTGGATTACCGATCAATCCAGTACATATGCAAACCAAGAATAAGTTCAGTAAATGCAGCAATACAATAGGTAAGCTGGAATATTTCAGTTGGTTAAGGAAACATAGAATTACATATCGATTGCGATAATCACAATTGTATAAACACAAATTAAAGGAAACAGGTGTTTCATAAAACAACTTCCCTTCTCTCTCCTAAACATGGATCTATCAAGGATCTCTAAACCAGGAGCATAAAAGATGCAGAAGGTGTCAGCACGATCAGACTTCAGTAAAAGTCCGAAAACAAATGGAAATAAATGCTTAGCGTACAGTTTCACACTTGCAAGAATAGGGCAAACAGAGAGGTCTGTACCTCCCTAAATCAAAAGGAAATCTGTTCTACCTTCAGCTGTGAGAACAGCAATTTAAAAGTAACAGGAGATTCAGAAACATCTTATCTCCTCCACACCACCAGGGACCAATCAGAACTACTTGAGTGCATCTGCAACATGTCATCTAGGTTCACATTGCATCAAACTAAAACTTCGTTTTTCAACCTTGAACATCTTGCCATCCTGGTACACGATGAACAGAAGGCCTCTTTTGACCATTGTTTCTCCACGTTCACTGCCAAGTTTCTCTCCACGCCTCTCTAGCAGCCCTCTAATACAGACACTACGCCTTTCTTTAGCTTACATTAATCATAATAATAAACCTGCAAAAAAAAAAGAGAAACATGCAGTCAAAGCAAAATGCATTTCGACTGAGGCCTTAAATGAGTATCTAATGTGCACTTTGAATACATTGTTATACATGCAAAATAACTGCAAAATGTAAGCAAAAGAATATAACTTTACATGAGAAAATATCTCTTATAGTATAAGTGAGAAACGTGACTAAAAAATACATCTTCATGTTTAAACAGAATATTGGTGCACACATATATAAATCTACAGATTCTACAGAGAATACATTTCAGTAATGCATTTAAATGCTTCACACAGTTAAGGCACACAGTGAGTATAATGTCAAATGCATATATAGAATTGCATTTCTGTGACATATAAGGGTGGAGTCTAAATTGAGCTGCTCCATAGGGAAAACTGGCATCACTGTCACTACTCTAAAGCTTAGTGGTATGATTTTCATTCATCCACATCAAGGATGCTGATGCCATCAGAGTCACATTAAAGGAAATTAAAGGAAAGCTAGGTTCGCCCTGCTGGAATTTGAACCTGCAGTTGGTATGAGACCCCCCTCCAAGAACTGGTTGACAAGTCTCAGAGCTACATGGTCACTGCAGGCCATAGTCCGCAAACATATTTACAACAGCCAAAAACCCTAGCCATATATCACATACACTACACTTTAGTCTGAACATTTCCCTCACATCCAATACAACAGAGATATACCATATTGCTGGGTGCCACCATGCTCACAACAACACTATGACCATGGACCCAACATGTACTGTCATGCAGCACAAATACTAACATACATCCAGTACAACCCAAACATGAATAAGCTGTTAGGGCACCCAACAGCACCAACTACGACAATCTGTTTGCCCCTCTACACTCATGCACTTCAGCCGACCACTGGCATTTCGAACATCTCAAAATATGTAGACGCAATTCAGTACAGTCTTCGGCATCACCATTCAAACACTAAGGCACATTCAAGCACAATTCATTGAAATTGACTCATTCACCTAAAAGAGGAACAAGCCCATTCACACTACTGACATTACATCTTCTCAAACCAAATCAAACTCCGGTTTGTGGTGGAAACCTCTGAACACCCAAACAACGGCAATGGCATAACAATGGTGGACTGTGTCCTACACAAATGTATAAACTTAACCTGGACTGCCTAGGTATCTCTGACAAGCTCAGATGCATGAGTCTAGTGTCTGTTTCACATAAAACTCTGAGACAGATCTGAGTTGTGTGTCTGGGTGAGTGGGTGATGAGAGGCAGTCAGTTGGAAAGGTAAGTCCTCTGTACCTACAAGTCCATAATCCCCTCTAACCATTGGGTGCTGGTCTGGAGTGTAGCAAGGGTGCGATGGGCTCTAATGCACGGAAGGAAAGCCCCCCCGAACCCCCCACCCCGCCATGGCTGGGCTCAATGGGCCCTTCATGCTCTTGGGCCTCCGTGTCACTGCACCTGCTGCACCATTGCTAACTACACCTCTGGTGATGGTTTTGAAGGCAAGTAGAAAGGCTTTTATGTGCTCCCACTCCCCTGCACATAGAAAGAACCTTGATTATATACTTCTATTCATGCCACTGTCTATGCTGGGGTGCAGAACTGACTTGAATGCAAGTGTATCCCTGAATATAGGCATTGGATGTATGACATTACAACGCGTGTCATTACAATGCGTGCAGTTACATCGCATGCGTTACAACGCATGCGATGTTACAACGCTATGCCATTACAACGCAAGTCTTTACATCGACTTGCACTAGATGGCGTGCTAACATTAGAAAAGTGTAATTTACTATTCCAACTCCAGTCCACGTAACAGTAGGGAAGGTGTTGGGATATTTGTAATGTTAGCACGCCATCTAGCGCAAGTCGATGTAAGGACTTGCGTTGTAATGGCATTGCGTTGTAACATCGCATGCGTTGGCATTACATCATGCTTGTGTCTGTGTTGTGGCCATGGATGATGTTCATATTTCAAATCTGAAAGTGCAGGCACAGCCTTGTCACAAGACGTTATGAAATTACTGCAATTCCTAAAGATTAGACTAAATACGTGATTAAAGGGTGCCATGTAGATACATGCAAGCAGTGTACAGTATAGCACAGCATCCTGCTCTTTCACGAACCTGTAGACGCGGGCTTTGCATACACCATATTTGTCCCCTTCATATGCAGAGGCTTGATTTGGACAGCATGGGCCCGATTTACAATGATTTTCATGGGAGCCAATTTGTGCATGTGCAAAGCGGTGCGGACTTAGAAGCCATCTGAGCACTGAAGGAAAAAAAATGCTTGTAGTATCAATTTTTATGGTGGCAACAATTTTTATTTGACACTTCAGCAAATCTGCAGATGCTTTGAGCATTGTTGACATGCTCATGAGAGAAAGAAATTGACAGGGATTTGCTGCATGGCATTTGGAAGTTGCTTTACTCATCTCCAGATCTGACTTGAGAATTGCTTAGTCATAAATATGAAACATTTTTAAGTGGCAGGGACTCTGTAACTGAGAGTGTGTCCTAAAAAGTGCAAAGACAATGTCTCCTAGTTTCCACCTACAGCTCTGTGGTTGTTGTACATGGATACCTGTCCGAAGTTTTAGCACTCAACAAATGATGTAATTAAAAGTGAATAAATACATATGGCCAAGAATCACTTGTGTTCATTGTGATCCTATTTGTCTTGGTCCTTTTGCTCCTTGTGATCTTTATGCTCTTGGTGGTCCTAGTCCAGACGGTCCTATCCTGGGGTTCCTGGCTTCTCTAGTACTCTTCATTCCAGTATTCCTCTTCTTCCTCTTGTCCACCTTTTCCTGGTCTTACTGTTCCTCCTGGTCAATGTCCTCATACTCCCAGTCCTAGACCTCATGTGGCATTGGTCCTTCTCCTACTGATCCTCCTCTTGGTACTTCTCCTCTAATTCTCCTCCTGGGCCTCCTCTTCAATCTATAGGTTCTTCTCCTCATCCTCCTGAACACAGTCCTCCTGTACTTGTTCCTCCTGGTCCTCCTCTTGCTTCTCCTGCTAGATTGGGGATTCACCTGAACAACTTCCTCGTTGTCCTCTTTATTCTCGTGATCCCGGTTCTCCATGTCGTCCTGATGGTCATGTTCTCTGGATCTTGGTCCTTATCTTCCTAGTGGTGTTAATGATCTAGGTGGACCTAATAGTCCTGATGGACTCCTCCAAGTCTTCCTCATTTGCCTCTTGGTGATCAACCACCATTCCCTGGTCTGACAGGCCCTGGTCCTTCTGATATCTGTCCTACTAGTTCTGGTATTTCCGGTCTTTGTCCTTTTGATTTTGTTCCTCCTGGTCCTCTGGTCCTCTGGTTGGCCCTTTTTCTTACTTTTGGACCTAGTGGTCACCCTAGTCTACCTGGGCATCCCCCACAAGTCCTCCTGGTCCTCCTCAGCTTCCTAATCTTGGTCTCATCCTCCTGGCCTTTGCCCTCCTTGTCCTGGTCCTAGTCCTATAGTTCAGATTCTCCTGGAGGTCCTGGTATTATTGGTCCCATTTCTTCTGGTGTCCCTGATCTTCCATCTCCTCCTCCTGGTCTACATGTTCCTTTGGGGTTTCCCCTCATGTGACGGTGGTGGACATGATTAACAGGATATTGACAACAGACAATTATGTTTAGTGACTCTAAAAGAGGTGCTATTATGGTAGTTACAGTGGAACATGAAATGTCATGCAAGGAAAATGCCTGGACTTGACAATTAAGTTGCTGACACTTTAGCTCATTCACAAGATTCCGTGGTTTGGCCACAGAGGCAGACATGAAGGAGACTCCAGTGCAGCAAAATATGTGAACGATCAGATTGTAAGAGTGCTTCAGTTGGCTCAGAAATCCCTAGAGTTGCCAGCAAGTAAGCTGTATCATCTGGTTTAGAAGATTTGTGGCTGCTGGGGCCTGGCAAAAGAATGAGCAAGGACAGGGTCTGGAAGATAGGAGAGGTGTATTGGCTGGGCTTTTTTTTTTAGGGTTTGTCGATAGTGACCATTTCAGGAAAACTGATGGGGATTGCTTTTTCTCTGAAATGTTTTAAGTGATACGAGCTGTGTAGGATTGTGCTTAGAAAGAGGTTTCTTGAGGCTGTAGATATATTAAAGTGAATAATTACCTAGCAAGATCCGCATGCACTTCCTCCTGGAAGTGTAAATTATTTAGGGCAGTTTTTTCAGTGCTGCTTTTTGTGGCCTTTATGGTGCCTTAGATGGTAGAGGCAAACAAGTATGAAGTACTGCAATGGGAGGATGTGGAGGTGACAGGATGCGAATGTGGGTGAGGGAGTGCAAGACTGACCAAAGATTTAAAGGGTGTGATGTGTGGAGCGGATAATCAGGAGTGGTAGTGATATGTCCATTTATGCTGGTAAAGAGTTTTGTGAGAATGATGGGTATGGCTGGGAGTAAGTTGTGTAAGCATGACGATAGTACAAAGGTGATAGCAGGTTCTGGTTGTGATAGGGACATGCCAGAAGAAGGGAGCATGGGAAAAGAGCAGTCTGGTACTAGTTCATTTCATATTGAGGCAGTCACAAAAGACTTTAAGCTAGGTTTTAGCAATGTCAGGCTGTTATGTATTGGGAAATGGAAGAGTGATGGCATATGGAAAAACATACACCCAGAATTGGGGATAGTAGGGAATAGGTACTGATGAGTACTTTTGTTTTGCAGGTTCTGTAGCCTGCAGTGGTAGGAAGAACATTTTGGATTTGCGGCAACATGAGGAATGGCAGTGTTATGGACAACAACTCGGGTTGGAATTGAATGATGTTGCACATACGAGGGGGTGTGAGGTGGGCTATACTGATACCCACTTTATAAGTGCTATGGGTTGAACTGCCAAGACCGGATGTGGTGCTGCTACACCTTGTGGAAAACGACATTGTACACTGCAAAGATCTTCAGTTGATTAAAGAGATGAAGAAATTCAAGAGTAATAGGAGAGGACAGGGCTGATCTGGATGCACTTGCATCCCAGGAAAGTTAGGAGCCAATTGTGATTAATAGAGCAAGGCTATAAAAAAAAAGGAACGGTGTCTGGCTGCTGAAATGCATGAGGACTTAGAGTGATTAAGCATGTGGATATTGTGTTATTCAAATGACCACTACTGTTTAGAAATGATGAGGTTCATCAGTCTTTGTTGGGTAGCAGCTTGCATTTGGTGAAAATTAAGGAGTTGTTGGAGGAGGGGCAGGTAAAACAAGGCTGTAGTGAGTTGGAAGGGGCAGAAAGAACACCTCAGGGAAAAGGTTTTCAGGTGTCTATGTTGTGGCTCAATGATAGAGAAAGAACGAGTAGTAGGGAAGGGAAAGAAGGAAAGATCAGGCAAGGGATGGGCCTGGTCCTCGAGTGGGCAGGCTATGCCAGGCAAGTGAAGCATTAGGAGGTAGGAGTGAGACTACAGAGGGGCTGTAATACATGATGTTGATTAAAAGTTGTTTTTTGATTGGAAAGAGGGTAGGAGAAGCATTGGTGGAAAATTGTTGTATTTGTTAGTATGTTGTTTATTATAAGGTAATTTCTGCAATTTAGGATGTTAAGATGTGAGTCCAACATGCTCCCAAATAAAGTGGCTTTTTTCACATATGATGCGCATGGTTATTCATGACCCAACGAAGATGTCTGGTGGAGGATAGGGAACTTCCCTCTTCAGTTGGGGCTTTTCAAAGAGGAAACAAGGCGAAGGACGTGGTGTAATCATGCAACAGTCATGCAGTCACCATGTTACGTCATCACATTGGCCTGTGGAGGAGGATCATTTTCCCACTACATGGATAAATCCTCCTCCCAACCTGCTATAAGCTTTTAGCTGCAAGCTGGGCAGGGAATTACCGCTTGTATTCTGGCTCTGAGTTTAAAGAGTGTGATGTCTCAAAAAATAACAGTTTGGGTTAACATTAAAGGAAGAACAGGAGGGGAAGAAAAAGATGGAAAGATGAGACATGAAGTAGGCTAGGTCCTGGGGCGGACATGCTAGAAAAGCAAAGTGGAGCATCAGGAGGTGGGAGGAAAAAGCCAATGGAACTGTATGAAAGAGTTGATCACAAATTATATTGTTGATAAGAAATTGTGTAAAGGATGCAGGGGTGGGAATTTGTTTATTGGGTGTAGGAAGGGTCGTTAATATTAATAGATTGTTTTAGAACGTGCTAGTTTCTGCAGCATAGCTGAAGGATGTCAACATGTGAGCCCAGCTTTTTTCCAAATATAGCTATCATTTTCACATATGATGGGCTTGGTGAAGGTTATTGTTCTCCCGGTGTCACACACACAGCCCTGCGTACTGTCAACTTGGCTTGCGACCAGGTCCTGTATGAGACCAGTGTTTGTTTACAAGATGAATGGTAGACAGGAGCTGCAGCACACACAATGTGCTACTAAACACAGCTCAGAGTCAGTCTCCTCTGCCTCCAAGTCTATTCATCTGTCACTCAAATTTGTTTTTACTTTTGTGCAGACATTTGAATATTTATGCTGGGTGGTAATCGTCAAAAAGGGGTATACAGGGACAATTTTAGTTTTTTTTTATTTCTTTTTTTAGTTTAACTTTTTTATTACAGTAGAAATACATAAGAAGTGCCATAGTAAGAAATCGGGTATAAAATACTTAGTACATAAGAGATTAATGCACATGCATAATATGCACAATAAAGTCTAAAGGGTATGGAACCAGATTTACATTTACAAAAAGAATACAAAGCTAAGACAAAAGATTGCAAAGAAAAGGAAAGGATACCAGGAAAGACAGTTATAAAAATCTATCAACTTAGTTCACACAATACAATGTAAATAGTATGTGAGTATATTGCATTACCAAATAATGGCTAAGAAATAGTAACAAACATTGCAAGCAGTAAGCATAAAGTACAGAACTGAATTAAGCAGCTTTATAGCCAGCATAAGTGAATTTTAGTTCTATCTATCTACTTAATGATTATGACCCACCAAATTCCACCAGAGTTGAACAGACATATTGTATCTTCTTTTGATATTGGAAGTGAGAACCTCTGATACACTGCAAAAATTATTGATTTTAAAAACAGAAATTAATAGCTCGCTAACGCAAAAAGCAGCGGAAATATATCAAGCCAATAGAAACAGAATTTATGAAGCAGGGGAAAAAGTAGGGAGGCAATTAGGTCTTAAAACTAGACAAAAAGAGACATATAATAAAATAAAGAATATAGAATATGAGGGCCAACAGTACACCTCCCCTCAAGATATTGTAGATGTCTTTCGAAAATACTACCAAAAACTATACCAAAACGATAACGAGTATCTATCTACAACAGACACGAAAACCTTTCTCAGTGAGTGGTTGCCGGAACCAGAGCTATCTAGAATACTCGATCAAGGAGGTAGAGAAGAATTAGAGAAAGAAATTACAATGGTAGAATTAGAAACTGCATTGTCGGACCTAGCTAATGGGAAGGCGGCTGGTCCTGACAAGATCCCCTTAGAGTTATATAAGGTGTTGGGCAAACAGATACTACCCTATTTACTAGACCTGTTTCTAGGAATACAACATCACTCAGCTACACCAGAGTCTTGGAAACACACTAACGTAGCGATATTTCCAAAAAAGGGGAAACCCCCCCAGCTTCCATCTTCATATCGACCTATCTCACTCATAATCTCTGACTCAAAGCTATACTCCAAGATACTTGCAAACCGAATGAGGGGGATCATCGAACATCTGGTATCCCCATGGCAACACGGCTTCATCCCCGGGAGAGGAACAACTGACCATACCCGTAGAGCCATTGCCTTATTTGACATCATGGGCGCCACGGGGGGAGAGATGTCGATGGTCTTACTCGATGCCGAAAAGGCATTTGATCGAGTGTCTTGGCGGTTCTTATGGGAAATTATGGAATTCAATAACTTCGGCCCAGGCTTCATCAAAGCCCATTGATGGCTTTGAGTCAGAGTTTATAGAGGTAAAAAGAGGCACTAGGCAGGGCTGTCCTTGTTCCCCGATATTATTTGCCCTAGTAATTAATCCTTTAATTTTAAAGCTTCTTAACTCCCCCCAAATACAACCAGTTAAGGTGGGTTCATATTCTACTAAAATATTGGCATACGCCGACGACATTGCCGTGCTTACAATGAAACCGGATGATGCAGTAGCAGAAATAGAACAAATAACCCAGGTTTTTGGATTTTATTCTGGTTACTCACTTAACGGAGACAAAACCATGGTGTTATGTACAAATAATACTATATATGACAGTCCCTATAAAGTCAAAAACGCAACCTATCTCGGTGTAAATATTTCTCCTGAGGTAAAAGAGATCAACCAGCTTAATTATGATCCTTTGATCAAGGTAGTAAAAACAGATCTTAAGAGGGTAGATAACCTACATCTTACAATAATAGGGAGAGCGAATTATATTAAAATGAGCATATTTCCTAGAATACTTTATCTGTTCCGGGCTATTCCATTGATGGCCGACGGTAGTATTATTAAAATCTTTGATTCCACAATATCTAAATTTATATGGAACTATGGTAAAATAAGGAGAGCATTACCATTATTAACTCTCCCCCTACATAGAGGTGGCCTTGGTATCCCGAACTTGACATTTTATCTCTGGGCGACATTACTCCAACAAATGGGCCCTCTCTTTAAAGCTAAACCGGCCAATCTACCCAACATAGACTCCTATATTCCTTCTATTTTTGAACTTGGATTAGGTGATAAATGTCAAGGGCTATTTTTGAAACAACTTGAAGCGCCCTATTACAAAAAGACCAAGTTTAAGGTGATTGGAGACGCATGGAAAATCTGGAAACTTGCCTCCAAACAACTAGGTATACCTAAAATAACAAGATACACCTCTCTACGGCATAGTAAGATCATTTCATCATCTCAGATAGATAATGACTCTAGGAGATGGGAGAATCTAGGCATATATACACTTGGTCATTTTTTTAGACAGAATGTTATTCCATCTTTTGAGGGATTACAACAGAGATTTGATATTCCATCCACGGATTATCTAAAATATTTCCAAGTCTTCACCAATATCCGTAATTCTAAACTCAACATTAATTTAGATAGTTTTTATTTTTTCTCTATTATTGAGAAACGAGCTACTAGGATAGGTACTTTATATGATATATTTTCTCAATCCTCTAAAGACGATTTAGATCGTGTTGAGAGATCCTGGGCACAAAAACTCGGAAACCCAGATGTAGATATTGACTATTCCCTAACTCTTTACACAACATTATTTTTAGCACCTAACCTCAAAGCACAATATTTCAAAACTATTTACAACCTTTATTTTACCCCGGCTAAACTCTTTACCTGGGGAATGCGAGTAGATGATTGCTGCCCCAGATGTAAACAGGGACAGGCAAATTTAATTCACATGTTTGCCGAATGTCCGAAACTAGATAATTTACAAACATTGATCGGAGGATTTTGGACTCAAATATTCGGGCGGAATTTTAGATCCTCCGCTACCCTATTTCTTCTAGGTTATGACGAATCCTTAGGGTACAGTTTGGAGGAAGAGAGGATTGTCTTCCTGGGTACTGCCGTCTTTCGTATCATTTTGGCGGCTTGTTGGAAAGATCCCAATGTACCCACTTTCAGATGTGGCTTAGCCGATTTCTTGCCACATATAAGCAGGAGATAGCTATATATAGCACAAGAGGTAGGAAAGCTAGAGCCCGGGGTACCCAGATCTGGGCCCCAATTTCCAACTGGTACTCCAATGTAAGATCACCCCCCTGATAAGAGAAGGGCCGACATGATTTGATGATGTAAAACAGTGTAAAGTTCTACTCTGTATCTTCTATCTTTTATATCAACTGTGCATTTGTATTGTGCTGTAATGATTTTGTTCTTTTTTCTGATGTACTTTTGTTGTATTAAGAATTTATTCTTTTATTTTTCGAAAAGAAATTGTTTGAATGAATACTACAGATCATGCTCAATAAAAAAAAAAACAAAAAGGAAGTGAGAACTTGAATCACAATTGTTAACAGCAAATCAACTAATTTTTCAAGCAATGCGTTAAGAGACGAAATAACATGTAATCAACCCATAAAATATTTTGGAAAGGAAAAGGGTGAGAACGCTCCAGTGATAGCATTAATCTTTAACCATACTATTATCCAGAAATCCACAACTTTGGGATAGGTTAAAAATCATATGTGTATATGATCCATCAACACTTCCACAAGCCCGGCTAGTTTGCTGTTGAGCTAAAATATTTTTGGATAATTTATCTGGGGTATAAAATAACCTGTTAAAAAAGAAAATTAAGGTTTGTACTAAACTAGCAGAATGAGCAGTTTAATGTGATTTTGACCAGATTCCTTTCCCAACTATCTATTGACCAAGTAGAACACTAATTCATTTCACATGTAAGCTGAATAGTAAATTTAAATCTAGTAGGGCTGAGACAACCAAGTAATTTATTCAGAGCAGAGACTTTGAAATGTGCTCTGTTATATTATATAAAGGCTCATTAACGGTCAAACAATTTTCCACATTCGAAAGTGACAAAACATTCAATGCCACGCCAAGGATATCCATAAGCAAATTATAACTGGCAATATGATGAGCAGTAAAATCAAATTTATGGGATAATTCATTGAAAAATAACCGTTATTAATCTCTTATTTATCCATTCCTTCCAAAAAAAGGCTTGTCATTTAAAAAAAAAAAAAGTATAGCTATTATACCAAATGAGGCTTTAGTTGAATCATAAGATAAGTATCTCATGAAATCCAGGAAATTAACTCAACCACTGTGTTTAAAAAGCTTAAGTCATGATGGATGATAGTAAGAAAGGTTCGAGAATTATATGCTAATTTCAGCCTCTTCCAATGCTGGTTTGTTTCAGCCTGATAAGGTCTGACAAACATATTTCTAATATCATAGCAGGGGCCTTGGCAAAAATCTAGCAACCAATATTCATGAGAGGGATAGGCCAATAATTTTGACGCAGGCTAGGGTAACTTCCTTTTATAGAGAAAATGTGTATCATAGCTTGCGTGAAAGTACCTTTGAAGATATTCATGGAGCAGAAGGTGCCAAGAAGTTTAAATAACACAAGAATCAAAAGTCTAGAAAATTGCAAATAGAATTCTATGGTAAAACCATCTGGAACAGGTGCTTTACCAGTGGGGAGTCTTTTACGTGCACTGTAGCGTTCAACAATGGTCAGATGTTGCTCTAGAGAAGAGAAATCAATAGTATACATGACATTCTTCTGTAGTTTAGCTAAATATTTTTCCAACATTTCTTTTGAAGGGGCTATTTCAGGAGTATATTGATTTTTATAATATTGAACAGAACTATTCACAAAATCTGTATCTCTAAAAATGTTGAGTCCTTGTGAATTAACAATAAACGTAACAGTTGATTTTTATTTTTTGAATTTGAGATAATTTGCCAGAAGGGTGCCAGATCTGTTTTTACCCTTCAGTATCTAGCATTCAGTTTTAGTAAATAACTGCAAGCCTTGTCTGTGGAAGTTTTTATTAAAGTGTATTTTAGTATTCATAAGTTCCTCTAGCTCTACTTTTATTATTTTTGGATATTTATAATTTATGTTATATGTTTAATCTTATCCAAGATAGCTATTGATTCTCTTTTAGAGTTCTGTTTTTAAGTCTAGGCTAGACAGCTCAACGATCAATGGGGCGGCAGATGTTTCACCCAGAATGCCCTCACATCCAAACATAGAGAAGTCCAGCTCTGCAAATAAGGTTCATGATTAGAAAACTATTAATGTTAGGTTGAGAGGTAAACAGTCATAAACTGATCACTATGTGTGGCTGACATTACTGACACACAAACTGGAATATAAATGTATGTAGCCCCATATTTAGTTTCAAAATATTACTTTTAGCTATTCCTTCATTCACAAAATGCTCCTTGTCTACATGCAAAGAGCGGTGCACGGCCTCATTGGAGGTTTTGTCTACCCTCTTTTCACCTGCCCCTTTCATTTGTGCTCCTTGATTGTCTTAAAGCGGAATGACTGGAAAAGGACCTACAAAAGCCACTATCTTGGAACAAGAAGATTGTGGGTCCAATTAAAAGAGCTATACAGGGAAACAAGCAAAAGTTCTGACTTGTGCCATTTTAATGCAAGTAATGTGAACATATGAAAAGAAGAAGAGAAATACGTTGCATTTGCTACATTTTGTAATTTAATATTAAATACACACTGAACATCAGAATTGACAATTACAAAATATGCAACAAAGTTAGCAACTCAGTTTACAATGCCTGTGCAGATTGTTGCTTCCTTTCAGTGTTTTCTGCAGAACAGAACTGCAGAGCACAAGAAGAAATGCTCCTGTTTCAGAATGATCTTTGTACTGAAGGATAGCCTTACCCTCATACCTGGCTTTGAGTTGCCTGTTTGCCCCTTGTCATTGTTGCTGATAGCAAGATGCTGCTCTAGATCATGTTTGCTCCTCAGGCATAGCTCCACTAGTTTCGGGATCACGCTTGCTTTATCTTTGGCCATCGTCCCTGATAGTGAGTGCACTGTTACTGATGCTTGAGTTGTAGTGTTAAAGTGTTGGGCCTTGAATGTTTTTTTTTTAGTTTCTCTTTGTCCTCTATTAAAATCAGCTACCATTTTAAATCTGCTAGGTCCTTCGATGTATCTTGTTCTATGCTGAAAGGAGTTGGAATATCTTAGAGGATGAACTATTATCATATAAGGACCTGGAATAGAAAATTGCTAATATTCAATAACAGGAATAATTTTTATGTAAAACCCACTCTCAATTAGTTAATCATCAATTCAAATTTGAACTTCGCCACAACCAAAACAATTGTGAATAATCAGCAGAGAATTTTTCGTAATATATTTTGATTAAGTATAGAAAGATTAGCATACAGCCTTAGTTTTCAAATTAGATCAGGTTTAATAAGCATGAACAAAATTTGTGAGATTCAATATCAAGTGAAACATTTCCCTCAGCCGAGGGAGATTATCCTAAAGGAAATCAATTAATAAAAAAAACAATTGAATCTCATACCAACCCTCTAAGAAAGTTCAGTGATTATCAAAGGGCCAGTTCCAGCTCATAGACTGAATTGTCTGCCTCTGTCTGTACTGCAGCATCAATGCCATAGCTGCTCTGATATGAACCCTTTCAGCCGAAAAGTTTCCACTAACACAGTATTTTGTCACAGTTCGCGTTGTTCTGGAAATCCCAAATTGTCAGTCTTTGTACCGCAAGATGGGTAAAGGGGAGACAACCCTTAGTTAGAAAGGTAGGCAATTATACTCCATCGATTCCAGGTTTACACCCCTTGACATCACCAAATTGTTGGACCACTCTGTCCCATTGGTTGCTCTTGATAGGATAAGATGATATAGTAAGTAAAAGTATACACATCCAGAAGAGTTAAGTAATCCATTAGGCACAATTTCCTTAGGACCACTGTAATGTTGTCATATGATCATTTTTGCATTGAGAAAGTAGACAAGTTCATGCTCTCATCTCTTTTCAGTCCATTCTCAAGCATTGCTCTTGAAGTAACAATTTTGTTGCAAGTCTAGTCAAGTAAGCTACAAAACGTGAAAGGAGACGATTGAGTGTTGGAGCACAAGTGGAAACTTCACGAAAAATTCCCACAGGCTTCAGACTATTCAGTTCATAAGTTCATACTAGAAAAGAAATCGAAGTTTGAGGCCTCATAAAATACTACTTGTGCATGATGAATTTGGCCTTAAATATCTGAATCTCACATTTCTTAGAACACTGCATTTATTCCTCAATTAAGCATATTGATATTACTTCAATATATTTGAAATAAATTGATGTAATTATAGGGTACTCATAAAAGTTCTATCACTATCCTTTCATAATAATTTTGTAAGTCTCTTTTGCACGTTGTTCATTAGAACATCATAAGCACATCAGAAATAAACTTCTACGAAGTGCAAATCACAACATAACCTTATGTAACGCCTACTTCTCTTGTCAATGTCAGTGCTCACGTTATACATTCTAGTGTTATTATTTGTTTTCTAAGACATGAAGCATTTTATTTTTACATAGAAATTTCTGTCTTTTACAATGCAGTATCTAAAGCAGAACCTCACTATACTACAGTTTCTTGAAATGTGGAACCTAAAACACGTTTTATCATCATCAGGCAACATAGTCTCACAATCCATTTCTTATGGAAAATTTGTAATGATAACTTCTCTGCTCCATCACTTGCTTGCAGCATTTTGGACTGAAGTTAAGGCAGAAACATGGTTAAATTATTATTAGGCCTCCTGGTTTTATAGTATTTTTTTTTTACATTTCCATCTGTATTTATCCATATTTATTTTTTGACCATCTTATTGATATTTGTCCATATTTATTTTATGTTTTGAGAATAAATGGAGCAGTAAAATTGTATATTTCCACGTTTATTTAACTCTTGAATGTTCACTCATACATGGATGCTTGTCATGTTTTAGCAAATTTAGCAGCTATGAATAACAAAATACACACTCACAGGTACATATTAGCCTTGTACTGCAAATATATGTTAACGTAGGCCTGTATTTAAAGAAATCTCATCCTGTTTTTTAACTCTCTATGCTGTCTATCTGCTCAGCTGTTACCTGGAATTAATAAAAGACAGCATTGAGATTAACTCACAAGAAGCAACATTTTTCATATTTTTCCACATTTAGAAATAAATACAGGCAGTAAACACATTAGTTGCAGCCTGTATTTATGTGTAAAAATCTGTGAAAACGGAAAACCAAAAGCCTTAATTTATAATTGATGTGCTATTACAACCCGGAGTCACAGTGCTTTTGGGCTCATATGGATGAAAATGAGCTTTTATGACTTCTTGTGTCCAGCGTTCCTTTATGTCACCCTGAGTCGAGTACGTTTTGCATGGACGTCATTTAGGGGTTGCAAGGGGTCGCAGCTGCAACCCCTAGCTTGCTCTTTGGGACCCCTGGCACTGCCTTTGCAACCCCTGGCCTTAGAAGTGGCAAAATCAGTGCCAGGAACACAGGGGTGACTCTAGACTCTTTATTTTCTGTTCTTTTTGCACTATACTACTAGAGAATAATGTTTCATTATTCACTAATAGTGTAATAATAAATGGAACACAATTACCTGGAATGGGCCTTGGATCACAGCTAAGGTAAGTAAAAATGCATGTAAATGTATGTTGTGTGTGTGCTTGTGGGTGAGAGTGTATTTATGTGAGCGACAGTGTGTTTGAGTGAGTGAATTTAATTGAATGCGAGAACTTGATGGTATGCTTGAAAAACTGTCTTGGACCCTGGTGTACTAAACGTAACTCCTGTCTTATAGAGACTGTGTGGTAAAATAATGGTCCTGGCATAGTTGAGACAATTCATAGCCTGAAAGACACCTTTGACAAAATACGGACAGCACATTGGAGATAATTCTTGGATAAGGGTCATCTACGATATGTAGATGGTATTACGGAAAACATTCTGGCACTCAAATATTGGGGCATCCATGGCATATGGTGCATCCATGACAAAATGCTGCCCCTGGTACAATGGAGCTAATTATTGACATAAGGTGGCATCAACAGCACATTTTGAAAAAAATGGGATCTAGCCCTAGGGGTATCGGTTTTCATTAACTTGGCACACCATGAAAGGGTTTGAAAATGTAATGAAGGTTTGTTCATTTGCGGCACTGGCTCTCTCGGTTATATAGCATGAGTTTTAATAAGAATTGTATGTATTGGAAGCTTTAATACGATTCCTCATCTACGTGTCACTAATTTCATCAGTCCCACAATGGATGAACGGCTGAGTTCAGACAGGCAATTTGGACACTATTCCGTGCCGCTATCACATTAATTTCTCTGCGGAAAGTGCGTTAAACAAGCGAGCAACCTTCGCCTTTCAGATTCAACTCCACTAAAGGACATGCAAGTCCCCACGACTAATCTGTAGAAAACAGTTATTATTCAGAGAAATACATTAATATAGGTGACTTAATATTTTCCATGCATTCTCTATGAAAAAACGCAATGGGATATAGGCACTCATCTATCTATAAAAGAATTAGACATTCTAAACCTAAAACTTATCTTTTGCAGCACATAGGTGTGCCTAAGAATTTACCTTTTTTCTTTTACTGTAACTGAGTTTTTATGCTACCAATGTCGAATTTCTTAATCTCTGATATTTTGTAGCATACAGAGCGAACGCTGCAGTCTCCTGGCCTTAATCAGTCGGTGCAGTTATTAAATATGATTATTTACCTATAAGCAAAAAGCTAATTATATGAACAATACCATCTAAGGGGTCGATTCTGATCCGGGTTGGACAGCCCTCAGAGAGCTGTTCATAGCCTTACATTGCGACCGACTCGTACCCTGAGCCGGTCCGTCCTGGCAATGAAGTACGATGCGTATAACTGACAAAAATCCGACCGACACGTAGGCTGTGATTCAAGCTTCATTCTCCGTCCGAGCCGTAACTCCGAACGCCTAACCTAGTTGCCCGGAAGCAGTATCCATAGCAGTTTCCGGCCGGACAAGTACGATGCGCACATCAGACGCGCCGGACGGGTCGCCGCGTATGGCACGTCACAGCATCCGGAAAAGAAGCATATCAGGTACGATTCACGCCTGAACTCAATCCACGGCTACGAGACCGACCAGCTTGCAATGGGTACGAGACGGAGCAACAAGCAGCGTGTACGAGACGAACACATCATGAATCCCATCGCGCAGGTCATACCAGTACTGTACATCTATGACCGGATCAGGAACCGACGCGGACGGCACAGACGGTAAGTCAGACACCCACCACACAAACAAGCGACACGTACCCGCAAAATGTCACACACACACAGGGGATCCATATCCTGGCCACTAGCAACAGGCCAGCATAGTGGTTGCATGGCCAGCACCACTACCACCCCCACTCATAGGCCCTATGTTGCCCATCACTACTGCCACCCCCACCCATAGGGGACCTGTTGCCCAGCACTCCTGCCACCCCCACCCATAGGGGACTTGTTGCCTATAACTACTGCCACCCCCACCCATAGGGGATCTGTTGTCCAGCACTCCTGCGACCTCCACCCATAGGGCTTATGTTGCCCATCACTACTGCCACCTCCACCCATAGGGGACCTTTTGCCCAGCACTCCTGCCACCCCCACCCATAGGGCTCATGTTGCCTATCACTACTGCCACCCCCACCCATAGGGGACCTGTTGCCCAGCACTCCTGCCACCCCCACCCATAGGGCTTATGTTGCTCAGCACTACTGCCACCCCCACTCATAGGGCTTATGTTGCCCATCACTACTGCCACCCCCACCCATAGGGGACCTGTTGCCCAGCACTCCTGCCACCCCCACCCATAGGGCTTATGTTGCCCAGCACTACTGCTACCCCCATCCATAGGGGACCTGTTGCCCAGCACTCCTGCCACCCCCACCTATGGGCTTATGTTGCCCATCACTACTGCCACCCCCACCCATAAGGGACCTGTTGTCCAGCACTCCTGCCACCCCCACCCATAGGGGACCTGTTGCCTGTTGCCCATCACTACTGCCACCCCCAGCCATAGGATGGGTGATGCGCCACACATCCATCATACACCAACATTAGGTATGTCAGCAAAATACATCCCCCCAACATCATGACAACAGTGTGTAGTCTGTGACAAATGTCCACAACAGTGATTATGACTTCGAACATACAATGTAACTACCATCACATTTGTGACCAAAACTGAGTGTGGCCTACACAAGGCAAGCATCACTAGAACTGTGTCAATGTACAAATAACACCCCTCAATGTATAGAACAAAGGTTAAGTGTGTGCTTCCAAACTGCAGCAAATGTTGAGCATTGTGGTGATGGGGTCGAAACCCCCCCTCATCACAGTGACCAAAAGGTAAGTGTCATCATGGTCAAAACTGCAAATGCCAAACAGCATGTATGATTTGTGGTCCCAACACATGAAACAATTTTGGGGCAAAGTAGTGGTTGTGTCCCATACCCACAGAGATGTGGTGAGGCTAACAGGGCTGTGAAAACCTAACATACTCTCAGCCATGTGCAGACAAGCACCACCCATGGGGGCTGACAATGCATACAGTGTACAATGACACAAAAGCAGAAGTGACCATCACAAAGCATACACACATCTCGAAAATAGACACACAAATCAAAACAACCTGTGTAGACTGTAGGTGTCAGGTCACTAACTCCCATTCCATGCCAGCAATGGGACCTAACAACCAGGATGAATGTGCAGAATGATGCGATATGACTCACAGGGACAGCAGGGTAAATCACAAAAACAACATCCAGACAATGGCCCACAACAGCCATACCAATGCACTGGTGCAGATGCACAAACACAAACAGGCAACCTCACACTGCACATCTGACACAACATGTGTGTGTGTGTGTGTCTCAGTATCCCCAGGCAACTACACAGCACATGAGGGGGGCTGAACCACAGTGAGACAGATGTGGACACAGTGCCATACAAAAGTAAACCATCAATGGACCCCCCTTAGTGGGCAATCAGGCATTGTGAGATGAGAGGGAGCACAACAGACCCATGTGACACAAGCTGGAATGAACAGCAACTATCACAGCAAGAGACTGACACACAATAGCACTACCCCCAGGGACCAGACATTGGGGTGACACAAGCATGCATGACATGTCCACTGTGCTGACAAAGGTAGATGTCGTACAAACTGTGAAACCCAGACATGTGTCCTGTACCACAAACGTACATCACACCTACACAAACAGAAATCACTCAACATGGCCCGTCATCCATTGACAAACAGGAGCTAGTGGCCCATCCATGCAAACATTTACATCAGTCCACCCTCAACACCACACACCCTGAACTGCACCAATGTGCATCTGTGAAGCCCACATGGACAGGTGACATTGCACATGCACCCGTGACAAACACAGTAATGTTGGGAGGAACTAAGGTGCACAGGCTCATCACACAAGGACAGTTTACAACCCTGGTGAATGACAGACATACTGCACAGTATGCGGCACATGGCCATGACGCCAAAGCTCACGTAACCTTCCGAATACCTGCCACAGTCCCAGGACAATGCAGAAGCCAAGGAGAACCACAAGGCACACATGCTGACACCTGCAAACATTGCAGCCCTGAACCGGACAAGAGGGATCAGTCACACACACATACACATGTCTCAATCACTGAAAGGTACTACCTAGGGACAGCTACATGATAATGCGAACAAACAAGTGCCTTGAGGACCCCTGACTGTGTCTCATCTGCATCTGACCACATCATCACCACTCACAGACAAATCCCAATGATGAAACACCAATTAACAGTAGTGTGTCATGCACCCACACATCTGGTAGCCCATGGCAAAGTTGTGGGATGAACACAGTACCACTCAGCAAGCATCAACAACAGGAACATATCAAGTGAACACTGCCTGTGTATGAAAAGGGATGTGGACACACACACACATGCCCACACAACACACAACATGGGCCCAGGCAATGTCACGGAACAACACACTTACTTGAGGGGACTCAACTCCTGTGGAAGCTCAGCTGTGCCAAACATAGTCCCAGCAGGTCTCAGTCATGTCAGCAGAACACTTGGTCAGTCAGCCATCAGTTCCCACACAATGAAGGCTCTGGTCACAACAGCCTGGGTACGGCAGTCTCCCTTAAGTCATCTGCACATACTCAATACATATGTCCAGCAAGTTGCACAGAGGACCCAGTTGCTCCTACACTAATGATGCCCACACTTAAATGTCCAGTGGAGATGCGCCCACAGTCAGGGAAATAGACAAATTGGACAATGGGAAGCACATCATATGTGCATGTGTGCAAGCCACAGATGTGACCATGCAAATGAAATGTTTACAGAGATGCCCACAAATTGTTAATCATGACACACCCATTTAGCTGCAAAGGATGACATGGATACCAACCAGAATAGGATACATATCTCATGGACCACATGGAGTACCTCACATCAACACCTCTGTATTCAACATTTGAAATCCAGCATTACAACTGCAAGGTCATGCTAAACATCATCAACATAATGTACAGCTAAATCAAATTCACAAAGATAAAGAAAAAAGCTTTATTCAGCAATTTTAAAATGCAAAGTCCATTCAAAACAAAGGCCAATGGCCAGTCCATATCCAAATGACAAAAAGTTAACTTGAGTGACAACTGTCACACGTTGCTTGGCTGCACTGGTAAGGACAGGGAACATCCCCTCGGAGGGGCATACATGGGGGCAGGCCAGGCACCGCAGAGACGGGATCAGGGCTCAGCAGAAGGAGGCAGTGAAGGTGTGGTGGATGCAGGAGTCACTGGCAACTGCAGTGGAGCTGACTGAAGTAGTGGGTGCAGTCACAACTGTGGGGCACAAGTCAGATGGGGTGGGTGCTGGCACAACTGCAGTGGGCAGGTCAGATGGAGTGGACTGGGTCCCCACTGCAGTGCCCAAGTCAGACGGGGTGGTCGTGGACTCCGCTGCAGTGCCTAACTCAATGGGAGCAGAATGGGGTTCAGGTGAGGTCGGCAGGACAGAGGGGGGACACGGTCCCCACATCTGTGGCACAAACTGTCTGACCGGGGGTGAAAGAGCAAGTGGTAGGGGGGAGGGCCTCAGCATTTTTGGGATGGTGTATCTGTGGGTGTGGCAAGCTGGGGCAGGGTGTGGCAGGGGAACATCTGGAGTGGTGGCCTGGGGGATGGAGGATGGAGACTTTGTCAAGGAGCTGCGGGGTGGGGGTGGGGTCTTGCTTTTCTGGCTCCAGGGGGACTTGCGGGTGGGGGCCTCAGTCTGACTGCACCTGGGGGAGGGTGTCCGGGTGTGAGGGGCACTCCCCTCTGTGTGTGGGGACTTCCTCTTCCCCATGTAAGATGGATCTGCTGGGTCGGTGGGGAAGAGGCCAAGGTCACAGAGGAAGAGCTTCTGTGGAGATGGGGTTGCAGGTGAGGCAAGGGAAGGGGGCTGGGAGGGAGAGGTATCGGAGGACTGCGGAGTGGTTGTGGATGACTGTGTGTGTGTGTCTGCAAACCATTCCCTGTGAGTGTGGTATCAGTCCCGTGCGCTTGCTTGTGTGCACGTCTAGCCCTTGGTTTGGGTGTTTGTGTGCTGCTCGTGTCTGTGGGTTTGTGAGAATGTGCAGGTGTGTGTGCTTGGGACAGGTAGGGTGCTAGGAATCGTGGGTGGTGCAGGGGTAGGAGGGGTGCGGGACTGTTGGAGGAGGGACACTGCTGCCGTCAGGGAGGAGGCCACGGACTGATTGGTCCTCCGTAGGGCAGACATGCCCGATGAAATGCCCTCCATGAACGACACCAGTTGTGTCAACAGACTGTTGTGTGCATGGAGGACACTCAGCATTGATGTCTGCCCTACATGGATCTGTCAAAGCAAGTCCACAGACTCCTCACTCAGGGCAGCAGGGGACACAGGGGCAGGGGGTGCGGTGCCTGGCACAAAGGAGACATGCTCCCAAACACGGGAGCCTCCATGGACCTCTGGGACGGGAGCCGATGGGAGGGTGGTGATGGTGGAGTGGTGGGGGCGGTGGTGGGGACAGCCTCACTGGCTGGGATTTGGTGGCTGCTGACACCCGCCTCCAGAAGGGAGTCATCCTCCGAGCTGCTGTGGCCCTCAGCTGGGGTGGATGTTGCTGAGGACTCCTCGGTGTGGCTCCACTCGCCCTCAGTGCCACTGGATCCCTCCGACTCCTCGCCTTCTGTCCCAGTCAGGCTCTGTGGCTCCTCCTGGTCCGTGGAGCTGTCCCCTCCTGTGGCCATGGATGTATCTGGATAGAATAAGGAAAAAAGAGAACATCAGTCACCTGCACTGACTGCACACACCACAGTGAGTACATCACATCACAGGGTGAGCCCTGGCATCATTAGGTGAACACTGCTCAAAGTGCTCACACTGTTTAGAATAAGCCAATTGTCAGTCTCACCATCAACCATGGCACTCGTATCCCTCCTGGACTTGCACCCATATGTCTGTTGCATGTTGGATGCTAATATCCCAATGTGCCGACATGCACCACCTACACATTTGTTGTACATGCAACTGAACATGTAGGAGTATGTCACTTACACACATCACATCTCTTGCCACTGACTCAGTACAGGTGTCAGGATGAAGGGATGGGCAGAGTCTCATTTCACATGCTTGTGATGCATGCCAGCAACACACACTATGATGTTCTCATGTCCTGATAGTCAATGCCACTATGGGGTGCATGGAGCACATTTGAACACAATGCAGGATCACTCATAGCAAGTTAAATGCCATGGCACTGGCATGCCTGGAAAGTCAGTCAACACTGTCTCCTGTCACACGGGCAGGGCATCCAGACAACAACAGTATGCACTGTGTCACAATCATAGCTCATGGGTAAAGCAAACTCTGCAGCTGACAAGTGCACTTGCCCATCCCCTGCAAACAACATATCCCGGACCCAGAAGACCCCACATCATACAAAACAGACATATGAGTCTCTGCAAACACAACTCCCTGTACATTAGCACATCACAGTCTGCTGTGCATGTAACACAGCTGCCTGAAGTGCACAGTTGCATACACCATTGTGCACTGTCAAGTGATCACACACCTATATGTCACACAGGTCTTATCTCTCATAGTCACATCTCAGAGGTCCTGCTGACCCTCAAACTCATGAAAACCACAGTTGTACGGAAAAGGAAGCCACACCACAATGAAACACGGCAGACACCTGAAGGCACATGTCACTAAGCACAACCAGTAAGTTGATACACAGGAGTGGGATTACAGAGTGTTTCTAAATGCCCTTGAGTAGGCATGACTGCCCAGGTCTACGTGAAACAGTGTTTAGCCCTGGACAGTAGTCAGGTGGCTAAGCAAGTGTGATACACTTGATATACATACTCCTGAGGCCCACAACTTGGAGTCCCCTGCTGCATGTGTTTGTTTGAAATACCCCAGCCACATGTGGCGAGTCAGACCAGCAATTGTAACACATATCAAGGGCACACACAGATCACATGTCAGATCTCAGGCATTGTGTAAACAATTGACCCACCCATGAAACCCACAACAGAGTCACGGTAACAGATGCTGTCCGGAAGCTGAAGCATATCTGACTGCAGGGACACAGTGCCCTAGTGACACAAACAACAGACTGTAGGGTCCACACCTGTGGATCAGATGAGGAGGGTGCATCACACAATTGAGGGACATAAGTATTGGACTACAAGACCTACGCAATGTGGAAGTGTGACCAGGCCAAAAGACTGCAATTAGCATGTCAGACATAGTACACAGATTATGCATGGACTTACCCCCTCCTTGCTGCTGTCTGGCCTTCAGCTGCCCATCCAGGTCTGGGAAGACCACCGTCAGGATCCTGTGCATGTGGGGGGTCAGGGTCCGGTGTCCACCCCTCCTGCGAGGAGGCGACAGCTTCAGCTGGACCCTTGCGATCCTCCGGGTCCAGCCCCGAAGGTCCTGCCACCTCTTCTGGCAGTTGTGGATCCGGCGCTTGTAGACCCCCACCGATCGAACTGCCCGAGCGATGGTCAGCCATATCTCCTGCTTCTGGTGGGCATCAACCTGTGAGGATGACAAAGTTAAAAGTCCATTAACACACATGCCCCATATTTGTGCTGCACACAGTTGGATATACATGTCGTCATCACAAAGGAAAATGAGTTACACAGGTAGTGCACCCATGGAAAAGGACAATGCCCTGCATGTCTGACATGTTAACAATGCCTGGGAAGTTGAAGCTTGCACAAATGCACTTTAGCTGCAGAACACCTATTCATTACATGTACCTACACACTTTGGAGGATGAAAGTACTCAGTGAGTATGCTTGCCACTGGTGTACACACTGCTTGTACTGCTAGTCAGACAACATGCACAATTAGGAAGGCAGTGGACTGCACACTTACCTGCTCCCCTGGTTTCCCATACAGTTTGCTGTACTGTGGAAGGAGCCCGTCCAGCAGGGCCTGGTTCTCCTCCTCAGTGAAGGCTGGGGCCCGCTCCAGAGTACATGCCATAGCAGTAGCCAGAGGATGCAGAGACAGCAGCAGTGGTAGCAGGGATGTGGTCCAGTAGCATGTAGTGCAGGCAAGTGAGCTCCCTGGGGGCCAGCCAGCCTTATATCTGTGCTGCAGAGGCAGACTCTGTGCCATGTGTCCCAAGTGATAGGTCCAACACGGTTGCATTCTATGAATCTGACCAATCTATGGAAATGTACGACTCGTGCACGTCTTCCGCATCGTTCAAAT
Organism: Triturus cristatus; assembly: GCF_964204655.1. Taxonomy (NCBI): domain Eukaryota; kingdom Metazoa; phylum Chordata; class Amphibia; order Caudata; family Salamandridae; genus Triturus; species Triturus cristatus. The sequence goes on along the minus strand of NC_140579.1, from coordinate 561,670,075 downwards.
CTTCACCTTCATAAAACCCTAGTAATTGCAACATTGTTGTAGGCATCCAACTGGATTTCCAGCGCACGACTCGTACAAGTTTTGAATCTGCATCCTTCTCCATGACAGTCCAGAGCCAATGGGTGCGTCCGGCTCGGTCAACTGACTGTACAACGCTTAGTTTGAAAATACACATGCACCCATCTCTATACGATTCAATGGCCAAGGCATACGCCAGTCTCGGACCATGCCTGTCCGATGCGTATGCATGATAGTCACCCGCGTCGGACCTCATTGCAGTCAATGGCTAAGCGTACGCACGGCTCGGTCCTGAACTGTGCAATGCGTATACATTGTCACCCGCGTCGGACCTGATTGCAGTCAATGGCTAAGCGTACGCACGGTTCGGTCCTGAACTGTGCAATGCATACGCATTGTCACCCGCGTCGGACCTCATTGCAGTCAATGGCTAAGCGTGCGCACGGCTCTGTCCTGAACCGCGTCGGGCCTCATTGGTGTGACTATTTGACGGCTTCAACACACAATTACTTGGCAGGGACTCAGGTGCACACCTACCACACTTCAGCATTGGCCACACAGTGTCCCATGGCATGTAAGGCTGCATTCCCTGTGTGTTTGGGGGGGCAACATTTGGTTTGTTGTGTGGCACTTTTGTGCAGCCACTCCTAGGCTGTGCACGTGTACATGGGGACAGAATCCTTTGTGTGTTGTGCACTTTACCACTGTGATGTGCAACTGTACAGTTATGGGCATGAGTCATGGACAGTTTTATGTTGGATATGTTTAGGACATGCCACATACACCCTGACTCCTGGGGGTGATAGCATGTACGTCACAGTGAGACCTGTAGCCACAATTCTGATGTACACCCACAGTGTGTGCATGTTGTGTCTCATATGTGGCTGATCAAATGTGCCCAATGGGAGACAGTCTCCACATCCATGTGGTTTGTGCATCAACATTGATGTTGTGTGTGTGTCTACGAGACGTACATGTAGGGTCTGCAGAGACAACAGTGGCCACTACCTGTGGGACTCACGGTTGCCTTGTGGCGTGTACATGATACGCCATGTCATGCCAGTGTCCATGCGGCAATACAGGGACCCTGGGTATCTGCATGGCAAAGATCTGTGATGCCTGGGAGACATCAGGCCTCACTTGTCACTGTGGTGTGTGTTTGTAACGTCACAGCAGTACATAGGTAGGGTGACACAGCCCAATGATTGGCCATTGCACTACATGGGACTTATGTGGACATGTGGACTTGAGATGTGAGGTGATGGCCATGTAGGTGATATATGTGTCCATGCCCAACAGCACACACCTCAGTACATTGTGTATTGTCATGATGTATCATGTGATATTTTACTTGGTCATAGCCACATGGGTGGATGAACCGACAATCTTCCTTTGTACATCTCTGTTCTGCAGGGCACCAGCTGTCCATAAACCGTTCCCAGACCTTGAAACCATGCAGGAACGTGACTGCATCCGACGGTACCGCTTCACCAGGCCACTGATTGAGGAGTTGGCGGAGCAGTTGACGCCACATCTGCTTCCTGGCCGGACATACCCTACAGCACTGAACCCAGAGGTGAAGGTGATTGCAGCCCTGCACTTCTTTGCTACTGGTACCTTTCAGTACACTGTGGCTACTGCTGGTGGTATGTCGCAAACTATGTTTAGTCGTGTGCTAAGCGATGTCTTGGAGGGGATGTTGCATTTCCTTGACCTCTACATCAAGTTTCCTAGCCCAGGTCAACTCACTGAAATAAAGGATGCCTTTTATACACTGGGGAGAATGCCGAACGTCATTGGAACTATTGATGGTACACATGTGGCCCTGATACCACCACAGGCACATGAGCAGGCATACTGGAACAGGAAACATTTCCACTCCATCAATGCTCTGGTGGTATGTCTTGCAGACATGTGTATCACACATGTGTGTCCACGTTTCCCCGGTTCTGCGCACGATGCCTACATCATGAGGAGTAGTCGCATTGCAACGCTGATGTCGCAGATGGCAGACCAGCGTGCCTGGCTTGTCGGTGTGTACTGACTGTTTACCATTGTGTGTGTTTGGCAATGTTGTATTCCACCCTCTTTCAAAACTCTGCTAATTGTTCAATTGTTTGTGTGTAGGTGACTCCGGATACCCCAACATGCCGTGGTTGCTGACACCCCTCAGGAACGCTGTGACACCAGCCGAGATGCACTACAATGAGGCACATGGTCGGAGCAGGGGGGTGATTGAGCAGGCAGTTGGTCTCCTGAAAAGCCGCTTCCGCTGCCTGGACAAGACCGGAGGGGCCCTCCCATATGAGCCTGCAAAGGTGTGCAAAATTATCCTTGTATGCTGCATGCTACACAACATGGCAGTGTGGAAGAAGTTGCCTCTCATCCGGGATGACGATGACCTACCTCCGCCACCTGTGGAGGATCCAGGCCTGGGACACGATGCCAGTGATGATGATGATGAGGGTGACGTCCGCACACAGCTCATCAACAACTTCTTCACCTGAATGTGAGTTTACAGGGTTGTTATGTCAATGTATGGCGTTAGCCTGAAATGTGTTGTGGCTGCTCTGTTGCAATTTGAGTGTGTCTGTGTGCCGGGTCCGTGTCGGTCAGTACGTTTTGCGGCCGGAATAGGAATCGGCCCCTAAGTATTAACGCATGTAGCACACACCACCTTTCTAATAAACCCGCGGGTTATTAATAAAAGATACTTCAGTCAAATATAGCAGCTCTCTCTCTGTATTCAATCAATCATTCATTTGTAAAGCGCACTACTCATGGGTCTCAAGGCGCTGAGGGAGGTTGGGGGTGCTGCTACTGTTGAAACGGCCAGTTCTTGAGAAGTCTCCTGAAGGTCAGCAGGTCCTGGGTCTGTCGCAGGTGGATGGGGAGGGTGTTCCATGTCTTGGCGGCGAGGTGGGAGAATGATCTGCCTCCGGTGGTCATTCGGTGGATGTGTGGAACGATGGCGAGGTCAGCGGAGCGGAGCTGGTGGTTTGGGGTGTAGAAGGTGAGTCATTTGTTGAGGTATGATGGTCCGGTGTTGTGGAGTGCTTTGTGAGCATGGGTGAGGAGCTTAAAGGTGATCCTCTTGTTGACGGGGAGCCAGCGTAGGTCTCTCAGGTGGGCAGTGATGTGGCTGTGGTGGGGGATGTCGAGGATAAGGCATGCAGAGGCGTTCTGTATGCGTTGGAGTCCTCTCTGGAGTTTGGCCGTGGTTCCCGCATAGAGGGCATTGCCGGAGACCAGCCTGCTGCTGTTCAGGGCTTGGGTGACCGACCTTCTGGTTCCGGTGGGGATCCATCTGTAGATCTTGCGAAGCATGCGGAGGGTGTTGAAGCAGGAGGAGGAGACGGCGTTGACTTGCTGGGTCATTTATAGTGTTGAGTCCAGGATGAACCCCAGGTTGCATGCGTGGTTGATGGGTGTCGGTGCAGCTCCCAGAGTGGCTGGCCACCAGGAGTCATCCCAGGCAGAGGGGTTGGAGCCGAGGATGAGGACCTCCATCTTGTCAGAGTTCAGTTTCAGGTGACTGTTCTTCATCCATTCTGCGACGGCCTTAATTTCTTCGTGGAGGTTGGTTTTGGCGGTGGCATGATCCTTGGTGAGGGAAAGGATCAGCTGGGTGACGTCAGCGTATGAGATGATGTTGAGGTCGGGCGATCGGATGATGTTAGCGAGCGATGCCATGTAGATGTTAAAAAGGGTCAGGCTGAGGGATGATCCTTGGGGTATGCCACAGGTGATCTTGGTGGCTTCTGATCGGAATGGGAGGCGTGTGCGTAGGGTGTGGTGGCAGACGGTGTCGAAGGCGGCCGAGAGGTCCAGGAGGATGAGGGCCGCGGTTTCGCCATTGTCCAGCAGGGTCCTATTGTCGGTGGCGGCGATGAGGGTGGTTTCGGTGCTGTGGTTGCTGCGGAATCCGGATTGGGACGTGTCCAGGATGTTGTTCTCCTCGAGGAAGCGGGTCAGTTGCATGTTGGCCGTCTTCTCGATGACTTTCGCCGGGAACGGGAGCAGGGAGATGGGCCGGAAGTTCTTGAGGTCCTTTGGGTCCGCCTTGGGTTTCTTGAGTAGGGCGTTGATCTCTGCATGTTTCCAGCTCTCTGGGAAGGTGGCGGTCTCGAAGGAGCTGTTGATGATCTTCCGGAGTTGGGGTGCGATGATGGAGCTCACTTTGTTGAAGATGTGGTGAGGGCAGGGGTCTGATGGTGAGCCGGAGTGGATGTTGTTCATGATTTTGATGGTGTCATCGTCGTTGATGTGGTTCCAGGTGAGCAGGAGGCCGGTGTGGTTGGGGGGGTGGAGGGTCTGAAGTGTTGCGGCTGTCTGGGGGGTCTGGGTGTTGAAGCTGTCGTGGATGACTGTGATCTTGCGGTGGAAGAAGGTGGCTAGGGAGTCGCAGAGGTCTTGCGATGGCGGGATGTCGTTAGAGCTGGGGCTGGGGTTGGCGAGTTCTTTCACGATGTTGAAAAGCTCTTTGCTGTTGTGCACGTTGTTGTTGATGCGTTCCTTGAAGGAGGTCCTTTTGGCGGTATTGTGAAGATTGATTTGTCAATAGCTCCGTGGTGTTGTTTTATTATTATTATGCAATATGAAGCACAGCGCTGCTTCTTCTCACACCAGATGAAGAGCAACGGGAGATGATCCTGCTGCTGTTTTAACTATTAGAGACCTTGACTAGGGAGCTTCGGGTGAACTCATTTAATAAATGTCCCGAAGCAATCGTCTGTGTTTCTGGGAAACTGCTGAGATCACTTGAAATTCCTGCAGTGTTTGTCCCTGTGCGAGGGATCATGCACCATGTCGGTGCAGCACCCAGAAGGGAATGCTGCCTTCATTTTGTCGAAGCACCTTTGTTGTTGTCACTTGAATTGTACTTGAGAAACAGGACGTTTTGGAATGGAGCAGAGGTTGTTATTGCTACCTTCGTACAAATATGTTTACGGCTGTACAAGACCTGGTCTGCCCCAGAGGCCAAGAGGTAGTGAAGACAATATATTTTTGCTTTTTAGTGGTGGGCATAACTCCGCAGAATTCTGTGGAGTTTATATGTATCCCCGCAGAGTAAAAACTCTGAGTTTTGCCCACCCCTATTTCTTAGTTGATTACATTTCTCCTGGAACAAAATTATCATCAGAATATTTTGAGATTGTTTTAAATTGCATTCTAAAAACTTTGGATTTAGGTGAGTAGGATTACACACTTACATTATCTGAGAGGTGAGTTTCTTGTAATAGGACCGATTTGCCCTTAAGTTGAACCAGATGTGATAATACTCTTTGCTGTTTGATGGTATAGAGGAAGAATGTCTGACATGGGGAAATAACCCCAAACCATATTATGAGAAACGAAGAGGTGACTGTAGAGCAAGCCATAAGTAGGACCATTACAAGGTAGTAAACACACACCTCAAGAGGTGCCAGAATGATGGAACACATAAGGGCTCCAATCATATTTAGAACTAGGGTGACATTACATTAATAGGAAACACAGAATGAAATGTGAAAGTGGAGCAACAGGTAGACTTTTACAAAACTAACATAACTTACCTACATAAAGGGCTGTGGAGGGGCTAGAAAACAGACAACGGGTGATAGTCCACCGAAGATGGAGACTAGCCAACACAATATTGTGATATTAAAAGATTAAAATTATCTGTAATAAAATAAAACAGGAAGACAAATGTTGGATGTTTAAATGTAACCACAAGAGGGGAATTTGAGAGCAAAATAAAAAAGATGATATTTGAAATACTAAAAAGGAACATTACCTAGCAAAGACTCGGTATACATAACATATCTATTTCTTGTATTCTGAGGTGTTTAATAAACTCGTTTAAGGTGTTGGGATCTCTGTACATGCCAGTTTCATCTTTGTAGGTAAGCTTAAAGAAACAAGGGCACACTAGCCCACATCTAACATTCCTGGCCTTAAGTTGAGGTTGTAATGACAAAAACTGTTTCCTTCGGTAGGCAGACATGCTAGAAACATCCTGTGAGAGACAAACTGTATTTCCAGAGCACTGAAGAGACCTTTGCAACTTGGCAACAGTGATGATCTCCATCAAGTTAGTACATTGCAGAAAAGAGAATGATAATACCCCTTGGCTTAAATCTGGATGATGCTGAAAATTTTGGACTGAGACGATGAGCTGTTTGTATACTGAGCAGAGAGGTGATGTGAATGCGAACAATCTTTGGTCAGCGGCGGCTCCTATGTTAAGGCGGATGAGCGTCGCCCCACTGCTCTCAGTAGTGCAAACAGAAAAAATAAAATGACAAAACAATGTTGTTATCATTTTATTTTTCTGCACTGAGGCAGTCCAGGGCGGGACAGAGTGGGTTTGGGCTAAGCTATCGTGACAGAGTAGGGAGGAGGAGTGGTGAGTGCCATAAGTGCGCAGGATGGCCAAAGCGACATGAACTCTTTGCATTTCTTCACTCTGCTGTGTTGCACAGTCCCAGGCACTGTCTGAGTGGCAAACCAGGCCGCTAAGGTTATTACCAGCATAACAGCAGCATCGTGATTGTCTTAGGTGAGTCTGGGAACCTGTGTGCTGCCGGGAGTCAACAGCAACAGAAGAGGATAGATACAGCGGCCGGAAGGTAAGTAATCTTTTCTTATTTTATTCCCATGTGCTGCCCACCACTTCTGTTCTGCAGCAGCCACGGCTGTCTTTGTGAGAGGAGATCGTGTCAGGGCCTTCCACTTCTTCCAGAATACCATATAATCAGAGAGTATTTCTCCTTTTTATATTTTTTAAGATTGCAGTCATCCTTTTGAGCAATTCTAGAACTTTCGACATTTGAGAAACTTTTGAAATGGAATCCTCAACATCACTAATGCGTTGTTCCATAGTGAACATTCTTTTATCAAGTGAGTACCACTGTTCCTCCAAATGTTGTAGTGTAGTTCTGGTATCAACCTCAAAAGGTCTTAATGCTCTTAGTTCTTCCATTAGATCATCTAAAGCCACAGAAGATGGAGGTTTAGGGGGAGAGTCCACATCTTTGTTCGGTCTCTTGATTGAGCCTGAAACATGAATCTTCTTAAAAATAGGCCCCTAAGCATGTGAGAAAGTAGAACCATCTCAAGATATGTCACTACCTTCCATTTGATTGAATAAATGGCACTATGTATGAACAATAGGGTCTTGTACAAGTATGGGTTGCAAAAAAAAAAGTAACAGTGGTGATGCAAAGCAGTAATGGATTAGGTACTAACCAATGACGGAGGAGATCCTTTGTCCGTGAATGCTGTCAGAAAAGCGTATTGTCCATCATACACTATCTAGTTTTGAGGATGATTCTGAAGAAGAAGAGAGTTTCCAAGGTAATCTGTTCTTAAGCAAACAGGAGACTGCAATTTGCCATCTATTCCACAGGCATTGAGCGAATGAGCAATTCAAATTCTACTCAGAGAGCAGTGTTTGCCAGTAAAAACCAAAAAAAACGGTGGCTGCAATGCTTCTCAAGCATAAAAACCAGTTACAGTAAGCTTCTCACTGGGAGAAACACATAGAAAAGCTCTCCATCTTGTGCCATGAATGTGGCTGCAGCTGTGGTCAGCTTCTTTAAGGGGTTTAACTCCCGAAACCACACCGTTACAGCCTGTGCTCTGGAGCCAAAAGCGCATGGCTGCCCCAGCAACGGGGCGTCCCAGCGCGACCAAAGACAATGAGCGTCACCGGAGGGAGAGCAGTTTAGGCCTAAACCGGAAAGAGCCAGGTCTTAATGGCTTTACGAAAAGCAAGATGATTCTGAATCCCTCTGATCGGAACCGGAAGCAAATTCCAGAGTTTCGCCGCAAGACTGCGGAAGGAGCGGCCTCCGGCTCTGGCTCTCAGAAGACGAGGGATACTCACTAAAGCTAGGTCAGCTGATCTAAGAGAACGCCGCGGCACATAGAACTGTAACAAGTTGGACAGCCCCAAAGGAGCCTGTTGAGTCAGAATCCTGTGCGAAACACAGAGAGTCTTAAACTGGATTTGCTTTTCAACAGGCAACCAATGTAGCTTGGACAAGACATGGGAGACTGAACAAGATCTCGGCAATGCCACCAGAATGCGTGCAGCAGCGTTCTGGATTCTCTGCAAGGGCCTAATACAAGACTTATTGGCCCCAAGATAAAGAGAATTACCATAATCCAGCCTAGACAAAATTGTCGCTTGGATAATGGTCTGACGCACCCTGGGGGGAAAAACCAAGCAGAGGATTCAAGCCACGCAACAGCCCAAAACAGGTCCCTGCCACGGCTTTTGATTGTGCATCGAAAGTGAGCCCACTATCGATCCACACCAGGAATGCCATCATCTTTGTCAGCATCCAAACCACAGCCCATCAGGGACCATTTTCAACACTCATTTTTTTTAAACTTGTCAGTGTTGAACACTTGCAAAATATGGCCCACAGACAACACTCATGAATTTTGAAAAGCTAGCTTTCGTGAGTAAAGCCCCTGGACAGGACCTCACCCTATAGCACAACATAGGTCAATGCACATTCCATTTTGGTCATCCATAGGTCTGATGTTTCCTATAGGCTACTTACAGGCCCCCTAACAAAAGGTAGTGGCACAGTGAAATGTGAACAAGTAATGGAGGTAAGGGCCCAAATACATTTCTAGAGCTGTGTCTTGTAATGGGATAACACTATTTGTTGAAGTGCATTGCTGGTGCTATGTGTTTGCTCAGTAACGGAATGGCGGAGTTTATGGAGGGGCAGGAATGAGATGCATTTTCAGAGATGTGCTTATCTCAGTATGGAGTAGGGAGGTTATTTCAGGCCATGACTTAGGGATATTGCTGTTGCTGTGCATGTTGCCTTAGAAATATAATGGTGTTGGTTCCTGCATGACAATGTTCACATGGTTTGCTAGTGCTGAGTGTTCTGTCCCTAGCATATTAACTTGTGTTAATGCACCACTTAGGTACGTTCCAGAGCAGGTTTACCAGAGTCATGTTTGGTCTCATTAATGGAACTTCAGGCATTTCTGCAGGTCACATTTCCCATGCTTGAGGCCTCCACTAGAACAATAACTTACGGTTCATAGATGAGGTGCTAGAGCCAGTTGTTTTTCCTGTACTGAAAATCTGAGCAAAGCTGCAGGCTAGGATTAGAGCACTGTGGTAGAGAAGTATAGGGATCCTACTTTTGAATTAACACAAATTAGTATAACGTGAGGCGTCTGAGATTCAAAACGAACAGAGTATGACCGGCAGAAATACAGAGCCCTGCACTGGGAGTGCTCTTCCTGGAGTAGAAGGAAGGGCTACAGGTAAAGGAGCATGATGTATAATATGCAGATCAGTTGTGATGCCATGGTGCTGCAGATTAAGATTTAGGTGCTGGCTGTGGGGTGGATTACAGGTATGATACGGGTCCTTGAGAGTTTCCAAGTAGACATTTGCAGAGACGCGTGGGGGTTCGCTGTACTGCAGTAGCTTTGGGGCCTTGTGGCATGGCACAGTTACTACTGATCAGTGATACTCTGATTATTAAGGTTTATTTCTAGGGAGGAGAGCCTGATAATAACAATACAATTTTATAACAGCAATATTTCATGGCCACCTGCATTATGGAATTGGAAGGCTACATTCTGCTGAAAATAATGTAAAACCATTCCTATGTGAATTTAGAGTTTATCTGTTTGTATCATATGTGTAATTCATGTACTCTGAAGTCCTTATGTAATGTAACTGGTTCTATTGTAAAGCACTCTGACACCTTTGGGTAAAGAGTGCGCTATATAAAAACACATAAATAAATCTGAGGTGAGTTTGGAGCACATACAGTATCCAAGAGCAGAAGAATTGATCAGATATCTGGATTGCTCTCATTGAACTGATCAGAGAGCTGTAAGTAAGGCTGTTGGACTAGTCAGTGAGTGAAAAGAGGCTGCATGAGAAGGTGGCAGAAGAACAGGTGCTTGCATCAGCAGTTGGAGAATAGAGAACCAGTGTCTGATGAATTGGGGGATGGGGAGGAGTTCTCAAAGTTGGAATTGAATGCTGCTGATGAACTACTCGGACCTAATCCAAATATCTCTTTTGCTTGCTCAAATAACAGAAACCTATTATTTAAGTAAGAACCACCCATCTGCAGCCCCCAGAATCAGTCTGAACAGCAACATTTCCCTATTCATGTCCTTGAAAGGCTTGCTGTACCGTATGTTGGTCCCTAACTACAAAACATAGTGGAATTTATGATCATTATAACTTTCAGTCATTTCCACTCTCTTGGTCCTCCCGATGGACCTTGCTGTGAGCCAAGAGGGGTTGGATATAAGGGGTTCAACAGTCATCCAGGAATTGGAAAACTGAATTACAAATATGACATCAAACTCATGTAAATTACTCTCAACTCAATGCTAGAAAGATATAAAATTAATACTGCTAGCCCAAATCTCCTCAAGAAACGTAGGCAAGCCAAAATCATACACAATAAGTGTTCGAATAAAGCATTACAAAATAGCAACATTCGTATTTGATGCCCTGAAATCTCTCCTATCCGATCACCTTTAGTCATAAGTAAGAATTAAATTTGAGAATGCTCATTCACTTCAAGTAGATAAAACATGATAACTGGGCCAATTTCGTTAAAATATTTTAGTTTATCAAATCTTTAGAAGAATAAGTGCATCATATAAGAAATACGACATTTGGTCAAATAGAGCAATACCCAAAGCTCCCAAAGTTCAGGAAATTACTTGAAATGCCAGTTTTAATGGTCCCCAAAGGAAGGGACCACTGTGCGCATGCAGACTATGTGCTAATTTAGAAAGGAAGCTGGTTGAGTCCGCATCAAGTGTTCTGAAAATCACATCAGTTTGTAATTCGCCTGCATGCAGAACAGCAGTTATCCATCACCACCATCAGCCGCATGAGAGTCTCTCTCCAAAAGCAAATTAATAATTTCCCTGAAAGTTTCTCATCAGGCAATATTATATTCTTGGAATTTCCGGAGAAGACACCTCCTGGTGTCACCTCATCTGATCAGACCACTCTGTCCATTGGTCAGCTCATGTGGTATGTAGATCGGGTGACATAAAGAAGACACAAAGTGCAGATGAAATAGGTGGAACATTTATGCAGTCCTTCAATCATCCTTTTAAATGAAACGTTAAACAATGCCCCTTTATCTAGAGCTGTAGTGAAAGTTTGAATGGGTAGATTCTCAGGCAGCTGTCCTGAAAGTAGTAACATAAATGTAACAATATCTTCAGTACATGAGAATCTCAAGAGGGGAAAGAACTTGTTACAGTCAACTGTTATATTTAGTGATTCTCTCACACTCAGTGTGCATAGTGAAGCAGAAAAACTTCATGAATGCAGTTTGACCTATGGTAACTTTAGGCTAATATAGCACAGACTATATAGGTTTATAAGTATACATTTATACGAAATAATGAAGTTGATATTCTTGTGATATTTCTGATGCACTTTGTTAACATTTAGTATGATCAAAATTAATTCAATTAGAAATAAGTGACTACCACATTTATGAGTACCAACATGTAAATACACTTTAAAAGTATAGATTATTTTTTAGTTTCACGCAATTGTTAGCACATCTGAAAAGAACATTTTCTGAAAGTTTCACAAATGTATATTTTAGTACGAAGGCATAGCAGCTATTTTTCTTTTGTCATTTCTGGTGCACTCTTACCACATTCACTGGTTACATGTATAGAAATTCACTATCAAAATTAAATTAATTATATTGTTTCATACATATCATTAGTTATTTTTGTTTATATAAAATGTAAACCGATTATAAGTACATTTAGTAACGTGGGATTTTCATCATATATACGTTTCTAACATATGTTAATAGAAAGATTATTTTGTTAAATAAATCACAACCTATGTTACTTCTAAGTATCATATCACTTAAACTACGCTTTTTCTGCATGCTTTTATGATACAACAACTAAAATTCTTTGTTTACATAATTTTCTCTAACGTGAGGTTTTCACATGTTTATTTATTTTTCTCTCAAAAGTGTCATGTCCAGTTTATGTTCATCTTTAAAAGTGTAAATGTAATTTCTGCTCTATCAATAAAGGGTTACTAGACCAAAGTGGAATGTTTAGTGTAAACAGAAGTCTTTTAAGTACTGAGGTTGCCATCTTTTGCAAGTCATTCCCACATTCCGGAACACATATGGGGTATCTTTAGGGATGTTGTTCCCCATCTTGAAAGCTTTGGCTAATGTGTTTTGCATAAGAGAGCTTACAAGGAGGGTCTTCTCTCAGTTTTCACCAGAATCAAACGAAAATACTGGTTGTTGTAGCTGTGATGCTACATAATATAGAAAAAGGCCAGGGAGACTGAGACCTTTCTCCAATCAAGGTAATTTTAACATGTATGGTTTGACCCAGGTGCATTTGCCTGCCTACGAGACAAAAGACCACATTAATGTGTCCAGTTAGTGAAACGAGCTCAAATGGTATAGGGCACACAGAACTCTGCAGCACATAAAAGCATTGCGGATAAATACCATCTTTGTCAAATAAATTCTACCCATGATGGGCAAAGGAAGGGTCTTCCAGAATAACACAGTTCGAGTCCCTTAAGAACATTCCCCATATTAAGGGTAAATTGAGAAGTGGGGTTTACGAGTGACCTGCATCCCCAGATGCCAAAATTCATTGTTTCCTATTCAGTTCCCAGATTGGGGATGGGGCTATCCATTAGCCCTCATTACATACTCAGAGGGAAGGGTCTGGAATTGCCCCAGTTCATTTTTAATCCAGAAACGTCCTCAAAGTTCTCCAGTTTGGTGAGGATGGATACCGATTGTGCTGGGTCCTTTAGTTAGACTAATGCGTAATCAGCATACAGTGGCACAATGGGTTTTATGATCCCCATCTATACGCCGCGTTGAGCCATAAACTCTGTCAGTCTGTGGGCCAGCGTCTATACAGCAAGTGCACACAGCACAGCAGATAATGGACAGCCCTGATGGGCACTTCTCACCAGCGTATTTAGTAATTATTTAAAAAATGCAGTATGAATGTAGTTCATGTGTAAAAAAAAAATGTTGCTCTGCATCATGAATTATCTCAAACTTAAGCAGTATGCCATGTATGTATATATGGCATCTTCTTCTGCATCATCATCTTCTGCATTCTATGTAGTGAAAATGGAAACTGAGCATCATCAGGGTTCCTGATTTTCATAATCTTTACAGGCCCAGGCACTGGACCTCAAAGTTGGCATCCTTTAGCACTCATCTTACAGTCGGGTGGTTAATATTGCAGGCCTACCTCTCAGTTTATAGTGACCCAAAAAGAACATGTACTAGACAAGAGTCTCGTGTAGGATACCCCAGTCTTACAGAATAATTCTAAAAATCAGGCAGCCGATTATTCCTAAGTGTGCTACTACTGTTTTTGGCTTTACTCAGCAGAGCTGTAACCTGCAACAAGCCATCGAGTCTTCCTTAAAAAACAAAGCTATCCTCGTGTGTGTAAACATTTCAAAAGTTGTTTCTTGCCTTAGGTCTAAGACGGTGTTCATTGTCACTGAACATATTAGCCTTCTAAAACCATCCCACCTGTCACACTTTATTCAGGGACTTCATTGATTACCTGAGGTCAAGGTAGTGTTTTGCAGCTACTGCCAAAAAAACTCTTTCGGTTTCATCTTCACATTCATTCGTTATTTTACAATGGGGCTGCTGTCTAATCTTCGGTTTGCTTTCTTTAATTGGTTCCTCGTTTGTGCTGAGGTTTGTGGACTTTCCACCCTCAACTGGAAAACCCCACATCTGCGCACGAGCATGCGCATGCGCATGTGCATAGAAATACGCCCCACCACCACACACGCACACAGTTATTCTCTCTCTCTCTCTCTCTCCTCTCTCTCTCTCTCTCTCTCTCGTAAACTCCTCCATCCATCACCCCACGCCCAAACTGTGGGCTTCCATTGGATGCTGCTGATATTATATGGACATCACCAGGACATGAATAACACTTGGGGACTTTGCAAAGTAGAAAAAATAGGACATTCATTACATTGAAGATACTTCCTGTGCTACATAATCTTCCAATTGAGGCACTCACTTGCTCAGTGCATGACAGTGGTTTGCATGTATTGAAAGTGACATGATCGCACCTGTGGTAACGGAGCCATCCGGCCCGTTCTGCTACTCTGGTCACGCACCCACGCACCCGGAGGGCGGGCACGCCCGAAGGCATAAATAAACGGGCGCAAGACCGCTCGTGGTCTTTGGCCCACACCAGTAACCCTGACTGCTGTGTCCCTTCATTGTTAGCGGCGCCTACCCCCACTAGGCCTGCCCCATCCCTGTATTTCACATTGGCGACGAGAGCGGAGCCCACCCGCGCATCGCCCCTCCTGTGTACCTGCATCGAGGCGATCCTGCTGGCTGGCGGTGTTCCGGGCAGTCCGCGGAGGCGGAGCACTACGAGCCTCCACACGCGTGCCCTCGCGCTGGCTGTCTGGGCCGCTCCTGACGATCCGGAGACCTGCGGGGAAACCCTCGTCCCGCCCACTGCCGGTAAGCTCGCCCCGGAGGGGGAAATCGACCCTCACGAGCCCGGCCGATGTCTGAGTGGGGATGGGATTGCCCTTAAATGGTCTGATGTGCAAGGCCCCCGCCTGCTTTGGAAAGTGTGCGCGAGGGAGGAAAGCTGCAGGGGCGTCCTCGGCAGTGCCTGCCTGAACGCTGAATCTGCCTGGAAGGAAGCAGCCAGTGGTCTCGCCTGCACGCAGCAACAGCCAGGCAGCTCCACTCATCCCAAGCTGGGGAGGAGAGTGACAGTGGTCTCGCCCAGAGAGCGGACCTGCAGCCACGGCCAGTGAGGTGGGGGGGTGACGAAGAGGTGCAGCAAGCATGACCACCCCTACCAACAGCGGAGGAGGCACCGCGCAACCGCCACAGCAGCGGGCCGCGCAGCCAGCGCCCGCCGCGCCTGGACATGGAGCGGTAGCCCCGCTGCCCCCGTTTAGCGAGCTTTCGGACCCCTCTACGGCGGCAGTGTGATGGCGCTCATGGATCGGACGGTTGGAGCACTACTTTGTCGGGGTGCGGGAGACGGATGACACAGTCAAGAGGTCCCTCCTCATGTGCTACGGTGGCGAAGAGCTGTACGACCTCTTCGAGACCCTACCAGACAGAGGGAACGCCAACGACTATGCGGGCGCCATAAGGGCCCTAAATCGCCATTTTGACCCCCAGACGAACCCCGACTTCGAGTGGTTCAAGCTCCGCCAGGCGCGACAAGAGGAAACGGAAAGCATCGACGTCTTCTACGCCCGCCTTCGCAAACTCTCGCTATCATGCAAGCTACCGGACCAGAGAGCAGAGATTCGGGCGCAGCTTATCCAGGGTTGCAGGTCGGTCCCGTTGCGGCGCCTCATCCTACGGCAGCCAGGCATCTCCCTGGATGAGATCTTGATCCTGGGCCGGTCCCATGAGCTATCCAATGCACGGGCGGACGCGATGGAAGCAGCCCTCAACCGGCCGGCTGCGGCCCCGAAAGCGCCTGCAGTCAAGGAGGAGAGAGTGGATGTACTGCAGAGGCGACCGACCCAGCAGCGCGGAGCCACGAGGGGCCCCCAGAGGGATGCCTGCGGCAACTGCGGCCTAGATCATCCGCCTGGCGGAAGGTGCATCGCGAGAGGACAGACGTGTCTGAAGTGTGGACGGGCGAACCATTTCGCGAAGGTCTGCAGAGATGGAAGAGTGCGCAGCAGTGCTAGGGGCACGCGAGGTGCAGCGGCGAGTGTGCGCCAACTGACGTTGGAAGAATCTGCCGCCCAGAGAGACACCACCAAGACGGAATTCGAGGGCGAGGCGGAGGATGACGAAGTGTTCTTCGTCTCGTTTGTTGGCAGGGAAGGCACGAGGCGCAGGCCGCCGCCCATGTGTGACATCACGGTGGCCGGGTCTCCGGTGAGCGCTCTCATCGACACGGGGGCGTCGGTGAACGTAATGGATAGCTGCCAGTATGAGAGACTGTCGCCACGACCACCCCTGAGACCCTCCAAGGCCCAGATCTTCACATATGACAGTGACAAGCCGCTGTCCCTGCGAGGGGTGATCGAAATTGAAGTCGTTAGTGACAGCAGGAAGTTGGCCACTACGTTCCACGTGGTGGAAGGAAAGCGGGGCACCCTGCTGAGCTGTCACACCGCTGAAGATCTGGCGCTGGTGTTTTTCGCGAACCAGGTGCATGACCTGCACGCCAGGGAGATGTTGAAGGATTTTCCCATGCTGTTCCGAGGTCTAGGATGCCTGCGCGGGAAACAGTTCAAACTGCACGTGGACCCGACGGTCCGGCCCATGGCGCTCCGGCACCGGAGAATACCATTCCTCCTGAGACCACGAGTGGAGGAGGAGTTGAAGAAGTTGGAGGACCTGGGGGTGATCGAAAAGGTATCGGGCCCCACCCCGTGGGTGTCCCCCCTAGTTGTGGCGCCCAAACCCAAGCAGCCAGGCGCCATCCGCTTGTGCGTCGACATGCGCCTCCCGAACAAGGCAGTGAAGCGCGAAAGACACCTCACACCCACCATGGACGATATTGTGGCTGACCTCAACGGCGCACAGTGGTTCACAAAACTGGATCTCAACGCAGGATACCATCAGCTCGAACTCCACCCGGACAGCCGCAACATCACCACTTTCTCCACCCACGTTGGCCTACGGAGGTACAAGCGGCTGAGTTTCAGGATCTCGTCAGCTGCTGAGGTGTTCCAAAATGCCATACGGGAAACTCTCTCTGGACTCTAGGGAGTCATCAACTTGAGCGACGATATATTGGTGTTCTCGAAGACTTTGGAAGAGCATCATCGGCATCTTCGAGACACGCTGCAGCGGCTGGCGGACAGTGGCCTCAACCTGCACGAGGCCAAGTGCTCCTTCTACCAGGAGTCGGTCGAGTTCTTCGGCTACGTCTTCTCCAGGGAAGGCTTGAGAGTCGATCCGAAGAAGGCGGAAGCGATCCGAGCAGCCCCGAGGCCCACATCCGCCACCGAGGTCAGGAGTTTTCTAGGGATGGCAACATACTGTGGACGCTTTATTCCCAACCTTGCGTCCTTGTCGGAGCCGCTCCGGCTCCTCACGAAGAGTGGCCAGCCCTGGACCTGGGCAGCGAAGGAAGATCTAGCATTCCAGGCGGTCAAGGACGCGCTCATCGACGACAAGGTCATGGCGTACTTCAGACCACAACGGCGAACAGAGGTGGTGGTGGATGCGAGCCCCGTCGGGCTGGGTGCAGTCCTGATGCAGGAAACGGAAGCAAGGGAGTGGGTCCCTACCGCATATGCCAGCAGGGCCCTGACGGCCACCGAAATGCGGTATGCGCAAATTGAGCGAGAGGCGCTGGCCATCAAGTGGGCCTGCCAGCATTTTCATCTCTACCTGTACGGTCATGACTTCCGGGTGGTCACCGACCACAAGCCCCTTGTCCCGCTCTTCGCCGGCACTGCACGGCTGGGCCCACCGCGGATCGAGAGCTGGGCAGTTCAGCTGCAAGCCTACAGGTTCGAGGTTGTCTTCCGGCCCGGGGCCAATAACCCGGCGGATTTTCTGTCAAGACACCCGGGGCCAGCCCAATCGGGCCCCGATCCGTCGGATGCGAGCGGCACGGAAGAGTTCGTCCGGATGGTGTCGCAGGCGGCGTGCCCGGTGGCACTCACGCTGGAAGACATTGGCAAAGCTACGGAGCTGGACGAGTGCCTCGTCAAGGTGAAGCGCACGCTGGTGAACCGCAATTGGCGGAACTTCCTGGATGGGGTGCAAGCCCTCACTGAAGATGAGAGAGTTTTTCGGCAGCAGGTGTGGAAGGCGCAGAGCGAGCTCAGCGAGGGGCCACAGGGAGTTGTCATGAGAGGGGCCTCACTCGTCATTCCGAGGAGTCTCCAAGGAGAGGTGGTTCGTTTGGCTCACCAAGGGCATCAAGGCGTCTCCAAGACCAAGGCCAGGCTGCGGAGCAAAGTGTGGTTCCCTCGGATGGATGCCATGGTTGAGGAAGTCGTCCGCAACTGTCACTCGTGTAACATCACCGGGGGCGAGCCGGCACCACATCCGGTGATCACAGAAGACCCGTGTCTAGAACCCTGGTCCAAGCTGTGTGTGGACTTTGGATCTTTCCCTGATGGGCGACACACCTTGGTGGTAGTGGATTCGCACTCCAAATTCCCGGTGGTGGAAGTGGTATCCTCCACAGCGTTCAGCCAGGTGAGAGCGGCACTGGACCGCATATTCGCCATGATGGGCCTGCCTGAGGAAGTCCGGTCGGACAATGGGCCGCCTTTTCAAGGAAGAGAGTTCCAAGAATACCTGGCAGCCCGAGGAGTCCGGCACAGGAAGATCACCCCGCAATGGCCCCAGGCCAATGGAGAGGTAGAACGGTTTATGTGCACGATGAACCGGGCGCTGAGGATAGGAGTGGACCAAGGGGAAGATGCGGATCAATGCCTCTCACAGTTTCTCAGCGCGTACCGCCGGACACCCCACTGTACCACTCGGTGCGCGCCTGCGCACCTCTTATTCAAGAAGGCCCCCAGAGACAACATCCCGGCGAGTCAGGTGTGGCAGCCTCGACCGCTGGACCAAGGGGCGGCTCAAGACAGAAGGCGGACCTCCAATGAGAACGCCAGTCGGGCTAGGGGGGCCCAGGCGAGGAGTCTCCAGGTGGGGGACAAGGTCATCATGAAAGACCGTTATCCAAACTGGAAGTATCGCACCCCGTTTGAACCGGAAGTGTGGGAGGTAGTCAGGGTGCAGGGCACCATGGTGTCGGTCCAGAGAGGAACACGGGCAGTGACCCGAAACATGTCCTGGTTCAAGCAAGTCACCACGGCCCCACCAGAGACTGACCCGCAGGAGGAGGAACTGGAGGCCGGAGCAATGGGTAGCTCACCAGGAGGGCAGGCGAGCCCACAGCGGAGCACGCCCCCACCGTCTGGCGTGGAAGAACGAGAGAATGGGTCCTCTGAAGGAGCGGTGGTGCCCAGTGGAAATGGAACCTGTGGGACCGGACGAGGAGACGTCCCCCGGAGCCAGCAGTATGGCCTCCGGCCGAATCCGGCCCCTAATCAGAGACTGAGGGACTTTGCGTGGTGTGCGCAAGAGCCGAACTGTTCCGTAGCGAGTGATCTCTATATCTGAAAGATTGGAGGGATGTGGTAACGGAGCCATCCGGCCCGTTCTGCTACGCTGGTCACGCACCCACGCACCCGGAGGGCGGGCACGCCCGAAGGCATAAATAAACGGGCGCAAGACCGCTCGTGGTCTTTGGCCCACACCAGTAACCCTGACTGCTGTGTCCCTTCATTGTTAGCGGCGCCTACCCCCACTAGGCCTGCCCCATCCCTGTATTTCACAGCACCCTCCCTGATCAGGACAGGCAGATATTTCGGCTTGCTAGAACAAAACAAAGAGGGCCCTGCAAACAGATATACCAGCAGGTTCCGGGGAAATAAATCAGTATAGCATCAAGAAACAGACAAGGAACACAAGACGGGCTTTGGGGGATTAAACTTGATCACCTTGTAGAGCCTAATAACGCACTTTCAGAGACTGCTTAGTGGGAGCAGTTGAAGCAATCCCAAGTTCTCTCTTATACTGTCACTGCACAAACAGCCCTTGCTGAAAGCTCGGTATTGACTTCTGCAGCAACTTTGGGATATCCTGCTATTGCCTTTTGCACTCTGCACTTT
The DNA here is from genome assembly GCF_964204655.1 of Triturus cristatus. NCBI lineage: Eukaryota > Metazoa > Chordata > Amphibia > Caudata > Salamandridae > Triturus > Triturus cristatus. The sequence continues at coordinate 561,650,358 of NC_140579.1, read as the reverse complement.
CATTCTGGCGCCAAATGGCCTATCTTGACATACTCGCCATTAACCAGAATTGCTGCTTTGGAATTGTCACTTATCTTGTATTGCTTGCTTTTATAATGTGTTTTACATTTTTAACTTTAGTTTTAATTCAGTATCAACGTGATATCTGTATTTTATGGTTTTAATTAACTGTATAATAAACTATATCAGTATACAAACAGAACAGGAAGGGTTTGTTCTGTTTGTATACATATATTTCAGCTTGCTACCAGCCTAGAGGAGATGGGCAGATGCAGCTCCAGGGTACCGTGGTACATGTGGGAAGCACTGCTGGTGTGCACCATGGCTCATCTTCACCTAGCTGCATTAGGTACAGACCGGTCACTGCACTTGAATGTCTTGCCCCCGGAGCCGTCACAAACCTGTGCCTGCCCTGTTGGCTGCATGATAGTGAAAGGCAGACTGGCAGTTTGAAGCTGCTGGTCCGTCTTTCACAGTGCAGGCAGCAACCCGGTCTGCAATTAAAAGAGGGACAGAGGTCCCTCTACAGGTGGGTTCAGTGAGTGGCCAAACCCACCTTAAGGTGAAGGTCTCGGGGAGTCCATGGGACTCCATGTCCCCTTTTCTGGGTTGGCTTCAATTGCACATTGACTGTGTGACACTGACAGCTCCTTTGTCTCTGGTGCTCTTTCTAAGCTGCTGTGCATGACATACAGCTGTCAAGCATAGATTTTCTACTGGAAGCATTTGGCTGGACACATTTCAGAAGGGTCCTATGTATTGGGTGTCTGTTGTGCACTTCAGCACACATGCAAATTTTGGGGCTGTTTGAAAAATGAAAACATTTCTCCATGTTAATGCCTGTTTCAAGAAGATATCTGACTGTCTTAGTAGTTCAGACTTTTTGTCAAAACCTACGGGTATTTACGCCGGTCTTCCGTAGTACCATCTCAATAATGCCTGCTGACGCGAAGTGCTTTTTGCACTGATAAAATGGCTCCTTTCCAGGACAAAATATTTTGTGACAGCACAGAGCCTTGATAAATCTGCAATCTGTTTTCCGTGTGGAATCGCAGGTCCTAGCAGGTCAAGTTGGTGTGGTCAGCCCCTACTTATATTCATATTTTAGAAAGGTGAGCAGTAGACTTCTGTCGACCAGAAAGACTAGTTTTCTTGGCATTAGACATTTACTTTATTGTTGAAATTTTCACATCAACGTACATGTGAATATACCAATTCAGATAGGAAACGCAATTTTTTAAGTAAAAAATGGCTTAATTTTGGTTGTATAGAAGTCAATGAGGGAAATTCCTTCACCTGATTATTTTTTTTAAATCTCCCACTTTCGTCTTCTAACATGATGGCATGTATGCATCACCCATTAGAATCCCGCACCCCTGTTGCAAAGGGCACACACACAAAAAGACTTGCTTGCCGTACAGTCTCAGACTACCTGGATTTAACAAGGGAGTATCAGTAGCTACCGCCCATATGTAGGGTGACCAGACATCCTGGATTTCCCCGGACAGTCCCTGTTTTTTAGGTCTTGCTGAGGTTCTGTAATTCTCGAGTCTGACTCCATTTTGTTCTGTGCCACCATTTTGTGTTGCCCTCACGTAGGCCTGTGAAGGTAGCCTGGCGAATAAAGTGGCCTGGCCTTCTTAGTTCATGTATACATTAACTAGGTTTCTTTTTGACTCTGAAATGAACTGTAAGAAACTGACCTCTGCACCTGAAACTGACCCCGCAAAGCCAATTTCCCTGATCGATCTTTGTCTGAGATTGCCAATCAATGTTCAGGACATCGTTAACTTTTAGTTTCCTTGCACATGCCTTATCTTGTTCAGCATCTGTTACCGTTTCTTTTTTTATGTTTCTTCATTACATGGGTTATGCTTTCAATTATAGGTTTGTCCGGCTTGTGGAGATTGAATTTGGGACATTCCTAATAATTAACTTTTGGGTTGGGATACTGTAAATTGAGTTTTTGTTATTTGACACTTTGTTTGAAAATGTACCTTATTGGCTAGAATTTTGTGCAGTGGGTGTACATTTATAATGTGAATATTGGGTATAAAAGGAAACGTCTTGCCTTAGTAAAATGAGCAGTCTCCTGAGAATTTACACCGTGATGTATTTCTAGGATCACTGTTACTAGCTGCAGCTAATAAACTTGGTCTCTGATGCCATCCAGAAGTATTCCGTGTCTCTGTATACCAAGACAGGTGAACTCGAAGATCTTAGGCGTGCCCCTGACGCCGCTGGGTTAAACCCCGGTTCTTCAACTGGCGCCCAATGTGGGGCGACTTCAGCGGTACTGGTCCAAGCCCGAAGATTGTGAGGAGCCCCGTGAGGAAATTCTGGAGGACGGCCGCCACTTCATCGACCACTGCATGTCGACGTGGACCGAAGGTTTTTTTCTGCGAGGCTTCCCCTTTCCGACGGCTGCGAAGGACTGCTGCCCTGACTGTCGCCCTGTCTTGGACCCTCTTGTGATGATTTGTAAGGCGAGACGTTAGACGGTCTTCTGGTGGCGTGACAGACATTTTGGTTAAGTATAAGTGGGTCGCTCCCACGACTTTGTTTTGTTTCTTGGTTCTGATTCGGCCATTGCAATAGTCGAAGCCGGGGGGTTCGTATATTTGCGAGTGTATCATTTTTGATAACCCCTTGAAGTTTGAAGCAAGACTAGTGAGTTAAAAGATCCTTGGTTTTAGCAAATTTACGAAATGGTTTTGTTGTAGTTGTAATAGGGATTCCCAATTGGAGGACTCGTGTCCGATACCTCCGGTTGGAACTCCAACTTATGAGCTCTATTCAAAGCATGGTGTAGGTCCCATTACCTTTAATGAAGTATGGGTCCATTATACAAGGAAAGATGGTGTTTTACGATGGCCCCAACATGGTAGTTTTGAATCAGATGTTTTAGATAACCTAGAAGTTGCGCTATTTAAGAAGAAAGCCCGGCTGGCGATGTTTGACTCTTTCCGCCTTTGGCGTAAGGAAGCCAAACAGCGAGAAATTAAGCAAGCTAAGAGAGATAGGAAGGAAAGGAATATATCGGTAATGCAAGCTGCTAGGCAGTTTAAGGAAGATGAAGAAGATCGTGCGATTGAAGTGTCAGATAGACAACATTGCATGGCCATTGACAAATGTTACCCGGCTTTGCCACCTCCCCGTTCAAATGTGACTGTAGACCCTGAAAAGGATCCTTTGATGTCTCATTTACTGAGATTACCACCCCCTTATGTGCAGGGTGCTACTGCACCTCCGTTACCTCCAGTTGTTGCACCCCTTGTTGTCGTTCAACCCCCTGTTGTTGTTCAGCCACCCGTTGCTTCACAGGTGGTTCTTCCTCCCCCGGCGCAGCCCCCTCCAGGGCCGCCAGCCTTGCCACCAGAATTGCCTCAAACTCCTTTGCCTTACACTCCTTTATCTTCGACTTCTCTTATTTCTGTCCCTACGTCTCTGTCACCTCAAAACACTTTGTCTCCTGTCCTCATGTCAACTTCTTCTCCTTCTGCTCGGCAACGAATGACTGAGACTGTCACTAGTCTTTTGTCTCCTTTCTTTGGGTCACTGAATATGACCCCTGTTTCTGAACGTAAGCAGAGACGTAGTCAGCTCCCTGGTCCCGAAGAGCGGGCAGTGTTAGATCTCCTTGCTCGTAGATGGGTTTCGAATACCTCCAAGTACAGTCCACAAGTGGTTATGGATATCTTCCTACAGTGGGAGGCACCAAAACAAAGGTATGTTTTTGATGTCATGTGTACCTTCCTTCGTCAGGAGTGGGAAGATAATGAGTTGGGTTCAATTCCACTGGAATTGCTTAATGTTCAGTCTGAATTTGCTAAAGGGACGATAGTGGGTTCCGATGTTGAGGAAACGGTAGAGACACTACTCACTTTTAGGTCTAGACTTCCACCTCAGTCATTGTTCGAACCTGACCCTTCTATTAGGAGAAAAGTGAAGCAGTATCCTATGAGAGAGGTTCCCCCTGTATGGAGAGAGGCAGTTGTGGCTGATGCCGCTCATGGTATTGCGGCTGCTCCGGCTCATTTTCCGCGAGTGTGCGTGCATGTCCCTTGGAAGAGAGCTGAGGTCCTGGCTCTTAAGCAGACTTTGCCTGACCCCCGTAAAAATCCTGCTGGTTATTATAAGGAGTTGTCTCAGACAGCTGATGCGTGTGTTATGAATTTAGCTGACATAGATATGTTGATGGGTAATGTAGTTCCTCAACCCTTGTGGGCGAAGATCCGTCACGAGGATCACGCGCCAGAGTTAGGAGATACGTGGGTTAATATTACTGCTGCAGATGGTCGGCAGGTAGGAGGTGCCAAACCTGAACCCTTAGTTGCAGAACTACCTGGTAGGATTATTAATTTAATGAAAACTATGATGCCTCCTCTGCGGGTGAATTGGGACAAGTTAGCAGCATGCAAACAAAAGAAAGACGAGAGTGTGTCTGATTTCTTCACTAGGTTTGAGGAAACATTCATTGATCATAGTGGTCAGGATATGAGTACAGAAGGTGGTCAGAGGTTGTTTGTAGATACATTTGTTTTTAATTTTCTTCCTGAACTTTCTAATAAGTTAAAGGAATCTGAGAGTTCATGGGCTGTTTTTTCTTCGGCTCAGATATTGGCTACTGCACAATACTATGAGAATAGAGATAAAGATGAGAAGGATAAAGTAGAGAAGAAGACTAGAGAATTAAAAACGAAAGTTCTTCTGCAGCAGGCTTATCCGCCTCGCCCTAATCAGCGTCAGTTTCAGCAACCTTCCCAGTTTCAGCAACCCCCACAGTTTCAGAAACTGTTGCAGAAGCCTGAGTCTTTTGCTTCGCGACTCCCGCTAGGCCCTAATCAGTGTGCTTATTGTAAAGAAGAAGGTCACTTCAAGAATAGTTGCCCGATCTTGCTACAGCGTGCGAATGGTATGTCTGGTCTGAGAGGTCGTGGTGGTTTCCAACAAGTACCTAGGGGTAGGGGACGTGGTACGTTTCCCCAGAATGAACGTTCCTTTTCCCCTCAGAATTCTATGAATTATTTTGACCATCAGAATGTTCCGACCGTCCAGTCCCAGTACTACACTGATGATTATTATGTTGGAAGTGAGAGTGCTGGTTTTAATGATAGTTAGGACAGCCATGGACAAAGGGAGGGAGTAGTGTCAGTTCCAGTAGACCAGAGTGAACCTAATGTTGAAGTGATTACATCCGGTGTGGCAGAACCTTTTCTTTTGGATACTGGTGCAGCAAAGAGTTCTATCATGCACTCTAAACTCCCCGGCGCACCTTTATCTGGCTTGACCAATGTTTCAGTAGGATTTTCTGGTGCCCCAGTTCGTAATCCGGTTTCTTGTCCTTTGCCCCTTTCTATTGGTCCCTGTGAATTGAAGGCTCCCCTTATTCTAACGACAGGCTGTGGCGAGAATCTATTGGATTTGGACTTGTTGAAAAGATTGCATGCGACATTACATTGTTCTCCTTCGGGAGTACATCTTATGGTGGGTAAGAAAGTGATTTCCCCGATGTATCTGTCTAAGGATCGCCTTCCACTGGAACTGCGTTCTCTCCCTGATACACTTTGGGCTACAGGTCCCAATGATGTTGGTCTCTTGCAGATTCCACCCTACGTTGTTACCCATAAGTCGAATGCTAAATTACCTCGCATTCCTCAGTACAAAATTTCCAGTGATGGCGAAAGAGCTCTTTTAGCGATTATCTATGATTTGGTTGAGAAAGGTGTGGTTGAAGAAACAAGAGGTAATGTGTGTAACAGTACTGTTCTGCCTGTCCTTAAGTGAACTGACTCTTCTCAGCCACCTGTGTATCGGTTTGTGATCGACCTTCGAGAGGTCAATAAGATCGTTGTGCCACAGTTTCCTGTTGTCCCGGACATTACTGCTTTATTGACTATGATCCCTGCCTCAGCTGCTTGGTTTTCTGTTATTGATCTGAAGAACGCTTTCTTCAGTATTCCGATTGCTGAGGAAAGTAGGGATATTTTTGGCTTCTCTTTAGCAGGCCGCAGTTTCCGGTTTAAGCGCGCTCAGGCTTTGAAAACTCAGCTTGATACTCTTGCATTGCCTTCTGGTGTTACTCTTATCCAGCATGTTGATGATCTGTTGGTTGCTGCTGATGATGAAGAGATTTGTAAAGAAGTTACTCTTTCTTTGTTGCGACACCTGTCTGACCTTCATCATAAAGTGTCACCTTCGAAGTTGCAGTATTGCCGCCAAGAAGTGACCTACTTAGGTCATCTCTTGTCGAAGGAGGGAAGGCGATTGACCCCAGAGCGTATTCAAGCGATTGCCCAAATGACTGTGCCATGCACACAGAGAGAGGTGCGTGCCTTCTTAGGTATCACCTCGTATTGTAGGCAGTGGATTCCGAATTTTTCTTTGCTAGCGAAACCTTTGTTGGCACTTACTCTTAAGGACACACCACACCCTCTTCCTTGGTCTGACGAATGTCAGAAGAGTTTTTCCGAATTGCGTGATGCATTGTGTTCTGCTCCGGTGTTGGGTACCCCCGACTACAGTAAACCTTTTACACTTTATGTACACGAGAGAGAAGGTTGTGCGTTGTCAGTGTTGACGCAACAATTTGGAGACAAGCAGCGCCCATGTGCGTATTTTTCAGCTACTTTAGATCCGGTAGCTAGGGCGTTGCCTAGTTGTCTAAGAGCTGCAGCGGCTGTTTCTATCCGACAGTCTGCTGGTTTGGTATTGGATAATACATTGATTGTGATGGTGCCACATGCAGTGGATACCCTATTGAATGGAACGAAGACTCAACATCTTACCAGTGCGCGTTTGTCAGGTTATGAGTTGACGCTTTTGGCTAGCCATGTGCACATCAAGCGGTGCAACACATTGAATCCAGCTACATTGTTGCCGATTTTTGGAGGGACAGATGCTCAGGAACAGCATGACTGTTTTCTCCGGACAGAGGAGGAAACGAAGGGTAGAGTTGATCTGAAAGATACTCCTCTTTCGAATCCTGATGGTACCCTATGGGTAGATGGTTTGTGCTTTAAGCTTCCGAATGGAGAGACGACTGCAGCATATGCTGTCACAACTTTGCACACGATTGTTGAAACAGCACGTATTGCACAGAATTCAGCGCAAGCAGCGGAGTTGATAGCATTGACAAGAGCATGTGTGTTGTCAAAAGGAAAGAGAGTGAATGTTTATACTGATAGCCAATACGCATTTGGCGTGGCTCAGTTTTGGTCGCTTGTGGAAAGAGAGAGGATTTCTTCCTTCCCATGGTACGAAAATTCAGCATGGACAATTAGTGAGTGAACTTCTTGAATCACTTACTTTGCCAATCCAAATTGCGATAGTGAAGTGTAGTGCGCATAAGAAGGTTACGGATGATGTGGGTCAAGGGAATGCGTTTGCAGATGAAGTAGCGAGAGAAACGGCGAAAGATGTGACGAGTCAGATGTATGTTGCTGGTCCTGCCAGATGGGTTGTGGAAGGAGGAATGTGTGAAGATACAACAAAGTGTGAAGATGATTCAGGCAGAAGCTACTGAGAAAGAATTGAGTATGTGGAGAGAGAGTACGGGAATGTTGGATTCAACAGGCTGTTGGGTTGAGTTGTCAGAGCACCAGTGATGGTTGTTGCTGGATGCATATGTGCTTCCGGTGGTTACTATGGCTCATGGGTTGGCTCACATTAGTTCAAAAGGGATATGTAAGTTGTTGGCTCCAGTATGGCAGAATGGTGGAATTCCTAAGTGTGCTGAGAATTTGGTTAAACACTGCATGATTTGCTTGATGCATAATCCTGGAAAGGGAATCCCAACTCCAGCGGGTCATTTTGCTCCTCCAACGTATCCGTTCGAGGTGCTGCAGATAGACTATATTCATATGGAAAGATGCAATAACTTGAAGTATGTCCTTGTGGTTGTTTGTGCCTTTTCCAGATGGATAGAGGCCTACCACCTAAAGGATAATACTGCCTTGTCTACAGCCAAGGTTTTGCTCAAAGAATTCTTTCCCAGATATGGCTTGCCGAGGATGGTATGGAGTGATAATTGAAGTGAATTTGTGGGTCAGATTATGCAGAAAGTGTGTGCAGGTATGGGTATCAGGCAAAAGTTGCACGCTGCGAATCACCCCCAGTCAGCAGGCCTGGTCGAGTGCTATAATGGCACTCTGAAGCTGAAGTTGGCCAAGGTGCAAGCGAGCTCTGGTTTTACATGGCCCGATGCCTTACCATTGGCACTTTTGGCCACGAGAACGACAGTACATTCTCGCGTGGGACTTAGCCCATACAAGATTGTTTTTGGACGCCCGGCGAATGTCTGGGGTGTGCCGAGGCCTAAGAAGTACAGTGATATCGAGTACCCTATGTTGGTTGACTACTTACATGATTTGACTGCTAAATTGCGTGTTCTTCACCAACAGGTCCATGACACTTTGCCTTCAGTTTCTGTAGACGCAGGCCACACGATTCAACCTGGCGACTGGGTTCTAACCAAGAATTTCCAGAGGTCAAAGAACTTGGAACCAAGATGGACCGGTCCATACCAAGTCCTGTTATCAATTCGGACTGCTATTAAGGTGTTCGGCAAGAAAAACTGGGTACATGGTACCCATTGTAAGAGGATACCTTTGCCCTTACCGTACGATAAGTGGGTCCGGGAAGGTGTTGCCGATTCCGAGAGTGAAAGGGTTCCGAGATTTGTACCTTTTAGCGATGCACATCTGGAATGGACTCAGTCAGAATGTGCGGATGATAAAGTCTTGCAAGAAGCTGTGCCGCCGTGTTTGAGACTTGATACTACGCACCCAGAGACACTCTTTCAGGATCAAACTGTGCCTGGTAAAGAACGCTACAACTTAAGGTCTAAAAAGGACAAATAAAATTAGAATGTTTTTGTGAATTACACTCTTTCAGACAAGAGACTATTTTTCTTTTTCTTTTTCGAACCACCATTCGGGTTCAGCTGCAGGGTCGCGGTATAAGAACTTAAGGGGACAAAACGTCTGCGGTTCTAGGGACGTCTAGGACGCCTGGACGCACACTTGAGTGAAGAAGGAAAATTGCCGCGAGCAGCACGTTAGAGGATGGAGTCTGTTGTAACTGAAAGAGATGTTGAGAGAATAGATCTTAAGACAAGATTTTGTACATTGATACATAGCAAATGTTTTATAATATTGTGCTTTTTGATGTTTTTAAGTATCACATTAGCTTATGTGGGTTGGACTGTCTATGCTACACAACAGACATCTGCACCCACCTCCCAACCTATGCTTTCTTTCACTACTGATTCTTTGCACCAGTTTTATACGTTGCATGAACATGAACAGACAAGGAGATCAGAATTTGTCAACAACTCGTTTATACAGTTGTTGCATCAGCATCAGTTAGTAGTAAATACCACTAATTGTTGGGTTTGTGGTCTTATGCCTCATACGACAGATAAAGGTATGCCATATTTGGTTTTGCCTTTTTCTTTTAATGAGTCTGTGTGGGCTTTTCAGACCATGTTTATCTATGCAAATGAGGTACGCCCCTTACGTTCCCTTAAAGATAACTCGAGCAATAGTGCCTTAATAAGGGGAATAGTAGCTATGATCCGAGATATTGATGCATATAATGCTATCCCTAAGGATGAGGTGCAGGCTTACGTTGGTTGGAACATGACTGGATATAGTACCAGTTTGACAGAGAAGGAGAGACGAAAAAGGTCTCCCCCTATTTGGATTGTACCCCACCGAGTCCACTTTTGTTTTCAAGGTAATGGTCGGAATCCGAAAGCTCAGCTAGGTAAGAGTGTGTGTGCTCAAACCTATGTCTATTCATCTCGGACTTCTCCACCGTTTGTGCCAGCTAAAGGCACATAGTTTGTTTGTCATGACAGAGCCTACACATGGTTTCCACCTGATTTTTCAGGAACGTGTTATGTGGCATTTCTACTTCCCCCTACATACACTACTGCTTCATACTATCATAGAACGAGATATGGTAGAGGTGTCTTCAATAAGGAAGATACCGCAGCACACGAAGTAGGAGATTTCTTCAAGGGCTTCTTGCCCTTTTGGTGTCCTATGATCAATAGTAGGCATATTCGACAGCTTGTCCGCGTTGTTGAAGCTACTATTAATGTGACAGCAGGTGCTCTTAGTAATGTTACAGCTGAGCTTCAAGCGGACCGCCTTATGACTTTGCAGAACCGTATGGTATTAGACATCATACTTGCAGATCGAGGAGGAGTATGTAAATTGATTGGATCCAGTTGCTGTGTTTACATACCAGATAATGCCCCTACAGTGTACCAAGCCATCTCTAGGTTGTATAAAATCTCTCAGTCTATCCATGTAGACGAAGGAGACTGGTCATTGACGGGATGGTTTTGGGGACTGCTGTCCAAATGGGGATGGAAGATTTTGATGGTTTTAACCATCCTTTTCTCTTGTTGTCTTTGCATCCAGTGTGGTCCCGCCATTTGTAGTCTTTGTGCTACTATGTGTGTTCGGAGACCTGTCCCGAGAGAAGTAGAGAATAATAAGATGATGCTACAGCAACACCTTGATGGCCTAATGAATATCGACATAGACTTAGATTCAGATTAACATGAGTCTTAGGTTATTGCCTACGTAATGGCAAAAGGAGGGTCTGAGGTTCTGTAATTCTCGAGTCTGACTCCATTTTGTTCTGTGCCACCATTTTGTGTTGCCCTCACGTAGGCCTGTGAAGGTAGCCTGGCGAATAAAGTGGCCTGGCCTTCTTAGTTCATGTATACATTAACTAGGTTTCTTTTTGACTCTGAAATGAACTGTTAGAAACTGACCTCTGCACCTGAAACTGACCCCGCAAAGCCAATTTCCCTGATCGATCTTTGTCTGAGATTGCCAATCAATGCTCAGGACATCGTTAACTTTTAGTTTCCTTGCACATGCCTTATCTTGTTCAGCATCTGTTACCGTTTCTTTTTTTCTGTTGCTTCATTACATGGGTTATGCTTTCAATTATAGGTTTGTCCGGCTTGTGGAGATTGAATTTGGGACATTCCTAATAATTAACTTTTGGGTTGGGATACTGTAAATTGAGTTTTTGTTATGTGACACTTTGTTTGAAAATGTACCTTATTGGCTAGAATTTTGTGCAGTGGGTGTACATTTATAATGTGAATATTGGGTATAAAAGGAGACGTCTCGCCTTAGTATTCCGTGTCTCTGTATACCAAGACAGGTGAACTCGAAGATCTTAGGCGTGCTCCTGACACCGCTGGGTTAAACCCCGGTTCTTCATTGCCTAGGCAGCTCTTGCGCTGTTTCTTTGAGACGTGCTGTATTCAATTCAGTTTGATCCGGCAACTTCTCTTCTTTAGCATCGATCCAACACGTAGAATCGGCTGTCTGATCCCTTCTTTGTCCTGATGAAGACCCGCTTTGACAATTCCGTAATATTGCTCCTGGCAGGGTCGAAACGTCGACGGTTGTAACTGTCCATTCCTCAATAGGTCTCTTTGCTCTCAACTCAATTTGTATTTAATACCTGAGCTTGAGACACTTGTTATAATTTTGAAACTGGACATACCTTAACAAAGGTCTTTTTTGTTTTTTAATATTTGTCAAATTGTGTATGTTGTCACCTATATGTATAATACACTGATTTTTTCACTTATGTATTTTCTCTTTAACACTGTACATATTTTCACTTGTGCCGTAACATTAATTGTGATATCAGACAGCTTATCTTCATGTCATTTTTTGTATTGAATAAAACGTCCTAATTTTTTAAATCTTCAAATTTAAGTAAACCATTCTTCGTTAATGAATTACAAAATGTTTTTCTGGGTTTTAGCGCCATCAGTTGATTTACCTTTAAAATAACTATTGGAAATTGCAAAGAAATAGTGCTGCCCGACATAACCATTGTTTTTCATAGTTTTCAGGATATGGGCATGAAGCTCCACCCACTTTTCACCCATCTTTTTAATTGGCTCCTGTCACTGACGTTTGTAAATGGTGGCTTTTCATTGATCAGTAGGCTTTGTAGTCCCTCCTTAGTACCGCCTTTTCTCTTCTTGTGACCTCCTAGTGAGGACACCCTCTGTTACTTGTGTTGTTACTCGTTACGTTTTAATTACAGCTTCAGAGCACTATTTTCTTAAATAGGTTTGTCCTGCCTGCTTTTGCATGCAGGACACGCTCTCCCGCAATGCTTTTTAAAACAATTTATTTATCAAGGGCGGCACGCCTTGGCTGGGATAATGGTGGCTGCGCCTTTCTTTTGGTTAGTTGTGATAGCTTTCTACTGCCTGGTATTACAAGTAGGACATGCTCTCCAGTATGCTTTAAAAAAATGTTATTCATCTAGTGTGACATGCTTTGGCTGGAATAATGGCGCGCGCTCCTTCTTTTTGTTTAGTAATGATCCAAAGCAGCTGCATGCCTTTTTTTTCCTCTTTATTTACTTTGGTTACAATGGCAGCACCAGCGCTTTAGCGTTAAACATCTTAAGCTAAAGCGCGGGTGCTGTGCATGCTTCAAAAATAAAGAATTAGACCAAAAAAAATCTATTTCTTTACTTTTGAACCAATTGCGGCACCCACAATTTATCTTGAGATGTTTAAGTGAAAGGGTGGGTGACGCCATTGTAACAAAAGTAAATAGATAGAAAAAAAGCATGTGGTCGCCATTTTTTTCTATTTGTTAACCTTTCTTTCAATCGCGGCACCCACACTTTACCTTGGTGTCAAGATTGCTCCAAAAATAAAGACATAGAAACAAATGGGGCTTTTTCTATTTCTTTTCTTTTGAAGCAATCACGGCACACATACTGTAGCTTAAAATGTTAACAGCTAAAGCGCAAGTGTCGCAATTGATTTACATTGCAATTGCTCTTGTATTACTGACAGTTTAAGCTGTTGGCGTTGCATTATTATTAGCAACGCCAATAGCTCAAACTTTCAGCCATACAAGACCTATTGCATTGCAAATGCTTGTTTTGGACTGTCACTGTGCTCCAACATTTTTATTTAAAACTGACAAATGTAACCGGTTATGGGCAGAGGGGTTGGTAAGCGTGCACATTAAATGTAAATTGTTTTACTTTAGTTTTGACCACTCTTCCACTGCGCTGCAGTGTACCTTTGAAGCAGCACAGCAGGATTGAAAGAGGGGCACATCAGAATCTGAGAAAACCCTCGGGTGACGCCCAAGCTTGTGATCTGTCTCCTTAGGTTCATCACAACATCCGAGAATGAAGGAGTGGGGTTATTTAATAAAAACATTGTTTACAATATTTTTGTTTAGATTGTGAATACAGGCACAACTTTAATGTTAACTCGCGTTTAAAAAACAGGCCTTGTATGTTTTATTTTTGGTTCAAAATTGTAGCAAAGGCAAATATATATTTTTATGCGTCGTTATGCATCTCTCCATGTTATATGTCAAAGATGCATCTGCACTCTTATCAAGTCTTAGTCTTATAATTTGCTTTTGGAACTTTCAGATGTGATTTACCATTTTAGGTGCAAGGCTACACGTCCCAGAATGCCAACAGGCTCAACGATCGACTCATAAGGGAAGTTGAGACCTCTGTGATGTCTTCCATTAGCTATGCAAACCTTAACAGAATGGCGTAAGCTCTAAAATGCTAATTTTGTTTGCCTTGCTAACATATAGTCAGGGCCACTGGAATTATGTGGCAAGAGGGCCAAATTATGTGGCATGGTTGAGCAAACTATGTAGCAAGAAAAGGTCAATTCTGCCTTATAATGCAGCACATTTTGTAATAGTATTACTTCATTAATTCAATATTTTTAAACTTGGTAACACTCTCTGGCCTTTGGAAGAACCTCATTAGCACCAATTTAACACCCAAATATAGAAATAAGCAACAGAAAGGTGACTTGTCCAACTTTGCTAAAGGCCTTCTGCTGTGCGGCAACACACGTTGTGTCATTTTTAGTAACTTTTGAACCGTTTAAGCTAGAATTTTTTTTGTTAAAACCTGCAGATTATGTGGCAGATGATGGATTACGCGAAAAATGTGAGAAATCTATCATTGTAAAAAATCGCTGCAGATGCCTAATCACATAATTCCAGTGTCCCTGAACATCTTCTGTCTCATAGGTCTGTGGGGTGTGCCAGTGTGGTCCTACCATGGCAGTAAGTGAAGTCATTATAGTTAGAGTGACCTCGGCTCCTGGATTTGCTGGCGGGGTCTTGTTTTTCCCACGAAATTTCTCTGCAAGTTTCAGCACATGTCCTGGTTATCAAAGAGGATAGACAATACAAAGGGAGGAACGTTTTCGTGTTTTCTCATGCAGAGTTAATTATTAGACCTTATTAGAAAGCAATTTAGTTAGCATAGATAATACTGTGTGTAAAAGTTGCATTTAATTCCCTGTAATACCTATTGTCTGTTTTTCCTAGGGTTGGTTTGCGCTGTAAATTAAGTCCTTCTGTGCCCGTTAGTCGATGCAAAACTACAGTCCTACTTCTATGTTTGTGGAATGTCCCAGTTTCTGGTTTACAAAATGAGGTCACTTTACCCCTATGATACAACCATGCTGTAGAATGTTTAAGTGACTTACCTCTAGAGGATGATTTTTGAATTGGTTCATTACGAGTCCATCCTCTCCCACTCAGCAATTTAGGATCTGACAGGTCTGATACTAGAAAAGACCAGTCATGCTGGACAAGGGAATTTTCAAATGAAAAGGTAACTCGTGTTAGGGTGGGATCATATTAGGTGTGTTTGGAATTATTATTTCAACATATTTTTATTGATTTTTACATATATAGTAATCAACGCTTTGTCGTTACAGGGTGGCAGCCCTTGCTGATCATATTAGGTGTGTTTGGAATTATTATTTCAACATATTTTTATTGATTTTTACACATATAGTCATCAACGCTTTGTCGTTACAGGGTGGCAGCCCAAACTGGCTGTGTTTGTTGACAATACAGTTACACATTATGTATGTTTGGCTGTCCCCCTATCCACTGTCTCGCTAAGAGAATAAGAATGAGTGAAAAGGGAAAGGATAGAGATTAAGAGAGAGAGAAGAAGAGATAGTATACCAGAAGTTTACTTCCTTCTCGTTAGTGTTCTGATCTTGTGGGGGTGTAGTTTTAGGGCCATTTGGTTCCTTTTGCTAGTTCTTCTCACGGGGGTTCGTAGGGGCCCAGGAACTCATCCAAGGAAGCCCACATTCCCCTGGAGGTTTGTCTCCATGGTGAGTTTCGCAGGGCCGTACTGTCAGCGCCTCTGAGGTACGTCACCCAGTTGAGCCAACCCTTGAAAGTTGCCTTGGCTGTATCTTTCCATTTGGTGAGTACTATTTTTACTGCCGCTGTTAGTAGTAGATCCAGTAGGTCTCTGTCATGTTGTGAGTCTAGCTCTGTTGTCATGTACGCGGTGGTAAAGGTAGAGAAGTTTGGTTTTAGTGTGCACCCTAACGCTTTATTTATGCAGGTGAATATTTTCTCCCAGAATTTTTAAACTTTGAGACGGTAATAGATAAGGTGTGCCAGGTCCCCCTTTTCTTTGTCGCAGTTCCAGCACAGGTCATTTTCCCTGAGGCCCAGTGTCGCCAAGCGAGCCGGGGTCCAGGCAGTCTTGTGTAGGAGCCAGAATTTTGTCTGTGCTAATACTGGCGAGATTTTGTTTTGCGAGGGGGAGGCCCAGAGCAGATAGAGTTCTTTCTCACTGAGTGTGGTATCGAGTTGTTTATCCCAGTATGTGTTTGCTTTGTCATTAATTTTGGTGGAGCTAGGACGTAGTAGCTTGTAGAGATGTGATACTTGATGGCCTATTTTATTGGAATTATAATTTCACTAGCAAAGTTGTGCTGCATAACTTCACTTTTTAAAAAGGTTTATGTACAAAAAGGGGATTGCAGGACAATTTTCCTGCAAATCCATACATTCATGTGGCTTCTCTACAGAAAATGCGTTTCTCCCACAAAGCTATTTTTAGCGGCCTCAAAATTTTGTTACAGTGGCACACATGCAGTTCACCTCTATCGCCTTTTTCTGCACTTCAACACCATTTGCCATTCCACATCTTGGTACCCATGCACACGTCTGCTAATTCAGCTACATCCTGAAGTTAACACCCTCTGATATTCCTAGTACTGGTATGTGTGTACATTTGGGCTAATGGAAATCACTCGTGGCCCGCTGTGCCCTCTAGTATTACAGTCACTGGTCCCACGTGCACTTGTCTATCTTACTCCAGTGCTCGGTCTAACACACGCAGGTCTGCACAGATGCAAGTTCTTCCAGGGTCACCATGCCCTGTTTTCATTTTATGGCCTGCTGTGTGATTTTACATGACTGGAGGAGTGTCATGATTTTCACAATAGTCACCAGGAAGTGCACGAAAGCATTTCACCCACCCATGGTTGAGGATAGCTACCTCTCTCACCTACTGGGCTACGGAGAGAGTGATGATTGATGGCATCTCTTTTTAGTACAGGGCTTCAGGCGTTTATGTTATGTTATGTTTTTCTGTGTTATTTTTATTTATAACGTGCACTTGGAGCTTCAGGTCTTATGAGGTGTTAAAAGAGAAAGAATTAGTTATTAAAAAGTCAAGTTATTATTTCTTTCCTAAAAAGCTGCGTTTGGCATGGAGGGCTACTAGAAGGAAATGTGACTGCCACAAGGGAGAAGGCACAGCCTTGATAGGTGGCTGCTTTATTTCAAGCGGAAAGTCACTATGAATATATTAGCAGAGCGGGGACCTTTAGGTTGGTAAAGCACAAATGTTTTGAAAGGGCTCTGGATGGAATGGGCAGCCAGTGGAGTGACCGTATTCTTCATTATGCATCATTTTTTTAATTATTATAAGGGCATAATTAATTCCACTTAAAATTTATATCAACATTTGTGCCCTCCAGTGGGCTTATTTTTGGTATATTTTCTTGTGATCTGTTATGAAGTTTAAGTGGAATTAATTATAACTTTATTATAAACAATTGACGTATAATGAAGAATATTGTTAAATGAATTAAGAAAGAACTACTGATCCCAGAACGCAACTGGAATGAATTCAATATTGATAAATGTCATAGGTAACTGATTCTTTATAAAATGACAAAAATTATCAATAGATATAACAAATAACTATTTTTACAGCATTGATTATAAAATTCATGAATTTTTACTGATTTTCTCATCTTTTATTGCACACACGCACTGGAAAAACTGCACTTCCCAAAACGGCCATGTGCATCTGAGCAGAAGTGACTGAAAAATATTTAACATTTTGTAAAGCGCTCTGATACCCTAACGGGTCATGTTCGCGCTATATAAAACTTCAAATAAATAAATAAATAAAATGGAGATTGGGCAGAAATACATTGTATCCCCTGATCAAGGTCCCTGCGATGCCGAAACGCGTAGGGAAGTTGCTCGTATTTGTATTCTTTTTAATGTAATTAAAATGAGCAGATTGGAAACGAATCACCCGTGAGTGTGGCTCATTTGTACCATTATGGTAAAACTTGTGAATATTTAGCGGCCTGGCTCTGCCGCCAACGAGGATCGTACCACCAAGAGCGCCAGTAATACCTGCAAAATTTGGCCAAGGAGAAAGATGGAATCAGTTGGATTAAATTTAAGAAAAATGGCAGACAGCCACCAGTGAGTTAAAGCAAGAGAGCTGGACAGATTACTTGGTTCCCGATCTTATGAGGATTCACCACTGCAGTGGGACAGGTCAAATATTAGTTGGTTGCCATCTGAGTGCATATGAAAAGGAGTGCCTATAAGATGAAGAATAAAAGCTAAGAATACAATTGCATGTCCAAGTTACAAGCAAAGGGAGTATGATTTGGCCCTGGCAGTGCATCACTGCTCAAATGGTTGATCGTACATTGAAAAAGTGGTAGAGAAACATTTTCTATGTTGCCTGAGGGAAAAGAAATAATCGATTTGGCTGTATTGGCCAGGGTTTCAATCAAGATGATATAGTCTATGGCTTTGGTGTCAAAGCTGCTGAAGGATTTATGAGAACTCAGGTCTGACACTACCATCATTCATTAGTCTACGCAGGTCATCCAGTACAGATAAAATCACCAACTATTGTGCTGTGCCCTGGATGAAACCCAACTGGAAAGGTTTAGAGGAGATTGTTTTCACCGGCCCTAGGCCTAGCTGGACATCTGTCCTCTCCTCTGGCTCTCGGTCAAATTCAATACCTTCAAGTGCATAAGTGAAACCTTTTTTTTTTGTTTTTTTTGTTCTCACATTAGTCTTTTATTTATATTCAGATGTTTATTTAACTTGAGTTATTTATTTTAATGACCAGGTGTTTTAATATCAAGTGTTATTTATTTCCTGTTGCAGAATGATCGGATTGCATTCTTTTTCAGTTAAATAGTTTTTATTGAAGTTATAAATGGACAGGATTACAAACATATATTTAGCTACTTAGGAACAAGAGATAACAAAACAAAAAGTAAGCATATAAGCGAAATATAATATATTACATACCAGAAGCCTAAATAGGAATTAAAACCTAACATAACGTTAAAGTAGGGGGATAATATTTTTTAACAAAAAGGGAAAAAGGAAACGGAAAGAAAGGAAAGAAAAGAGTAGAAAGAAAGAAAAGAGAAGGAGAAGAAGAGAGAGGGGAGAAGGAAAGAGAAGAAGATCAAGATAGAAAAAGTAGGTAGAGATTATGATGGTGATGAAAGGAAAGATGTAAAAGGTAGCCAAAGTAGGTCAGATTTAATTTGCAGGTGAATGGAGGATTGAGGAATAGAAGCGATTCTATGTTCATCACATATATAGTTCCACCAATGGAGAAAGGATAATTTAGAATTGTCTTTCCAACAAGTGAGTATAACTTTAAAAGCCACTGCAAGAAATAAATCAAGTAATGGAGAAACTGGAGCAACAAGATTAAACTCTGGCGAAACAGTACCTAAAAATACATTTTGAATACTAAGTTGTACATTATGAGAGAATATCAATGAACATTTTGACCATACATTATTCCAAAAATCATAAACCTTAGGGCAATAAAATAATAGGTGTATTAAAGAACCTTCAGCATTAAGACAAGACCAACAAGAAGGCGTGACAGAATGATTAAATTTATATAACATAAGCGGAGTAATAACAACTCTATTAAAAATAAAAAATAGGGACTGTGTGAGATTTGCAGCTTTAGAAGTCTTGAATAGTTTCTGCCAAAATTTATCCCAGTGTGGTAGCGATAGAGTAACGGAGAGGTCATGTTCCCAATCCAATTCCAACTTACTTTTGACCCGAGTGGAGATAGGAATAGATAAAGATTTATATATAAAGGAGGCACTAGGAATAGTATCAGAAGAAATTTGAAAAAGTGGAGAATCAGAAAGATAGGAAGTAGGAGTTGTTAAGAAAGGAATTTCTGTAGACATCCCTGTAAGATAGGAAGTAAAGTATCATATTGCTTAATACAGGTGTCAGGAAGATGAAAAGATTCTTGCAATTGATGGAAAGCAAGAATCTCATTGTTAGCAAACATTTGATGAACATAAAAAAGGCCCTTTTCTTTCCATTGTTTGTAGTAGAAAGATTTGTGGCGAAATTTAATGAACTTATTAAACCAAAGTGATGACGCCAGAAGGGATTGATAACTAGTCAAATTTTTGAAAAAAAGTGTGCGTAACAAAATATGTGAATGTTTCAAAATAGGGTATTTGGAAATAAAGGTACAGTTAGTCATATGAACAACATCACGTATTGAAAAGTCATTTAACAATGAGCATTCAACATTAACCCAAGACGGTTTAGGTAAGTCCTGATAATCCTTAGATAAAGCAAAAAATTGACGAACTAAAAATGCATTATGGTATAAATTAAAATCAGGGAATCTTACCCCCCCTTCATTTTTAGGACGAATCAATTTAGATAGAGCAATACGTGCATGTTTATTATTCCACAGAAATTTGGTGCATAGTGAATTAATCTGAGAGAAATAATAATTAGGAATTTTAAACGGTAACATAGATAATACAAACAGAATCTGAGGGACAATCATCATTTTAATTGTATCAAGTCTGCCCCACCAAGAGAGAAACCGGGGAGACCAGAGATTTAACAAGTTAGTAATTTTAAGTTTTAAGGCAGAAAAGTTCTGAGCTAATGTGTCACGGATGTTGGGGGCGAACCATGTGCCAAGATATTTTATTTTCTGAGGACACCATGTGAAATTAGACGATTCAAACATATATCTGTAACAAGAAGGATTTAAAGGTAGACACTCAGTTTTAGAGAAGTTCAGTTTGTAACCAGAAACCTTAGCAAATGAAGCAATTTCCTGTAAAAACGGTGGTAGGGAGGATGTAGGGTTAGACATATAAATAAGAACATCATCAGCATATGCAGATAACTTAATGTGGTGAGTTTTAAGATTAAAACCAGTAATTAACGGATTGTTTCTGATACGCTCCAGAAATGGCTCTAAACATAGCAGGAAGAGGAGGGGTGAGAGGGGGCAGCCCTGGCGTGTACCCCTTTGAAGGGAGAAATAAGGGGAAAAGAGACCATTAACAAAAATACAGGCTTTAGGATTGGTGTATAACAACTTAACATAAGAAATAAACTTTGAACCAAAGCCAAACCATCGTAAAGTATGAAGCAAAAACTCCCAATTAACACGGTCAAAGGCTTTTTCAGCATCCAAGGATAAAGCAGCTAATGGGGAGGGGTATTTTTTACTGAGAGCAAGGATATTGGAAAACATTCTGGCATTGTCAGAGGCCAAACGCCCTTTAACAAAGCCAACTTGGTCTGGGTTAATGAGTAAAGGGATAATTTTCTCTAAACGAGAAGCCAATATTTTTGCAAAAATCTTGCAATCACAATTAATTAGTGAAATGGGCCGATAATTCTTACAATCTTTATCAGGTTTGGGGATTACAATGATAAGTGCTTCCAAAAAAGAGCCACAGG
The DNA here is from genome assembly GCF_964204655.1 of Triturus cristatus. Lineage (NCBI taxonomy): Eukaryota > Metazoa > Chordata > Amphibia > Caudata > Salamandridae > Triturus > Triturus cristatus. Next base: position 561,629,446 of record NC_140579.1, on the reverse strand, counting down.
CTTGGGAGTTAGAGATAAAGGAATTAAAAAGGTCTAATAATTTGGGCGCCAAAATTGGGGAGAAAGCAGAAAGTAGTTCAATTGAAAAGCCATCAGGGCCAGGCGCTTTTGCTTTCTTCATAGATTTAAGAGCATCAGATAACTCTTGTAGGGAGATGTCGTTTTCAAGGGGTTGGAACAGATCTTGGGGAGTTTTGGGCTGAGGAATATCACTAAAAAAAGAATCAAAGTCGTCCTCCGAAGGCTTGGTAGTTTCGGTATAAAGGAGCTTATAGTATGATTGAAATGTGGCACTAATGTCAGAGTCAGATGAAAGAAGTGTATCATCTGATTCTGAATGAATGGGGCCAATAGCTTTACGTTCTGATTTAATTTTTAGATAATTTGCTAACATTTTTCCGGCTTTGTTTTGGCCTCCGTGGTACTTCGATTTAATCTTGAGGAGGATATTACATGCATCCCTCGTAACAATCTTATTCAGATTACATTTGGCTTTGATTAGGTCATGTAATGAAGAGGGAGATTTGGAAGAGTAATACTTGTGTTCTAATGATTTTATAGCAGTTAAAGTTTCATTATATTTAGTATGCATCAGTTTTTTCTGCTTAGAGGAATAGGCAATAGTGAAAGCTCTGAAAGATGCTTTAAAGGCATCCCAGTTGTTATGTAAGGAGGTGTCTAAAGGGTTATTGAAAGAAAAGAACTCTTTAATAAAAGAGGTCGCTTCTAAAATAAAAGTACGGTCAGATAAAAGGAAATTATTGAAACGCCATCTACCTTGTTTGCACGTAGTAAGAGATAAATCAATATTGGTGGAGACAGGAGCATGGTCAGATATAAAAATGGAACCAATATCAGAAGACTGGAGACAAGGTAACAGCGATTTGGAAACAAGAACATAATCAATACGAGATCTAGTATGGTGTACAGGAGAAAAAAAAGTAAATTCTGAGGTATCAGGGTTACATGTTTTCCAGGTATCGAAGAGAGGGCGAGAAGAAATGGCTGTCTGAAATGATTTGTGGGATTTGTCAGGTTTGAACTTGCAATTAGATTGTCTATCAGTGAACGGGTCCAACCAATTATTAAAGTCACCACCAATCACAATATCAGAATTGGAAATAGACAATAGTTTCAGCTTTATGGATTGCCAGAATTCAATGTCAGGTTTAACAGGCCCATAAATATTTAAAAAAGTCACTTGTCTTTTATTTATGCTAACCTCAGTCAATACCCAACGACCATTCGGATCACACTCAGATGATATAATTTGTGCATTAACAGATTTGTGGAACAGAATAGCAACACCACCATGACGATCAATAGCAGGAGAGAAAACAATCTGATTGACCCATTGATGTTTAAGTTTAAGTGATTATTTATCATTACAGTGGGTTTCCTGTAAAAAAGCAACCTGGGTGTTAAGTTTAGCTAAATGAGACAATACCTTCTGACGTTTGACGGGGTGACCCAAACCACGAACATTCCACGAAACAACATTAACCATACCTCTGGATGCAGGGGAACGTACAGACATAGGACCATAAAACTGTGGGGAAGATGATAAAAAATAAGGAAAGACAATATTCAGTAAGTCGTACAAAAGAACAAATTATAGGATAGACAACAGAACAAGAAGGCCAAAGTAAGAACAAGTAATAATGATGGAAGGAAAAGTAGAGAAGAAGGAGAGAAAAGAGAGATAAAAGGGAAGGCAGAAGAGAGGTAAACAGATCAAGGAAAAACATCCAGATCTGTAGAGAAATGGAAGATCTAAGAACTGGGGACATGGTAACACCAAAGGACGCAGACCATAAAGGACGCAGATGCAGAAAACAGGGAATTAATTAGAGCCTCACAAAAGTAAAGAGAGAATGAAAAACAACATTAGAGAACATGAAAATCGATACGAACACAGAAAGAGGAAATAATCCAGCAATAAGATTGGAATCAAGAACCAGTATCCATGCCGTGAGAGGAGAAGTTATGAATAAACAGCTTGAGTTTATCCGGATCCTCAAAAGAACAGGGATGAAGAATTCCATATTGAATATTGAGTTGACGCAACTGAGGACGAAGTGCAAGGAATTCTTTTCGTCTGGCGTTTGTGGCATTGGAGATATCTTGGGATATAAAAATGTTATGACCAGACCAGTTAAGCCGACGTTTGAGTCTAACAGCCTTCACAACTTGCATGAGTTCGGTGAATTCCAGGAACAACATTATAATACCACGAGGTTTATTATCAGATGGATTAGGACGACCCAACCGGTGCGCTCTTTGTATATTAAGAGGAGTGGACGAAGCCTGAAGGTCTAGAAGTTCTGGAAGGAGTTTCTGTAGAAATTATATTAAGTCAGACCCTTCGACATTTTCCGGCAGGCCAAAAAGGCGTAGATTATTTCTACGATTTCGATTTTCAAGATCCTCGGTGTGGATTTTTAGTTTAAGGATTTCTTGTTCAAGGAGAGGAATCTTCGTTGAAATGTCTTGCATATCGCTGACTCGTTGCTCAAGATCCAGAACCTTACTTTCCATGACCATCCATCTTTCCTCTATTTGTTTAAGTTTGTCGTTGGTCGCGGACATGAAGGGCTGGAGACCTCTGACCTCATCTAAGATGGAGTCCAGGATTGGATTTGGTGATGATACAATTGGCGAAGGCGGATCATTTTTGTGTCTTTTCGGTTTTGTGCCAGAAACCGATGCTCTGGTCGCATGAGGATCGCTAGCCATCATCAGAAACAACAAAAAAGTCAAATAGTGAAGGAAACTCAAAGCAGCAAAAATTTGACGGCACCGCAATGTAGAAAAATAGGTACGCCACTCAAAACAGGTGCACTGCAACAACCTAGAAAGAGATGACTGAATATGGACGTAAACTTAGGTTAGTACAAGGCAGAGGCGCCCCAAGGCCAATTCTCCGATGAACAGATCAATAAAAATCAATGGGTCCAAGCCTTGAGTGAAAACAGCCCAGCAGTATCAGATAAAAAAGCACCAAGCAAGAGCAGTAAAGGTTTGAAGAAACCAGAAATAATAGTGGCACCTCATATACAGCAGAACCTGCGAGGTCAAGCAATATAAGTTGAGACAGGAGGCGGGTCAGGGTATTTGCAGAACCAGGCAGCGGTGAAAAACGGTTGGTAACAGCGCTAATAGTGCCAGTGGTGGGTTACAAACATCACAAAAACATGTTGGAGGCAATAGAGCCTCAATTCAAAAGTCACCAATCGAAGACGAAATCATGAGAAGGAGATGCGAGCGCCGCGGAAAAACGCAACAAAATGGCGGCCGCTCGCATCTCTGAGGGAGAAAAACTGCCGTCATGAAGAAATATCGTGAACGGTGAGGAAATCCGAAGGTGAGGCGGTCAAAAGACTCACCGCGATGCCAGCATTGCGCGGCAGGTCCTCTCAGCAGTGAAACTGCAAAATTGAAGATGCAAGGAGGTTCCGAGTCCCGCGGTGAAGCGGAGCTCAAGCGGGATCCGCCATGACGCTTCGGCGCTCAAGCCACGCCCCCAAGTGAAACCTTTTTAAATTTATTTTTCATGTGTTTTAAGCCATGAGAGGAAATATGGCCTTCTCTATCTAAGAACCAAATTTAATATCTACACCCCTTCTCATCTGTTAAGATCAAAAGACTGATACCTGCTATGCGTCCACACAGTGTCCACAGTTGCTGAAAAGCTTTGGAATGACCTTCTGAAGTTTCTTTACAAAAGACTAGAGCTGTGTTGCTTTAGGAAAGCCCTGAAAATGTGGCTATACAGGAATTACCATCCGCCCGTTGTCAGTAGTGTTACTCTTTCAGCGCAGGACACCTTCGCTCTGTAAATAGTATAACAACACATTTGCTTTCAAGTGCCTTCAAATACGTGTGCTCAGGAAGTCCACAGTACAAAAATCCCGTGTTTAATTCAATAAACTGTAATGTATGAGAAGAATTTATTTCACATATGGGGTACACCCGATAATTGTCTTGCCTCTTAATTCACTAATAGCATTGGCATCAGAGCAGTGTGGCAGGAATGATTATAAGTTCATATTTAAAATTTCTCACTTTTAAGGAGACCTGTGCGTGGTAATACAAAGAGTTAAAACCGAGCCTGTTGATCTTTGACCCACAACAACGGCAGAAGCTGCACCTTGTTTTAAAGGTGCAGCACAACAAACACAACCTACTCGTGTCTTTCACCTGTTTCCCAGCTGTCTAAAATCAGAATTTTTCTGTCAGTAATACAGCAGAGCCCTCTAGAGGCGAGGTCCCGCTGTGCAAAAGGATAATATAATGCCACAAGTGTATTTGACTTGTGTTCCACATTCTAATTCCCTCACAATAGTAAGGCAGATTTGTAAAGCAGACGATATAGCTGTAATAGCAGAGCACAGACGATATAACCATAATAGTTGGGGCCCTAGGCCCACATACAGCATGAAAATTGACACACACACTGCTTTACTGAAACTGGGCCAGGGCATGTGCGCCCGGACCCTTTTATAAGCAGGGTCACTTGACCAGTGATACCTGTGATGGATGGGTGTGGGGTGAGTGTCGGAGCCAGCCCTCAAGTGGCTGGTGGAAACACATTATTATAGAAACACTAAACCGTGACTAGCTGGTCACTGCATCCCTCCCAAACTTTACTTGAAAATAGATAGCGAGTCCAACCTGTGGGAGAGAACAAACAACAAAACAAGAACACCACTGAGTCTATTCAGGCAGTCTGTAGGACAGGATGAGCGGACATGTGCAGCTGGGAGTACCTGGCTTCATGGTACACATTCGTAGTTTAGCCAGGGGACTCTAGGTACGAAATGCAGTGTGGAGAGAGTCACCTGCCCTTGGGGCTACAGTCTACCTTGGCACTGTTGCTCTGTCCCGCCTGGTCTCACAGTGTTGCTGTCTGTTTACACAGATCAACTTGAGGGTGCATCAGGAGCTGTGTTGAAGTCCGCTGCAGAGGTATCTTTGAAGACACCCTGTCTCCATGGATGGCCAATCTGCAAAGACGAAGGATGACAGTGTGGTGGTTGAAAGTCTTCCTCGACGGCCGCGGTGCTACCCGGTACTCGCTGGTGATGAGCTTCAGACTTCCCTCTTGTTCCAAGACTCCTCTCTCAAAGGAATTTCCTTCAACAGAACCACCTCCAAGTTGCTAGTGCAGCCGCAAAGGGCGGTTGTCTCAGGATCTGTTTACTCCAGCCATCAGGACTCAGGTGCATGTGCCTTCATCAGCTAGTCTGTGGGTGACCAGTGTCCATTTGTGACCTCCGTGCTTCCTGGTGCTTGTCGTGGAGCTGCTGCAGTACGCATCTATCATGTCGGGATTCCATTCTCACTAGAATTTGCTGAGGTTCTTGTCCCTGGATTGCCACAGGCCTGTGTGGATTGTTCAGAGCCTCTTATATACCCCTGACCGAGGTCACTGAGTAAGTCTGAACAGGACCACAACCAAGTCTCTCATGCAACCCCAGAGGTTGATGGTACAAATGGTCTAGTATGCTCTCTTCAGCAGGTTTCAGGTTCACAAAGTATAACAGAAGATTTCTGGGTCGCCAGCCTCTCGCAATGCCAGGGACGCCTTGTTACTCTCCAGGTGTTTCTCAGACGTAGTGCTCCTCACTGGATGTGCGGTGCTCCTTAGGTGACATAAGTGGTGCTCTTGATAACAATGACAATTACTGTGTCAGTCACACTCTTTTCTCTCCTCTTCTTTCATGTTTTTCTTTGCGATGAAGTACTGTGGCCTCTTGCCACTCTCTTCTCCTCCTTTTTCATCTTCTTTACGACGTGGCAATGTAACATCTTGCCACGCTCTTCACCTTGATTCTTCCACAACGTGGCATTGTTCCATTCTGTTTTTCTCCTCATTTCTCTTCCTCTTCATGACGTGGCCTTATGCCATCTTGTCATGCTCTTCTTCCTTTTGACCAGGCCTCTTAATGTGTGCACTTCACATGGACATCCCTGGTCACGTCCAACCCCAAGGACTGATACTCTTCTCCTCTGTCTTCTGACCAGGCCTCTCGCTGTGACCTTCTTTTCACAGAGACCTCCCTGGTCGAGTCCTGTACTCTCTGTAGAACCTGACTCTTCTCCTTGTGGACCTCTCACAGGCCTTCTTTCTCCTCATGAACCTTTCACAAGTCCTGTCCCTTCCTTCAGGAATCTTGTTGGTACTCCACTCCCTGGCTGGAGGGGTCACCCTCTTCCTTTAGCTGTTCTTCACTTGAGGATGCACTGCTTGTGCCTCTGGGCTATGCCATGGCGGCACTTGGTCCTGCCCAAGTACCTGCATGCTTGTCATGGTCGGTCACTCCATGTGACACGTTTGGTGGGCCAACGGTGGACATTCTGTACTGCGTGGGGCCGACCGGTGCAGCCTCTTCCTTTCCCTTCTTCTGTCCTTTCTCTTAGGGCTCTCTCACTTCCTGGTCTGGGACACAGTTTCTCTCTATGGGTGGCTTCTTCTCTCTGGCCAATGCACCTTGAGCTTTCTCTTGCTGCCTGTGGCTAAAAGACTTGTGCCACTCTGCTCCTTGGCCTCTTTCATTCTCTTGGGTACAGTATTGCAAAGGCTCTGTGCCCTTTGAGATAGTAGTGCCTGCTGTCTCCTTCCATTCCTGCTCTTCTGTTAGGGTGGCATCAGACAGCCACAGTGGGGTGCCCTTAGCCCACGATGCTTCGCACCTTCAGTGGTGGCCGATATCCGCTTCGGGGCGCGCAATGCTCACTTCCGCCTTTCTAAGGTAATTTTAGGACTCATCGTTCTCCTTATTTTTCCACTGCAACTGAGGGCCATGGCAGCCTTCTCAGCACTCGGGCCGTTACTCTGTACAAGGTTTGCTTTAAAATGGATGCAGTAGCCACCTGCAGCTATGTGGTACTACAACACAATCCAGTGGTCCAGGCAGCTTTTTTTCCTCATCCGATCGTACAGCACCCACTTGCTGCGATGGGAGGCTACCCTCCCTACTGCAGGCAATGGATCCAGGTGAGAAGGGCCCTGTGGGCTCTTTGAAGCATCATGCCACAGGGCGGCTCGTCGTTTCCTTCCATGAGCAATCCCCTTTGGGGCTACCTAGCACAATTCACTGTCAGATGCGTTGCACATGGGACACCACCAGCTGGTGTTCCAGCCACCTCTCTGGCTGCGGTGCTCTTGGCAGAATTCCCCGATGCCGCTGACACCGGCCTTACTCAACTTGCAGGTGCAGGGGCTTAACGTCACACAAAGTGGGCCTGTCGCTTTCCTTAATATTCGCCTTGTCGGAGTCCTCTACTCTGTCTCCGTGGTGTTGTGTGGCAAACTGCCACCAGGGGCGCTGCAAGCATCTCAGGTGGTCGCGGCAGGTTGCAAAATGCTGCGGGCCTCGTGGTGCATTGGTAATACCAGTTCAGGGGCAGCAGGGATTGTACACCGTGTCTCCCTCTTCAGAGCAGGACACTGAGCTCTGGGCCTCGCGCTCCTCTCCAGAAGCTCCACTCACTCAGCCTACCTCACTACGATGAAGGGTAGTTCACTCATAGGCATTTCTACAGCCTCTCCTCTGCACTCTTTCGGTAGGGGCCAGAAGTGTCTCCAAGCGCTTCGCAACTCGCAGGTTCGCTATCACCCTCACCATGGCAGGTACCCTCACCACAGGCAGGGCTGTTCTCACCTCCTCCTATGGTGGATCCCTCCCTGCAGGGCCGGTCAGTACTGTGGGTGAAGGGGCATCAGCCTTGCGATCATCATCGTCCTCTCTTATCAGGCGGCAGAGTGCTGGCAGGGGTGCCTTAGGCACTGTCTACCTTTGCCCCCACACCGAACTTCAAGGGATCTGCACACCCAAATGTGGGTCAGACACACTCGTCGCCATTGTAATAGTTAGGGCCTTATGTCCATATGCAGCAGCAATAACTGGCACAGACACTGCATTACTGGAACTGGCCCAGGGCACGTGCGCCTGGACACTTTTATTATCAGGGTCACCGACCGGTGACGCCTATGATGGAGGGGTGTGGGGTGAGTGTTGAATCCAGCCCTCAAGGAGTGGCCGCTGGAAACACATTATGATAGAAACATTAGACCGTGACTAGCCGGTCACTGCGCTAAGTTATATATTAGTGCTCAGTTTAAAAGAGAAATGTCAGTTACCAGTAAAATTCAGTGTTGAGAGAAAACTGATAAATATGCATTTGACCTCCAGAAGACAATGATTCCTTGGACATGCATTATCTGACGCACTGTAGGAGTCTTTGTTGGGCTTCCTGCAATTTTTAATTTCAAATGGTTTTACCACAACCTTATTCCTTCACAGTTCCTTCTTTTCATGAGTGTAACTGCTCACTATAATTTTTAAAATATGCTTCTAAATATTAAAACATTTCAAAATTCAGAACAGATGTGCCTGCTATTTTTTTAGGAAGACGAAACCTTAACTATTTTATTTAGCTACTTATCTATCTATCTATCTATCTATCTATCTATCTATCTATCTATCTATCTATCTATCTATCTATCTATCTATCTATCTATCTATCTATCTATCTATCTATCTATCTATCTATCTATCTATCTATCTATCTATCTATCTATCTATTCATTTATTACTTTTAGCGTTTTACAAGAGGCCGACTATCCTCTTGTAAACACAGGTCTAGCCTGTGTCCACCCAGGCACAGCAAAGGGTGAGAGAGTCAGTTTCAGAAACACAGGTAAAACAAGCATTTGCAATGCAATTGGTCTCACATTTGAGAGAGTTTAAACTATTGGCATTGTAAATGACCATGCCTTTTATTGATCTGTTTTGATAATTAACACATAAATAAAAGGCACTGTCATTTGCAATGCCAATAGCTCAAACTCTTGTAAATGCAAGACCTATTGCATTTCAAAGAAGCTGCCACCAGCGTCCCGGGCTGCTTGCAAAGTGAAAGTGCGAATGGCGCGCTGAATGTTGCAGAAAAGAATGGCGTGCCTGGAGTAGGAGAAACTCATTAAAGAAAATAGTGATCACAGATTGAATAAGATACCTTGTAACAACCGAAGTAAAAAGGCCATACATCATGGGAGGTTACAAATGAAGACAAGGTGGTACTAAGGAGGGACTAACAAGCCTATTAACGAATCTGAAGCAAGCAGTTACAAAGGACAGTGACACAAACCAGTGAAAAATATGAGCAGAGAGTGGGCGAGGCTTCAAGTCCATACTCGAGTACAGCATGCCTCGCAGAGCAGCGCATGTGCTGCCCACAGGGGCGTAATACAGTCCCCCGCAGCCCCCGCGGTGCGGGGGCCCCCCGAGCTGCAGGGGGCCCTTCATGCTGTGTCTGAGTTTTTAACCCAACCCACTTCCTAGAGTTAGTCTTGACGTTTCTTCTTTGCTACCACAGGAGATTCACGCGCCTAAAGGCGATAACGTGGTTATCGAACTGCAGCACAATAGCCCTGGTACCCCTGGGGCACCCATGGTCAGTGGCAGGATAGACACAGGATGCCAACCACTGACCCCGGTCGCGTGCGAGATTTAGCTTTGCCAAACTTTGGTTTTCAGTTTCGTATCTACTGAAGCGTGTTTTCGTTGTCTTATTGTGGTATTTTCAATTCCTCTGATTGTGTTCAGACTTAGTGAATTTATTCCAAAACAGCTTTGTTGCCCACTTCTATGAAGATTCTAAAATATGGAGCTCATTGAAACCAATGATGCAGGAAATCAAACACAAGAAATCCGGCAGAGCACTGCTCTGCAGTACACAGTGCTTATTTACCACACATTTGACTTGTTTCCTTTATCGATGACAAATAAGAGTAAATACGCCAGTGCACTTTTTTGGTGCGGCAGGCGAAGTGTGATCATCTCACTTTTTTATCCACAGAAATGTCATGACATCACCAGTAACCAGACACTCGTGGTCCCACCGAGAGGCAGAGACAGATCGGGGGTGAAGCCTTGGAGAGGAAAAAAAAGATGGGAAAGTCTGAGAGGGGAGAGGAGGTGATGGTGAAAGAGACAGACTGGAGAGGGTGATCAGACCACAGAAGGCAGGTAAGAGAGGTCCCGAAGAGCATGAAGAAGTTGATTGACGTAGAACGAGAAGGGAAAGAGAGGCGAGGTGAGAGAAGTGGAGAGGAGACAGCAACGCAAAGAGAGATAGGGAGCGGCCGCCCATTACAGAAGTCACTGTAATTGTATTTATATAGCGCTTACTACCCCTGAGGTGGCGCCGGAGAAGGAAATTGGGGGAGAGAGAATAAAAATAGATACTTAGGAAAGATGTGCAGAGAAAGTGAAGAGAGTGTTGTAGAAAGGACAGAGAGAGAAATAAAGATCGAGACCCGAGAGCGGATAAAGGCGAAACAGATAGAAGAGATGGCACTGATGAGAGAGTGTACAGGATGAAGAAAGAGATGGGGGAATAAGACTATAGATAAAGGGAATGACATAAAAGACTGCAGGAGGGAGGGCGCCGAAAAATTGGGATGGGGAGAGAACAAGGAGAAGTGAGGGACTTAGAAAGAGAGACAGAGAGGGATGGATGGAGACAAACAGGGAGTGTGAGAGGAAGTGATCGAGAAGAAGACGAGTGAGTACAGGGTGGGTGGAGGAGACGGACTAGAGGGAGTGATGAACAGAGAGAGGCAGCAACAGAGAAAGAGAATGATGGGGACAGGAGTGGATATAAGTGATGGAGAAGAGACCTTTGTGTGGTCGTGAACTGAAGGAAAGAGTGCGAGAGATAAAGATGAAAGGGGAAGGAAACGACAAAGCAAGAAACAGGGAAGAGAGTGAGTGAGTGATAAAAAGGAAGTGATGGAGAGACTCAAAGGAGATGATCTGATGGAGACACACAGGGAGGAGAGTGAGTGATAAAGAGTGAGCGATGAGAGAGACAAAGAGGATAATATATGATGGAGACACAGGGAGGATAGTGAGTGAAGAGAGACAACAACAATATTGTCTGATGGAGACACGCTCAGAGGAGAGAGTGATAGATGATGATTGATGGAGAGACAGCGAGGATATTTTGTGATGGAGACACACAGGAGAGTGAGTGATAGAGAGGAAGTGATAAGAGACTCGAAGGGCATCACCTAATGGAGACTCATAGAGAGAAGAGTGAGTGATAGAGAATGAGTGATGAGAGAGACAAAGAGGATATTATATGATGGAGATACAGGGAGGAGAGTGAGTGAAGAGTGAGTGATAGAGAGGAAGTGATGGAGACAGACACAGAGTAGATTGTCTGATGGTGTCACGCAGGGAGGAGAGTAAGTGATAGAACAACAGAGTGATGGAGGGAGAGAGACAATGTGGATCTTGTATGATGGAGACATACAGGGAGGAGAGTGAGTGATAGAGAATGAGTGATGGGGAGACAAAGAGGATATTGTATGATGGAGACACAGGGTGGAGACTGAGTGAAGAGAGGGAGTGGTGAATAGAGATAAGGGCAATATTATATGATGGAGACACACACAAAGGAGAGTGAGTAATAAAGAATGAATGATGGAGACAGTGAGGATATTGTGTGATGGAGACACACACAGAGGACAGTCAGTGACAGAGAATGAGTGATGAGCGAGACAAAGAGGATATTATATGATGGATACACAGGGAGGAGAGTGAGGGATACAGAGGTAGTGATGGAGACAGACACAGAGGAGAATGTCTGGGGACACGCAGGGAGGAGACTGAGTAACGAGAGGGAGTGATGAATAGAGAGACAACGACAATATTGTGTGAAGGAGACACACAGAGAGTGAGTGATAGAGAGGAAGAGATGGAGAGAGACTTGAAGAAGATAATCTGATGGAGACACACAGGGAGGAGAGTGAGTGATCGAGCGTGATGGGGAGAGAGAGACCATGAGGATATTGTATGAGTGAGACACACACAGAGGAGAGTGATTGATAGAGAATGAGTGATGAGAGATATAAAGTAGATATTATATGATGAAGACACAGGGAGGTGAGTGAAGAGAGTGAGTGATAGAGAGGAAGAGTTGGAGATACACACAGATGAGATTGTCTGATGGAGACACGCAGGGAGGAGAGTGAGTGATAGAGCAACAGAGTGAAGGAGGGAGAAAGACAGGTTATCGTGTGATTGAGACACACAGGGAGAAGAGTCAGTGATCGAGAATGAGTGATGAGGGAGACAAAGAGGACATTACGTGACTGAGACGCAGGGGGGAGAGGGAGTGATGAATAGAGACAACTATATTATATGATTGAGACGCACACAGAGGAGAGTGAGTGATAGAGAATGAGTGATGGAGAGAGACAGGATATTGTGTGATGGAGACACAAACAGAAGAGAGCGAGTGATAGAGAGGAAGTGATGGAGAGAGACTCGAAGGGCATAATCTGTCACCTGAACCCACAGACCACAGTCCTTGAAGAAGCACTGACAGCCTCGGAAGCAGATCTGTGGACAGTGGAGTAGGCAGACCTTTTGCCTACACCCCACCCCCCCCCCCTCCCCAAGACATGTATGTACCCTGTGGAAGTCCTACATGAAGAGGTCAACCGGAGGGGCCCCTTCCACGTATCCTGAAGGGGGGTCCCCTCAAGTTTCGTTACGCCACTGGCTGCCCAGGCTCGACCTTAATAGAGATCGTTTTCAGAAAACGATCCATTGATCCACACTGGGGCGGAGATAGAACTACATCAAGAATAATTACATGTGTCATTAAAGTCAGGAGTTATGTTAAGAGTTTACAGCAGTTAACGAATTTACAAGCTCAATATAAGCATAGCACAGTATGTGGCAAAGCACAAGAACAAGTCGCAATCTGATTTTGGATAGTTAACGCATCGAAGGAGTATGTTTGAGCTTCATGTGAGGTTTGTTATTTACGCAGATTTTATATGATTATATGATTTTTGAGGCAGGGATAGAAGGAGATGAAAGAGGGCCTGAATTCACTGGAAAGGTCGTTTCAGGCGCTGGGGCCATTACCTGAGAATGAGAGGCGCTTTGTGGGTTTCTTTTTGAAATGCGGTGCTTCTAATTTACAATCGCTGCTGACCATCAAGGACGACAGGTCTTTTGGCCGGGTACATAAAGGTGCTTTGGAGTATAGTCGTACAGGCGAGGCAGGGGTTTTGTGTACAGGCAAGCCACTATAGAAAGCAAAGGGAGACTTTTCATGACCTCATATGTAGCTGAATTTGCGATAACTTGCAAGGAGATGTGCTGCTGACGGGAGGGTTGATGTGAGGGGAATAGTGAGCAGGGTATTGACAAAAAATAAGTGAGTGATACATTATTTGATTTGCTGCTTTTCGACCATCCAGCAGCCCTGTTACCACTCTTGGTAATTGTTGCCCCTCGCGAATAATTGTGATTGTTCAGCCAATCGTGGTTGGGCTTTTGACATCACGTTTCCCGTTATATGTTTAGGCCTACAATTCCCAGAATTCTTAGTGTTGTTGGTTGAGAAAACAGGATTCACCAAAAGTCTCCCTGGCAAAGTTGACAGCTTAAATGTCTATTAACCTCTTTGCAAGCTTAACATTTGTGTATTAAGAGTAGCTTCCTAAACAAACTGCAAAACTACATGGCAGGAAGATGATGGGTGGCAATGGGTATTGAAATCACAGATACATAGAATTTTAGATTGGTAGCAGTGAATAATGGGAATGTTTTTCCAAGAGGTTCTGAATGACATCAATTAGATGAGAGTGAAGCTCAACTTGTCTATGATATCACTCAGAACTCCATGCTCCGTGCTGTCCATCAGAGCAGACACCCAGTGCTGCAGTGACGGGCTCCCTGAGAGCCATGTCCGCATGGCCTGGAATTCCTTTTTAAAGTAGTGACATTGGGGAACACGTTTTGTTTCCCACTTATGCTACACCATTGCAGTGAATAACCAGATTTAGAATCCGGTTATCCATGCTAATGTCCATAGAGAATAAAATGATTCCTTGAAGGGGGCAAACAACACGAGAAGATTGATGTCAACTGGACACATTTTGTGACTTGCTGCCAGTCCTGTAGTTTCCTCCAATACCACTAAACATGCTAGGAATATGTAGGCCATATCATGGTGAGTAGAAAAGTTAAATGACAAGTCCCATTGTTTAGTGCTTTCCCTAACCTTTGCAATCACATGGATAATCAATTATTAACAAAGGTACACGTGTTCCCAAATAGCAAGGCCACTGGGTACTCAGTCTGTGCTAGAAAGCTGACCCTCCTTGAATCTTTTAGAGGTAGATGTTTTCGAGCAGTTAATGCTGAGCTCAAAGGCAGTGGTATAGGGTTGAGTGCAGGACAGTACATTACAGTACATTACAGTTATCATAGTTGTAATACAGGTTTGAATGTCTGTCAAGATTTGTGAGTATTTGTAACACTACAATACTATAATTATATCTCCGTACATATATATAAACGGCAAAAACGATGATCAAACAGTAAAAATCACACAATAGCAATCAATCAGACAATAACAAAACAGAGGTGAAATAAAAATACAGCAATAAAATCAGGCTCTTGGATATGAACACTGTATACCGTTTGGAATCACTAGATGATCTTGAATGCCGGAACATGCCTGGAAATAGAAACAAAAGAAATACTATGCAGCAATATAAAATATTGGAAATTTTATACATTGTTTGCAAGCATGTTCTATACACGATCACTACCCAATCACAAACGCTGTACTGCAAAATTGGGGACTCCAGTCCTTCCGATAGAATCTATTTATTTTGTTACAAGTTCACAAACTTTACTGTTGGGGTGACAGCAACAGGGCTGGACTGAGGAACCTAAAGCTACCCTGGCAAAAATGCTCAAACTAGCTCCTCCCTTCATCTCCGTGTGAAATCTCTCTATCTCTCTCTGTGTCCATCCATCCACTCTCTCTCTCTTCCAGAGTCCTGCATGCAAAGCAGCATCTTTGAATGCCAAAAATGTAAACGTCAGGGAATGCACTCCTCTTGGAAGTAAATTACTGTGCCCATCTTATCAGCCTATAGTAGGTTCTTCATGCGGCCCCCTCTGATCTCTGTTGCAGGGTAGAATATCCTCTAGGTGTAATATCCTCTAGGTTTACTTCTGGGGGCTTGCATATAGGAAAAATCAAAAGCAGGACTGGCAGCAAAGCCTCAGCAAGGCTTTCCGTGAACAGCACTGAGCTCCACGTTCTGGAAGCTGCATCTGCAGGGTCTACATGGACCTGTGTTGAAGAAGGTATTCAATAAGCTGGAGGGCAGCTGTCGCCCACATATGTAATCCTGGCAGTTGGGCATCCAGTACATTCCAAAAGTTTAAATGTTCAATCAACCAAGTGGAGAAAATTTTCTCGCCTTAAAGGATCTTGCTCTATTCCCAATATACACTCTGATGATGCGATGATTTGTAAGTAAGAAGACTATAATATGATTTGAAACTCAAACCTTTAAATAGCAAGCACAAATGTTAGTGTGTTGTACCATACCACAAACTTTGTTATGTCGTACTGCAAAATACCTAATCTACCATACCTATCACCCATATCCACCACACCTAATTTATCTTGCCTAATCTACTATACCTTCCAACCTACCTACCTATCAAACCTACCTACCTATCACCATAACCTAATAGTAGCTGCTATACCTGCCCGCCATACTATAATACCTAAACTGTCCATCATACCTACCACGCTAACCCAACCTACCGAACATACCTACATACCTACAGCACCTATCTACCATATGTAACCTATCATACCTATCTACATGCTCTCCTACCATGTCCAACATACTTTACCTATTTTTCTAAACCTAACACACTTTACATATCTGTCCCATTATAACTTTCATATGTACCCTACCTATCAGTATATTAAACCTATCCTTCTTAGCCTACCCATCATGCCTAACTGTTAGACCTGGCATCTTTTGGCGTGGTTACCCTGTCTTTTTGCTTTCTGACCTCCTGCATTTGATGGTATGCTGGACTTTGTTTTTTGCTGGTTTAGTTTCTCTGTGCACTTTTTCACTGCAAATCAGTGCTAAACTGCAAGTGCTCCTACTTTAAATTGTGTTATGATTGGTTTTCCATGAGTGGCATATTTGATTTGCAAGTAAGTCCCTAGTAAAGTGCACTGTGTGTGCCCAGGGCCTGTAAATCAAATGCTACTAATGGGCCTGCAGCACTGGTTGTGCCATGTCCACCTGGCAAGCCCTAACTTTCCCTTTTATTAGATATAAGTCACCCCTTAGGTAGGTCCAAGGTAGCCCAATGGGCAGGGTGCAGTATAAATGAAACGTAGGACATGTGCTGGTGTGTTGTGCATGTCCTGATAGTGAGATACTATGCATTTCGTTTTTCACTATTAAAATGTTTTCTTTCCCATAGGTGATCATTTAATTTTCAATTGGAGAAAGACAGAGAAATGGAGTTTAGGTTCCTTGAGCTCGGAAATTAGTAACACATCTTTTAATAAAGGTGGTTTTTAAATTGTGTATTTGAAAATGCCACTTTTTAGAAAGTGGGCATTTTCAAGCTTAACCATCCTGTGTGCCTCTGCCTGCCAGGCACTGTTTGTGCATTCACTCCAGACACTCACAAAAAGGGAGTTGAGGAGTGCCCTGCATATGGTGATGGGCCATCCTGGGATAGAGTGTTGGGAGGAGTTGTCACTGACACCTGAATAGGTTGTGCCTGATCTGCACAATGATATCTCCACCTCCTGTAGTGAAGCTGGACCAGGGAGGACAGAACTATTTTTTACTGAGTAAGAGGGACTTTCTGCCTATGACTTCAAAAAGAAAAGTAGCATACATATTGGGGCAATGACTGCAGAAATGTAGAACTCTTTTGGATCAAGGATACTGCCAAGAAGAAGAGCAGGAAGAGCTGCTAGGAGGAATATTGTCCCTTTGCTGTTTGTTTCTTTGGTGGGTTGGCCTGCAGTTGCTGCTTCTGTCTTGGGCAGTGAATGGACTGGACTGATCTTTCTGCAAACTTATTTCCTGAGTTTCTCTAAGAGCTTGAAATAGAGCTTGCTACTTATTGGAGTCGTCTCAGGAATATCAAAGACTTCAGCTTCATCTACCAACAACACTGGAAACTGTGTTTTGCGCTGCATCAGAAGAAAAACCATTCCGACACTGTCAACAACGCAGCTTCCGGCTCTGTGACCTTAAGGCACTGCACAGAGCATCACCCACTACACACAGCAACCCTGGTCTCACCGATGACGCCACCCGAAGATGCCACCGAGCTGCTGCTTACACCAGGACCTGAGGGCACCGCACTTCGCACCTTCTCGCTTCACATCGCCGCCCTGGTATCCTCAACGACAACGCTCCTTGCCGACATCATGCCGCCGTGGCCTCTGGGCACTGCTCATAAGTTACATGACAACCCTCCCCGTCTCACACTGCAGCCCTGGTCCACCGACTTTGGCACCAACAACGGCAGATTGTCTACCTACGACAGCGCTTCAGCTACGATGACAATGCAGATTGCACCGTGACCTGTCACCACCGCAACAAGCACTGCCCTAATTTGCACCGCAGCCCTGGTCTCACCGACGCTGCTGGATGCCGTCACCGAACCACTGCCTGCACCGTGACCTGATGGCACTGCATGCCGCACTGCTGTGCTTCGCAACAGAGCCCCGATACCGGCCGACACCAGCGCTCCTGACTTTAACCGCATGGAGTTCAAGCTGCCACATGTGTGACTCCAGGGCCTGACAACTCCTGCACTGACCTCCAGAACCAACGACACCGCCTCTTCAGAGCTCATCGCAAGATCCACGACGCTCTGCATTTCAAAGGTACTGTTTGCAGGTCTTCCCAGCACCATAGCTGGCACGCGACGCTGGGGCCAGGCTGAACTGTTGGACTTGTGTGTTCAAGATGCCAGAATAGCCCCAGACTGACCTATCCACTTCAAGGAATTGTATCTTAAGTCTATTCTTGCAAAATGTGTATCTTAATTACTGTATTTTATTTTTTTGGTCTTGTTTTACACAGATTAATATTGGCTATGTTTTTTTAAACTGATGTGATGTCCTTTTGTAGTGTTTTCACTGTATTACTGTGTGTTATGTGTAAATGTTTTATGCATTGCCTCTGTGCCAAGCTACAAAGGGGGTGAGCAGGTGTTATTTTAGAAGTGAAATTACCCTGACTAGAAGGAAGGGTCCCTACTTGGACAAGGTAAAAACCTACCAACAAGAGACCCCCATTTCTAACACTAATCTATTGTTCCTTGCTTATCTACCTACCTACCATACCTACTTACCTGTCGTATCTATCCTGCCATACCTAACACACCTACTACCATACCTATACTACCTTAAATAACATAACTTATTTATATACCTTCTTAATTTACCATACCTATCAATCCTGCCCACCATATCATATGTAACCTACCATAAGTACCCTACCATACCTTGCAGACCTACTATACCTTATTCATCTACCAAACCTATTGTACCTTATCTCTCATACGTACCATATCTGACCTGCCATACCTAATATATTGCCACCTCCGCATTGCGTAGATCTTCCACATTCTGCAGAGGTGGTAGTTTTGTAAAAATGAGACAAATTAAGTCTTAAGGTTCTCTAGTAAGAGTTTAAGGTTCTGCTGCCTACTACAGAAAACATTGTGCCTAACTCGATGAACCTCTAGTGCTGTTGCAAGTTTTAAAAGGCCTGAAAATGTAAATGCCATTGCTTACTCAAACATTGTGAGTGCTATTGTCTTTGGCACTGCTTGTTAGTTAAAGATATTTTGCCATGTTGCCATAAACTCAGCAATACCCTAGATTCCAGACTGTTCTCTTGTTAACAAAGCATTCAATTTAGGGTGTGTCCCATTCTATACTTAATCTGTCTGCAACAAATACGATCTGCAGGTGGCAGACAGGGCAGATATGTACACGAACCATGGTAAGGCAGGATCTCCCAGCTGCTGTTGACACTATTAATAACAGAGACTGGCGTGAGGGTGGGGAGAGGCTTGGAGTTGGGGTAGGGTAGTACAGGTGCTCATTTCATCCTACCTGGGTTTCTCGTGCACATTACTCGGGATAGGATTCACATTTTCTAAGTTTCTCCTCTCCTGTCATATTTATCTGTATATAATTTTCCATCACATGGCGAAGCCTTCCTTTTGAACGAAAGTTTGACAGTGGCTTCCCAGATCAGTCTTCACAGAAAAGCGGTCTCACTGTGAATTTAAAGTGCTGAATTGATTTGCAGGGTATTTAGCTTCCCTACACAAATAAAAAAATAAAAAAATTTAAAAAAAAGTTATACACAGCATTTTGCCTTTCTTTCAGTGCTAGCGAAAGCACTTTCACAATGACAGTGCTGCTCTTAGTACTTTAATCAGCACACCTGACAATCTCCTCCTTTCAGGTCTATTCTTGATGCAAGCATCTACCAATGACTTCTTCACATCCTGTGAAAATAAGCACTGCAAACATTACTACAAAGGAAAACACATTTTGAATCCACGTTTTTATTTCCTTACAGTGTACTTTGCAAAATATTTTATGTTTGAAAAGCTTTATTGAAAAATTTGTTAACAAGTAAAGACATCAGCAGAAACAGGAAATATGCTCAAACATAGTATAGATCATTAACAATAATAATATCGATGTTAAAGAGACAAAAAGCATTTTATGGAAATTTTAAAGATAAAGGGAAGGAGAGAAAAGGAGAAAGATAGGAAAGGAAGGAAGGAGGAGGGGGAAAGAAAGTAGCATTACAAAATATAAATACTAAAGATAATTACAGCATATAATCAAATGATATAAATGAACAATACAAAATGATCAGTATAAAAAGTGATATAACATGAGAAACCTGTAAAAGATAACAAGAAGGAGAGAGTTGCAGTCCTTCAAGGAGGTTTAAAATTTTCTGAATTGATATGTGTAGATTTCTTTAGAGCCAATCGATCCAGGTATGTAGTCAGGGGTAACCAGAAAAGTTCAGCATTACGTATTGGTTTGCAGGAGGAGGCAAAGGCAACATCAAGTCTGTGAAAATGACATAAAGTGTTCCACCAGTCTTGTATGGAGATGTTTGTGAGGGATTTCCAATTAGATGAGATGTGCTGGAATGAAAGAGCAAGCATTCGATCGAAAAGACCATGTGAGTGTGCAGGTAGTTCTAAAAAATCAGAAAGACTACCCAGAAAGAGAAGAGTGATTGCGAAAGGAGCAGAAAGTGTAAAAATGCGAGAAAGGTATAACCAAACTTTTCCCCAGAAAGCAGAAACAACAGGACAGAAAAAGAACAGATGAAGAAGATCAGCATTAGAAGTACCACAAGTCCAGCATTTAGAATCAGAAGAGGGTATGAAACGAGACAAGGAAAGAGGAGAAAGATAAAGTCTATGATACAGATAAAATAAAGATTGAGTAAGAGAAGCAGAACGAGAAATTTTTAAGGATCTAGACCAAAGCTTATCCCAGAGAGGAACAGACCAAGTACAACCAAAATCCGCTTCCCAGGAAAGCTCCAATTTAGTTTTGGCGCGATCTGGATTAGGAGAGGCGAAACATTTATAGATAAGAGATGCTTTAGGGAGGGTAGTGAGAATTCTAAGAAGAAGAGATGGAGGCACTAATGATGATGAAGAGGGAAGAGAATAATAACGGTCAAGAATTATTGCCATGAGATTAGTAAATTTCTGCAAAGAAGATCGGGGACAGTGAAATAAGAGTTGAAATTGAGGAAAGGAGCAAGGTAATGATCCATCAAAGAGTTGGTTAACCCACATGACACCCCTTAATCTCCAAGAGTTCCAAAAGATGGGCCTATTATTTAAAAGAATAAGTGAATTATACCAAATGGGGGTATTTAAAAAGGATTCACGTGTGATGGTAGTAGGGTGAATACTTTGAAAAATATTAACTCGTTATCCTCAACAAAAACACACATTTCTGAAAACACTGACAGACAAACATGGAGTCTCAGGCAAACAATGAATACTAAGCTGAAGACGCTCAAAAGAGTAAAAAAATCAATCAATATATTATATAATATAAAACAATATAAAATGAGTAACGTGTAAAATGGTCCTATACGCTTGCAGTCACTCTGGAGTCTTATTTGTTTGTAGGACCAAGGAAAATGCAACAAAAGATGACCTCTACAGCTGTTTATAGGACACACAAGTGGCTACTAAAGCTGAGGTTATCAGAGAGTTCATAGACTTCAGAGCGAGTGCAAGCTAGAGCATTTAGAACCTCCCATGATCATGTGTTCCCTTGGTGACTATTTAATCAGCAAGGATGATACAGAGTAGCGAGTATTGTAGCAAAAAAGCTTGAAAGGCGTGAAAGGCACAGAGGGCTACCTAAGCCAATAATGTCATAGAATAAGACAGCATAAAATACATTTTTTTTGTACGTATATTACAATTAGGGCTCTCGGTTTTCCGTTTTTACTTATTTTCACAGATAAATACAGACAGACAACATTCTTTTTCCTGTATTTAATTTTAAAAGTGGAAAAATACAGTTAATTTGGCTTCTTTTGAGTCACTCTCCATGCAGAGAATAAGGACTTTCAGGCCAATAGCTGTACATATTGGCAGCATGGGAGTTACAACGCTCAATAGAATTTGCTTAAAATGCTGTATTCCTCAATATGTATTGGTTCTGTTATGCTAATTTATTAATGTGGGTTTATTATTTTATTATTTTTGGCTGTGTAATGTGCTAAAACCCGATGGGTATCAATATGAGTGCACTTTTATCTGTTAAATAAATGTGGAAATATACGAGTTATCACATCATTTGTTCACAAAAAATAAAAAAAATATGGATTAATACCAATAAAATGACCAAAAAATGAATATGGATAAATACAGACGGAAATGTTCAAAAAATAAATAACATAAAACCAGGAGGCCTAATTACAATGTATGGTACTCAAAATGTGCTCTGCACCAAAAATGTATATCTTTTAACATGGTAAGTATGTTACTACTATAGTGCCCGACGCAGGGTCTTTTGTTTGTTTATCAGCTATGATGATGTAAACGAATCATGAGTTGTATCTTGAGTCATGTGACCTTTTGTGGTCGAAACGCGTCACCCGTTTGTTTTGTGAACTGAATAAAGCAAACTTTAATTCCGCTTGGACTGGAGTGGCTCGTTTTTCGCCAAGACTTAATCGAAAGTTTTCATTTGGGATATATTTGCAGTAGTGTCTGCATCCGAGCCCCAACACCCGAGGCTGGGCGACCCAACATCGCCAATTGAAACTGAAGCAAGTATTGGAACTCCTGCTGACCACTACAAGAAGGAGAAGAATTCAATTGTGGAGCTACGTTTTAATTGAGGGGAAGACCCACGTTTTATAGTGGAGGGTTGGGACCAAAAAACACACAGTGGATTTTATCTCAGCGGTCAGGGTGGAGGTCAATCGCATCCCACGTGGATTGCGCTTATTCATCATACCAACTTTATCTGACCCCAATTCTTAGTTAGAAAAGGAATGTAAAGAAAATACTAATGCCTGCTCCTGAGTCATGTTAGAGATTCTGACCAGGAATGCTGGGGCTGAACACAGAGATCTGAATGGAACGGATTAACAGCTTACTACTAGAAATCAAATCGGAGGCAGATCAGGAGTGGGTCATTAATACTTTGAAAACAATTGATGAACGTATCCAGATACATGAAAAGGAGGTAATGGGAGAAAGCAACGTAAGTTCCAACGAGATAAAGAGACTCTGAGTCAGGACGAGTTTTGACTTTCGCTAGAAAGTTTGACTGAGTGCACAGTGAACTAGTGAGAAAAATCACACTGCGATGATCAATGGATAAGTTGACTGGCGACTTTGAGCACAGATGATAGTACTGATCTAGGCTTAAGTGAGGATTCAGCCCCTGTACAAGTAGGAAAGGTCTCTTTTTCCCAAGAATATCGATTAATAAAACAAGACAAAAAACATTCTTTCAGGAGCGGATAAAAGGGCAGAGACAAAAAGTCCAAAACCAAAGGCGGCAGCAATGCAGGAAGAGATATCGAAACTGGCCTGGGAACAAGTGGCCAGATACAAGGGAAACAATAATGGATCCAAGAAATTCAAGTAATCAATTTACAGGTATTAACCTCTCAGAGAGGGTATTGACAGATATTAAAAATGATGTATTACTTCTGGGTCTGTATTCTTACCCCAATACATCCATTGATTATGCACAGTTGCGTGTGGACCTGAATAAATTTGCCCGCAAACTGAAGTTGCATAAAGTCCATACACTTGAAAAAGATGAGAAAACTTTGAGGCCTAAGGGACCCATGATCATTCATTCAAATCTATTTATCGACGATATTGAAACTCTCCATTATGATCTAGATTCCTCTGAAACTGACATTTTGACAAGTGAAATTCATGATCCTTTTAACAGTGTCCCAATTGAAACATTGGCAAGAGAATATGATATTAATACAGACTTAACTGTAGAGACCAGGTTTAAACACTATCGAAGTATGATCCACAGACAACCAGAGACAATATTGACATTTTCTGTGATTAAATGAGGCAAAATTTACTGAAATTGTGTAATGAGAAAGTCACTAAGCACAATGACTGCTGCCCCAAAACATGTCAAGGCGGGAGTCTCCAGGAACGGGGGGCCCCTGCATAGAAGGTGCGTGGGTGCCTACGCCGCTCTGAGGCTGGAGATGAGTGAGGACCACAGATGAAGGGGGAAACTCGATAAATGAGACCCCAAGAGAGGAACTGCCCTGTGGCGGAGCTCGAGTATTGGGCCTCTAATTCCACCCTTGACCGGCCTTCAGAACAGCAGGCAGTAAACACAAAGAGAATTGTGCAGAGGCCTCTGAAAGATCCAGGTGTGGGGGACCTGGGCCCCTAGTAGAGGAAGCAGTACACACTTGAGATGGGAGGCAATAATCCCACAGTGGAGGAGCTCCTTACCCCTACTCTTGCCTCGAGAGGGCAAATGCAACCCTTGAGATGATTACCCTAAGTGGTGAGTGAACAGTGAAGAAGGGCCCACCTACCCGGCCACAATAATAGCATCTGGAGAGCTTTGGTATTCTGTGGAGACCCCTGTGGGCTCAACCCACAAGCATTGGGGCTCAAATACCGACTGAGGGCCCCCCTATCCAGTCCAGCTCTACCGTGAGAGCCGGTGGAGCAGGTTACCAAATAACAGTGTTGAGACTTGCAGAGGGACTGGGCTCCTACCAGGGAGAGAAACCGCCCAGGAGAGAGTCTGCAATGGGGAAAACTGCCACAAAGTGGGACCCTGACCCACTGGACTTGGCACCCAAAAACATGGAGGGGCCCGAGCTGGTGGGCCTGGATATACAACCCAACCAGATCCTCCCACTGGCCCAATGCTTCAGGACATCCTCCAAGCCATAGAGTCCTCAAGGATGACTGTAGAAACTTAAATAGACACCCTCAGAGAGGACCTGGGACTTTTAGGGGTGGACCACCGCCTCCTGGCAGAATGACTCACCACCAAAGAAAGCCCCATAGCATGCATGGACCCGAAGCAGACCTCTACGGTGGACAAGCTAGCGGAAATAGAAGCATGGGTGCACACCCTCGGGCTCAGGACAGAAGGCGTGTAAAACAGATCACGCCACTACAACATGAGAATCGTGGGCCTCCCCGAAAAGACTGATGGCAACAACATGGTTGGATACATAGAGAAGTGGATACGGAAGTAAGTAGCTGAGGAAGGACTCTCTCCCTATTTTGCTCTGAACGGGCCCGCAGAATACCGGTGAAGCCCCCCTCTTCCGGGGGACCACGACAACCAGTGGTGGCGAGACTTCTGTTCTATAAAGACCAGGATCAAATGCTCCGGCAGGCCCGACAGAAAGGTCAACTAGTGGTGGACAACAGTACGGTCAGAATCTTCCCGGATTTCTTGAGGGAGGTCCAAAAGCAACGTGCATCTTTTCTGGTGGCAAAGAAGAGAAAACCATCTCAAATGGGAACTCCATACTCGATGATATTCCCGGCAAGGCTCAGAGATGTGACTGTGGGGGGGGGGGGGAACGATTCTTCAATACGCCCCAGGAGATATGAGACTGGATCGATCAGCAGGCACCCCGAACACAGGACTGGACTCTACGGGAATGGAGAGAGAGGAAGATGGGACGACAGAGAGAGAGGAAGGTCAAGTCTCTGGCTGCCTCTTCTAGGGCTGAAACGCAGCAGCAAAGGGACAAAGCAGTGGTGGCGATCGCATCACTCAGCCCCTCTGTAGCTGGAGAGACATCCTCATTGACTGGGGAGGAGTCCAGGGACTCTGACCATAGCTCCAGTTTGATGGGGGGCCTCAGCCAAGAGCTCCCTGTGGTGACCCCCAGAATGGCGGATGACATCATCTGACCTATGTACTGCACGGAAGTGTTGAAAGGGGGAGAAAAGGAGTTGTGGAGTCTCAGATGAGACTATGATACCTGGTCCCGTGGGACTGCCACTTATCACCGACATATGGAACACTGGATGAGGGTACCCGGGGGGCGGGGGAGAATTGCTTACCTTTCGTGTCTTGCACAAACCTCCACGAATTTCTTTCTTTTTGGTTGCATTGAATGCACACAGTTTGAATGGGGAGAGACACTCACTAGTCCTGGAGTGTGGGAGTTTGGAGGTTATACAGTTATTAGTTGGGGAAAATGCAGGAGATACATACAGGGCACTGAGGTGCTGGGAGATAGTAGTGGACATACAGCTTCTTGCCCAGGGGACATCTAAAGGCAGGGGAGAGCCATTCCTTACATGTTCTACATCAATTGATAGCACCACAACATATAAAGTCATAATGTGGAACATTAGCGGAATGAATACCATGAGCAAGCAACATAAAATATTCTCCTATTTGAACAAAAGTGGGGTCCACATCGCCCTCCTGCAGGAAACACGTATTCTGGCCACCAAGGGGGCCGCCTACAATGCAGATGGCATAGACAGGCATATTACACCTCTTACTCGGCATTTGCCAGGGGGGGGGGGTGTTGATCTAGATTAGAACCGCAGTCCCCATCCAACACACGGGAGACTTAGTTGACCTGGAGGGTCGATATGTAGTAGTCACTGGCAGGTTAGATTGCCAAGATGTAGCGGTAAATAACAGATACAGACCTAACACAGACCAGAGTGCATTTCTAGCCACCATGTCTGACACGCTAGTGCCTTACCTGCTGCATTCCACCATCCTGGGGGGAGACTTCAATTGTGTGGCTGACCTGATGCTGGACCTCTCTCACCCCCACTCAGAGATGCCCCTGCCACCAGGATAGCAAGGACCTTCACAGAGTGGCAGAATAGATGAGGGTTATTGGACTCATGGAGACGCATGCATCAGATGACTAGGGACTACTCCCATTCTTCACATATACATGAACTCCACGTAGAGTTAGATTCCTTCTTGTGCTCAACTGATATTCATGCCTCAGTCCAAGGGGTAGAATACTTGATGTGCAAGATATCGACCACAACCCTGTCCTACTACGACTAAAATGGGGGTCGCGGCAACAGCCCATCCCCACCTGGTGGCTCAAGCCGGAGGTGCTGGAAGACCAGGTCTTTCTCAAAGACTCTAGGGGACACATAACATACTATTTCTTAGAAAACTCTGACACAGCCTCATCCAGACTGTCTGAATGAGGTGTCTTTAAGGCAGTAATCTGAGGCAGGTGCTTGGCAACCTCCATCAGTGTGCACCGCACACTGGAGTTGGACGTGGAGAAAGCATACTGAGAACTACGTGAGTTGGAGAAATGGAGAATTGGACATCCAGAGATCTGGCAGGCACTCCTGGATGCCCAGGAGAAACAGCTGAGGTGCTTTGACTACAAGAGGTATATGGAACGAACCCATACAGAAAGAGATAGGACTGGCTCCCTCCTGGCTTGGCTGGCCAATCTGGCCCGCAGAGGTACGCCTATTGTAGAAATGGAGGATCATGCCGGACACCTCCTTTATAGACAGGAGGAGAAAAATGGTAGATTCCTGGAGTTTCATGTGACCTTGTACAGGGGCATAGGGGGACGGGAGGAAAGGGAGGTGGTGGACTTCTTTGCTCCCCTCCCCCTCCCCACCCTGACAGGAGAAAATGCGGAGAAGTTGGGGGCGGCTATTACCATACAATCAGTAAGAGTGGCCATTGAAGGACTAGCCAGGGAAAACCTAGGGAACAGACGAGCTCCCTGCAGAATGTTATGCTTCCTTTGTAGAGAAGTTGGCCCCAAGACTGGTGAGGATGTTTGAGGCAGCAGGAAAGGAGGGCACACTTCCCCGCACCACGAGGGATGCGCTAGTGGTCCCAATGCTCAAGCTGGGAAAATCACCCCTGGACTGTAAAGACTACAGGCCCTTATCTATGCTCAACATGGATTTTAAAATATCGAGCAAGATTCTATGACAAGACTCCTCCCATTCATGACGACTCTTGTCCACTCCGACCAGGCAGGGTTCATTCCGGGCTGTAGCACGCCCTCAACATAAGACGCTTGTTGTCCATAATGGAGGCGAGTGGGTTGGGAGAGAGTGAGCTGTCTTCACAATCGACATAGAGAAGGCCTTCAATAGTCTTGAATGGGGGTTTTTGTATGCGGAAAAGGAACGTATGCGGATGGGGCTTGGCTTTCTGAGATGGGTTAAGCTACTTTATACAGACCTCCTAGCTAGGGTGCGTATGGGACATACAGTATTGGAGCAGTACTGTGTGGAGCGGGGACGCGACAGGGAAACCCCCTCACCCACATGGTGTTCGCTTTGGCCATGGAAACATTAGCAGATAGGGGGACATACCCATCACATAGCACTATATGCTGATGACTTGCTATTGTTCCTGAACAACCTAGGAGGTGAATTGCGAGGACCCAGAGAAATGATGACTGAGTTTGGGGAGCTGTCGGTGCTCAAAGTAAATCGGCAGAAATCCCGGCTTTTCCCACTTGTAGAGGGCAGGGACCCACCTGATGGACTGGGGGATCTCGTGTGGGAGCCCCGTTGCCTAGGATATCTGGGAGTCAAGATCTACCACTCTCAAACAGATTTCCTGGAAGGGAACTTAGGAGCTATCATGAGGTCTCTAAAGGCCAGCATGTCCTTCTTGGGGGTACTCTGTCTCTCGGTGGCTGGTAGAGCAGCGCTTCTAAAAATTGTGGCTCTCCTGAGGCTATTGTACTTCTTTACCACACTGCCTATGTGGCTTCCGAGAACGCGGTTCACTGAAATGGACTCCCGTATGATATCATGTATTTGGTGGATGGGCCATCAGCAGGTGGCTTTGTCAACACTGAAGTGGCCAACAGGAGAAGGGGACTCGCAGTCCCCAACTTCGTTTCGCACTACTTTGCGGGGCAATTACAATGATTTACACAATGGATAACGGGAAGACAGACGCAGGGAAGAGAGATGGGGCCATTTGTCCCTGAGCATGACGTGCTCGTACAGACACTATTGAGGATCGGTGGGATACCACAGGAGAGCACAAATTACCTACAGGTGGTACGGCGATTCTGGGGAAGGTGTCTCCAGAAAACACAATGCCGGGGTCCCTACTCACCAGACCTCCCACTGACTATGAAACCTATTCTACAGCTGTGGGGTCAATGGAGGGGATTGGAGGACTGAATACAGGTGGGAGCGACTAAGCTGTGTGACCTGTACAGAGAGGAGGAGCTTCTTCCATTCGAGGAGTTCCAGACAGACTGAGGCATTCCCCAGGGCCCTTCCCTGCTCCACAGAGCAATAACAGAGGCCATGAGACGTCATTGGGGGATGGGCACCTCAGAACCCAAACATCACTTCACCTGTCATTATATAGGCAGTGGGATATGGGCGGGAGGAGTTTACAAGGGAATAATTGCAGATAAGATCATTGTCAGATTTACATTAAGATGTGTAACAAAAGCAAATGTATGTCACTAACAAGCTGAAGACTATCAATTATGATTCGGGCTCCGGGTTTTATGGTATTTATTTTTTTAACATTTCCGTCTGTATTTATCCATATTTATTTTTTGGCCATCTTATTAGTATTTATCCATATTTATTTTGTGTATTGAGGATAACTGGAGTTGTAAAATGGCATATTTCCAGGTTTATTTAACTCTTGAATGTGCACTCATACATGAATGCCTATCACGATTTTGCAAATTAAGCAGCCACTGATCACAAAACACTACACTGACAGGTACATATTAGTGTTATACTACAAATATATGTTTAAATATGCCTGTATTTAAGTAAACCACATCATATTTTTTAACTCTCCTTGCTATCTGCTCAGCTGTTGCCTGGAAATCATGAAAGACAGCATGGAGATTCTCTCACAATAAGCACCAAATTCAGTATTTTTCCGCTTTAAAAAAAAAAATACAGACAGGAAACACATTGTTTTCTGTCTGTATTTATCAGTAAAAACGGAAAACCGGAAGCCTTAATTATGATGTAACTACATGAGCCGTCACACATATTAAAATCTGTTCGTGCTGCTGGTGATTCCTCTGGACTTCCTAGGTAATTAATAAGATGAGGAAGATGGCTTCATACTCATCTTTGCTGTCCAGGTCGTACCAATAGCCGAGACAGGTTCAAGTTTGGAAATGAGCACGTTTACACAATTGTGCTCTTCTTCGCAACATTCAATTACGCAAATACGTCTTAACTTCGACCAGAACTGGACTGGTTCTTAATAAGGACAGTCTTCTTTGTCTTAATATACAGTGAGCACCTCCCTTGCCTCTGTAATCTCCACAAGAACAGGCCCTATCCACTTTTTGGAAGAATTCCAAAAACTTGGATGCCCTGAAGAAGCCCGCCACGGGTGAAACGCGTTGGCTGTATCTATTTAACTGCACTTGTTCCTTGGAATTCTTAAACCATTGAAATAAAGGATAAAGAAAATTCAAGATCTCCCCTCGCTTAATATCGTAATTGCTAGGCATTTATGCCATGTACTCTGTTCAAATGTTTACATTGCCTCTCAGATTCCTCTTGTGCATAATTTAATATTTGTGGTTTAGTGGTGGCAAACCATATTCTGAGGTGGGTATATTTAAAATAGTTTGTTTGTGTTCCCACACTCTACCATAACTACACGAGTCGGTGCTTTAGTACATTTCCCTGGCCATCATTGTTCATTTGAAGTCAGAAACGCTTTCAAAACCATAGCGTCAAGGTAAGACTCTTGGTGCAGATGGACACCCTTTGGAGTTTTACAAGGTGTTTGCGGGTGAACTGGCGCCTAAGTTGTTGGAAATGTATGCAGAAGCTTATGAGAAGGGAATTCCCCCTGCAACAATCCACCTCACGGGATATAGCACCCTTGACGTTTCAACCCCTTTCTATGCTAAATTCTGATTTGGGCATTACTCTAGATGGTTTAGTCTCTGTTGTTTCACTATATGCAGATGATCTGCTTATCTACTTCCGGGATGGGGCGAGTGACATCTCCCCAGGCCCTGCGGCTTCTTGGGGAATTTGGTAGGTGCTCTCGTCTCCGGGTAAACCGGAGCAGAACATGTGTGTTGCCGGTGGTAGCCGGATCGTGCCACCTTACTTCTTGCCCACCTGATATACTTTGGGCTCAGCGAACTTTTAAATATCTGGGCATCCATGTCTACCATAACCTGGAGGATCTTCAAGAAGAGAACCTGGGGGGGGGGAATCGGGTCCCTGAAATCCTGTGTCTCCTTCAGGCGCTCCCTCAAGTTACCAACTATGGTGCGAAATGAACTTTCTAAAATGGTCATGCTCTCGAAGCTTCTTTATTTTTTTATAAAACTCCCAGTGTGAATCCCGGTGACTTTGTTTCGGAGGCTTTATCCACTTCTGTGGAAATAGATTTGGGATGGCGGATGCCAGAGGGTAGCATTAGTTACACTCCGCTGCCCCCACTTGAGGGTGGCCTAGGAGGGCCAAATTTTAAATTGTACTTTCTCACAGCCCAGCTTTAGTGGATCACGAAATGGCTTGATGAAATAGGCTTACTGGACATCAGACAATTGGGCACTGAACCCAATCAGGGATGGTTGTTGGCAAAGCTGCTGCTGCCGGGGCTGCGGATTCCCCACCCAGGTATTCTTTTGTCCACTGCCCTCTTCTGCGGGCGGCCTGTGCTGCGGCGTACTGGTACTGTGACCCCTTATGCCCCTGATCTTCTGTTGGTGGGTCTCCAACTTGGCAACCCATTTACTTTCTTTAGTACAGGGCAATTGGACTCCTGGATGGAGGAGGGCATAAACAGACTGGTAAAGAAACCTTTGTTTGCACTTCGGGCCGTTGGGCGGCTGACCTGGGCCTGGGCATGACAGACACTAAATGGGGGAGTGTGCTTGTCTACCCACAGAAAGGTTTGCGCAACACATGCCTTAAATACATACGATGCAATTATACTCACAGGACGTACATTACCCCTCATAGGATTCAGACTATCTATGGTGGGGATAAACCATGGTTCAAGGGGTGATATGGGAGGGCCTCCCTGGTTCTGACGTGCCTAACCTTTTTCCTGTCCCCCCACATCTAGGAGGGCTCCCCCGATTCTGACATGATTATCGTTTTTCCTATCTGTCTCCTATGGCATCCCCCAACCCCCTCCCTCTCGGGGGCATAAAAACTCTTCATGTATCTGCAATTGTTGGTGCTCGCACACTTTATGACGAGACTTAGGCGTGCATGGACATGGTTAAAGTTTGAAGCTACAGTGTTTATTATAATTTTTTCTATGACATCTAGACCTCCTGAAAACGTGACCATAACGCCATCCATTGTGGGAGATTGTTTGCTCCTGTTTGCCATTTGAGCCTTATAGCATGGGCTATTAAACAAACACCTGGATACTGCTTCCGTGCCAATATTGTGCTGCATTGCAGAATTTGTTAAAATGCCAATAAACAAAAGTGTTAATAATAACGTTACTTTAACCTTCGTTTTTTTCAGTGAATATATATTAACCTTTGTTTTTTTCAGTGAATATATATTCATATATGTGTGTGTGTCTGTGTGCTTGTGTGTGCGCATGTGTGTGTGTCAGAACACTTTTCAGAAGCTACTTCTGACACAGCGATGCACCACGGCAACCACATTTAATCTTCACTGTTGCCCTACCTGGTATATGGGGGTCATGAACATTGGCTCACTGGCAGACAGCCAGATCGGTGTGGCGGTTCTGACATGGACCGGAATCTCACACTCCCCTTCAGTGGTCCACTTAACAGGATCCCAACTGGATCTCACTCCTTCCAAGCACTCTCCTCCTTCTCACAGGCTCCTCCGTCTCGGCAGGCAGATGCTGGTGTTCCAGAATTCAGGGAGAGTGGTCTAGATTCTCCTGGGTGATGTCCCTTTGCTCAGCAATGAGACTAGTAGATCTTAGACCCCTGTCCTGGTCACAACAGGCAGAAGTCATGCTGAGCCTCTCCACACTGATGTAGAGCTACAGTTTGATAATTTTGTGAGGCTCAAGCTTCACTTTTTATAATCTATTCCCTGACACAGATGTGTTTCAGTCTTTAAAGTTTATGTTGTGGGTGTTTCCCACTTTGAAGTGCCTACTCCTCTGTCCTGTCCTTTGTCCAGGAAGCAGTCTGTCACAGCAGTAGCGACTCCACTCTTGATAGCCCCACACACACGTCATGGGAGTGACTAGAGCATAACGGCTGGATGTCAGACTTACTGGTACATGCCTATGAAAGGTTTTCAGAGGCCTTCAGCACTATTCTTTATGATTCCCATTTCCTTTCTGTGATGTGCCCAGGCACCACTGACCAGTGACCTTTTAGGCTGAAAAAACACTTTTGAAGTGCACAAGAGAACCTGGATCTCTCTTCCTCAAGTATATATGTCCCACGCAGCTTTCAGGAGTTCAGGTAATCCACAAATCTGTCTGGGATGGCTCCTCCACCTTCACATGCCTTTCCAAGGCCCTGGGCTTTCAATATGGAACCCACAAACCTCTGTGTACTGTTCTACACACAGGCACACATACATTACAGCACTCACACGCAGTCACAACACTCGTTGCTCAGTGCTACATACTAATATGATGTAGATCAAGGGTGAGTAAGATACACAGCGGTAGAACTTTACACGAGTGGGCCGGTAGGCCTAACACCAGTGGAACAGGTAAGAAGGCCGGTTGACTTTTTTTATCATTATTTCAACCTATGGTATTCTGCCACCACTGCGCTTGTGCTTCTTATCTTGATAAGGGCAGCAGCCCTTTACTACAACCAGGGTAACATTTGTGTGCCCCTCCCGGTCTTAACAATACTGTAATCTGTCAGACCAGCCTAGGTTATGGTGCGCACGATTGGTGTTCACCCATTAGGAAAAATTGTTACCAAGTATCCAGATATCCCTTCAGCTGGGTCACTCAGGGCAGAGCTGCATTTCCATCACCATGCAGGGGACTTTCCCATCCCTATATATTGTATATTAAAAACTGAGTTGTGGTACTGGCTCTAATTTGTCAAACTACTGAAATTCGACAGTTATGTTTATCATACAAACAATAACGATCACCTCCTCCTTGCATTGCGAATGTCATCACACATGACAGCATTGAATACATCATTAGTGACAAAATAATTAGATCACTTATGACATCACCATTTGGAGTTCAGATGTCACGATTCCCTCTGTCCTGTCGCCCATTCAAATAATAGTCTGAGAGGATTTCAGATAAGCAGGCATACCGGTGTGTGTGATAATTTAAGAAAGAGAAATGTGTGCTCTGCTACTGAAGATGGGCTTCTCATGGGCTGCTTTTGTGATACTAGTGCACATAAAGGTTGGAATGTCAGCTATTCTGTCTGCCCTGGAATTTGGGGGTGCCTTGTGCAGTATGGTTCATATGGTGAGAACCTCCATAATCACATATACGTTGACCTTCTTTTAAACCTACCACTTGCCCAAACATGTTTGGGAATAAAAACGGGGTCCCTTAGGCTCAACACTTAGTGGTGACTCACTAAACATATCCATTTGTACGGTCATATGTTATGTTTCACATTGTTAGAAATTCAACCCTGTAAGGTTAATAATAGACAATAAACATCTGTTATCCAGCACCAAGATCCCTACGGGTGAACGAGCGATTTACAAATACACCTCTTATGTTATGTTATAATCTTCTACGCCCATGAATCTGGTTACTTTGTAATATCCTTTACTATTTTCACAAGTACTGTAACATATACTATGAAAATGTACTAAAACAAATACATCCTTTGTCCAATGATCAACCTGTGTGCCCCTCAGTCATCTCATTTGCTCAGACTGAATGTAAAGCAATTATTCAGTAATTATTTCTATCAATACTTTACAGCCTCGCTAAGCAAAGGACCATGGAAGATGAGGAGGAGTTAGTCAGAGAGCAACGCAGAAGGAATCGGAACCTAAGCTCATCCACAGAAACTAACAATGACCTCACACCCTGCTTACCAACTGTGCTTGATCAAGTAGATGCCGGGATTCAATCTGCAAATGCTCGACAGACTCACAACGAAAGGTTGGAGAGTGAGCGACCTGCACTGGAGAGGTAGGTTTAACTTTGGAAGTTGTATCTGATACACCTGTGCAAATAGTGGCTGGCAGCCTAGGTGTTCCACAACAAACCAATATTTACAGGAAGCCATATGTGTGCCACTTTGATCACTTTGATTTGGTGTCACACTCCAGAGACTCGATTCAGAAAAAAAGTAGCAAAACTGCATATTTATTCCTGTTTTTTTCATGGGGGGGATTAATTGCTGTGGAGAAAACGCTTCCACAGCAATTGTGACATTTAGTAGTGTTCTCCTCCCATTCCTTTGTCACTAGATTCAAGCTAGCATGAGGGGTGTTACCCCGAAACCGGATCCAGGATGCTTGTTTCCGGTCCAGGGGGGACCTGGCTTGGCAGTTCGGGCTGGACTGTTCCCATGAGGCACAGGGTCAAGACTAATTTGCATATGGCCATGTCTGAACTGGGATGGTGAAGTGAGCGAAAGAACGATGATGGATTCAACCCAGATCTGTGACTGGGGATGAGTGTCTGAAAAGTGTCAGTGCTCCGTCCTTTTTCTCCTTGTGTTTGCTTCTCCCATTGCTACCATGAAAGGGGTTAACTTCAGCAGGGCTGCTGTAGCAAACCTCTGACCATTTACAAGTTGAGAAAGGGTTGAAGAGAAGCCTGTGAATGTCCACAAACTCACAGGTTTGTGGCCATTCACACACTCTCAAGGCAAAACATACGTTAATCTGCCCTCTCTCTGTCCCTTGCATGTGGTTTACTACTTTGTGATTGTACACAGTTGTGGCATGCATTTATGAAGTAATAGATGCACTTACCCATGCTATTTATCCTCTTGTGAATACCTGGCAGGTGTAAATGGAGATATTTTCATCCATGACTTAGGTTTATGGCAGAAATGGCTTTGTGAATTGGGTTCCAGGTGTTTGTTCTACATGGTCTATAGTCAGAATCTTGTTGTCGGTTTGTCTGGATAACTCATGGATTGAAGAATCTGTGCTTAATCCCACCACAGAGCAAAATTTATAGTTGTAGCAAAAGAGCCACCTCTATCTGTTCTAGCTCATCAGACATTATTTTACTTTAACTACAGGTGTTTAGGTGTTCACAATATTCATCATTAAATTGACCTGGCTTTGTGGCGCCAGAGCATTGTGCAAAATTGGCACACAAACCTAAATATTGCCATAGCCTTTTATAAGGGCTTAGGTCAGCACTCTCTGAATTGTGTGTATGTAATTTACCTACACAAATGTTCTTTAGATCAACCTAAAGCACTTATTTATAAGTTATTTATCAGAACAGACAACTAATTTAATCACAGCCCACATCCGGGAGTATGGTATGGTAAATTAGTTGTGAGACAACTCCAGAACACACTGGAATATTGTTGTCCTTTTCCCCTGGATGGTTTCAGGCTCTGTTTGTGCAGTCTTCCTACAGTTTCATAAAGCAGGGTCTTCATTATAGACCCACTATATCTTTATTCATTTAGCCACTGGCCCTTGAAGGGTGAGAAGACAAAAGCATATCTTAGGTGAGGCACAGTGAGCAATTCTGCTTTGCATCAAAAGTATTTGGAAATCAATTGATCAAGACTCATAGTCCGTGAATACTTCTTCAAACAAAGGAACTTTCGAGAGTGACGCTTTTGGTCTTTGTTAGTGATGCGGGACTGGGGAGTGAGAATTGCTCTTTTCTGTTCACTGAACAGCTCTTTAAATACCTCAGATAGTTAGCATTCGCGTTTATTTTGTCTCTACAATTTTTTTGTTTATCTGGTTGAAAATATTTTGATCCTAACGCAGCACTAATTGTAGCATTTTATTTTAGACGTACTAGATCGCTGTATTTAAGTGTGAGTAAATGTTATGAGTTACATTAATGTATCCCAGCCTTTTAAAAAATATGAATTAACCCTAGCCGAAAGGTCATTGCTAACATTGGTGGGGGATTGTCTTCTTGTGGCAGGAAAGTAAATTTGCTGAAGACCTAGCACCAATAAAATATTATCAGTATTAATTCTGAATGCTTGCGTAGAAAGAATTATTGGCAAATTTCCAAGAATATTGGGTAGTAAGAATAACAGGTGCCCCTTGTTTACCAGGGGTTGGTTCTATGGATTATCTGGCCATACGAGCTGCAATTGCTGCATTATTCATAGTCCGTGAATAATTCTTCATAGTCTGTAAATGGTGAATGTTGATCAGGGAGTGATGGTTCCTATTATGTTAATGATGTGTCTGGGTCTGCAGACGTGAATTCAAGGTCTATAAAATACAGTTTTACATCTCGGATTTAGACAGCGCATGCACTTTCTTGAAAGAGACTTGTTGTACATACTTTGCGTGCTTCAGCCTGCCCTTAGGCTTCCCATGTGCTGGCTCCATCATTGGTCTTCTATTCTTTCTCCCCATTTCTTCATGGCATGCATGCATCATGCCTCTTCCTGTGTTTAGCACCCTGAGAGCATGAACCAATTACTGCTATCCATCCACTGCTCCCATTTAATGACCATTTTAGGAACTTATTTTTTCTTTGTTTACTATCCCTGATCAGGAGCACTCGTGTTTTCAATTGCTTTTGAGCGCCTTTGTAAACAGGGCTGTAAATCATGTTATTTTCTCGTCACATTTGTGTGTTTGGTGACTGCATGTTTTTTACTTGTGTCCCCACTCTCAGTAGGTATCGGAGCACTGTACCCAAGCCAGTTGCATTACACACGGACATGTGCATTTTTAGGCACAAGAGAAGAGATTCAGTCATTTGTCCAGAACCACAGGATGATGAGCCTCCCGCCGAGACTCAAACCCAGTTCCCTAGCTTCAAAACTGGCCGCTCTTCATTGCCCCATTTTGTTCCTTTACTCCTCCCCCACACCAATCACAGGATGTTGAGCTTCCCGCCAAAACTCGGACCTTCTTCCCCAGCTTCAACTCCCTCCCCATCATCATCATTTGTACACCTCTCCACTCTCACTGGTTCATTTAAAACCCATCCTGCACTCCTCCTGCTCTCCGCTATTTTTTTTAAAAACTCTCTCCCGCCTTCCCTTATTGTTAATCTGCCTCCTGCGCTCCAAAGTTGTTTTTGATAATCTTTCCACTGTCTTTTGTTTCCCGCCCTCGTCTCTTTTGTTGCTTTTTTCCCCCGAAGGATTATATAGCGCAAACACATCCCAAAGGTATTCAAGTGCTTTACAAGTGCTCCTGACATGCATAAAGTTATTGTGTTGGCTTCAAAAACAGTACTCCTATGTCGATCCATAGGATTGCGCGCTAGTCAAGTAGCTGTATTACGATGGTAAACAATTCATTCTTTCCGATGTGACAGGATATTTTCTTGTCACCAAGAGGCCACATCTTCCCAAAAATTCCCATAAACCTTCAAATGTAAGGTAAGGTGGTTTAGCTGGGACTCTTGAAGCCAGCCTTGTGAACATACACTTCTGTATTTATGGGAACTAGCTTATCAAATAGTTATCATGGAAGACTTCCTGCTGGCGCTCTTCCTGTGCTTTCTTCAGCCTTCACTTCAGCTGGGTAAGTGCCTCTGACTTTCCTGAATGTTGTACGCACTAGGAAAGGTGCTATTCTATATTTACTAACTCGCCGAAAATGTGGCCTTAATTTTAAAGTCTCCATTAGATGAATGATGTCACCATATGTCTCAACACTCAAGTAGACGACATCAAACAAAGGAACTTTCGAGAGTGACGCTTTTGGTCTTTGTTAGTGATGCGGGACTGGGGAGTGAGAATTGCTTTTTTCTGTTCACTGAACAGCTCTTTAAATACTTCAGATAGTTAGCATTTGTGTTTATTTTGTCTCTACCATTTTTTTGTTTATCTGGTTGAAAATATTTTGATCCTAATGCAGCACTAATTGTAGCATTTTATTTTAGACATACTAGATCGCTGTATTTAAGTATGAGTACATTTTATGAGTTACATTAATGTATCCCAGCCTTTTAGAAAATATGAATTAACCATAGCCGAAAGGTCACTGCTAACATTGGTGGGGGGTTGTCTTCTTGTGGCAGGAAAGTACATTTGCTGAGGACATAGCACCAATAAAATATTATTAATATTAATTCTGAATGCTTGCTTAGAAAGAATTTTTGGCAAGTTTCCAAGAATATTGGGTAGTAAGAATAACAGGTGCCTCTTGTTTACCAGGGGTTGGCTCTATGAATTATGCGGGCATACGAGCTGCGATTGCCTCATGGGGTGGTACCTATGCTGGTGTTTGTACACTTCTCATCAGGCCATGCAATGGTGAAACACATTGACATTGACAAAGTCAATAGCTCTTGCATTATTGGCTTTGCCAATGCTTGTTGATCCTAGTGAATAAGAGTTCACCACTCCTAATATGGCCCCTCAGTCTGTGACAAATGATTTCTGTTGACTGTTTGACGAATGATGTTTGCCAGTCTGTTATTGATGATTTATAGTGAATGTTAAATAAAAGATGCTTGCCAGTATGTGATTGGTGATTTATAGTGAGTGATTGATGAATGATGCTTGCCAGTATGTTATTGATGATTTATAGAGAATGTTAAATAAAAGATGCTTGCCAGTATGTGATTGGTGATTTATAGCGAGTGATTGATGAATGATGCTTGCCAGTATGTTATTGGTGATTTATAGTGAATGATGAATAAAAGATGCTTGCCAGTATGTGATGAGTGATTTATAGTGAGAGATTGATGAATGATGCTTGCCAGTATGTGATTGGTGATTTTTAGTGAGAGATTGATGAATGATTCTTGCCAGTATGTGATTGTGATTGGTGATTTATAGTGAGAGATTGATGAATGATGCTTGCCAGTATGTGATGGGTGATTTATAGTGAGAGATTGATGAATGATGTTTGCCAGTATGTGATGGGTGATTTATAGTGAGAGATTGATTAATGATGCTTGCCAGTATGTGATTGGTGATTTATAGTGAGAGATTGATTAATGATGTTTGCCAGTCTCTGACTGATGATTTATGATGAGTGATTGATGATTGATGCCTGCCATGCTCTGACTGATTATTTTTAGTGCGTGACTGATCATTTATATTGAGTGATTGATGAAGGATGCATGACAGTCTGTAACTGATGATTTATAGTGTGTGAATGGTGAGTGATTATTTGTATTATGTGACTGCTTATTTCTGCTGCATGAATGATAAATAATCAGTCCAAGTCTTTTAGCTATCGTTTGCACAACGCTTTATAATGATGTTACCAGTCTGTGACTGATGATTGGTGGGATTGATGAATGATTATTTCCAGTCTGTGACAACTGATTTCTGGTGTGGGAAAGATGAGTGATGATTCCAATATGTTCCTAGTTTGTGATGAATTCCAGTTTGTGACTGATGATTGCAAGTCTGTAAATTGGGATTCCCAGTCTGTCATGATGACCTTTTAGTTTGTGAATGTTACTTTTCAGCCTATAACTGATGATGCTTAGTCTGTGAATACCGATTCCGGGGCTATGATTTATTATTCCCCGTCTGTGAGGGAGGAGCCCTGTCTGTGAAGGGTGACGTTTTGTATACTAATAGGGTTTGAGATCAGTGACAATAATTTATTTTTTGTTTTAGAGTCCACCATATAGAGGAGCCAGAGCTTCCAGACTCCTTGGGTCCTGATGACTATGAGAAAAGGTTCTGTGAAATACTGAAAAGTCGGGAGAAGAGGCGTGAGAGCAGGCAAGTGGAGATTCTTGAGAGCATCAAACAGGAGCAGCATGAGGACAGAAATCAAGAGAGTGAGCAGAGTGAGCCCAGGCAACCTCTGCAAGCCTATCATGCACAGAAAAACAAGAAAGAAAAGAATCAGAATCAGCAATTGACACCCGTCCTATCTCCGCAACCTGTTGGCTCTACTCTGCACAACAAGGAGAATAAAGACTAGGCCTGGGCTAAATTTCCGTTCCGCTCACGGAAATTGCGATTATTTGAAATTTTCGCGTTTTGCGGAGAGCGCGAAAATGTCAAAATTTCCGCATTCCGCAGCTTAGCGATAATTTGTTTCTTGCTCGCGCTATAAAATAATACATTCTTGCGCGCGCGCGATCGCCTTACCTGAACCCCCGCGTTCGACGAGAAGTTTTCCCGATCCGGTCGCGTTCTCCACGAGATGTTGGATTGTTGGTAGCCATTTGCGCTGTCTCGCGACAGTTCGCGCCCGCAGTAATGTCATTGGTCGCGCGATCGCGTCTTTCTTCTCGCGATCATGCACCGCGAGAAGAGTGAAAACAAGATGGCCGCAACCGCATGGGTAAGTTGGCGAGCCGCGACCACGCAGAAAATACCGCGAATGGGCGGGAAAAAAACTTCTGCATCTTCGCGATATTTCCGCGTCTTTGCGGAGATTTTTAACATTTTCGCGATAATTTGCGAAAGTCACTTTTGCAAATTCCGCCCACCCCTAATAAAGACACTGGTACTTGAACAGATGAACCTTTTCCGAAAGTTAGCCATGCTCCTAAGTGCAAGAATGAAAGGGAAGCAGGAGAACTAAGGACTGCAGAATCACAGCAGCCACTCAGTCATACAATTGAGTGCAAGAAAGAAAGTGAAGATGGACTAACGAAGATTAAACTGTCTCAACATTCCAATCATGAAATTGAGCGCAAGAAGGAGAGGGGAGCAGCACCTAAACCCCAGCAGCGCACCATCCAACACGTTGTTTCATTACCTTCCACTCAGGTAAGTCCTCCCTGATTTGGGCTATCCACAACATGTCATTAAGCCCGTTCTAATGACCTAGCTGGGAGAATAATATTCAGCTTCTTATTTTTGCAATGACGCCATCTTTAGGTAATATCCTCTCTGCTTTTGGCCAGTTTCATGCTACACAAACACCACATACATCCACACATCACCCACAGTTCTACATATTATGCATCTGCATCTGTTTATTTAGCATGTCCAAATTTTAAAGTTTGCTTTGAGAGTTCACAATGACGTAAATGACAATTCTTTTGATACCTGAATCTATGCACTAGTGGTGGTTTGTCTACTCACTTGTCTATTTTGAACCTTTTTATTCCTGAAGTCTTTCCTTTTATAAGTTTGGATCTACAAATAACTTAAAAGAAGTTTAGACTAGTGATCCTACTGGTAATGTGTAATAGTCGACTAATATATAATGTGGCTTACTGTCCTGAATGTTGTCTAACAACTTCCAACTTGGAATAATCCTCCCAAGTTAAAATAAACTGCCAACAAATCTGTAGAATTCTCTCAAATACCTAAATTCGGCCAACTTTTACTCAATCAAAAGTTATTTCTCTCATTTGCACACATCAAAATGAACTTAACCGACCAAATCCATCTTTATAAGTTCTTTTCTAAATAGCATCACAGTTACAATTATTTGTGCTATCAATCAACGAACCCTACCTACCTACAGTTGGGAACACTTTGAGGGATGAGGGTCTAAAATGATCTCTATGTCGATGTTCTAAAATGGGGGAGCTGCTATCAAATATTTTTGTTGTACAAAAGTGTTAAAGCATCCTTTTTTTTGTACTTCTTCAAAACTTTCTTATAACCCACATCATCTCAATAAATTCTCAATAGATACATTAAGAAATTGTCTTTGCTTTGTGACTACCCCTGCACATAATCTGAAACGTTCCTTAGTTGCAGAGAACTTAACTTTATTTGGGATTGGTGTTATATCCCATTTAAACGCCTTGATACAAATAAGCACTCCCTAGTGATCATTTAGGTAATATTTAGGCAACTTCAAAACGCAGAGATATTATCACCAATTGATGTCTACTTTGACAATCTGCTCTGTAAACACTGACATAACCATGAGCCACATTCGCACTTAATTACACTTTCCAGAACAGAATTATTTTTTACTGTGGAGGGCAATACCTTCCAGTAGCCTTCCCACCTGAACATGAGTACAACTCTGCCCAGCCAG
The DNA here is from genome assembly GCF_964204655.1 of Triturus cristatus. Classification (NCBI taxonomy): domain Eukaryota; kingdom Metazoa; phylum Chordata; class Amphibia; order Caudata; family Salamandridae; genus Triturus; species Triturus cristatus. The sequence continues at coordinate 561,587,009 of NC_140579.1, read as the reverse complement.
AGGGTGAGAATATTTCTGCTAAAGTCTATGACTACCCAACCACTTGGAAAGCTGTTAATGATCGAGTATCAGTCTACCTGGATATGCTCGCACAGGACAACATAATGATATACTGTTTAGTGGGAGCAAACTTCTGTGCGATTGTAAGATATTGAATACAAAATAACAACAAAGGGCCTGATTCACATAGGTATTTATTTACATGTAGTAAACTTATGAGTGTGGCGTCCACGCAAGGAGCAAGGTAGAGATTCTGCCCGAATGTGGAGACTACGCACACCTAACTTCACTACACGTAAATGCCTTTGTGAATCAGGCCCTATGAGTTTACACTTGTAAATAAATGTGTTAGCACACGTAAATTCCAATTGGGTGCAAAAGTAACTTGGTGAATAAGACCTCCGAGTTAGGGAACATCCACATAGTTTAATGAGGCAGCTTTTCTTTATTAAAATGAGATCTGATTATTTTGATTTTTTCAACATTAAACTCTTGAAGACAGGCCTTGGTGTTGTGTCTTTCTTTATGTTCATTTCCACTATAATCTTTCTGGGTGCTTTGTCCGTTTTGCCTATTTGAGCTCTCTTCTTTGTTCTCCTCCCCCTCTTTATTTGCTGTCAATTGACGTTATTTACATGCCCCTATTAACCAAACTTTTATATGTCACTAAATTATCGAGATGAACTAATCTGCCAGTGACTCCAGTAATAGTGAGATACTTCTTAGTCCGATCACGGCTGGTGGTGGCAGGAATTCTAAATTGCTTGGTAATGGTAACAGTCTGTTGGCCTTGGAGTGCGTGAATATGCACCAATTCAATGAGATGTGATGATTTTTCAGTAGCCACCCCAAGATCAATTTCCAGTAAAAAACATATTAACATCACCATGTAATCCATGGAAGACTAAATCAGCCACCATTATGTCACAGCACCGACAAATTAATTAAAAGACACATAGACGCACACATCGATCAAATACATGCCCACAAGACAATTAAGCACACACATACATATTAAGGTGTATCTACACATACACACATAAACACACACACGCACACTCGCTATCAGTTATTGTTTGGACTTAAGGTATCCAGGCGCATTCATGTACTGAGCTACCACACTTTGACAACTGCGATTTCTTGTTGGAAAAACCATTCCTATTGTGTGTTGATCAATTGATGTAATCCAAGGTGACAATTCTTTGAATGTCATTATGTACTTTCTGAAAGCCCTGGACTGGAAATGTTGTGCCACAGTGGCATGGAGGCATATGGTAACCCTTTCTCTATGAGAAGTGAGCACTTCCATCCATTGGAAGCAACAAAAAGAGATGACTGGGCTGTTCCTTAGGACAGGAAAGAGGAAAAGATCACTAGGGAAAAAGGGTTAGTGCTCAATGGAGGACAACCCCTGGGTATCCAATTAGTTGGATATAATGGGGGTATTGCCAAAACGGTGGGCCCTGGAGCGGAGGGTGTGGATAAAATGATTGTCCACGTCTCCCACCTCTCTTACCCCTCCGGGGTTGTGATTGCCAATCGTCACCGCTCGAGTTGCTGTCACTATTTGATCCTCTCCTGGAGGAATTGGCACTGGAGTCTGAAAGGTATCCCGTCCCAGGGGGGACGTAGTCGTCTTTGAGATACGGCTTTTCTTTAGAGAAACGCTGGATATCTTTCTGTAACTTAGTTACCTTCTGTTTCATCAGAAATTCTTTATGTTCAGATATTTCTTTGTTCAATTCAGCCAGCTTGGTTTTAAAGCCTAGATTCTGCCCGGCACTCTTTAGTGCACTTTCCGCGGCCTGAATCTTGGTGAGCAGCTCATCCGCTAATCGTTTTCCTGTATTGACCAGTAAAATAAGGAGGTCGTGTGTACACTTCCATGAGATTAGTGACCATTCGATCTTAAAATGGCCATCCTCCCAGAATATCCTGGGGAAGTTCTTAACGATAAGGCCATTTGGTGCTATTTTAGCCTTAAAATACTCAGCCATGAGTGCTCCATGTAGGGTAATTCTAACCCACTCTCTCTTCATATCGGAGAGTGATTTCCAATCCGCTGAGTTACTCCCAGTGGCTGTTTCTGTATCGATGCCAAGAATGGATGGTAGTCTATGGATAGCTGCCGCATCATTGTCACCGAAACTCAGTCCTTGTCCATCCATCTTGTGGTGGTACAGGTATAGAGAGGTGAGATGGAGATGTAAGTTAAAGAAGGAGAAATAGGGCTGCCCCGAAAAATTTTTTTATTTAGAATTTAAAATATTTTAACGGGCCCTTAAGTCACTCAGTTATTGGCTGAGGATAAAAAGTTGGGGGAATGAACTAATCTTACCCGCCTGAGAGTGAGTCCCCACGGTGGTTAGCCGTGCAGAGAATATGACAAAAGGTAGGGGAAGACAAGGATCAATTGTGATCCAGTAGGGCATTAATTACCATTCACAAGAGAATGGAAGGTCCGGCCACAGTCGTAGCCCCAGATATGAAAGCAACAAAAAGAGATGACTGGGCTGTTCCTTAGGACAGGAAAGAGGAAAAGATCACTAGGGAAAAAGGGTTAGTGCTCAATGGAGGACAACCCCTGGGTATCCAATTAGTTGGATATAATGGCCTCACACACCCTTGCGAGTGTCATGCTTCATCATCGGCAATGCTCCTCGTCGGGCAGGCGGTGCAATGCCCAACGGGCTCACCTCTAAGAGGGGCTCTTTATCGGAGATCTTTTATCCAACTGCCTATGAGTGAAGTGGGGGTGAGGGGCCAGGACAGAGTAGACTTACTGCAGGCGAAGAAGAAGTGCTTCAAAAGGGACTTGGGTTCGTCCCCACACCCAAGATTGACAATTTCCAACAGAGCTGTGAAATCCAAAACTTTTTTCGTAAGATCAGGTTGAGAGCCTTCTTTGATGGTAAACCACAAGAGACCCCAACTGACTCAGGTCTCCACAACCCTTCGAACTTCACCCCTCATAGCGGGATGGTCCCCAATGAAATTCTAACGTATGAGCAGGCTGTGCTCAAAGACATTGGGTCTATGAGACCAGGCAAGAAACATCACAACCTCTCTAATTCTGAGAGACAGATGCTAGATTCCTTAGCCAACGATCAGACCGTCACCATTAAGCAGGCAGATAAAGGCGGGGCGACAGTTCTAATGAATACCACTGACTATGACACTGAATGTCTTAGACAACTAGGGGATAGGCGATACTACACCCCCATCCCTTCCAACCCCACTGAACGTCTGAAAACAGCTATCACTGGGCTGGTCGAGACTGCTGAATGTCATGAGTGGATCTCCAAGAAGGAGGCTGACTTTCTATCAAAAAAAGAACCCAAGGTTCCCCTTTTTTACATCCTTCCGAAAATACATAAGGGGACCACCCCTGTACCAGGACGCCCTATTGTATCAGGCATCGACTCTGTCTTAGAGCCTTTATCAAAGTTCTGTGACCACTTTCTACAGCCGCTGGTCAAACGAATACCTTCATATGTTCAGGACACCACTGATGTCCTACGCCTCTTGGATAATCTACAGGAGGATATCCAGATCGATTTTCTCATCACCCTAGACGTGGAGGCCCTCTATACTAACATCCCCCAGAGGGCCACACTAGGAGTGATCGAGAGAATCCTCAGTGCAGAAGAATGGAGCTCCCCCACGCCGCCTTCCTTTATTATGGAATGTGCTACCCTTGCCCTTACGGAGAACTACTTTGATTTTAAAGGGCAATACTACCACCAGACCCAGGGCACTTCTATGGGCAGTACTTTTGCCCCTTCGGTAGCTTGCCTCTACATGTCAGACTTCGAAGAAAGACACATCAAGTGACCAGAGAACCCCTACCATCTGAACATCAAACTATGGAGGAGGTTCATTGATGATATCCTGGTACTCTGGACAGGCACTGAAACCCTATACAAGGAGTTCTTCAGCTGGCTAAACACGCTGAACGAATACCTCCACTTCACCATAACGGCGTCTGCATCCAAAATTGCCTTCTTGGATCTCACCGTTAGACTGGAGGGGGGCAAAATTGATACAACTATGTATCGCAAACCAACAGACCGCAACAGTTTGCTCTACTTTACCAGCCACCACCCTAAGGCCTTGAGACTGAACCTGCCTTTCGGACAATTTCTGCGGGTCAGGCGCAATTGCTCCCACCTGTCAGATTACAAAACCGAGTCTTCCTTACTATCCAGAAACCTGAGGGATAGAGGGTACCCCACTAGAGAGATTTCTAGGGCACGCAAACGTGCAAAAAATAACCATAGGGGGGCCCTACTTAAATACAAGACCCGGACGACACAGGAGTCAGATCTTCTTACTTGTGTCACCACCTTTTCGCCAGTTTCCAACTAAATCAAAAAGATAATCAAACGACACTGGCAAATTCTGAACACGGGCAATCTCAGTTTTACACCGCCCAGATTTGCCTTCAAAAGGTCAAGGAATATTAAGGATATTCTGGTGCATACCAGACCGAGGAAGGCAGAGCCACCTAAACAAACCACCCTGTGGCAATTACCGCCTGTACGTGGGCATTATCAGTGCGGCTCCTGCAGTGTGTGCCCCTTCACCAGCACATACAAAACTATCCCCCTGACGGACACTTTCCGCTGGGAACTGCGTGGCCATACCAATTGCAACACTTCTAACTGTATCTACTTGTTGAGATGCCCATGCGGTCTGCAGTACGTAGGCATGACCTCCCGCCCTGTGAAAATCCGCATCTCTGAACATAGAAGCAACTTCCGTTGTAAGAAAACAAACACCAAGATGTGCAGGCACTACCTAGAACAGAACCACACGGCTGACTCATTGTCCTGGTTAGTTCTTGAATCCTCCCAAGACAAATCCAAGCACAGTCTTTTTCTTAAGGAACAGAGGTGGATACATCGCTTATCCACCGACAGCCAGGGATTGAATGAGGATATACCGTGGAGTGCTCTGTGAACACATCTCTTCCAAAACATCCCTGATCCACCCAGCGAACTATGCTAAGTTCAGTGTATACCCGCTGTCTTGGTCGTACAACAGTTATCATGGCCATTACACATACCTTGGCGTACCACACTTTATAAGGCTAATCACTACCCACCTATCACTGAGCAACACCGCCATTTTAGTGACATTACCCTGAATGTGTTCACTAATTTTTATACACTACCCTCCACTCCATCATGGCCGCCCGATTCGCGAGGGAAACCACATGATCTACGGGCGGATCCTACTTCCTGTTTGGGATCAGTGTATACCTGCTGTCTTGGTCGTACAACAGTTATCATGGCCATTACACATACCTTGGCGTACCACACTTTATAAGGCTAATCACTACCCACCTATCACTGAGCGACACCGCCATTTTAGTGACATTACCCTGAATGTGTTCACTAATTTTTATACACTACCCTCCACTCCATCATGGCCGCCCGATTCGCGAGGGAAACCACATGATCTACGGGCGGGTTCTACTTCCTGTTTGGGATCCTGTGGAACACACCCTGGGTGCTATTTAATGAGGAGGAACACGACCGGCTTTCCACTATCCGGACCCGGTGAGATGGGTAGGCTTGACTGGCCCTGACACGAGCAGTAGAAAGTAAGTGTACCGCCTTCTAAACCAACAGAGATTTCCAACCCTTATGACTAAAACCTCTTTACCGCACTGCAGGGTCCTATTGCCTGACTATTTTCTAACTATTTTCCTGTTATTCTAATAGCGGCCCTGGGAGGAATAAACAGCAGTTTTGCATTGTGCGCTTTTACAGCTACCAGGAATTAATATCCGTTTTTGACCAGTACTCACTGTGACGCTATCTTTGCAATATCTTTATAATACAACTACAATGGGAGCGTCTCCCCATTGTTAGATACCAACCCAGCCCAGTCCACTATCTACCAACTGGTTACCACTGGCTGGATAGAGGATATTTAGATTACTCTCACGTAGTGCCGTGTAGTGCCTCAAACACATACTACTTGGCCAATTTTCCACCATTTGGCTTTCTACCCCTAGACAGAACGCCTGCACCGAGGCAGCAGGATACATATGCGCCCTACATTTGAGTTTACCTCTCAATACCATCCCACTTCTGTCCTTTTCTTCCCAGCCTGAAAGGTTATGGCTTCTCCCTTGATGTCAGTTCCACCGGGTACTGTTGACACCCTATAACTCTAACACTTAGGTGAGTAACAGTATCACCGTTTCCATAGGTGCGTGTAGTAGTTCTAATGGATACTGATGCTACCAGCTTTTTAACTTGGTTTTAATCACATACTAGTCACTATTTGCACTAGTATGTCACTTCTTCACAGTGTGTTCACGGTCACTACAGGGTCACATGTTGTTACTTACCTGTGGTAATGTTCTCCTTTATCTTCACTTTTTAGGTAGGAGCAGTGTCATACAGGTAGTACAACTTATGTGCTGTATTTAAACTGATACTAATCATTAGGTCATGTTTTGTAGATTGTAGTTTTTTCCTAGGTCCTGAAGAATCGCAGTCATTGTACTAGAAGCGAGAAACATGTTGACCACACCATTTGCACTCTAGCCCTGGTCCATTCCGGGAAACCATAGTCCCCCTGAGTACCGGCTATCCTTGATTTTATTTGTGGCAGAGGACCACCAGAATAAAAATTGCTTTCCGGTACCTTAGGCCACATTTTATCCTCACCCACACTATCTACTCTGTCCTGGCCCCTCACCCCCACTTCACTCATAGGCAGTTGGATAAAAGATCTCCGATAAAGAGCCCCTCTTAGAGGTGAGCCCGTTGGGCATTGCACCGCCTGCCCGACGAGGAGCATTGCCGATGATGAAGCATGACACTCGCAAGGGTGTGTGAGGCCATTATATCCAACTAATTGGATACCCAGGGGTTGTCCTCCATTGAGCACTAACCCTTTTTCCCTAGTGATCTTTTCCTCTTTCCTGTCCTAAGGAACAGCCCAGTCATCTCTTTTTGTTGCTTTCATATCTGGGGCTACGACTGTGGCCGGACCTTCCATTCTCTTGTGAATGGTAATTAATGCCCTACTGGATCACAATTGATCCTTGTCTTCCCCTACCTTTTGTCATATTCTCTGCACGGCTAACCACCGTGGGGACTCACTCTCAGGCGGGTAAGATTAGTTCATTCCCCCAACTTTTTATCCTCAGCCAATAACTGAGTGACTTAAGGGCCCGTTAAAATATTTTAAATTCTGAATAAAATTTTTTTTCGGGGCACCCCTATTTCTCCTTCTTTAACTTATATCTCCATCTCACCTCTCTATACCTGTACCACCACAAGATGGATGGACAAGGACTGAGTTTCGGTGACAATGATGCGGCAGCTATCCATAGACTACCATCCATTCTTGGCATCGATACAGAAACAGCCACTGGGAGTAACTCAGCGGATTGGAAATCACTCTCCGATATGAAGAGAGAGTGGGTTAGAATTACCCTACATGGAGCACTCATGGCTGAGTATTTTAAGGCTAAAATAGCACCAAATGGCCTTATCGTTAAGAACTTCCCCAGGATATTCTGGGAGGATGGCCATTTTAAGATCGAATGGTCACTAATCTCATGGAAGTGTACACACGACCTCCTTATTTTACTGGTCAATACAGGAAAACGATTAGCGGATGAGCTGCTCACCAAGATTCAGGCCGCGGAAAGTGCACTAAAGAGTGCCGGGCAGAATCTAGGCTTTAAAACCAAGCTGGCTGAATTGAACAAAGAAATATCTGAACATAAAGAATTTCTGATGAAACAGAAGGTAACTAAGTTACAGAAAGATATCCAGCGTTTCTCTAAAGAAAAGGTATATCCGTATCTCAAAGACGACTACGTCCCCCCTGGGACGGGATACCTTTCAGACTCCAGTGCCAATTCCTCCAGGAGAGGATCAAATAGTGACAGCAACTCGAGCGGTGACGATTGGCAATCACAACCCCGGAGGGGTAAGAGAGGTGGGAGACGTGGACAATCATTTTATCCACACCCTCCGCTCCAGGGCCCACCGTTTTGGCAATACCCCCATTTTCCACCCCCTATGCCACCGTATGCACCCCAATATCCACCTCAATTTGCCCCCCATGGCACTAACCAGCATCCTTTTTTAGACAAAGGCTGGGGCAGAGGGCGCGGGCGCAAGCGAGGAAACGGGCCAGACAAGAGGGTGCAATGGGAGGACACTCAGGGTCAAGGGATGGACACCCGGAGCAAGACAGCACGAAAATAAGCTTAGTAGTGAATCTCTCTTCACGCCAACTTACTGCAGGCGAAGAAGAAGTGCTTCAAAAGGGACTTGGGTTCGTCCCCATACCCAAGATTGACAATTTCCAACAGAGCTGTGAAATCCCAAACTTTTTTCGTAAGATCAGGTTGAGAGCCTTCTTTGATGGTAAACCACAAGAGACCCCAACTGACTCAGGTCTCCACAACCCTTCGAACTTCACCCCTCATAGCGGGATGGTCCCCAATGAAATTCTAACGTATGAGCAGGCTGTGCTCAAAGACATTGGGTCTATGAGACCAGGCAAGAAACATCACAACCTCTCTAATTCTGAGAGACAGATGCTAGATTCCTTAGCCAACGATCAGACCATCACCATTAAGCAGGCAGATAAAGGCGGGGCGACAGTTCTAATGAATACCACTGACTATGACACTGAATGTCTTAGACAACTAGGGGATAGGCGATACTACACCCCCATCCCTTCCAACCCCACTGAACGTCTGAAAACAGCTATCACTGGGCTGGTCGAGACTGCTGAATGTCATGAGTGGATCTCCAAGAAGGAGGCTGACTTTCTATCAAAAAAAGAACCCAAGGTCCCCTATTTTTACATCCTTCCGAAAATACATAAGGGGACCACCCCTGTACCAGGACGCCCTATTGTATCAGGTATCGACTCTGTCTTAGAGCCTTTATCAAAGTTCTGTGACCACTTTCTACAGCCGCTGGTCAAACGAATACCTTCATATGTTCATGACACCACTGATGTCCTACGCCTCTTGGATAATCTACAGGAGGATATCCAGATCGATTTTCTCATCACCCTAGACGTGGAGGCCCTCTATACTAACATCCCCCAGAGGGCCACACTAGGAGTGATCGAGAGAATCCTCAGTGCAGAAGAATGGAGCTCCCCCACGCCGCCTTCCTTTATTATGGAATGTGCTACCCTTGCCCTTACGGAGAACTACTTTGATTTTAAAGGGCAATACTACCACCAGACCCAGGGCACTTCTATGGGCAGTACTTTTGCCCCTTCGGTAGCTTGCCTCTACATGTCAGACTTCGAAGAAAGACACATCAATGGACCAGAGAACCCCTACCATCTGAACATCAAACTATGGAGGAGGTTCATTGATGATATCCTGGTACTCTGGACAGGCACTGAAACCCTATACAAGGAGTTCTTCAGCTGGCTAAACACGCTGAACGAATACCTCCACTTCACCCTTACGGCGTCTGCATCCAAAATTGCCTTCTTGGATCTCACCGTTAGACTGGAGGGGGGCAAAATTGATACAACTATGTATCGCAAACCAACAGACCGCAACAGTTTGCTCTACTTTACCAGCCACCACCCTAAGGCCTTGAGACTGAACCTGCCTTTCGGACAATTTCTGCGGGTCAGGCGCAATTGCTCCCACCTGTCAGATTACAAAACCGAGTCTTCCTTACTATCCAGAAACCTGAGGGATAGAGGGTACCCCACTAGAGAGATTTCTAGGGCACGCAAACGTGCAAAAAATAACCATAGGGGGGCCCTACTTGAATACAAGACCCGGACGACACAGGAGTCAGATCTTCTTACTTGTGTCACCACCTTTTCGCCAGTTTCCAACGAAATCAAAAAGATAATCAAACGACACTGGCAAATTCTGAACACGGGCAATCTCAGTTTTACACCGCCCAGATTTGCCTTCAAAAGGTCAAGGAATATTAAGGATATTCTGGTGCATACCAGACCGAGGAAGGCAGAGCCACCTAAACAAACCACCCTGTGGCAATTACCGCCTGTACGTGGGCATTATCAGTGCGGCTCCTGCAGTGTGTGCCCCTTCACCAGCACATACAAAACTATCCCCCTGACGGACACTTTCCGCTGGGAACTGCGTGGCCATACCAATTGCAACACTTCTAACTGTATCTACTTGTTGAGATGCCCATGCGGTCTGCAGTACGTAGGCATGACCTCCCGCCCTGTGAAAATCCGCATCTCTGAACATAGAAGCAACTTCCGTTGTAAGAAAACAAACACCAAGATGTGCAGGCACTACCTAGAACAGAACCACACGGCTGACTCATTGTCCTGGTTAGTTCTTGAATCCTCCCAAGAAAAATCCAAGCACAGTCTTTTTCTTAAGGAACAGAGGTGGATACATCGCTTATCCACCGACAGCCAGGGATTGAATGAGGATATACCGTGGAGTGCTCTGTGAACACATCTCTTCCAAAACATCCCTGATCCACCCAGCGAACTATGCTAAGTTCAGTGTATACCCGCTGTCTTGGTCGTACAACAGTTATCATGGCCATTACACATACCTTGGCGTACCACACTTTATAAGGCTAATCACTACCCACCTATCACTGAGCGACACCGCCATTTTAGTGACATTACCCTGAATGTGTTCACTAATTTTTATACACTACCCTCCACTCCATCATGGCCGCCCGATTCGCGAGGGAAACCACATGATCTACGGGCGGATCCTACTTCCTGTTTGGGATCAGTGTATACCTGCTGTCTTGGTCGTACAACAGTTATCATGGCCATTACACATACCTTGGCGTACCACACTTTATAAGGCTAATCACTACCCACCTATCACTGAGCGACACCGCCATTTTAGTGACATTACCCTGAATGTGTTCACTAATTTTTATACACTACCCTCCACTCCATCATGGCCGCCCGATTCGCGAGGGAAACCACATGATCTACGGGCGGATCCTACTTCCTGTTTGGGATCAGTGTATACCTGCTGTCTTGGTAGTACAACAGTTATCATGGCCATTACACATACCTTGGCGTACCACACTTTATAAGGCTAATCACTACCCACCTATCACTGAGCGACACCGCCATTTTAGTGACATTACCCTGAATGTGTTCACTAATTTTTATACACTACCCTCCACTCCATCATGGCCGCCCGATTCGCGAGGGAAACCACATGATCTACGGGCGGGTTCTACTTCCTGTTTGGGATCCTGTGGAACACACCCTGGGTGCTATTTAATGAGGAGGAACACGACCGGCTTTCCACTATCCGGACCCGGTGAGATGGGTAGGCTTGACTGGCCCTGACACGAGCAGTAGAAAGTAAGTGTACCGCCTTCTAAACCAACAGAGATTTCCAACCCTTATGACTAAAACCTCTTTACCGCACTGCAGGGTCCTATTGCCTGACTATTTTCTAACTATTTTCCTGTTATTCTAATAGCGGCCCTGGGAGGAATAAACAGCAGTTTTGCATTGTGCGCTTTTACAGCTACTAGGAATTAATATCCATTTTTGACCAGTACTCACTGTGACGCTATCTTTGCAATATCTTTATAATACAACTACAATGGGAGCGTCTCCCCATTGTTAGATACCAACCCAGCCCAGTCCACTATCTACCAACTGGTTACCACTGGCTGGATAGAGGATATTTAGATTACTCTCACGTAGTGCCGTGTAGTGCCTCAAACACATACTACTTGGCCAATTTTCCACCATTTGGCTTTCTACCCCTAGACAGAACGCCTGCACCGAGGCAGGAGGATACATATGCGCCCTACATTTGAATTTACCTCTCAATACCATCCCACTTTTGTCCTTTTCTTCCCAGCCTGAAAGGTTATGGCTTCTCCCTTGATGTCAGTTCCACCGGGTACTGTTGACACCCTATAACTCTAACCCTTAGGTGAGTAACAGTATCACCGTTTCCATAGGTGCGTGTAGTAGTTCTAATGGATACTGATGCTACCAGCTTTTTAACTTGGTTTTAATCACGTACTAGTCACTATTTGCACTAGTATGTCACTTCTTCACAGTGTGTTCACGGTCACTACAGGGTCACATGTTGTTACTTACCTGTGGTAATGTTCTCCTTTATCTTCACTTTTTAGGTAGGAGCAGTGTCATACAGGTAGTACAACTTATGTGCTGTATTTAAACTGATACTAATCATTAGGTCATGTTTTGTAGATTGTAGTTTTTTACTCGGTCCTGAAGAATCGCAGTCATTGTACTAGAAGCGAGAAACATGTTGACCACACCATTTGCACTCTAGCCCTGGTCCATTCCGGGAAACCATAGTCCCCCTGAGTACCGGCTATCCTTGATTTTATTTGTGGCAGAGGACCACCAGAATAAAAATTGCTTTCCGGTACCTTAGGCCACATTTTATCCTCACCCACACTATCTACTCTGTCCTGGCCCCTCACCCCCACTTCACTCATAGGCAGTTGGATAAAAGATCTCCGATAAAGAGCCCCTCTTAGAGGTGAGCCCGTTGGGCATTGCACCGCCTGCCCGACGAGGAGCATTGCCGATGATGAAGCATGACACTCGCAAGGGTGTGTGAGGCCATTATATCCAACTAATTGGATACCCAGGGGTTGTCCTCCATTGAGCACTAACCCTTTTTCCCTAGTGATCTTTTCCTCTTTCCTGTCCTAAGGAACAGCCCAGTCACCTCTTTTTGTTGCTTTCATATCTGGGGCTACGACTGTGGCCGGACCTTCCATTCTCTTGTGAATGGTAATTAATGCCCTACTGGATCACAATTGATCCTTGTCTTCCCCTCCCTTTTGTCATACACTTCCATCCATTGACATAGTGTTGTGGACCCTTTAATCACGCTACTCAGTCTATTTATGGTGACTGTCTGAAACCCGTGTTTTTTGTTTCTACATTTCTTTACTCTAACAACAACCCAGAGTGCTCAGAGGTGAAAATACATTGGAATGTCTGCACTATATTAAACATGCACACAAGCAAAAGGAAAAATTGCAACTGGTGGAATTGCTAAGAACCCAACCGATTTTGGCAGTGTTGGTACTAAAAAATCACTTGCATGGTGATGACATACACCGCTTCCCTGAGTGCCCCAACTGTAATGATATCTGGAGCCCTGGTGCTAATTTTTGTTGTCATGGTCAATCACAGATAATGCACATGAGGCATGACGTAGACCTGTCTCACTTATTGCAGTCATTTTGGACCAGGAGTAACCCTGGGTGGGTAACTCTGCTCCGCCCACGGAGTATGCGATGATTGCCTACTCCCTACTCCGTGGCGAACGTGGAGACAGGCAAAACTCCGCCTCCATGGAAGAGTGGAGTTAACTGCTCCCCCCCCCTTCCAAGTACTTTAAAAATAATAAAAAGAAGGTACTTACCTGTGTTTCTGCTGCCTCCCCTGCCTGGCCGCTCTCCTTCCTGCTCCTCTTGCGTCCTTTTTCATAAAAAAAAACACTACGTTGTACATCTTGTGTTTTTTTCAATGAAGAAGGACGCGAGGCGGAGAGGAGCAGTGAGGAGACAGCCAGGCAGGGTAGGCGGTAGAAACACAGGTAAGTGCCTTCTTTTATTATTTTTAAAGCATTTGAGAGGGGAGGGAGCGGGGAGGGAGCGGAGCAGAGCTATGTGGAGTTCCACAGAATTATTTTTCAAACTCCCTGGAGCTTCACGTAGAGGCACTACGCCAGCTTCACCCACGGTTAACCAGGAGGGGCAACGAATGTGCTACCCTCATAGTGGCGAAGGCTACTACCTTTGCCAGGAATTAAGCAACAAAAGCACTATGGTGGCAGCATAACGTATAGTGATGAGTAGGAGTGAATAGGCCTTTTTACCTGTGTCACTGCAGTGAGGCCTAAAGGTTCATTCATTTAACCCCAGCACTCAACGGAGCCACCCCCCCATAGCACCTTGAGACCATCACGGGTGAGTTGTTGCGCTTTACCAACCCTGATTGATTGATTGCTTTAAAGTTCTGCACCTGTGTGCTTAACTCACCCTTGGCCTATATCGGTTTGGTAAGCAGTGCTGCGCAGTGCATGTGTGTTATGCATGTGCTGTGTGTATGTGTGCCTGTGACGGTACAATACAGGGATAATGTAATTCTGTGCAGTGTATGTGTGTTATATACATGTGTAGGGAGTATGTGTGCATGTGAAGGCTACAAAACATAGGAAATGTGGTTCTATGCATGTGCTGAGTGCATGTTTGCCTATGAATTGTACAGAACATGGAAGATTCTGGGTTCTTTTTTTGGAGACCCAGAGCTAACATGAGGAATATGATACGGTAGAGGAATCCCCCTGGTAGATTTGTGAATTGCTCTGTGAGCTGGGTGGGCTCACTGGAGAAAGAGAGAGCCAGGCTCTTCAGTATACCTCAAAGGGTGCTCTTTGATTCAGAGAGAGCTCACTAGGAAAGGGCCTGGGCAAATCTCAGAAAGGAGATGGGACTGATAAGAGAATCATAAAGACTAGGGCTGAGTCCCTGAGGTAACTTTTTGATACACACCACTGTGGCAGACATCCAGGTGTGAACCTCTGTTCACTCCCACGGCCTGTGTTATGGGGAATTGAAGTTGAAATTGAAGATTTGAAGTTGCATCAGGTGTGACAGACAGCTTTCTGGAGGAAGGCTTGGGCAGAGGAGACGGCACTTCAAAAGAAAACAGACCACCAACATAAACTTCAAAGACTCAGACTCTAAATCACATTTGGTATCTGGAAATGGATTATAAGTAAGGGACCTCAAGGCCCCGAAAAGTGTCAACTGTCAGTCAGCCAGTAGGGCTATGAGAGGAGGAGAAGCTCTGAAAGACTTCTTCCTGTGACCAGGACTGGGGCCCAAGGCCTGTCTGTCTTACAGCTAAGTGAGGGAATATCACCCAGAGACTCCAAGACCACCTGCTCTTGGAGCACCAGTGCCTGTTTGCTTGCCAAGACCAGTGAACCCTGTTAGGAAAAGAGGTGCTAGAAGGAGTAAGGTCCAGCGAGAGTAATAGCAATTGCATCCCTGTGGTGAAGTGTGGGGAAATAGCTGCTGCACTGCTCATGTTGTTGCCTTTGTGCAGGGAAAAGTCAGTGACTCTGGCATGCTGGAGGAGTGTCGCCTTGTAGTGAGGCATGAACTGTGCTGCACCAATCGGGCCATAGCTCGTGTACAAGAGTGAAGTCAGTGATCCGGTAAGCCAGGTGGAGCCACCATGAAGATTACCTCCATGCCGATCCGGCCGTAGCCTAGGGGGGCCTGAACTTGGCGACCCCGTATGCCAGGTGGGCCGCCGTGAAGATTTCTGCTGTGCCAATTGGGCTGTAGCACATGTACAGAGAGAGGACCATGACCGAGTATGCCGGGGGGGGGGCACAAGGGCAAGACAAGAAGTGTGGTCTGGTTGAGACCATCGTCGTGAGGAGGAGGCTGCCATAGTGCCCCGAACAGGCCCAAGCCCTAATTGAGGACCAGCACCAGGAACATCTCATCCCCCACCCACCTATAAGGAGGACTTTGAGAAACTTACTATCATCAGAGGAGTATAGAGGATCCCTTAGCTGCTTCCTCTACAGGACCATGTGTGAGGAACTCAAGGACACTGACTGCTGCCCTTCCCGGGCCTTGTGTGAAAAACTTACAGAGAAAGATTTAGATTGCTCAACCCACGCTGCCACTGAGAGTCAAGTGCTGAAGGGGTACTTGGCCAGTTGCTCAGGACCCATAGTAGGTCAAGCCCCAAGACATCTGGTTTAAAGGGCCTCAACCCACACGGTTTAGTCCAATAACTCCTGCTTGTCCTGTGGCCCTTTAAATTGGTTTCTGACAGGTAGTAAGCTACCACTTTTGTGGCAGTCCTACCACATACTGTTTCTTCTTTGCCTTCCTACTGATTTTAATGACTCAGCAGTCCATAGTAACTTACTGCCCAAATTAAGTGATTAAAAAGTGAAAGCATACATCAGTGAATATTGAATGAGGCTGGCTGTATCTGAGAGCAGCCACATTTGTCAATCAGTGGTGGCTACCCTGTGTGGATTGGCCAAGGAGAGGCTGGGTGCAGGGCTGGGTGTTTAGCAGTGCCTTCTCATTCCTTTCTGGTGTTAACTCTCTGACTGCGTAAGTCAGAGGAGTGCTTTAAGTGGGGTGGGTCCACCTAAGTCTCAGACCTGGAAGTAATTAAAAACTAACTTTAAAACGGGCCCATATCAGGTTATTTGATCCTATTCTTAGCCGTTACAGGAAAAAACACGCAATGCATTCTCTACGATGACTTTGAAACTCTTAGAGTAATCCATGTCAGCATTGCACTGCCTATTGACATTTCAAATTCTTTACTTTATATTCCATTGTCTAACAGTATGTGCTTTTATTAGATCTGTTTCTGTGTGTTTTTCTTGGGAATTAGCACTTTTGGATAGTGCATATTGTAAACTGGGTCTTATCTGCGTGTCTGTGTGAGTTCAGGTTTTAAGTGGGTGATCATGATGGCGCACAATTGAGGGCTCTAATTGTGGTGCGATGTTCTCACTCTGCCTGCCAGTAACCCATGAAGATGTTCATTCTACATGCTTACCCATCCACGGCTTTGCTGCAGAGTGCACAGAGTGATGGTCAGACCTGCGGCATTTAAAATTACCACCTATGTGAATGTGTGTGGAGGAGGCATGCACAGCTGTTGAAACACTGACAAGAAAAGAAAATGTTGTGTTTATAGGTGAGGACAGAGTGTGTGTATGTGTGTTAGAGAGAGCATTGTGAAAAGGTAAAAGACAGTGACGAGGAGGATTTTAGAAAGATGTGGGGAGAAAAAGAACACATGAATAAGAGAGCGTAAAGATTACAGAGGGAAGTGATGTGAAGGAGAGAGGAGAAGAGATTGGGACACCGCAAAATTATTACCACTTCAACATACCTTAGTAATAATTAAAAGTCTTTTATTTTCAGAAGTGAAAACATTTTAAATTCTATATTTCCCAACAATATTGTTATTACTTATTTATCCGTTACAGTTAACAAGCTGTAGCAAAGCCAATATGAAAAGCTTCTATTAGGCATACACTTCTTGTAGGTCAGTTCTAGGTGCAAAAGCAGAAAGCTGACAGATAGGCATGCAAATACTGGTCATGTGGCATTCTGTGTGAAGCACAGGATTTTAGTTTTAATTTTTTTAAGCCACTCCCCTACTTACATCAGCCATGCCTCTTGGAATGGACTCCTCTTTGCACTTCATTAGCCATATCTGTTTCACATACCTGTCATCGTATTCATCCCACTTAAAGCATTTGGTGTGAGCCCCAAAGAGCAAGAATGAAGGTGCTGCACTCTGTTTGATGAGGTCACGGGCTCTGGCAGCAGGTATCATTCTGCAGGGATAGAACAAGGTTGGCAGAGAGCAGACGCACGCTTTGCCTGTGTAGAACAGGTGAAGAGAACTGCCTTCCTCTTCCCTTACCTTAGATGTCTTACATAAACGTTATTTCCATAAACATTGGCTTCGATCACAAGACTGTGGTGATAATCTCATCAAACCAGATGCCCTTTATCAAATCTAGAACAAAAATCCTACCTTTTTGGTCACAGAATGTTGTAGAGTATGGTATGGCGGGGATTTGATTGGTAGCTGGAGAGTGTTTGCTTTTCAGCAAGGTGGCCGTTTTGGCGTGCCTACCTGCGAGGTGGCAACTTGGGCGGCGCCCACCACCTCGACCCTAGAGCTGATTCACAAACACTGAATTTAGTTGTAGTAGAAGAGACCTTTCTGTTCTGAGAAAAGCATGGATGCCAAGAGCACCTCTGAAAGCACACCTGTCTGCCTGCGGGCATCATTTGTGCCTCCACCCTCTGTTGCTTGAAAGGAAGGCTATTAATCAAATCTGTATTTGCAGATTCAATAAAAACCATTCAATTATGAGGTAAAAACAACAAGCGTTGGCGGTGCATCAAATGAACGCTCCGACGTTTGTATAACTGTGATAAAAATTAAAAAGGGGGAGATTAAACAGAAGAGTCGGTATCCCCTGTAAAACTACTTTTGTGCCACTAAAGGTAAAGTGCATTTCAAAATGGAATACCGTCCCCAGTTACAGTAAGGTTCAGCAATCCAAGCGAGTAAAACCTGAACATTCGCTTTGGAGATATGTTTCTCCCTTGGGACATTTGTTTAACCATGGTAAAAATTAAAAAGACCGAGATTGAAAAGAGGAATCGGTATCATCTACAAGGCTATGTGCAACTAAACTTCAGGTGCATTTCAAAGTAGAGCAACATTGCCAATTAAAGTAACTTTCAGCTGTCCCCACTGATAAGATATGAACATCCCCTTTGAAGGCTTTTCTCCCCTGGATTCCATTGACTGGGCTTATACTAATAATGTAAAAGGGAAAATGACTAATCAAAAAGTTTCTTGTCATTACGTCTATTCGCAGGGATTGGCAGTTTTGTGGAAATATGCAACTGTTCCTTCCAGAGTCTTGTTCAGTTAGTCCACTCCTTGAAACCCCACATGAATAAAAACAGAAAGTGCGACATTGTTGGACATTTTCAGAGAAAGAGCATTCCCTCATTTGAGACAACATTTTTCTTGAGCCCCAGACATTAAAATTGAATCAAACTCAGGGTTGATTTGCTGTAAAAGCTGCACCACTTTTAGAAACGTTTGTCAAAGCACGCTATAATTTGTGGGGTGGATCCTTTCATGCAAAACAAAATTGCTTGTTGTCAGGTTCTAATGCCATCTGAGTTAAACAGGGTTTGAATGAGAATTCTGCGCCATGGCAGCAAGTTTGGACAGATGCATAATAGGTGCAAGAATTCTTCTCTTGGGTTGCGGCATAACTTGCAGACCTTGGTGGGTGCCATTTTGTAGATTGTCAATTGATGGCAGAATTCCAAATCTAGCTTGGACAACTTTGAATTTCATTTGATTCCTCAAGATGGTATTCATATAAGTTTACATAATTGGAGCCCTGTAGGTGTTAATGGTCCTCCATGTGTGTTTCCGCAGTCTACCATTTGTTTTATCTTGCCACCAGGAGATCCATCTAGATTGTTTTTCAGGACTCGCTTTAACAGTTGGTGCGGCAAATTAGAATTCTAGACGTGTTCCACGTTCAGATGTTTTATTGAGGCCGATATTCTTGATGACCAACTGTTTGAATTCTGGGATGTATTGAAAGAGATTTCTTGCCATAATAGTCCTCTTAATGTGTTCACTTTTGCCAGCTTAAGTAGGCGGATTTGGGAAAAGTGCCCTTTTGTGCAACTTCCTATTCTTGGAGGCAAAATTCCAGTCGAATCTGTGCTGGTGCGCCACTTTGCAGCAAGGAAAAAATAAGACAGGAATCTGTGCTCTAGGCTTTGTTCAAGAAACATGAAAAATTCCTTTAGAAGATTTCCAAGCCATATTTCAGTGAGGGAAAAAACCTTTCTTTTATTTTTGTTACCAGGGGCTGCCAGAAGGGGCTTTGCAATTTAGTAGCTAAGGCCTGTAATGCTGTAGTTTGAGCTGTAACCCTCCTTTTCAATGTGTTCAAGTGCAAATGATGGGACCAGTGCTCTTGCAACCATATTCCTAGGTACTTATAACTCCCACTTCTGACCACAGGGTTTCATTCACAATACCAGGTCTTCTTCCGGATAACCCTGTTCCCAAACACAACTACCCTTGTTTTCTCAAAGATTATGATCAGCTCGTTGGACATACAGTATTTTGAGAGAGAGTTCGTTAGGTTTTGTAGGCCTATGTCTGATAAATTCAAAAAGACAATGTCATCAGCGTATAACAATGCTGTTATCGGTTGTTGTTACCTATTTTTGGTGGGACCAGTGCTCCCGCAACCATATTCCTATGTACTTGTATCTCCCACTTCTAACATGGGGGCCAGAATACACCCTTGTTTGATGCCTTGTTCTATCTGGATTCCAGTTGTTAGACCTCTGTTGCTTCCGAGGGGGACCCTGGCCCAATTTTCTGACTATAGAAGTTATATTCCTCTAAACCGATTCTCAGAAATCTTCCAGTCCGTACACTTTTGCCACAATCGATTTCTGTTGACCATGTCAAATGCTTTGCTCAGGTCTACAAAGAAGGTGTATACAGCAGATTTTATCCTTGCATATTTTTCTGTGAGCAATGCTCAGGCAGTCAGATTATCAGTAGTGCTTGAGGCTCTTCGAAAGCCTGTTTGATTAACGGAATTAGGTTCCTTTCCACAGGATTCCAAATCAGCGAGCAGCAGGCCAGCAAATATTTTAACATCAATCTCGAGTAAAGATATCATGCGGACCAGTAACTATCTGGGGTTGATAAATGAACATTTCTTGTAGATAGAGTGAATGATTGCCCCTTTCCATGAATCTGGGATCCTGTTTTCTGATAGGCAGGTGTGATATAATCTCCCCAGGTAGCTTTTCCAGTACACTATGTCATCTTTAAATAATGCAGCAGGTAGGCTATTTGGTCCAGGAGCCCGCTGCTTCTACAAGCCAGGTTTCTTGCCTCAACGGAGTTTTCACTGAAAATTAAACCTGAGGTTCTACTAAGTAAGCCCGAGGGGGTGACACTCTTGGTAGGGTTCTGACATAAATTTGAGATGTGTTCTACCCTTTTATCTTCTGCTGCTGTATTCCCTGAGGTTCCCATCAGCCCCTGTTCCAGCTGATTAATAATGGGCCAGAGCGGCTTGCTGTGTTCTGCCTTACAGCCCTCCACAATTCTTATTCATTCCTGGGCCCTGTGTGATTGTTTGGCCACCTACATTGCCTTTTCGTACTCAGATCTTAATTCCAGTAATTGTTTGAGATCAGGGCTGGACTGGCTGTAGTGGGCATTGGGCTTTTCCCAGGGAGGCTGGAAGGGTAGGGGCTGGTTTTGTTACTGGGGGCTAGTTTTGCAGCAGTGCGGAAATACTGGCCCCCAGTGACAAAAGAAGCAATGTTTCACATTTACGCCCCCCCCCCCCCCCGTTGGTCAGACAAAACTGCCATGGCTGCTTTACGTTCCCACTTTCCCTGTTTTAGATGCTTTCCCCCCACCCCCCCCCCCCTTGCCTGAGTGGCATTAAGGGTTCTGGCTGCCCTATTCAATTTCTGGATTAATTGCCCGAACATTGGTGTTTTTCTGCCCCAATGGTGTCTATAGGCTATATTTTTGATGATTTACTTAAATCTTCTTCTGACAGCTGTCTCTGGCTCTGCTCCATGGTGAATTGCCATTCGGAAGTCCAATACTCAGTAAGGTGGTACTCTCTCAGTTTATAAATTTGCTTCCTTGCGACAGCTTTTTTTCGTTCAGGCTATATGGCTATAAAGTTCAAAACACGTGTCATTTCTGGGTAATTCTAAAATTATTTCTGTTTTTCACGTATTGAAGCTCTTACAAGGGACGCTGTCATCATGCGGTTTATGGAGCAGCAGGACTGAACATGCAGGAAATGAACAAGGTGATTAATTTGATTTTCAGACGAAAACAGGAGTAGAAAGAAATAATCAGTGTGGATTTTGCCACTAGTTCTGAGTCACTTCTTATCTAGAGCTGATTCATAAACCGGCAAAGACTTTTTACAAGGACAAAAACTCAGTAGAAATCTTTCATGTGGGAAACGGTTTGGAAGCCTCTTGCAAACGCTCCCCTCAGGACTTTGTGCTGCGCCTGCGGTGTTAGCAAATCGCGTTCAGGTTCATCCACCAATCTCCATTTAGGTAGCTATAGGATAGACGTTGGTAAATGTATTGGGCAATATTGGTGCTGCGACGAAAAGAGTGCAAATATATATCCTGTACCATATTTCTTTTTTTACAATAAGAAGGAGCAAATCTGTTTTGACGCCTTACAATACTACATAAAAATCTTTGCACCAGGGCAAAATGAAATTGAAAATTTTTCTCGCAAAACTTTGAGCAGTTGAAAAATATAACACTAAACAAAGGCTGTGAAGTACCTCTCACTTTTTATTATGACAAGTGCATGAATTAGTTGCAAATTAATATAGCGCCCTTTAAGAAAAATAGGTGGTCATTGTAAGCAATGATCTTTGAGAAAGTGGCATTTGCTAAATGCATTGAGAATGCACTGCATCCAAGTCAAGTAGTGCAAATATTGTTCACGGATGTGAAGCGGCCTCAAGAATCCGATAGGTTCCCGAATAGCTCACTTTCCTTGTCCCAGAACCATAGAGACAACGAAATACCCTCTTTCTCCATTTCCCGAGTTCCTTTACTTTGCGATTTGTTTTTGACTCCATACATTGCACTGAGTAGTGCAGTATCCACTCATATCTAAATGTCGCCAAATCGGAAAGATGATTTATGAGTCTTGCCTCCATCAATAGATCCAAACTCACAACGGCATGACGAGCATGGTAAGAGCGGTAGGGCCGTGTTGTGGGGGAAGCGGATTCCGCAGACGACCATGAGGGAAAATTAAATAAATAATTAATTTTCCCTTGTCTCGTCTGTCGAACTCCCCCCGCCCCCCGCCCCCCACTGCCTCACTGCTCTTAGCTGCACGAGCTGCTGTATGATGTATCTGTGTGTCACCTTTCCACCTAAGATCCAATCTCAAAATAAAGTCTTAGTAAGGCACATTCTCAATTTGCCAACAACTAATTTTTGTATTACATTCACTTTTGACAACTATATCAGGATCAGATAAGATATGAAAGTGCGACCTAAGAGCAGGGACATCAGAAGTACTAATAGGTTATTTTGTTATCCATTTTCTGACTAGGAGAAGCTAGATAGTTCAAACAATTTAAGAGTAAATTTGTGTTTTGCAGGACAATGTGCTATCTTTTCATTGATACTTTCAAAAGTGACTTCCTCTACCCATGACTGCCTCAATTTTGCCTATTGCATTGTGGGCTTTGTAGTTTATAATCGGTTTTAGCTGCCCGTGAAGGGCTCATTTTGCCTTGTTTGGTGGGTTTTGCTGTGTATAACCTGCAGTTCTAGCTGCCTGTGAAGGGCTCAATTTGCCTTGTTTGTTTGGTGGGTTTTGCTGTGTATAATCTGTGTTTTAACCTGCCCATGACTGCTTTACTTTTCCCTCCTGGTTTCTCCCCTAATCTGTGCTCAGACCTGTGCGTAAGCAATCCACCCCAGCTCCCTTTTGCATTAGCAGTTGAGTAAATCCTGCTTATAAAAAAAAAGGAGACAGAGAGACATTTTATACTTCAGAGACTAAGCAGAGTGTACTCTGAGACTGCAGTAATCAGCACTTAGAGTTTAAATTGTGTTTAGAAAGTGAATGTAGCACTCGTTTCTTGGCTAGGAGAGTGTGTTGTTTAAGTGTGGGAAAAGCATTATTGTTAGAGGCCTGATTTAGGCCCTAACCTGCAGCACTCCAGAGTGTGGATTGAGCCTGTCTGTCTCCAACGAGATTCTGAATAAAGGAGTATCTCCCAGCCCCCTGCCCACCAGCCTGAGCTTGAGATTCCACGCACCTTAAATATGCTGCTATTGGATGTTACATCTATGCAATGATTGGTGGCTGTATCTGGTGTTACTATTGGTCCTAGGGTTAGTGTTTTGACTGGCTTATAGGTTTAGGGTTGTGATTGGTTCCTGGGTCAGTGTCTTAATTGGACATAGAGCGTAGAGTTAGAGTTCTGATTGGTGGCTTGATGTAGGGTTTCTGATTGGTTACTGGGGTTGGAGTTTCTATTGGATGTAGGGCTTAGGGTTTTGTGTTTGATTGGATGCTAGGACCAGGGCTGTGATTGGCTGTAAGGGACTGGTCTCCTATGGGTCCTAGGGCTTAGGGTTAGTGTTCTGACAGGTTAGGGTTAGGGCTATGGTTCCCATTGGGCAAAGGGCTCACCTGACCACGAGGGCTATTTAAGGTCAGGCCATCTCAGCCCGGGCATCCAGGTTAAGGGCGGAGAGGACAAGGGCTGCTGCCTGTTTGAGACTGTGATGTACCACAAAAAATCGAACTAAAGGACTATACCTACCAATAGTCCCAATACCATTACCAAATAATCAGTCAGTTGGCAGTGAAGAAGGTTCAATCATTTATAAAACAAAATACTCTATAGAGGAGCCTCTCCGAACCTCACCCATCAGGTGCGCCGAGAAGACTGTTGGCTCGTATTCAAACATGAGGTTATATACTTTTCGGTTCAACACATATAATCACTGTAAAAAGGAAAAACACCAGTTGGCCCTCGAGTTCCAAGGAAGGACCATATATGGTACACATCTGAGCAGTACAAAGGCTTGACTATCTATTACTGATGAGGTCAGAAGGGGTGACTCCCTTTCATCTTGGTGCCTGGGAGTGTAGACACGGCGCCTCCAGGAATGCGCTTATCACCCCCAAAGCCAGATGCGACCTTGAGTCTTAGAACAGTCGAGTAAACAGCCTACCTTCAGCTGCTTCCAGTAACTCAATGAAATGGGGCCTGACAACTGCACGTGATCAACACGTGATCACGGTCCGTGCTCGAGCATATGATCAGAAGATGGCATCTGTATGATTCTCGGCCTACTCTTATAGCAATAGATATACAGGGAGGAAATAAACGAGTTTCCTCCAAGCAAAAGCATATATATCAACCAGGGAGTGTACGTATAGATGCATCATGCTAACATAATATAGGTCCGATACTCCTTATATACGGGAAATCTACTTTTTATCCCTCAGAATGGCCCTTTTAGCATGATGTAGCTAACTAAAACAGTTCAGTCTCCAAATATTCCCTCATCAATCTGCATTAGGTCCTTGAGCTCCTGCTGAACTAGCTGAGCTTTCACTGCTGCTGGGGATGGACCAGACACAGAGGAAGTGAGTCTTGTTACGCAATAAGAGCAACATGCAGGACCACATTGTACACAAACACAACAAGTGAATATGATACTGGCTATACCTGCCAGCACCATCAAAACTTTCCATCCCCAAGTAGACAGCAACCCCTGAACCAACCAGAGAGAGACCACGTACCAGTTTCTACATGTATCTCGAAAGCTAAACGATGTAACTTCTGTATAGCCAAATAAACGGAGGGGGCGGAGTCAGGAATATAAACACAGCAAGAGCTGCCGATCACACGGCATGCTCCTCCTCGATCTGCCAAGATAATGTTCAAAACCATACGGTTTTGAAGCGAAACGAGTCTGGTCGCCAGTAGCTCTGTTATATTGGTCAGTATTCCTGCAGTAGTGTTAATTACCCCTTCAACTACTCTAGACAAATGTCGTACTTCTTGGCTAGTAATCATAGGCCCCCAAAAGGGGAACACTCCTTTCATAATGTCGATGAAATGCTGCGATGGATTATCAGTCTGATCTATATCGGTGGTATCTATCACCCTTTTATTTCTCCTAATAAGCACGCTACGTTTATCTAGTCGGTGATACTTGTAATAGTTAGAAGGTGCAATATAAACTGGAGGGTACAGGAAGGACAGGTAGCAACGTTCAGTCCAACCTCCTGGAAGCCAAGTATAGGCACTTTCTCCGCAAACAAAATATACATTAGGAGGGGTTAACAACGGGGGGCTGCTAAGGGTACACAACTGATAAGTGTAATTACATCGGCTTTCTCCTACTGATATGTACCCTACCCCTTGAACACAAAACATAGAGGTACTATTTAATACAGGCACTGGAATAGCCCTATCTTCAGTAACATTACGGTCCTGAAAGTGTCAATAATATTGGGTGAAATTGAATTCAACAAAGTCCGAAATTTCATTTTTCAGCCAAGTGGTATTTTCATGCGTTATATACATATTCATACAGGCATTCGGATCTAAGGTCCATTATTCCCATCGGGGTTGAATCCTTGATGAACCTCAATATATGCTAAAATCATTTCATAATCTCTCTCTGAAAACCTACGAGCGTCCACAACATAATGCATATACATCATAGAAAGCAATTTGAACCAAGCCTTGCAACTCCCCAAATAAGACAAAGGTAGGGATATAAATAAGTCGTGCTTGTGCATAACAGATGGCAAAAGACCACAAACCCAACAATTTGTAGTATTGGTGGCACTGTGTGCTTGATGAAGCATTTCAAGGAATGCATTTTTCACATAGGTCTGACGATGCCTTTCCTTATGAGGGGCTAAAGTATGAAACACATGTTCCGGAGATTTGTTTCTAAAACAGTGTGCATAGGGTGGCGAAATTCTAAATATATGAATACACCCAGTAATATAATTAGCAATATTGCTATAGTAGCTATAAATGCAATTTTAACACAATTGGTCCAACTAGAAAAAACAGGCATATATGTAGGGAAATAGCATGGTACAAAAGGGCGTTCCTCTTCAGGAACAAAACGAGCAAAGGGATACATGCTAACTAAAAGTCCAACAATAAACTAGGGTAATGCAGTCCAACCTGCCAGAGGGTACTTCTTTCCTGTGTCCGTTTAGAGCCTCACAGGCAGGCTCCTATTGTTCATCACAGATAATTCCAAAACAGACTTCTCACGTTGGAGTTATGTTCTCACACAACCTTTGAAGAAAACACAACCTGGGCTCCTTTGAACATGAAATTCAGTCTTTCTTTCTGAACAGAGCAAACAAATGTTCAAGGCTCTCAGCGCGTTCAGTCCAGTGTCTCGCTCAGTACACCAGAAGCGTATCTAACAGATATTCAGAGCACAGGTCTGTACCCTATCACTCAAGTCTCTCCCTATCTCCTAATATGTTCACCTAGTGTATCGTGCTGTTTCCTGGGTCGCAGGTTGTATCGAGTATGGCCAGGCACTTCTTGATCATAGAACAAAACAGAGGATGAGGAATCCGGTGAAACAGGGGTACTGCGAGCCTCTTGGTTAGCTGTAGGAACAACATAATCTGGGCCGATCAATTGTGCTGATGGCAGAGCCCCTTCTGAGCCCAATGCACCTTCTCCTTGCCCTTCTCCAATTACCTGGGCGTCAGAAAAAGGGATGAATCGAGGAAATCGCTCACTTTCCTGAGTCAGAACCCTGTCCTGGATTCGCTGATCATATGGAAGCGGGAGGTGTAATTTTTTCAGATGTTACACATGAATCCAGTGTCGCTTGCCGTTCACTTTTACCGCCGTCCGCGTGGCCAACAAGACTTGAAAGGGTTCAGACCAACGAGGATCCAAGCTGGATTTTCGCTGATAGTTATGGACCAGAACCCACTGCCCTGGTTCCAAGTAG
Organism: Triturus cristatus; assembly: GCF_964204655.1. Lineage (NCBI taxonomy): Eukaryota > Metazoa > Chordata > Amphibia > Caudata > Salamandridae > Triturus > Triturus cristatus. The sequence goes on along the minus strand of NC_140579.1, from coordinate 561,559,845 downwards.
GGGTGGGCGGAATTTGCGAAATTCACTTTCGCAAATTATTGCGAAAATGTTAAAAATCTCCGCAAATACGCGGAAATATCGCGAAGATGCGAAAAAATTTTCCCACCCGTTCGCGGTATTTTCTGGTCACGGCTCGCCAACTTACCCATGCAGTTGCTCGCAGGCGCGGCCATCTTGTTTTCACTTGTCTCGCGGTGCATGATCGCGAGAGGAAAGACGTGATCGTGCGACGCATGACGTTACTGCGGGCGCGAACTGTCGCGAGACAGCGTAAATGGCTACCAACAATCCAACATCTCGTGGAGAACGCGACCGGATCGGGAAAACTTGTCGGCGAGCGCGGGGATTCAGGTAAGGCGATCGCGCGCACGCGAGAATGTATTATTTTACAGCGCGAGCAAGAAACAAATTATCGCTAAGCTGCGGAATGCGGAAATTTTGACATTTTCACGCTTTCCGCGGAACCCGAAAATGCCAAATTATCGCAATTTCCATGAACGGAACGGAATTTTGACCCAGGCCTAGTTCCAAGCGATGTCCAGGACCCTCCGGCCGGGGCTGCGAACTGCTGAAACCTGTTGATGAATGGAACGATGATCTTTAATCAAAGCATACAAATAGTCTGTCAGCATAGGGTACTCTATATCATGGAACGTTCTGGGTCTCGGGACTCCCCAAACATTAGCAGGGCGACCGAAAATGACCTCATACGGAGACAAACCAGAACGAGAATGTGGGGTAACTCGTATTGACATTAATGCCAGCGGCAGAGCATCTGGCCACTTTAATCCAGTACTTTCTTGAATTTTTGCTAATTTGAGCTTTAATATCCCATTATACTTCTCGACCAACCCAGCGGACTGGGGGTGTCGAGCCGCATGGAATTTCTGTTTAATCTGTAGTCCATTACACATATGTGGGATAAGTTCTGCATTAAAATGACTTCTGTTGTCACTCCAAATCACATGGGGCAATCCGTAGCGAGGGAAATACTCCTTTACCAACGCCTTTGCCGTTGCCAAAGCAGTGTTTTCTTTGGTCGGGAAGGCTTCCACCCATTTACTGAAAGCGCATACCACGACCAGAACATGCTTCAAATTGTTAACGCGCTCCAGCTGGATATAATCCATTTGAAGCACTTCAAAAGACAAAGATGGTGGTGCAAAGTTTCCACTCAGAACAGGCTCCCTGCCCCCTGGATTATGTCGTAAGCAAACCATGCAATATTGTACCAAATGAGCAGCGGTCCTAGAAATATTGGGATTGTACCATACAGGATCTAATAATGCACAAATACCTTTCACTCCAATATGAGCTGAACCATGTGCCATTGTCACCACCGCATTCACTAATGCATTAGGCAGCAGCCACCGCTGCCTCTCTGTCAGATCAATCCAACAACCATCTGCATCTAATCTCCCAATTCACTCTTTCCAGTGAGCCAGTTCAATAGGGGTAGCTTCTTTCTGTATTTCTAGGACACTCTCCATGGTATTATTAAACCTCTCTGTTTCAGCCACCCACCTAGCAGAGCTAGTCACAAACATTGAGGTCAATTTGGATTTTGCAGTTTCCTTAACTACTTGATTGGCAAAAGCATTACACTCGCCTACTGCATCAACCACTGCCTTGTGTGCACTACATTTGACTACAGCCACTATTTCTGGTAACGTCAATGCTGTCAGTAATCGTAAAATCAAGGGGCCATGCTGTATTCGCTGACTATGAGAAGTAAGAAAACCTCTTTCTGCCGAAAGTCGGCCAAAACTATGAGCCACGCCAAAGGCGTACTGGCAGTCGGTGTAAATATTTACTCTCAGTCCTTCACTTAACTCCTGGCCCGAAACAATGCCACTAATTCAGCCGCCTGTGCTGACTGATAGGGTACTCGAGAAGCCTTAACTATAGTGTGAAGAGTAGTTATCGCATATGCAGCAGTTTTTGTGCCATCTGGTAACTTGAAACAAGAGCCATCGACATACAACTCCCCTTGAGGGTCAGATAGAGAAGTGTCAGTCAGGTCTACCCATTCTTTCGTTTCTTCCTCAGTCCGAAATATACAATCATGAACATCATTGTTCTTTTCATTCGAAGGGAGGGGTAGTAACGTAGCAGGGTTCAGAGTGGCACATCGTTTAATCGTAATGTGTGGAGCAAATAAGGTCAATTCGTATCCGGTAAGACGCGCACTCGTAAGGTGCTGGGTCTTCGTTTTGTTCAATAATGTATCCACAGCGTGCGGTACCAGCACTGTGAGGTCAATGTTCAGAACAAGCCCTTTCGACTGTCGAATAGCCACCGCAACCGCAGCATTAGCTCTTAAACAGCTAGGGAGTGCTCTGGCAACGTTATCCAACACTGCCGAGAAATAATCACAAGGTCTCTGCTTACCACCAAATCCTTGTGTTAACACTGAAAGCGAACAACCATCCACCTCGTGTACGTAAAGCACAAAAGGTTTGCGGTAGTCAGGAGTACCAAGAACAGGTGCAGAACAAAGTGCAGATTTCAAAGAGTCAAAAGCATCTTGACAAGTATCAGTCCAGGGTAAAGGTTCATGCACATCTTTAGTGGTTAAGTACAGAAGAGGTTTAGTAAGAAGGTAAAAATTAGGGATCCATTGTCGACAGTAAGAAGTTATGCTGAGAAATGCACGAACATCATGCTGAGTACGAGGTACAGACATAATAAAAATGGTAGTCACACGCTCAGGGGTTAGTCTCCTCCCCTCCTTCAACAGTAGATGACCGAGATAGGTCACCTCCTGTCGACAATATTGAAATTTAGAAAGGGATACTTTATTGCCATTAGCAGCCAAATGAGACAATAATTGTACAGTGGCCTTCTTACAACCTTCCTCGGTATCAGAGGCCACTAACAAATCATCTACGTATTGCAAAAGCACATTACCAGGGGGCAAGACCAAATCATCCAACAATGTTTTCAAAGCTTGGCTATAAATACTAGGACTCTCTGTGTACCCCCGGGGAGCAAGACAGAACCGGAAACTGCGACCAGATAATGAGAAGCCAAAAATATGGCGGCTATCAGGATGAATCGGATTGCTAAAGAAAGCATTTTTTAAATCAATCACAGAGAAATATTTAGCAGTAGAAGGAATCATAGTGAGAATAGTAGTGATGTCTGAAACCACAGGCTATTGGGGCACCACTATTTTATTAATTTCGCGCAAATCAATCACAAAATGATAGGTATCAGCATAGTCTGGATCGCTTCCAACAGGGGCCTTTTTTAAGATAGGCAAAATGGGGCTGTTGCACACATTAGCAGCTGTCTCTTCCACCACACCCTTTTTTACCAAATCTTGTATGATGGAGAGCAAAGCCTTCTCGCCAGCCGGACAAATTTTGTACTGAGGTATACGAGGAAGCCGAGAATTTTGCTTCAAAGTAATAGAAACGGGCGGAATCTTTAATAATACTACATCTGTGTCACCAGTGGCCCACAATGTTGCTGGAATAGCGGCAAACTCAGGAGGGAGGGTTTAATTTTTAGTGAAGCCCTGCAAAGTATGTTTCTCAAGGGAATTAATTGTCAAGTAAACACCATCAGGTGAACAATTAATCTTAGCATGTAATTTCTTCAACAAATCCAAGCCCAATAAATTTTCGCCACAATGGGAAGTCAAAAGAAACGGGGAGTCTATCGTAACAGGACCAATTGTAAAAGGAATAGGTTTGGAGATGGAGCTCACCACCGGAATTCCCGAGAATCCTACCAAAACATTATTGTGCCCGGACAGAGCAGCCCCTGGGACCAGGGAACGAGAAATAGAACTATTCATTGCACCCATATCAACTAAAAACTTTTTAGATGTCCCCATCAAATGTGCCTCTACATAAGGTCCTTGCTGATCAACGGGTACTGACACCTGGCCCTCCCTCTGTCCATGGCTATCCTATGTATAGGCATACCCTTCGATCGCATCCATTGCACACTCATTATAAAACTACCAACCTCTTGGATTATCAAAATAATTATTTTCTTGTCCAACTTGCGTCGCCTCTTCTCGTCTCATGTCACTGCGATCCACACTTCCCCGACCTCTTCATCTACCTCTCATAGCCCCGCTCTGGTTTGTCAACAACGGACACTGAGATCGCCAATGCCCTTCCTCCTTACAATAAGCACACTGATTTATTCCCAAAACAACAGCCGGCCCTCTGCCTCTTCCAGTTCCCGCCCCCCTCAGAATGAACCCTCTACCGCCTCTCTCTCTGCCTCGTCCTTGAACAACTTGTTGCATCAACACCCGTGTTTTAAGATCCCTCGTTTTGTTTTTCGTCTTATCCTTACTCTCATTTTCTCTGTGTTCGTAATACTGGGCCATACTCAATATTACAGAGGGCGTGGAAGTGGTCCAGGTACTTTCAGCGGCTTGTAACCGTGCAGAGACTTCTGGTAACAAATTGGTCACAACGATTAACAAATAATCGTATACCGCCTTCCAACGATAAATCCTGTCCACTAAAATCAATGAATACGCCCTCAAATCTCGTAAAAAAATCAGAAACACTTTCATCTTTCTTCTGTTTACATGCAGTCAATTTGTCCCAATCCACTTTACGAGGTGGAATTAAGGAATGCATGTAAGTGATATTACGGCCAGGTAATGCCAATAATTCAATATTCGGCTTATTTCCGGGCTTATGATCCTTGTCTTATTCTTTTATCTGTTCCCATGTTCCGCCTAATTCTTGAGCATGGTCCTGGTCATGCACCTGACGCCATACGTCAACAGGAACTAATAATGCGAAAAATAGCTCTATGTCAGCTAAAGTCAAAATGGCCGAAGAGGCCGCTTCTGTGAGTTCTTTATAATAAGCCGTGGGATTCTTACGGGGGTCAGGTAATTGTGATTTTAGCGAGAGGACTTCACTCCTCTTCCAGGGGGTGTAAACCCATTGCTCCTGCACTCGAGCCTCTACACGAGGTCTAGTCACCACACCGTGGTCATCTTTTAGTTCCGGTATTTCAGGATGAAAGATAGGATGAACTTCTCGCATAGGATGCTGAGTGTCCCACGAGCGACACTTTTGATGCATCCGTTCTCGATAATTTAATAAAACCTCCACATTTCTATACACTTCATCGGGGCTAACTTCGGACTTATGAGCCCTGTCCCGGATGTCATACATCACTTGGGGGGCCATCCCTCCTGGAAAACACTGTTCCCAGAGAGTAATAATACATGCAGCCATGTGTTTCAAGGCATGTTGCTGCATAACAGGCTCATAGTCTTGAAGCGTGCTCCATATATCAGTTATAGTGTAAATAGTCTGTCGCATCCACTGGGATGACTGATCCTCATTTATCTGTTTCTCATTCTGTCCTACAGCCAAACGGGTAAACAACTTCCGTGCGTCAAAATCCCCTGGAGCACGAAATGGAGTCGAAACAGCTGAAGATGGGGTCGTGCTCACAGAAAGGGAAGCCCACACAGAGGTGGGGGGAGACAAAACAGCTGTGGACATAACGGAAGGCGGCAGGGTAACAGGCCATAAAGTAGCCATCTCAGACACTGAGGGAGACAAAACAGAGGACGTTCCCGGAGAGGCAAGGGATGAGGAAACAACAGGGGCGGAAGCTGAAGGGGCCTATACTAGAGTCGGGGTAACAACGGGATATATACGCTGTGGAGCATAAGGTGGAGGTGGACGAGTATCCAATAAATCCTCTATCTCATCTTCCGCTTCAGTCCTAGCCACATAGGTCTTATCCACTTGCAATCTAAATTGTCTGTCCGTACAATCAATCCCCTGTTCAGTTCGTGCTTTATCATAAGCTATAGCTTTCTGCGTAATCGTCTGATTTCCTTTCAACCTACATACTTTCTCCTCCCGCATACGTCTACGCTTTGCTTCCTTCTGCCACAGGCTTAAGGAGTCAAACATTGCCTGTCGACTACGTTTAGAAAATAATCGATCTTGCAACCAATTTATCTTTTTCTCATCAAAAGACCCGGTTAAGGGCCATTTTAATTCCACGTTATCTTTAGTATATTTATGCCATAGTGTATTAAACAAGAGAGGTGTAATGCCATGTTTTACATACATATCATAGCTTGGGCTGCCCTCAGGCGGGGCAGGTTGACTTTCAGCCAAACGCGTATCATTAGGGCGGCAACAACATCCAAAACAACTCAATTTGCTAAAACACGGCATACTGGCACATGCATCAAGCAAAAATCACCTCGCAAAAATACCGAATCGCTAAAATCTCCCGTTAGCGAGTGGAAAACAACGAATCCCAATGCATCAACACCAATAGCGAAAAAATAAAGAATCGCAAAAAAAATCCCCGTTACAATAAAGAATCGCAAAAAACTTCCCCGTTAAAATAAAGAATCGCAAAATGAAGATTCGGAAATACCGAAATTACAAATGGCGCCGGGGATTAGCTAATCGCAAATAAGGAATCGCTAATGAATGCATCAAAAGTCGCAAATACCGAAAATCTCAAAAATCGCTATTTAGCATGAGCAGATTAAGGGGAATCAGAACCAGGAGGTAAAGTTGCAGAAAAAATAAAAAAATCCTAGAAAAAATCACAAGTGATCCACAGATGCAATCAATCAGAAAGCCATACAAATTGGGCCTGGAGACCCTGTTTCCTTTCACAAAATGGCAGCCCTCTACGTGCTTGCAAGGAGGATGAGAATAAATGCTGCAGCACAGTGCAGGAGAAGGATCCAGGAGAGAGTATTCAGAGTGCGCATTACATTGCTTGGCCAAAATGAGGATGAGGTATACGACAAGTACCGTCTCAATCGTGCAATGATAATGCGCCTAATTGCTGACCTGGAACCACTACTGCAGCACCAGACACGTCGGATCAATGCCATTCCTGCGCATGTCCAGGTCCTATGCAGCCTGCACCTACTGGCATCTGGAAGTTTCCAGGGGGTCATAGCGGTATCACGCTTCTTCCGTAAATTCATTGATGCCATGCTGACAATGATACATACCCACATCAGCTTCCCCACAACCCCACAGCAGATGGACCACACCAAACAGGAATTCTACCAGGTGGCCCAATTCCCCCATGTCATAGGATGCATTGACTGCACGCATGTCCCCATCTGTCCACCCTCAGCCAACGAGTACATCTTCCGTAACAGGAAGTCCTATCACTCCATCAACGTGCAGGTCGTGTGCGATGCCAAGCACATCATCACGGACATAGTGGCACAATTTCCAGGGAGCACACACGACTCCTATATATTCAGACACAGTGGCATCCACAGGCGTCTGCTCAATGGAGAATTCGGAGAGGGACTCCTGCTTGGTACGTAAACATACCTATTCATAACATCTGTATCACACATGTATCATCATGACTGACGCTAAGCCTTTGCTTCCATCCTGTAGGTGACAGTGCATACGCCCTGCGGGAATATATCCTCACCCCCTACATCAACCCAGCAACACCACAGGAGCAACGCTACAACACGGCCCACATAAGCACCAGAAATGTGATAGAGAGGACATTCGGGATCCTGAAGAGTCGCTTCCGGATCTTGCATAAGACTGGTGGTGCTTTGCAATATAAACCAGACACCTGCTGCAGGATTGTAGCAGTATGTGCCATGCTGCACAACATTGCAACCAGAAGGGGGATACCCATAGAGGTGGACAGGAATGACGACTCCCGGGATGATCAACCACCCGCACAACACCGACAGTCACACGTTCCAAAAACAGCTGAAGGTCAAAGGAGGCGGACATACATCACACAACATCATTTCAGAGCCAGGTAATAAGGAGCCATTACGATATCATTAGGAGTGCTACTGTTTACTTCACATGTGCACTTATGTAGGTAATGTCACACTGACATGCAAATGAGAGCTCCCCCACACATTGTGGGCAAAAACATGACCGTTGGCTTCACGGGAGTGCAAATGCAAAATTAAAGTGGGCCATGGTTACCCCACCATGGTCAGGGATGCAGGACTAGTGGCGCTTCCCACGAACACCCAGCCTCCTATCGCGTGTCTCCTCCACCTCACCACGCTGTGTCTCTGTGGCTGTGGAGCAGCGCAAACTGCGCCTCCTGGTGCAGGTCTCCAGCACCGACACGCTGCTCACACTGGATGCAGCCTCACTGCCATCCTCCCCTCCCAAGTTGCTGCCACTGAATGTCCCTGACTGCAAGTGTTCCACTGCAGTGGTCACCTGGCCTAAGGCCTTCGCCACGTCACCACAGTAATGTCCGAGGTCCACCTGCAGTGAGACGGAGCAGCGGGACAACACAGCAGTGCTGTTGCAGAGCTTCGTGATAGCCCTGGTCGATGCTGTGGAACGGAGCAAGTTCTGCCGATGCCTCCGGCGCTCGCTGTGTTGTCCTGCTCGGATGGCACGGGTGAGCTCCTGGAGGTTCTGACTAATGTCCCTATTGCCCTCTGCCACAACTGTGGTCATGTGCCGCACAGCGTCAGAGTGCACATATGTTTGGCGAGTCGTGAAATATTGAGGTTCATTGTCTCCATGTGTCTCCCCTGCAGGCGCTGAACACGCAGCATCTGGGACTCGAATCTACCATAAATGTTCCTTGCCTGGTCGGCTCCCTCGGCAGTACTGCGCATGGACCTGCGCCGCTGCGTGACTCTGCCACGTGCTGGTGGTGGTGCTGGCGGTGTGACACCTGTATGACTTTGCCCACTTGTGGGTGCAGGACTCGGGCATGCATCCATCACCTGCAGGGAGGGGACATGTGCCCTGCGTCTTGGTGGTTTTGTCGCTGGTGTTGGTGGTGGTGGTGGTGGTATTGTCGCTGGTGTTGGTGGTGGTGGTATTGTTGCTGGTGGTGGTGGGGATTGACCTTCCTGCGGAGTGTCGCCATCGGAATCTGCCGGTGTTTCAGAGATGATGAGGTGCTCACCATCATCTGAATCCCCAGGAGATGCATCTGTATATGAAACAGTGCATTGTTAGTTTATTTTGTGACTACATCTGTTTGTCATTCTGCATTTATGTCCTACAATGAATTACATGATTTGACTCTCTGTTGGCCCTGTACTGCTGATCTCATTTATTTCGCTTTTGTGACTATACATGCAAACTTTGCTGACATGACTACGACTCCCATGATGCAATACTGATGTGAGGGCATATGTGTTATGCACTTCTGCCTGCACACTGTGATTGACCTGGGGGGATGGGGATGGGTATACGATATGCAGCGTATGGGCGCAGGCATGCATCTTGCCTTGTTCTGTGGTGGCTGCGCCGGAGGTGTCCATCTGCGTTACTCTGACGACCGCCTCTGGCTCAATGGTCCCCTCGACGAGCTCCTCCAGGGCAGTGTTTGCAGATTCTGTGGATGGCCCCCCTCCTGTGCCAGCTGCCTCCTTGACCCTCTCAGCAATTCTTTCCTTTGCCCTCTTCCTGAGGTCATACCACCTCTTCTTTAGGTCGTCGATGCTGCAGTGCGTCACTCCCACAGCATTCACCCTCTCCCTGATGCGAAGCCAAATTTTCCTCTTCTCAGCTTCGGGCACCTTGAGTGACAGCTTGCCAAACAGCTTGTCATGCTTGCTGCTCACCCCCTCGATCAAGTGCTCAAGTTCCCTGTCAGAGAACTTTCTCTTCCTCTTCCTGGGCATGTCTGCAGTGGCTGGTGCATCCTTGTCCATCCTGGATGAAGGTAGGGTGGATGGTTTCAGTGGGTGAATTCTCTTGCCTAAGCCTGTGTGCTCTGCCTCCTCCTGTGAGCTCCTCAGGGCAGTGAATGAGGGTGGGGCTGGTTGACTTCCTGGTTGTGATGTCATCAGCCCGCTTCTGGAGCGACCCGTTTTTAGCGAATTCGCTATTACCGAACTCGCTAATACCGAATTCGGTAATACCGATTGATTATTCGGTAAATATTAGCGATTTTTAAGGATTCGCTGAGATTTACCGAATCGGTTCATGCATTCCGAAATGCGATTCCTTAATACCGATTCTTTATTTCTCGCTATTTAGGATTCGCTTTTCGGGATGTTGATGCATGTGCACCAATGTCGTCACGCGTTCCTCATTCAATCATAAAATAAACTTCCAAACATGGCCATGATCAAACATTCGCAAAACATACAACCTCACGCTCATTCAAACATACACAAAACAATAATACATATATCCATACAAAAATATTCAAAAAAAGGACGTCTCTTCAAACAAAGAACAGCGCTCGTCGACTCCTGTTCGTGGAGAATCAATCAAATTCAGATTCCAAGTCCGACATATACCAAAATCAAGCAGTCCAAAGACTACCAAGAGACCGTCGGACAGGTATAACCACAGACCGACCTACAGACCATCCCGCAGCCTTCCTGGTTCACTCTTGGGACTATTCTGACTAAGCCGGCTTCATTAGCACCGCTTCAGATGTGTTCCCAAGGCTACCCAGGTACAGTCAGAGACTTTTCCAAGAGCAGTCCGGCCGGGCGCGCACCACATGTGCCACACCGGGCGTCCGATCGTCGTCTCTATTGTTTACAAAAAAGTCCGTGGAGCATCTACACGTGCAGCCACCATCATGCTGCCCCGTCAGACCCCCAAGATTCTCCGTGGTACACTGACCACCAAATAATTACACAGTTAACTGCTTCAAAAGCACTGCTCAACAGTGCATGCCAAGAACATTAAAACAATTCCACTCACCTGGTGCACACAGGCGCAATTGTGTGTTCTCCACTGCCAACTCCTGAGGACCAACACGGTCAGCTCCTGGGTTACGCCCGTAGGACTCCGGTGAAGGGTCACTAGCATCTGAGGACACTCTGATCGTGAGAGCGGAGTAAGTTCATGCCAAAAATGGCTAAATTTCGAAAGGATCCTTTTTCCGTCCACCCGCTCGACCAGAATTACCCCTTGTCCTTACCACCCGTTTACGGGGAGGACGACCCAGTCACGGAGTCCCACCAGAGTCGCCAACTGATGTACCACAAAAAATCGAACTAAAGGACTATACCTACCAATAGTCCCAATACCATTACCAAATAATCAGTCAGTTGGCAGTGAAGAAGGTTCAATCATTTATTAAACAAAATACTCTATAGAGGAGCCTCTCCGAACCTCACCCATCAGGTGCGCCAAGAAGACTGTTGGCTCGTATTCAAACATGAGGTTATATACTTTTCGGTTCAACACATATAATCACTGTAAAAAGGAAAAACACCAGTTGGCCCTCGAGCTCCAAGAAAGAAACATATATGGTACACATCAGACCAGTACAAAGGTTTGAATATCTATCACTGATGAGGTCAGGAGGGGTGACTCCCTTTCGTCTTGGTGCCTGGGAGTGTAGACACGGCGCCTCCAGGAATGCGCTTCTCACACCCAAAGCCAGATGCGACATTGAGTCTTAGAACAGTCGAGTAAACAGCCTACCTTCAGCTGCTACAAGTAACTCAATTGAACTGGGGCCTGACAATTGGACGTGATCAACACGTGATCACGGCCCGTGCTCGAGGATATGATTAGAAGATGGCGTCTGTATGGTTCTCGGCCTACTCTTATAGCAATAGATATACAGGGAGGAAATAAACGAGTTTCCTCCAAGCAAAAGCATATATATCAACCAGGGAGTGTACGTATAGATGCATCAAGCTAACATAATATAGGTCCGATACTCCTTATATACGGGAAATCTACTTTTTATCCCTCAAATGGTTGGAACTAGGTCCAGAGATGCTGCCCAAATTTACAGTCACCAACACCTACCCTATCCCATCCACATCCACAACCAAAGTAACATACACACAGCAAATACACACCACTCATTTTCTACAAACGAACACTTCACAAAGTTGAATGCCTGAGCACCCACTTCAAAACTGTACAAACCACACCTATACACCCATCTAACCCAGCTACCACATATTTGCACCATCACATACAAACAACACACCACTCAATCCTATACCACTACCCAATCCACTCATCACAAACACAACACAAATTGACACCACATTTAACTTTATCCCACCCAGACACACACTCCCTGCTCTAATTTCTCCAAATACACCAATTTTTGTCAATAATATGCCTATACTCAGCCTGCAATCTCATCACACACCAACACCCTCCCCTTCTTTCTACCACAATAACTCAACCACACAACACTTACTCTCCTCTGTACCACACAAATTACTTTCCTCAGCAAACTAATCTAACACAAACACTCTTACCTCTAGTTCATCCCCTCTTAAACTCAACATACATTATATTCACAAACGCATCACCACCCTCTTTTTCCTTACAACTTCCACTCACCAACAATATTTTACATACAAATCCTTCTCAGAAAACAAATACATCAGCACCCCCTTTCACTACTCCTCTAAAAAACACAACACAACACACACCAGCACAACAAAACCTCTCATGCACAACATCTCATTATACTTTCCATCAGAAACTAGAAACATTCACCCACTACCACCTTCCAGACTACAAAAATGATACACACCATAAACAAACTCCAATGCCAAGCTTTCTCTCTTTCCCCACAGCTAACACATATACAGCAATACAGCAATTCTCTTTTAACCGCCTCTTATCCATTGGACAATTAAAAATCCTTACTGCATGACCCACATACTCCACCACCACCCCTAACTCGTACACCTTCCACCGATAAAGAGACCCAAACAAATTAAGCAACACACCAATCCTTCCAACTTCGATTTTCAATGTCTACTGCACAACAAGACTACACTACAAAAACAACATAGCTCACCAACTAACTCGTAAACACCATCTCCACCACCAACACACACAGACCCATCAAAATGCCTTCTTAGCCTGCTGGACGAGAAACACAATACCGAACTGCCACACTATTGCTATCCTCATACAGATAATAGCAGCACTAAGAACACACCTGCCACAAACCCACAAAATACTGCTCATTCTTCTACAAAACAAAGTCACACTATCACCAAAGCACATTCTCTAAACTGCCTACCAATAAATGCTTGATCATTCTAAAAACAAGCATCACATCTACAACCGTCTTACTGACACAAAACCTGACATACTCCTCATAACTGAATCATGGTTGGGAGATGATATGGCTCCAGTGTTTCATGAAGCCATTCCTCTAGGCTATCAAACTATCATGGAAAATTGCATAGGCAAAAGAGGTGGCCTAGCTGTATTACTAAATCTGACAACGTCTCCATACACGGTTGTGAGGCCCTCTTAACCAGATGCAACCCTACACCATCTTTCTCCTGTAACTTCCTGCTCTTTTACAGATCTCCAGCTAGCAATGAAACATTCCCAGACACACTTCTAGATACAGTTTTAAACCTTATAACACTACACTCCAACCTACACATTCGGGGTGACCTCAAAATTTGGTTTGACAAACCCAATATGCCCCATCCCAAAAAAAATCATCACTGGCCTAGACACACTGAACCTACATCAGATCGTCCACAAACCCACACACATTGATGGACACATTCTAGATGTCATTTTTACAAATACAGAACTAGTTACCTTTCAACCAATAACTCCACTCACATGGTCACACCACCATTTGCTTGCTTTCCAACATAAATGAATACAAAGTAACACACCTAAAACCACCACACCTGCATCCACCTATCGACCGTGGAACAAACTCAATTTTGAACACTTACAAATACAACTAACATCCAGTACAGATCTAGGTACAATTAATTCCATTCAAAAACTATATGAGTGACTGCAGGAAGCTTTTGATATCAGAATACCTCTAAAAATGACACAACAAAACAACAACAAAAACAGGCACCTTGGAGAAATACAGAGATAAATGAGATAAAACAGCTAATCCTTTGTTGGTTCTGGAATAGCATGTTACTTGCTGAAAAGCACTTCAACACCTTATCGGGGGTAGCAAGCGCTATATAAATGCAAATGTTTCCCTCTTCTATCCCTCCACTATCCTTCTCAATCCAAATAATAGGTTCACATAATGCACCGCTCAAAGCAATTTCATATTTTACTATACTGTTGTATCTTGACTCCAATGTTATTCTTGCTCTCTCTGTGGAACCTTGCTATGATGTCATCCTATAGAATGTTAGGAGTCAAATCTTCACAGTTGACTGGGCTGAGCAGCATGCTGGCTGCTCCTGGTGGGGGCTAGATCTGGTCTATTGTACCATCTTGAATAATACTACCTGAAACTCATCTTGCGTACCTGACTGAATCACCACAAGATTTTGGCGACGATCCTGAAGCGAACCTGCATCTGTCACCTCTTCAAGAACCTCAAGCAACTTTAAAAATACAGAACCTAATGCAACTCAAGTTGAGTTAAGCCAACTGGCATCCTGACCCCACTAGTGACCTCCCATCGGTCGCCCACATCAGTCTGCCAGTTGTTCCTGTGCATCTTAAGGAGCTGCCCTTACCGTTTTGGGTGTCTACTCCCCATCATCTCTACGCTGCTCTGCTGTGCCTTCTGCGTGGGGTGCTGCTTTGGAGGGGTGTCTTCACGCTGCTACTACCACTGTGTCCTCTTACATTGGGACTGTGCAACTCTCTAGTGGCAATCAGCATTTCAAGCCTACTTCTCAGCTGTGAAAGCGGTTTCATTCGTGAGCATATGCCCATGTTTGCATGGGCACTTCAACTAACTAGCCGAGCATCTTGTTATGTACGGGGCGGCACCTCTGGTCAGCCGATGCACTCACTTGGGAAAACGGGGACTGTGGCCGTGTGATTTCCGGTGAGTGTGTTACTTTATTTTGATTATTTCAATGCTCAAGCAGTTACCTCCCTATGACAGTTTAACCGCTGCCATTCAAACTGGCCCAGAAGCTCCCGTGTGCGCTTTCACTCAACTAGCGCAGCCTTACCTATCTCACCATGTCTTCAAGTGGCCTTCTGTGACGTCTTCTCATGCTTCTCACCTGGCATGCATGCTCGCGCCGTGCTGCAGTGCGTTCTCCATGATTTCCTGCACGTTTCTCCGACTGCGATGAAGATCGCTGCTCCCAGGCGCGCAGCTGCTTTAACGCACCGAAAGACACTCGGCGCCGTGTCAGTGGCCTGCCGCCATTTTGGAGTTGGCATAGGATGCTGTGGCTCGCTTTGGCTCAGTTTCTTTTGCCAACCTTGTCTACACCTCAGAAACTGTTGTGTCAAGAAGGAATGATGTTAAGGAGTACATATCAATTCCTCAGCGCTTTTCTGACGGTCATTCTGCTGTCTGTGAAGGGTCGCTCTACAATAAAAGACTCTCGTTGGCTGGAGGTACTTCTTCAATATGTTTCTGTGTGGTTTAAACTGTTTTTGATCGCTTCATTGTAACGCCTCATCATAGTATTGGCGCTGTGTTCTACTGTCTTTGGTCGCTTCACAAGCCCATGAGTTGCAAGTCTTCTGGAACAAGTTTGTCTTTTCACAATGCTGTGTGCATACTTAGTCGTTTACTTCTCTTCAATCAGGTGACAGGCACACCATGTTTTAAATACTGCCTGTCTGATTTAGGGTTACCATTCCCTGTACATTTATGTGATTATTGTTACCCTTTCAGAAGGCTGTTTCACGCAATCGTTGCTCAGGTGAGTAGTCGCTCACCGGCGTTTGTCGAATGTCATGGTTGTTACACTTTAACCGCCAATACAAATGTTTTTGCCATTGTTTTCATTTTCCTGTTCACAATATGCTGTTGTTCTCATGTATATTTATTTACAGGTTTGCATGTCAAGTGTCTAAGAGATAAGTCATGGGTTCTTACCCATGTATTCGGGTTCCTACCCACATTTTACTTGAGCACTGTAGTTTTCCCTCACATCAAGGGTAAGTCTTGGTTTTAGGCCGTGTCTTCTTGTATACATTACCGCACACAGGGTAAATATACAGTTATCTTACATAGGGTGTATGCTGTGGGCCTGAGTCAGACCACAATTGTGCTCAAAATTGATTAAACTGTTTTGGGTTAAGTTAACACAGTCACATTACTGCTGTGCACGGCGTGGAAGTTCCACACAAATTTGTACTCACATGGATATCGTTTGTCAATTCATTGACTCTACATAGGGTGTGTATGGGGAGTACTCCAGTTCTACCCTTTTGCAGGGGATCCATGCAAAGGTTACAGTCCTTTTGCATTACTGCAGGTTCCTACCCAGACACTCTCAGTTGACGGGTCTCCACCCGGTCGTCCACTCCACATGTTAGAGTGTTTCTTGTTTCTATTGGTTCATGGACCCTAGGTATACACCATGTAGGTACACAAGGGTTTCAGTCCTTTTTGCATTATCATATGGGTCCCTACCTATATCTGTTTTTGACATCACTCAAACTCTCTTAGTTTTCTCTATGTCAACACTACAAGGACTATTGTTTCTATGGGTCTTGGTCCCATCTGTCACTATTATAATTCCCTTATCTTTTTAGGGGTTGCTTTTGGGCTATACTCCTCCCAAACTTCACATAGGTATGTTATTATTATATTGAATATTATATTTACACTGTTGTCACATTATATTTAAATTTTATATTGATTATGGTGTTTTTCTTGGGTGAGGATTATCCTTATACTTTTCCTCATCTTCCTTGTTTTCTTTCTTCATTTCTGTTCTCTTAGTGATGTCTTCGTCTGGTGTCTCATGTGGACTTTGAGCTTTACTCTGCTTTTCTGCCGTGGTCTCTTTCTCTGTGTTTTCCACATCCTGTTGTCCGGAGTTTTGTTGGTCCTTTCCTCTTCTGCCTTTTTACATTCCTGTTCTGGCCAGTGGGTATGTATTGGGGCAGTTATTCGTGGCTCTTTATCTTCTTTTCTCTGACGATGTTATTTTGTTCTTTTTCTTTTGTGTACAGAAGGGAGGATGGTTCTTATATCTTGGTTTGCCTCTCTGGTTCTTATATCTTTACTTTGCTTCTCTTTTCATTTTCTGATGGTCTATCCTTTCAATGGTTACTTGTTTCTGTTTTCCTCCGTTTCTCCTCATCTTTAGTTCTTCTTTCTTGTCCCTCATTGTTTTATTTATATATAGAAGAAAGGGGAATATGTTGTATCTTGACTCCAATGTTATTCTTGCTCTCTCTGTGGAACCTTGCTATGATGTCATCCTTTAGAATGTTAGGAGTCAAATCTTCACAGTTGACTGGGCTGAGCAGCATGCTGGCTGCTCCTGGTGGGGTCTAGATCTGGTCTATTGTACCATCTTGAATAAAACTACCTGAAACTCATCTTGCGTACCTGACTAAATCAGCACTAATCCTTTTGGGATCCGGAATAGCGTGCTACTTGCCGAAAAAGCACTTTGACAACTCGTTGGGTGTACTAAGCACTATATAAATGAAATTACAATACAATACAATGCAATGAGTGTGTAGGCTTTCACCTGCGGGGCTCTTTTGCATATAAACAATCCTGACATATGTATACTCTTGGCAATGACAGGTTGTGGAAATTTGGTGAACCATGGGAGAGAGGTCACAGTTTTGTTGTGAGCTTGCTAATGAACTCTCACTGTGTCTTACATAAGGAGCTCAAAGCTAAACACATTTTTACTGAGGATAACGTGTTCTCTGCTTTGGTAGCTTTACCTAAGCAGCAAGGTAATCCTCCACAAAACTGCTTTGAGGTGTTGTGCATAAAATGAAAACAAATGAAAATACACTTAAAAGAAGAATCCAAGATTAATTAAAACATAAATAATGGCACCAAAATAGAGAGAAAAAGGAGAAAAAATATTCTTGTTGTGTGTAGCAATAAACACAGAGTGTTATAGAAATGGTTCCATGACATAATATCCACCGCAGAAACAAAGCAGTACAAAATATCATTGCAAAAATATCAAGAATAATAATAGTGACTTTCTTTAAACTTTAAACTGAATACAAGAATATCGAAGAGAAAAATATTGATAAACAAACAAAAATACACAAAAAATGCAGAAAAGAAAAATATCACCAATACAACTCAGCAAATGAAACACCACGTAAATGACAAGATAAAAGAATTGTGTACCACACAAAATGCAACAATATAAAAAAATTGCAAAACTATAAAAAAATTGTGTGTAGCTAAATATTTACAAACTACATAAGCAACTGTTGGGATGGAAAAGTTCCCTGCATGCAGATGGTAATGCAGCTGCATGGATATCTGGATCCCTAGTACTGAGTTTTGATCATGGGCAAATACAGGTCATAAGTGTGCACCATGACTTAGGCCTTTCGTAGGCCTTTCTCATAATTGTGCCATCTTGTTAGACTGGGAGGGGCGCCCCAAGTTCTGCCTTTGTAATTGTAGCATGCTACTGCACATACCAGGAGTTAAGGATGGTGGTGGTGGTGCAGATCGGAACTTCCGAATCCCCTCTACTTCCACGGACGGAGTGATCTCGCAGTCACACGCGCACACACACATCACACGCGGGTGGGGCCCATAACACCAACATTTATTCTACCACTCTATCCGTGCCATGTATAAGGAGAAACACTTTACATATACCTAACCAATCTGCATGTACCCTGAGGTCAATGAGATCAACTAGTTGCTATAGATTTGGTGATACATCTAACACTCTAAATATTCAATAAACATGACAATAAAATAACCACCCGACACAGTAATTCAAACAGAATATTGTTTATCTAAATTGTAAGAAAAGGCCAATTAAATGCAAGATCATATTTTCTATATTTACCTATTCTGGCTAAAAGTCGTTTTCTAAGTCAGAACCGGTCCTCAGCAAATAGTTAAAGTTTTCTAGCCGTCATGTAGAGTCACCGTCCTCTCCGTCAGCATCAGGACCTCTGATCATTGGTTCGGGAAGAAGTGGCGCTAGACCTCTCTAGTCTACTAATATTTATACCAAAATTTACATTCCAAATGTTGCAAATATAACTTTCAAAACAGTCGATTGGCGGAAGTTATGTCGTCTTGATACATTAAGCTACACCGTTAGATTTTCCCATGTATTGATAGTTTCAAATTCTGAATAGAAATTAGAAGTCCATGTTTAATTCGTTACTTCTACGGATGTCTCTTTAGGATAAAATGTATCTCATCCATGGGACCATTATAAGTTCATCAGGTCGGATTTAACAGTTGCAACAAATCTTCACGTTCAGGGGCATCTGGCAACACTCCCAGATTTGTCGTCATGTTCATGGCTTTTCAGTTCAATCAGAGGACAGGGTTGCAGTCTACTCGAATGCAGGCTGCGGGTGGTGGCCATTTTATAGCAGGCCACAATGGTCAACTTAAGCGAAGAAAACACAAAATCATAATTACTACATGGAAATGATTATACAGTGTTATTCCCCTGCTAATACCCTTATGTGTATGTATTTATCTAGCCATTTGCAACACCAAAAGCCATTAATGCATATTTATTATAAGCGCAAAACACAATAACATCACATAA
Organism: Triturus cristatus; assembly: GCF_964204655.1. Classification (NCBI taxonomy): domain Eukaryota; kingdom Metazoa; phylum Chordata; class Amphibia; order Caudata; family Salamandridae; genus Triturus; species Triturus cristatus. Next base: position 561,540,452 of record NC_140579.1, on the reverse strand, counting down.
GCAACATCTATACTGTCAATTTGCTCACCAACTTAGTTCACTTATTATTTTAGCCATGCAATTGCATTCCCACATGTAATTCTTCTGTTAATAAGGTTGGCTAGACAAGACTTGACAAATCTTTAGTAATTACTAATTAATCCGTAGTAATTTTAATAATGACATACGAAAATGAAACAGGTATTTGGTTTTAAAGTAAAAACCCTGCTCCAGCAATCCCCCCTTTGGTGATATCTTATCACCACAAAAATCAAAACCCAAATATCAATTTAATTTCCCCTTTTTGAAGAAATTCAAAATGTCTTCTTGTTCATTTTTAAACTCTTGTTTCTTTGTCATCTTCTCTTTTTGTTTCTATATACATACTTTCTCTCAATTCTTCTAATTCTATTTCTTGTAGATCTCTTTCTGGTTTCTTTTGTCTCTTTTTAACCCCTTCAGTGCCCGCCCCTTTCCCCGCCCAGTGCCGGCCATTGCATTAGCGGGCGGGGTCTATGACGAGCTGGACTCGTCATGGGCACAGCGCCACCGCGGCCCATGACGAGTCCAGCTCGTCATGGGCACTGAAGGGGTTAACATTTTCTCGTGTTATTTTCTTTTTATTTCTTCTGTATCTACAACACATACACCCTAATCTAAGAATCAATAATGCAACAATTACACACGTTAATGGAAATAATACCTTACCAAATATGGTACTACGTATTTTAGCTATAAAATTCTTAATAGCAATCATCTTATTAGCCATTTTAGTCCAGATACTTTCAGCTTCCAGTGGTACTAATTCTTCATGCAAATCAGTAATATTTTTGATATAGACCTTGAGATCTTTGCTTTCGTCAGGAATGTAAGTGCAACAATGTTGAACTTCCAGCATTCCACAGACTCCACCCTCTTTTGCCAATAGAATATCAAGGGCAAGTCGATTTTGCATCGCCATAGCGCGTAAGGCAACCATTTCAGTATTTACCAAAAGAAAGCCTCCAGCGGTGCTTGTTGACAAGCGATCTACCACTGTTGACAGCTTCCGAATGCCATATGCATTCAATGAAATTCCCACTGCTGGTATTAAAGCTCCAAAAATATCTCCTACAATGTCTGTCCATGTTTCTCTTCTATAGCGTGTTAATGGATTAGTTTGTTCAGCATTTTCTACTCTATCCATGTGAAAAATCTTTGGAAAGACCAGGCCAACATAACATGTGCCATACCAATGGTCAGGCAACCTGTAATAAGCCTTGTTCCCACAAATATAATACACTCCCGGAAAGACTGGATCTTCTCCACCACTAAATCCCCATCCGGTTGCAATAAAGTATGTATCGTGGCACTCACTAGTCCCTATGAAATAATAATCATACTGGGATTTCTTCCTCGTAATGCATAGTTTGCCTTTCTGTGGTGCATCTATAGCCATAGTTGGACTGGCTCCATTTTTCAACTCTTTTTCTTTCTCAATATCCCACACTGTTTCACTCATCTTATGTCCTTCTGCTTTCTTATGCATGTTCAACCTTCTCCTCTCAACCATGTCTAGAAAAGTTTTCTCTTCTTCCTTCAAACTGCAGGTTAAATTGTTTCTAAAAACATATTCTAATGTTAATTCTCTAGTTTCTATAAAAATCTCACCTAAAGTGTTAGCTTCTTTAGCAGGATTCAGTTCTTTATTCATAGGCAGTTGCCCAAGAATATTATCTACATTAGACATGTTATAATCTAATTTCCCTAATTGATAAAATATACTAATCAACACACTACATTAAATTCCATACGTAGCCGGACGGTGATGATAAGTCACTCCTTCTGAAACAGAGGCAGGTAATTGCATACAGACGTAGCAATCCCTTACATCCATTGTTCTTACATATTCGTACAATAATTTTGAAAACACATTGCTAGAAAAATCATTAATAGACCTATCCTTATGTATATATACATTGCTAGTTCTAGTTGGAACTATCCTCTGTGAACTCGTCCCTATGTTAGTCATGTTCTCAGTATGTCCTCCTAAAGTGTCTATGGTTACTCTGAAAGAGATCAGTAGAGCAAGCACGCTCCAAAGCAGCATTAATAATCCTGTACAGCAGCAGCACATCTTGCACCATCTTTTCATGAAGGTACATCTACCTTGATTATTCTCAGTGTTAGCCATCTTGTTAATTTGACCGTGCCTTTTGACTTAGCCTCTTCTACTCCACTACCGAACTTTTAGGGCAGCAAGTACCCACCAGATTATTACAATCTATTAGTTCTTAATTTTACTTCTTCACTTTCTTCTTCAAGTGACTTCTTTGGATTTACTCAATTTGGATTTTCATCACTTTTCACTCTTTCCTCATCATCATCAAACTGTATTAGGTCCTGAACATCCGTCTCTTCTCCAATGTCGGACAAGATAACTCTCAGGATTCCAACTGCTTCTTCTTCTTTAACCACTTTCAGTAAAGCCTCCTCTGGACTTCCTTGACTGTGTGCCTCTTCACCTTGTTCAGGCAGTGCCACATACGTCCATTCTGGTGACTTATACTTCTGGTTTGGTTTTCTGATTCTTTTAGTTCCTTCAGATATCTTTGTTTCTTCTTCTTTTGTTTGGTTTTGACTTGACACTTCGTTCACCTGTTAAGCTTTCGAAGAGTTAACTCGTGTCAGTCGATATCTCAGTCTCTTTATCTTGTTGGGCCAAAGATCTCCTTTAGCATTTCTCTTTTGTTTTCCCTCTTTATTGTTTCTCTCTCCAATCCACGTTCTCTTTCTCAGAACTCGTCCTCCATGTATCTCATTTTCACTTTCATCAGATTCTGTCTCAGTTGCCTCATGTTCATCAACAATCTTTCCTTCTTCAACAATTCCTTTTCTCCAACAGTCTCTTTTTCCACCAATTGAGATTTCTCTACTTCTGTCCCTCCTCGGGTCTCCGACACGCAATCTTCTTGCTGTCTACTTGTCCCTTCACCTAGCTTGTTGTCGATGTTCCCTACACCTCCTCGGGGTTTTTCCGCAATCTGTCCCTCTCTTTCTTTTTCTGTCCCTTCTTCTTCAAGAATTATCTCAGGTGGAACTTGTCCAATTTTCTCATTTAATTCAGGTGTCACCTCTGTTGGAATGTTCTTTTCTTTTCTTTCTTTCTTTTTGTGTTCGTCACTGTTAGTTGGGACTTCAGGCACTTCTTCAGAATCTGGACTCGTCTCTGAAGTTTGCAATGTTCTTTTCAGAATTTCTTCTGGTGGGACGAAAGTTTCTCTTGACTCACTTTCCCCCCTTTCAGGATTCTTTTTCCTTTTCACTGCCTCACTGTCTGCATCATCACTGGAATCTGATTCTTCAAAGTATTCTTTTCCAGTGCCGTCACTTGGGTTTGGAACTCTCAGTGTGACTTGCATGTATCCAATTTTTCACTCCAGCACACTTCACAGCAGTCGTTGTGGTCAGAATGACTTGTCTTGGCCTTCCCCACCTTGGAACCAGGCAATTCCTTCTTCTGTGGACTTTTATTCTTACCCAGTCCCCTGGGCTCAGATCATGGGCTGGTTTCTTTTCAAGTGTGGTGGCGTCTTCTCCAACCTGGTGAAACACAGAATGGACTGCGTCAGCCAGGCCTTTACAGTAATCCAAAATCATGTCATCAGTTATAGTCATCAGCTTGTTGACTGGCACAAACGCATGTCTCATAGCACGTCCCATGATGATCTCATGTGGACTCAAACCTGTTGTTCTGTCTGGAGTAGACCTAATTGTCATCAGGACTAGAGGCAAGACATCAGGCCATTTCATTCCTGTGGCCAGGCACATTTTGCCAATTCTGTTTTTGATGGTACCATTCATTTGTTCAACCACACCAGAAGCCTCTGGTCAGTAAGCACAATGTAGCTTCTGCTGTACACTTAATGCTTCACAGATCAAACCCATGATTTCATTATAAAAATGTCCTCCTCTGCCTGGCTGAAGACGGCTGAAATGCCAGAAACCGGTCCTAGGAAGCATGTTTCCGGTCCAGGGAAGGCATAGCTTGGCAGTTTGGGCTGCACTGTTCCCATGAGGCACAGGGTCAGACTGATTTGCATATGGCCATGTCTGAGCTGGGGTGGCAGAGTGGGCTAAAGAATGGTGATGGATCAAACCCAGATCTGTTGACTGGGTGTGAGTGTTTGATTGGTTCTGATACTCCGTCCATCACCACCCCCTTTTGTACCACTTTGTTCGCCATAAGTTGGCAGGGTATGCTCAGACGTGAGTCCCTTGCTCACTTTGCCACTGGATTCAAGCAAGCCTGGCTGAAGACTGCTGAAATGCCAGAAACTGGTCCTAGGAAGCTTGTTTCCGGTCCAGGGAAGGCATAGCTTGGCAGTTCGGGCTGGACTGTTCCCATGAGGCACAGGGTCAGACTGATTTGCATATGGCCATGTCTGAGCTGGGGTGGCAGAGTGGGCTAAAGAACGGTGATGGATCAAACCCAGATCTGTTGACTGGGTGTGAGTGTTTGATTGGTTCTGATACTCCGTCCATCACCACCCCCTTTTGTACCACTTTGTTTGCCATAAGTTGGCAGGGTATGCTCAGACGTGAGTCCCTTGCTCACTTTGCCACTGGATTCAAGCAAGCCTGGCTGAAGACGGCTGAAATGCCAGAAACTGGTCCTAGGAAGCTTGTTTCCGGTCCAGGGAAGGCATAGCTTGGCAGTTCGGGCTGGACTGTTCCCATGAGGCACAGGGTCAGACTGATTTGCATATGGCCATGTCTGAGCTGGGGTGGCAGAGTGGGCTAAAGAACGGTGATGGATCAAACCCAGATCTGTTGACTGGGTGTGAGTGTTTGATTGGTTCTGATACTCCGTCCATCACCACCCCCTTTTGTACCACTGGGAACCCATACCTTGGGATGAATTCTCTTAACAGTAGCTTGGCCACTGTTATCCCATCATTTCTTCTTGTTGGAAATGCCTCCAACCACCTGGAGAACAAACAGACTACCACCAGGACATACCTTAATCTATTGACATGGGGCATTTCGATGAAGTCTATCTGCATTCTTGTGAAGGGTCCTCCCTCCCTACCTATTGTACCTAGGCTCACCACTGTTCTCTTTCCAGGATTGAATTGCTGACATATCAGGCATCTCTGACAGAGACTCTCTGCTATCAGCCTGAATTTTGCATTGTACCAGGTCTGCTTAAAGGCCCTTATCATAGCATCCCTCCCCAGGTGTCCCTGGCCATGATACATCCGTGCCATTGTTGACAACATGCTATTGGGCATGACTGGTCTTCCATCCCTATAGACCCACACGTGATCTTTTTCCCTCGGTGTACAACCTGCTTTCACCCAATCTTTCATTTCCTCATCTCCTGCCTCATCCTGCAACTGCTTCACTTCCTCCCATGTTCCCACCACATTAGTAAACATTAAGGAACAAGAAGACATTTCCCTTTCCTTACTCCGATTAATGGAGTGATTATTCCTTGCACAATACTGTGCTATGTCATTGGCAAATTTGTTCCCAAGGGTGACGAAATCATCACCTTGACCATGAGCAGCACATTTTACAACTGCTAGTTCTTTAGGCAGCTGTATCGCCTCAAGCAATTTTCCAACCACTTCAGCATTCTTTATGGGAGTTCCACTTGAGGTCAGGAAACCTCTTTGTAGCCATAACTGGCCAAAATCATGGACAACTCCGAAGCCATACTGGCTGTCAGTCATTACAGTCACTCTCACATTCCTTCCAATCTTGCAAGCCTTCGTTAGTGCCACCAATTCTGCCACTTGAGCGGATTTAACTCCTTTCAAAGGTGATGCTTCCACAACTTCTGAAACTGTACACACAGCATATGCGGCACTCAGCGTTCCTTCATCCGTTCTCAAACAAGATCCATCCACAAACAACACATGATCACTCTCAGGCAGTGGCAGATCTCTTATGTTTGGTCTTGGTTTTGTACAGTAATCAAGCACATCCAGGCAATCATGATCAACATCATCTCTTACTCCCACACTTTCAGCATCTGGCAACAGCGTTGCTGGATTCACATTCACACATCTCTCAAGGCTCACATTTGTTGCACCAAGAATGACTTTCTCATATTTAGTCAGCCGACTACGAGACATGAACTGGCTCCGTGTTAAAAGGATTGCCACATCATGAGGTACGAATACCCGTACAGGATATCCCATTATAATTCCCTCACTTTGTTCCAGACTTCTGCATGTAGCAGCTACTGCTTTCAGGCAACCTGGTAAACCCACAGCTACTGGGTCAAGTGTTGATGAGAAGTACGCAATTGGCCTCCTCAGACGTCCATGTTTCTGGATTAACACTGAAAGTGCACAGACATTTCTCTCACTACAGTACAGTTCAAATTCTTTTTCGTAATCTGGCATTCCTAGGGCAGGAGCTTCACATAGCCTGTTCTTTAATTCTTTGAATGCTGCCATTTCTTCTGGGTTTAATTCCAATGGGTCTTTCACCTCACTTTTAGTCAATTTAATCAGTGGCTTGGCAATTAAGGAAAAGTTACTGATCCACTGACGACAATAACCAACCATTCCCAGGAACATTCTCACTTCTCTTTGTGTCATTGGGGCTCTCATCCCTCTGATAATTTTAATCCTGTCGATGGTCTCTTTCCTCAGGCCTTTCTCAATATTATGTCCCAGATACTGGACTTCTCTCTTGCAGAATTGCAATTTGGCTGGAGACACTTTTAATCCTCCATCTGCCAAGTGATTCAGTAAAGCAATGGTGTCTATTTCACAAGCTTCACGTGTTTTTGATGCCACAAGCAGGTCATCAATGTACTGGACCAAAACTGAATTTTCAGGCATTGTTAAACTCTCCAGAGATTTCTTCAGCAATTGATTAAATATCGAAGGGTTCTCTGTATACCCCTGTGGAATTCGACACCATGCCAAAATTCGCTCTCCAAATCTAAATGCAAAAATCGGCTGGCTGTCATGATGCAACGGGATTGAAAAGAAAGCATGGCACAAATCAATTACTGTGTACCATTCTGCATCATGGGGAATTTGATACAAAATCACTGATGGATTTGGCACAATGGGACAGCATGGCACAACAATTTTGTTAATTTTTCTCAAATCCTGTACTATTCTGAACTTTCCATTGGGTTTCTTCAGTCCCATTATAGGTGAATTACATGGGCTGCTCAATATTTCCCTTAACACCCCCTGCTGAATCATTTTCTCAATTATAGGTGTTATTCCTTCGATTATTTCAGGTGTCAGTCTGTATTGTGGGATGTTTGGGTAAACTATTCTATCTTTTACAGTAATTTTTACTGGATCTACATTTCTCATCAGGCCCACATCTTCTCCAGTAAAATCCCAAACTGCTGCTTTTACTGTCTGTTTTAATTCTGGGGGTAATTCATCTGGATTGAATACAGCATATGTCCCAATAGCCTCACTTTCCCTATTATCTAGGGTCATTCTGTATAGGACATCCTCATCAGGTGTCTCAAAGGTTATTCCATCTGGGGTACAGAAAATAGTGCAATTCATCTTGCACAGCAAATCCCTGCCTAACAAGTTCACAGGACTAGTGTCACACACCACGAATCGGTGCATGTCTGAGAATTTCCCTATTCTAACCCTTACTGGTTCAGTAAGATGAGTTTTGATCTGTGTGTTAGACACACCAACTACTTGGATTGCTTCATCCGAGAGAGGAAGATTCTTTATATCAGCTGACCTGACAGTCGATCTCGTAGCTCCTGTGTCAACTATAAAAGTAACACTTTCACCATTGATTTTTCCATCTACAAAAGGTCCTGCCTGGTCTATTTCTAGAGTTGCGCCAAGTTCGCACTCTTCCTCCTCTCTGCGGCACCGTCAGAAGTCTCCCTCAGAATCACTTCTCATTCCTTAGCCAATATTGTGATACAGTGCTTGCGCGTTTTGGCTTGTTTACCTGTTCTTCATTGTAGAACCCCGAATCTTGGCTGTACTTCTGGGATCCTCTGTTTTGTGGCAAGGGCGGTTTTGGCACCTGATTCTGCTGCTTTACAGCCTTCTGCTGTTGCTGCTGCTGCTGACCACACCCCTCACTCTGTACCTGTGAATTCAATGATGGATTGTCATCGTTAGCAGACGGTGGATTCTTACACTCGGATTTCCAGTGCCCTAATTTTCCACAGTTGTGGCAGGGAAACCTTTTCTTTGCTTCCTCAATATTGCCTTTCCCTTTTCCTGGGCCAAATCTGGGTTTATTTCCTGGGTTATTTGCTTGTTCAACCAACTGAGCTTCCTGTCTTTCTGCAACTTTCACCTGTGCCCACATTGCCTTTTCTTTCAGTTTTCTTTGCTTTGCCTCAATCTCATCACTGAAGTATTTTGCATGTCTCAGGATCTCATCAATCTTTTTGCTCTGCCAGTCTACGGTATGCTGCCTTATCATTTCACTGATTTCAGGTCACAAGACATACACAAATCTATATACAAAATGGCTCAGATCCTTGTCACCCAGATGTTCATCTCCACTGAACTGTTTGAAAGCCAGTATTAGTCTTTCATAGTAAGCATGGACTGATTCTTTCACTTCTTGATGTGTTCGATCTATTTTATCCCAGTCGGTTTCCTTGGGGGGTACCTTATTTTTCAGGAAAGCCATAACCTGCTCATACTTTTTCATGACCTCCGGGTCTGGAGCTCCTGTCTTGGGATCTCTTGGGTATTCTTTAGTGGGCCAGTCTATGACTATCTTACATTCTGCCCACAAGTCTGCTGGTACAATCATATCAAACAGACTATTCAGGTCGATCCACAGCACTTTTGACAACTTCACAAATCTGTCAACCTGTCTATACCACTCGACGGGCTTCTCTCTCAGTCGAGGGAAATCATTTGTAAATGACAAAATATCTTGTCTGGTCCATGGGACATGTACGTACCCTCCTCCTGGAATCTCCCTCATGGGATAAGCTGTCACTGTTTTCTCCTTTTCTTTCATAGGGAATGTTGAGTAAGTTCTGTCTGCTGCATCTTCTCATTTTCTATACCATCTATCTTTCCATCTCTCCACATCTCCCCATTTTCGCAGCAAAGCAATCATCTCCTTAATCTGCCCTGTTCGGCCTGCATTATTCAGATTCTCAATGTCCTTATCTGTAAAATCCACTCGGTAAGGCTTTTGTAAAGCTTTTACCTTGTCCATGTCAATTCCCATTTCACTGGCTATTCCTTTCAACCTGTCATGTATGTTCTTTGCTCGCCATGTGATGCTTTTGCACAAAAATAGTATTTCCCCCTCCTGATAATTTTTCAGCGTTTCTGTAGGAATTGTTCCTACAATCAGCTCCTCCATTTCCATACGTAGTCTAGCTACATCAATTGCCTGGGATTCCTTTTCTTTCCTCTGCAAAACTTTCAGCCAATCATTCAAATCTTCAGCAGTTATGCCTGTGGATTTTTCTGCACCCACTGGTTCTGTCACTCTTTGTGGTTCTAAGATCGATCCTCCAATCATTCTGTTCCCTTCCACACAACCGGAATTCAAACCTGAGTTAGTCTGCACATTCATCTCTCCTCCACATATGGTATGTCTCCACTGATTTTCTCCTGATCTCCACTGATTGTCTCCCGACCTCATTTCTGTCTGTTCTGGAGGAACAATCAATCTGTTGCCTACATATGGAACTGTCAAACCACCTTCACCAATCCTCTGCTTCTCAAAAACAGGCATAACCGGACCTATTGTCCCAGGCACCGTAACTGCTTCAAGATTTTTAGTCAGTTCTCTGATTTTCTCTGTCAATTCAAATGTGGTTCTTGCTAGTTCTCTGGTCTTTTCATCCTCAATTTCATTTTCCCTTTCTCTCTCTCTCTCTCTCTGCAAGAGAACTACTGCTTTTCAACTCAGGGGTCATGACTTCTGTCTTTATAATCCGCAGGGTGTCTCTCATTGGGGTAACTGATGTTCCTACCTCTGGTTCTCGTCTATACGGGGGTGGTCTTTTGTAGAACATGTCATCTAAGACATCATCATCAGACTCATTCGCCCCATCCCTCCTTGTTTCTACATTATGTTCTTTCTCTGTACACTTTTTCCCTTGTGTCTGTTCTGCAGTTCTTACAGGATATAATCCCTCAGTCATACTGGCATCTCGCCATCTTCTCATCCGGTCATGATGAGTTTCACAATCATATTTTCGCCCGAACATATACCTGTAGTTTCATCCCCTCCTCTGCTTTTCCCGCTCATGCATTTCATCCTCCCATTCAGTCAACGCCTGAAACTGCGTCGGCCTAGGCCGAGGCTCTAGATTCATCATCCTCTCCCGTAAGTTTCTCAATATGGCCAGATTAAATGAGCCATGTTCCGGGAAAGCTAAAACTCCATCCTCTTTGGTGTACTTTGCCCAATTGTCTAACCAAATACAGGTATGATACCCATATTTTGCAACCATGAAGGATGCGGGGGTTCTTATCAGAGGAAGTAACTGTCCTTCCCTAGTCACAATATCCTTATCCTTGTCAAACCAGGTCTTAACCTTACTAAACAAGGATTTATTTTTCTTTTCCTCAGCATGATAATAAATGTTCTTGTTTTCCGCAACCCTTTAGTCTTTTCTACAACTGTACGATCTCCTGTCCAATTGCAGCGCGACTCATACTAACGCACCAATCCGGAGCGTTTACGTCACTGACTCAGTCCATGAATCCCAGCGCGACTCACACTAACGCACCAATCCTGGAGCGTCTACTCACCCTGTATGTCTCCCAATCCTTGCGCGGCTTACACTAGCACACCAATCACCGTGCTTCCACCTTTCTAACCCACTGTCCAATCACAGCGCGGTCTTCCTGACGTCAGCAGTCGCTGCAGCAGCTCCTGCTCCTGTCTCCTGTCTCTCGTCTGCCCCTCCTTTACAAAACTACTCGGTAGACTTTGTTTCAACTTCTACGAGTCTGTTAGTTACAACATACAAACATCTCCATTGTCTGCTTCGCTAGCCACAGAACAGCAAAAGACCTTTCCCACGAGAATTCCGCCTTTCCCGAGATCAGCGCTTACCTCTGCCCTACTACGGAATCGTTACTTCCGTTGATAAAGTAGCACATCCCTCTACTCTACCCTTCTAGCAAGCACCAATTAACTGTCTTCTCCGGAATGCACCTAAGAGTTTCACAATTAACCAGAATGCCTTCTCATTCACGCACTTTCACACCAGAAAATGTAGTACATTCACACAGAATCCTGTCTTTCCCGAGAACAGCAAACAGTCTGTCCCACTACAGAATTATATCACACGTTAACAAAGCAGCGCTTACCTCTGCTCTGTCCTTCTACCAAGCTCAGAGAATACCTATTGCTTTTCTAGTGATAAGCGTTATCGGAATGCCATAAGGATCCCTGATACCTAAGACCAGAACTTCACAGGTAACCTTCGCTATCATATACACTTCTCTCACACAGAAAATACATTTTTAGTGGCAACACACGGCGATGCTACCTCATCGAACCCAGACAATGCGACGCGCAACTTCAATTGTCACACGTTTTCCCCTGTCTTCATACAGGGCCAACAATCCCGTCTCTTCCGAGAGCAGCGCTTCCCTCTGCCCTACTACGGAACTGTCACTGACTTCCTACGTCCCAGAAGCCGTACACACTACATAAAACTCACTACGACTTCAACATATAGTGTTAGTACATATATCAATATCAATCAATAATCAATAAGCTTATATACACGTAAATTCACCAGATCAAGACAATAGTTAACCATCATTCTGCTACCAAGAAACTGGTGCAGATCGGAGCTTCCGAATCCTCTCTACTTCCACGGACGGAGTGATCTCGCAGTCACACGCGCACACACACATCACACGCTGGTGGGGCCCATAACACCAACATTCATTCTACCACTCTATCCGTGCCATGTATAAGGAGAAACACTTTACATATCTGCATGTACCCTGAGGTCAATGAGATCAACTAGTTGCTATAGATTTGGTGATACATCTAACACTCTAAATATTCAATAAACATGACAATAAAATAACCACCCGACACAGTAATTCAAACAGAATATTGTTTATCTAAATTGTAAGAAAAGGCCAATTAAATGCAAGATCATATTTTCTATATTTACCTATTCTGGCTAAAAGTCGTTTTCTAAGTCAGAACCGGTCCTCAGCAAATAGTTAAAGTTTTCTAGCCGTCATGTAGAGTCACCGTCCTCTCTGTCAGCATCGGGACCTCTGATCATTGGTTCGGGAAGAAGTGGCGCTAGACCTCTCTAGTCTACTAATATTTATACCAAAATTTACATTCCAAATGTTGCAAATATAACTTTCAAAACAGTCGATTGGCGGAAGTTATGTCGTCTTGGTACATTAGGCTACACCGTTAGATTTTCCCATGTATTGATAGTTTCAAATTCTGAATAGAAATTAGAAGTCCATGTTTAATTCGTTACTTCTACGGATGTCTCTTTAGGATAAAATGTATCTCATCCATGGGACCATTATAAGTTCATCAGGTCGGATTTAACAGTTGCAACAAATCTTCACGTTCAGGGGCATCTGGCAACACTCCCAGATTTGTCGTCATGTTCATGGCTTTTCAGTTCAATCAGAGGACAGGGTCGCAGTCAGCGCAAAGCCTCTTTTCATATTTTCCATCTACTCGAATGCAGGCTGCGGGTGGTGGCCATTTTATAGCAGGCCACAATGGTCAACTTAAGCGAAGAAAACACAAAATCATAATTACTACATGGAAATGATTATACAGTGTTATTCCCCTGCTAATACCCTTATGTGTATGTATTTATCTAGCCATTTGCGACACCAAAAGCCATTAATGCATATTTATTATAAGCGCAAAACACAATAACATCACATAAGCAACATCTATACTGTCAATTTGCTCACCAACTTAGTTCACTTATTATTTTAGCCATGCAATTGCATTCCCACGTGTAATTCTTCTGTTAATAAGGTTGGTTAGACAAGACTCGAAAAATCTTTAGTAATTACTAATTAATCAGTAGTACTTTTAATAATGACATACGAAAATGAAACAAGTATTTGGTTTTAAAGTAAAAACCCTGCTCCAGCAGTGGAACATACCACTCTCTGTTTAGTAGTGATCAGTAGCATAAACAGGCCTTTATACCTGTGTCACTTGAGTGGTGTCTTTGGACCCACTCACGTAAAATACCCATGCTGTGTATGTCCCTCACACTTGGCCTACATATTGATTGTGTGTAGCTTAATCCTTGTGTGTTTGTGCTGGGATGAATGTGTGCCTGTGCATGGTAAATAATGTGAAGGCCTTTAGGTTTCAATTTGGAAGCCCAGGGCCTTGAAAGGATAGTGAATGTGAGGACGGCAGCTCCCAGCTAGGAGATGTGGATTGCTGACATTACTGAGCGCTGGGGTGGGAAAACACACACACCAGGGGAAGGGGAACAGGGCATTCTCTGTGCACAACAAAAGTCTCTTTGATGTCAGGAAGAGTTACTGGTCAGTAAGTCTTGGGCACACTATCCGAGAGATGATGGGTCTGATAAGGTTGGCACTGTAGGACCCGGAGATCATGAAAAAGGCAAAGGCTTAGGCCTTTGAACCTTTATGAGGCATATTTCAGTGGAGGCTGACAAACGGTGTTATCCCCAGTTACTCAAAACTGGAGTCACTCTGCTGTGGCAGACTGTCCCTTTGAGAAAGGGCAGGAGAGGAGAGGGTACTGCCAAGAAATTGATACAATCCAATCACAAGAGAACTCCACTGGATATGTGGAGGGGGGAACTAGAGGCATGGGGTTCTAGGAGCAGCAGTCTCCAATATTAAATGTTCATCACAAAAGAGCTGCTCCTAGTGTGGTAACCCAAACGAGTTACAAGAACGTCGTGAGTGTGGGCATCTCACAAAAAGATACGGACTGGTCTCACACACCACCTGGTGTCATGCTTCATCATTGACCAGTCCTCGCCCTCCAAAACCTTCGTTTGATGGAGGGCGGGCATACACTTGACGACAAGGATGCACTTCTAAGTGATGGAGTGGGGGCCCGTGACTATGTGAGTGAAGTTAAAAATCATTATAGTAATCAGAAGCAATTCTTTAATGTGGGATGAAAACTATATGATATTAAAATATAAGTACGACGGTGATTGGGATGTTTATTGTTCCCAACCGTCTAGTGAATGATCTCGTGGATGGTCGACATGTTTCTGCCTGGGTGGCCCCGAAGGGTCCGCGGCATTCATCAGGACCTAAATAAAAGAATACTGGGCTCCGTTCTTACCACATTTGGTAATGTTTCACCACTGCGGGAGTGTGGCATAGGTCACACTTGACCGTCTAAGAGCTGCTTCCAATAGTGAAGCCCTAATAGTTTGGACAAGTTGCCTCATGGGAGAAGAGGCGGAGAAGAAAACCACAGTTGTGTTTCCTTGTAACTGGTGATCAGCGCGTCCTGCAACCTATACGTCCGCTCCTCGTCCTCCCGAACATTCGGGAGGACGAGGAGCGGTGATGGATTAAAACCATGATCTCTTGACTTGGTAAGAGTACTCTGCATCATTCAGAAACTCTGTCCATCACCACCCCCTTTTTCCCAAATCGATTTTATCCACACTCAGTGTGGGAGGGTATGCTCAGACGTGAGTCCCTTGCTCATTGCACCATCAGGATTCAGGCAAGCCGGGCCGACGAAGGCTGTGATGCCAGAAACCGGTCCCCGGAAGCTAGTTTCCTTCCCAGTATAAGAATTGGCTTGGTAGTTTGGTTTGCCCTGTTCCCATCATGCACTGGGACAGGAACAGACTAATTTGCATGTAGCCAGGTTCTGAGCTGGGATGGTGCAGTGAGCTAAAAAACGGTGATGGATTAAAACCATGATCTCTTGACTTGGTAAGAGTATTCTGCATCATTCAGAAACTCTGTCCATCACCACCCCCTTTTTCCCAAATCGATGCACCCTGAAGTCAGCAACCCCCCTGTGCCAGGAAGGTGGCCACAGTGAAGCTAGGGCAGTTACCCAAGTGGGCGCAAAATTCAGCGACCCTCTCCCCGTCTCTGTGTGCCAGGAAGGGGAGTGACCTTAAAGATAAGGCCGTCACTCATATGCAAGATGAATTTGACAAATCTCATGTGACCAGGAGATGAGCCACTGTGAAGTCAAGGCCGTCACCAAGTGCCGGCCAAAGTTGACAACCCCTGTGAGGCAGGACAGTGCTACAGTGAAGTCATGGCTGTCACCCAGGATCATTGTGCCAAGGATGCTGTGAAGAACATTTACTGATTGCCGCAGCAGCTGAGAGAGGATGTGTGACACTGATGCAGGCCATCTGATCCAGTGCTTAGTTTGTAAAAAATGTAGTGCCAGGTCCCTCTTCAGGACACTACAGCTTGCATCATCCGCTGCCCCTTTTAGCGCTGCCAATGACTGTGCCAACACAACAACTAACCATCACCATACCGGCCAACTAACATGGTGCCACTGTGTGTCACACAATTTCAGCTCCCTTCACATGGTCACCCAGTGAGGAGCCAAAATCACATGATGGCGGTGAAAATGAGCTGATAGCTGGTGGAGCCCCAATTCCTGCATCATGGTCCGGAGCGGAAATCATCCCTATCTATAAGAACGGTGATCGTTCCGCTCCGGCCAATTATAGGCCCATCAGCTTAATTGACGCTATTCAAAATATAACAGCACGTGTACTATTGGGTAGGATACAGGGCTGGATGTCTGAAAATGACATTTTATCTTCTTTACAGGCGGGGTTCCGGTGTCATATGGGGCCTTTGGATCAGGCTTTTAGATTTGTCCTAATATATTGGAAGGAGGTCTTTTTGGGTAGGGGAATGCTCTTTGCTGCTTTTGTGGATCTAAAATCCGCTTTCGACCTCGTGCCAAGAGAAAAATTATTTGAGGTCCTATTGAGACTGGGGATGCCTAAAGAGTTAGTCTCCCTCGTGGTTAGACTCCACGAATCAACGTATGCTCAGGTTCGTTGGGGGAAACCGGGCGAGGTTACAAAGAAATTTGAGGTACGAAAGGGCGTCCGGCAAGGGTGTGTGCTGGCACCAACCCTGTTTTCTTTATTTATCAACGGGGTAGTGCAGTATTTTTTTAACCAACCAACGGACGCGCCGATGCTCGCCGGCCAAAAGGTGCCCCTACTCATGTTCGCGGATGACACGCTGATATTATCCAAGACGAGACAGGGGTTGCAGTTAGCTCTGCCTCGTTTTGAGGAAAATTGCTGCCAACATGAGCTTGTGGTTAACGTAGGGAAGACTAAGTTTATGGTGCTCCATGGGTCCAAGCCCGTTAAAGCACGAGTCCTTATGGGTGGGAGACCTCTGGAGCAGACAAAAGTCTTCACCTATTTGGGTGTCACTTTTAGCTATAAATTGAGCTGGGATCCCCAAGTTAAGATCCTCGCACTGAAACATAGTCAATTAGCGGGAGCATTGACCAAGGAACACAGGCTATCATTAACTAAGCCAATAGCTCCAGTGGTCAAAATTTACACGACTAAAATCATTCCCACTATTTTATATGGTGCTGAAATCTGGGGGTTTTGTAACCTGACCCAATTGTCCACAGCCCAGAACAAATTTATGAGATCGGTTGTGGGCCTGCCCCAATCGACCCCCCGTACTCCACTGCTGTTTGACTTAGGCTGTCATAGTATTGAGGACACTGCCTGTTATAGGCCGTTGGCCTTCTGGAGGCGTCTCTGGATCACTCCAGAGCTCCATCTCTTTGCTAGGGCTTTGTCCGAAGTAAGGGGATTGGATCGCCTGCATAGGATCCCATGGCTGATTGGCATAAAATCTCTCCTTATTGACATGGGGATGAGGGAACTTTGGGAGAGGCCTGAATCGGTGGAATTTCCGTCAAAAGAATCCTATCGAGCAGCATATTGGGAGCTAATTAAAATAAGGAAGTTCTCCTCTGTCATTAGCCCAACTCTGTCCAGAGATTTTTTAGATCTAAAAGATGAACCCTGCTTGGAAAGCTATTGGGACCTTATATCAAAGCCATTAGACCGCAAGCTTTACCACCAATTCAGAGTTGGGTCATTGCCACTCTGGAAGTTTACATGTAAGTGGCAAACAGGAATTGGTGATAAGTGCCGATTTTGCCCGGATCATCCTGAAGATATTGACCATCTCCTATTTGTATGTCCGGTCTATCACAAACCTCGTAGCTTGTGGCTAAAACCAGCATGTCGGTCCTTAGGAACTAGCTCTGCGATGGCCGCTAAGAGGCTGCTGAAATCTGGCTACAATGAGATCGCAGTAATAGGAGTAGCTAAGTTCCTGAGTTGGGCATGGGTGTAGCTAAGATATTTTCCCTTGGGGTATCAAATGAACTACGTGGAATTATGTATTTTTATGGGTTTTTTATGATGTGCTCAAAGTCTTGTGCGTGGGATATATTTAATCTTGTATTAGGAACTGTTTTAATATGTAAATATAGTTTTTTGTTTTTTTTTAAACCTTACTGAGAAACTTGTAAACCAGTCTTAGGTCTTGGTATGGTATATATGTGGCTGCATCTAATTTTAATATACTGACTGTTTTGTCTTTTAAGATGAATAATCGCAATAAAGACTTTTTTTAATTGAATTGAATTGAGCTGATAACTAGTGTAAACGGAGTTCCAGCTTGTTTTCTGAGACTGATGTCCGTAAATGTTATGAAAACACCTTAGGATATTGGTGACAACCTCGATGACACATTGTTTTTAGTTTTTTAGGAGGAGGTGGGGGAGTTTGGTGAGGGACAGAAGAGTCCATATTAGATAGCTCTCTGCACAAGGCCCCGCCCACGCCTGTGAAAATATTATGTAAGTTGGCAGGATGCATCACACTCTTACACGTGTGAAAATGCATTTTATTCCAAACTCCCCCAGCCATAAAAATGGCTTAGAAGGCAGGTATTAGCCATTATAAATGTAATTAATAAACAGCTGTTGTTGCACTCTTACCTAAATTAGGCAGACAGCACAACAATGTGGCAGACTGTTATAAGTGCTAGTGCTGGCAATTACTTGCCCATGCCAAGCACCGGAAACCAAACTCTGATCTTAACAATCAGGAGGGCCTACGTGTGATGGGAGAAAGACCACAAGAGCCAATGAAGTCTTAGCATCGAGAGAGCGGAGCTGTCAAAGAAGCACTCCAGTTTGCCTGTGCTTGCCAGCTGCAATCGGTCGGATAAGACTCTTCTAAGGCCATCAGGCCTGCTGGAGAATTGCACAAATTTACCATAAATCCCTGTTAACAGTGACTCTTAAGGCTAAATTAGACTTTGTTGCATGGGGACAAGTGTGGGCCACATCTGAAAGTCTCCATTCTCATCTGGAGAAAAAACAACCCCAAGAAAAGGGGAAAAAAGGGACTTGGGAATACTGCCCAAGATGACATTAGCAATCCACTCAAAACCTATCCAAATTGGTAAATTGCTGGACTCTAAAGGGGTCAGATTTACTATTCTCACACCAAACTTAGCCATGTTTGGGAACGTGTTGGATTCTAAAGGGATCATATTTACTATTCATACTCCAAAATTAAGCAGCGTGATGTAAACTTTAAACTTAATAAAAAAAAAAATGTTATAATTTAAATCATTAAAAAACATTGGAATAAAATAATTATAATATATTAATTTACACATGCAGCTAATTAAATTCAATTATTTGTAAAACTTTTTCTAAACAGATATTTAATGAATTAAACAAATAGGTTAATAATTTAACATAGAAATCCATAAATGAAAATGTAACAATTTATATCTAACATATGACAAACAAAACATCAATTAGTGCCATAAATAATACATCTCACAAAAGATACAATGCCTAAACATTACAATCACTTTCCATCATATATATATTCACTGAAAAAAACATAGGTTTCATGGATGTTATAGTTAGTTGGACATTTCACTCGTACAAAACCATAGAAATTCTGCCGTTATATATTTAGTTCAGCTAACTATAACTCGCGCCCCCGCAATGCACTGCTGATGATGTCACATAGTACATCATTCATGACATCCTCAGTGACATCACTGATGACATCTCAAATGACATCACTGATGACATCATCCAGTGACTGTGGGTTTCTATAAAGTTTAAATATGTTTTATATATATATCCCAAGGTGTATTGAAGAATGAGTGGGTGTATAAGTGTCTGGATGGAGGATTTAGTAGGTACGTGACTGACTCACTGAGTGAGTGATTACATGTGTCTTACTGAATGCATGGGTTAGTGACTAAACTGTGTAAATGTCTGTATCAGTCTGTCTGTTGTTGTAAAAGCTGCTGCATGGGTTGGTCAGTAGCTACATGAGTGTCTATATGGGTTATAGATTGGTTGCCTGAGTATTTGTATGGGTGCCTGAGTATGTGTGTGGGTGGGTGGGAGGTGCATGACTCTGTGCATAGATGTTTGAGTGGTTGATTCACTGGGTGTATGGGTTCAAGAGTGCATGTGGAAACAGCTGTATGGGTGGGTGGGTGTGTATGGGTGTGTTGGTGAGTGAATGGATGTCTCAATGGTACATGTACAAGTAACTACATATGTAACAGGCAGTGTATGCGAGAGTTGCAGTATATAAATGACTATACGTGAGAGTCAGTGATTGTGAGAGTGGCTGTAGGGATGAGTGTGTACTTTTATCAGTGATTGTATAAGGGAGTAAGTATGTGTTTGTTTCTATTTGAATAAGTGATGTGGTGTGTGTGTGTATAACTGTATTGGTCAGTAAATGGAAGTGTGATTGATTCTTTGCATGACTGACTAGGTGTGTGTGTAACTCTGGTTTAGCGGTGGTGTGTGTGTGGCTGTATAGGTGTATGAGTGCATATAATGGTGTTGTATTGATGAGTGACTGCATGTTTGAGTGATTGTATGGTTGAATGAGTGGATGTGTGTGTGTGTAGACCTAGGAATCAGTGAGTTCATATGTAGTAACTAGTATTGGTGTGTCGATGGATTAAAAAATGGTAGTCTGTATTTTACAGTGGGTGTATCAAAGTTTATATTAGAGTGTGAGGAGGTGCATCAGATTTTAACGTGCATGATGTCATCAGTGATATATTTTGAGATGTCATCAGTGATGTCATCAGTGATGTCACTGACCATGTCATGAATGATGTAATATGTGACATCAGCAGTGCATTGCGGGGGCGCGAGTTATAGTTAGCTGAACTAACTAACGGCAGAATTTCTATGGTTTTGTACGAGTGAAATGTCCAACTAACTATAATGTCACTGAAACCTATGGTTTTTTCAGTGAATTTCTAAGGTTTTTTAAATGCTAATTTTGAACTATAACGTGCCTAAAACCTATGTTTTCTTTCAGTGAATTTCAATGGTTTTTTAAATGCTAATTTTTAACTATGCCTATAAATCATAAGAATGCACTGTATTTTCTGGAATTATAGTTCAAGTGCTCACGAAATAAGTGACAGCAGGCGTGATGTGAAGAGTGAAAGTGACATACCATATCTAGTCACCTCCCGGAGTATAGGAGACAGATTGACATCTGGGTTACGTATGTATAGGATAATATTGTCGGCATACAACGTAAGTAGTAGAGGGCCAGTGTTGAATTGTAGCCTGCGATGGCTATGCCTCTCCAACAGATGAAAAAACTATGTTTTTTTCAGTGATATATGAAAACAAAATCCAGCTCTCACAGAAGTATCCATGAAAGAAGGCACGGACATCAGGCTGTCAGGATATGGCAATTGTTTATTCTCACAGGTCACCCTCAACCCATGTGACAAGAGACGCGTTTCGGCTTGCAAGAAGCCTTTATCAATCTGGTTGGCGCCAAAATGCCTCACATAATATATAGTCCTTCCCCCTTTACAAGGTATGCATGGACAGAGAAGACATACTGTCAAGTTCGTAACCACCTTATGTAACCCATGAGGCATATAAATGCTCAGTGCACCTACAAGTTGGCCAAGTTAAAGGTAAATCTAATTTTGATTGTAAAATACACAGTGCAAATGTAAATTAGCATACTGTCTATTGCCGTAACAAGCATAGGTAAAGAAACATTGCTATTATACATTATGTAACAACCATGCTCGAGGGAAAAAAATACTCGTGCAACGCCAACCCTTTCATCTCTAGTCACCTGAATTAAGATAAAATGTATGAAATTGTGAAAACATGCTGCTGTGAGTCACTGGATTATTATTTAAAAAGAAACAAACACCTCTGACCCGGAATGTCTGCTGAGGACGATAACCAGTCCTCCAGCTTGCCACCTTTACCCTTTGCACGAAAACAGTGGTCACCTTAATCACGTTGCAAGCGACACATTCTCGCAACAATCACCGAGGGTCAAATGGAAAGGGTTTATGATAGTAACAACACGGGGTCACCTTGTGCACTGAGTGTGTCCTGCTGACTGCAATGTCAATCTCCAAACACATGCTTGAAGCCCGATGGGACTACCATTCCCATAATGTATCTATTTTCTATATATATATATATATATATATATATATATATATATATATATATATATATATATATATATATATATATATATATATATATATATATATATATATATATATATATATTACCTACTGGCAGTCGCCAGTAGGTAGTTATAGTTAGGACCATGTTTCCATAGGAAATCCGTAACATTCTATTTTGAATAACTTTGGCGCCGGTTGACGAATACTCGCGAAATTTTCAAAACTAATGGGGCGCTACGCTCCGCTCCTACCCTGAAAAGGGGGGTCCCCAAACGCGTTTTCCCCATGCATTTTTCCATAGGACCTTTAGACACAGCTATAGCCCGAACGGCTGAACAGAATTACTTGTAATTTGGCAGAGAGGTAGCCATAAGGTGAAGGAAGTGCCTTTTGTAGGTCTGGTGTAAATCTGTTCAGTAGTTCCTGAGAAAATAGCATTTAAATCAATATATATATCTGTGGCAGCGCACCGTGCGCTTACCGTGCGCTTACGGTAAGCTTACCGTACGCGTACGGTGCCGTGCGCGAGCGCGTTTCTGATTGGTTGTTAGATCAAAGTAAACATTCGAATCGGTCGAAACCAGGAAGTGTCGGCCGCCATTTTCTCTCTCGCACTCTGAGGGGGGGAGGAAAAACAAAGTTGGATAACATGAAAAGGGGCAGGCTAGACAGCTCCTAACCACCTAGCCATGGTTAGGATGTCCCAGAAGGACCCCCAAGGCCAAAAATATGTTTTTTTTTTTTTTTTTTTAAAAACGCCGAATGCGCTTACCGTACGCGTATGGCAAAAAAATAATTAAAAAAAAAAAAACTCCACATATTCCCCCCCCCCCGTGTGCAAAAGGTGCCCGCAGGGCACCTTTTGGGCATTGCATATCTAAATTTTGAACATTTAATAGATAACCTTTCACAACGAAGCGCATAATATGTCCTCCGTGTGCGGACGGTGCGCGAAGCGCATCGTGCGTACATGGCCCATCCAGCGCACCGCGTGCCCACCGTGCGTGCACGGAACGAACTGCGTGAAGTGGGCGCGCACGGCACGAACGGCGTAAAGTACCTTAGCATTTAAAAAAACGTACAAATTCACTGAAAAAACCATAGGTTTCACACACGTTATAGTTAGGAATTAGCATTTAAAAAACCTTGCAAATTCACTGAAAAAACCATAGGTTTCACACAAGTTATAGTTAGCTGTACATTTTACTCGTAAAAAACCAATGAAATTCCACGTTATAGTTAGTGCAGGCAACTATAACTCACGCAACCGCAATCCTCTGCTGATGCTAATACTGTATTTAGACACTTATTTGCCCATGTCTTCTTCCATTAAATTTTAGCTATACATATATTACAAATATTTTTTTTTCATAAAGACACATATGTCATCAGCAGAGGATTGCGGTCGCGTGAGTTTTAGTTGCCTGCACTAACTATAACGTGGAATTTCATTGTTTTTTTACGAGTGAAATGTACAGCTAACTATAACTTGTGTGAAACCTATGGTTTTTTCAGTGAATTTGCAAGGTTTTTTAAATGCTAATTCCTAACTATAACCTGTGTGAAACCTATGGTTTTTTCAGTGAATATATATATATATATATATATATATATTTATTGCTTCCAATCCTGGTTTCTCGCGTGTAGAAACAGTCACTGACTCCGTGGGATGCTATTCAAAGAAAATTCTTTATTCCAACAATGTGGCCCAGACGCGTTTCGGCAGACAAGTCCGCCTTGCTCACTGTGTCTGGCCTCACTCTGGTAAGTTAATTTAAGCATTTCAGTACATGTGACACAAACCAGAAGGTCGCTTAGCAACCAGTAAATCCGTGATAAACATAGAAAAAATACTAACAGAAAAATATTTCTTCTGACTCGTATTACCTTAATGAGTAATGCATTAGCCACCTATACCACAATTAACCTAGTATGGATTGTGTAATATTTTCAACATTCTATTTACTCATACAAAATAATTGTTGTATTTCTGTAAATGTATAGCGAGCGTGTCAGTCTAATATTATAAGCCCATATGTAACATCGGTAACAACATTTAATAATGATGTTACTTGCCACAGAATGAACCGCGTGTGCTTATAGTCACTGTGAATTGCAATGCAATATATAAACAGTATGTAAACAATGTTTAAACAATATATAAACATATAAACATATCAGCATAAAGCCCAAGTGGGCAATGATGTTGCTGGCATCGGATCATACCCCTACTCGATTTTGTTGAATTGGTAATGGTGGCAAACCTGAATGGTTATTACTACATAAGGAAATCTAGATAGTTAAAAATTAAAACAAAATAAAAATAATAGGAATGTGATAAATGAAACATAATGTGAAAAAAAATGAAAAGGAAGAGTGAGTCAGATCTCATGGGGTTAGTTTAAAAATCTAGAGCGGGCAGACTTCTACATCATATTTTTACTAGTGCTAAATGATTAAAGGTGTACACTCATAGCTTCGTCAGCATTCATACCATTCGGAATTTTACAATCCAACTGGATTATATATCTCGACTCTAGTCTCCTAAGTGCAAGTTGTCTGTTGCCACCTCTGATGTTCTTCTTTATGCTGTCAATAACAAAGTAAGAAAGATCTTCCACTTTGCCGCCATGTACCTTATTAATATGGCGGGCCACAGGATATGTAGGGTCATTATTACTGATGGCCCTTAGGTGTTGTAGTATCCTAATATGTACGGGATGAATGGTACTTCCCACGTACATTTTTTCACAGGTTCAACGTAACACATATACCGCAAAATCTGTTTTGCAAGTGTAATTCTCCCTGAACTCAAGTGGAGTTTTTCTTAGAGGAGTGGAAACTGATCTGGTGTTAATTCCATATTTGCAGGCTTTGCACTTTGTGCATTTAAAAAAACCTTTTTGGGATTTGAGCCAACTAATACCTTTGTCCTGCGCAGGAGCGTTGGACACAAGTTCTTGTTTCATCGATTTGGCTCTCCTGAAGGTTAACTGGGGAAGCTTAGTGCAAGATGGGCCTATGGTAGGATCACAGCGCACTATTGGCCAATGTCTATACAGGATTTTCCGTAAATTGTGATGGTATGTGTTATATCCTGTAATTAATTAGTCTTGGTGTCTGTTTTACTGACTCCCCTGAGATTATTCTGCTTTCCTTAGTTTTAAATACAAGATCTTCTCTAGTAATAGCTGAGCACTTCTGTTTTGCTATTTCTAAGGTTTTCGACTTATAGCCTCTGTTGCTAAGTCTCTTAAACAAGTTATCTGTGGAGTCTTTTAAGCTCTCTGCAGTACTGCAATTCCGTTTCATACGCAAACACTCGGCATATGGGATACTTTCAATAAGTTTTACAGGATGAAAACTTTGGGCATGTAGAATGGCGTTCCCTGATGTTAATTTCCTAAATGTGCGTGAATGTACTTTGTTGTTGATAGTATACAATTCTAAGTCAAGATATACAATGGATTTCCTATTCATGGTAAATGTGAATTTGAGATTTAAATCATTTTTGTTGATTTCATCAACAAAATCATTGACACTTTGTTCAGTGCCCTTCCATAAAATAAAAATATCATCTATGTAGCGTTGGTACACGACTACATTTTCAGACATCTGGGTGTTAAATGCCCTCATGATTACTTGCTCATCCCACCAGCCCATATGCAAATTCGCATAGCTGGGGGCGAAGCAAGTACCCATGGCTGTGCCCTGTGTCTGTTTGTAAAGCAAACTATCAAACATAAAGATATTATTCTCCAGGCACCATTCCATCATATGTAATAACATAAGTGTATGTTGATAAAAACTTATATCCCTTGTACTCAGATAGTATTTTGCTGCATTCAGGCCATCATGATGTCTGATGCTCGTGTATAAACTTTGTACATCCAATGTGACAAATGCATAGTCTTCATGCCAGTTACAATCAAAGATTTTAGTTAGGAAATCTCCGGTGTCTTTAGTATATGCTGGCAAAGCCTGTACGAATGGCTGAAGAAAAAGTCAATAAATTTGCTCGTATTTTCAAATAGGCTCCCAATGGCGGATATGATTGGCCTGCCCAGAGGACACTCTGCATTTTTATGGATTTTCGGGAGCAAATAAAGTTGAGGTATCACAGGATAGTCATTTTTCATGAAATCCAATTCATTCCTTGTTATCAACCCATTCCTTCTCCATTCGTACAAACATCCATGATATTTCTCTTTGATGCTGATGATATTGGTGGCACTGATCCGTGTGTAACAATCCTTATCCGATAGTTGGGTCATTGCCTCTTTGTTGTACATTTCAAGAGGCCAAAGTACAACATTACCCCCTTTATCTGACCATCGTACAACAATGTCGGGGTGTTCTTTTATCCTTTGCATGACGCTGGAATATTTTGTCAGTTCATTGTGCCTGGTTTTATTAAACATATTGCTGCTTTCCTTTGCCAGTTGCTTGAGGTCCTTGATCATTTTATCAGCAAAAATGTCAATATTGTCCCTAGGCATTAAAGGGTTGAAAATAGATTTTGGTCTAAATGGTGTAACCACAGCTGCATATATGTTTAGATCCAATCTAATTGCTGCTTGACCGCTAGTTATTACATCGGTTATATCATCATTTTCCAGCTCCGTCATGTCTCTTATGAAGGTCATATCCGCTACGCTTAAGGTATCCAGTTCTGGGGGCATGGTGCCACCATGATCCCTGGCATCAATCCTTTCTTTGGTGTTAAAGAAATGTTTGCGTAATTTTAATTTACGGATGAAGTGATACAGGTCTATTCTAGTCTGTGTATAGTCAAAGTTAGTTTCCTTGCAATATGATAGTTCTAAAGCAAGGATTTGTTCTTCCTCTTGTGTCAAAGCCATGGTCGTTAAATTGACTACTGTGTTCTCTGTTCCTGTTGTATTATTCATCTCCTTTTGTTCCGTCTGTACGTTGGTTTTTGTGTTTTGTTTGCCCCATCGACGGTTTTTCCTCCTTCTGTTCCCTGGCTTTGAGCTTTGTTTGATGCTTACTCCTGTCGTGGAGGTCTTGGGCGTAGACTCATCAAACGCTCCACTCGTAAAAAACCGAGTTCTTGAATCGGTGTTGGTGCATTATGTAACTGATCCCTACTGCCGCTTGCTTCAGGATCAGATTCTATTTCTGAACTTAATTCCGATTCGCTGGGTTCACGGTGTCCTGAGGGGCCACCACTTGTCTTTGATAACTCTTGACGACGGATGTCTTCAAATCTTCTTGAAAAGGTATAAATTCTACCGTGCAGGTAATCGTTTCTGTCACGTTGAAATTTGCTGGCTTTTCTTTCTTTAATTATTTGCTCATACTTTAATACACGATTTTTGATGTCTGTTAGACCCATTCTTACTTCATCTTGGCTAGATATTTTTTCAAGTTCGCTATATATCTCATTTATTCTAACCAATATTCCAACCAATTTATTCTATCTGCCTGTCTGTCAAGAATACTCAGTTTCACAATATTTTGTCTCCATCGAAACGTTTATGTTTCATGTATGTGAGTCTGAGGGGTAGCAGTTTGCAAAATGTGCGGATTGCACCATGGAGGCACCGGAATTGGCCAGAAGAGCATGCACACAAAATGCATTCTTGTACAATTGTGTGGGATGGGTTTTTGTAGAGATGGCTGGCGCTCTGTAAAATGTGACCAACCTTTTGTGTATTAGTGTTTTAATTGCTGACAACAGACCGCCCTTGCCTCTGCTCGACTCGTGACAAAGAGCCCTGGTTTTGCTTATTTAAAACCGAATCAGTGCAGGATATCTGCGCGAGCAAGGCGCCCTTCAAGTAGCAGAGAAAACAAAGACAATAAAACACACAGCGTTTCTCTGACAGCTCTTCATCTGCTCATCAAGGCAGGGCTCGTTCCCGCGTCCGCCTCTGCAGCGTGTCGGCCGAGCTCGGCTTTTGCTGGGAGCCGCTCATGCGCCCTGGATGTGGCTTAAAGGGCATATTGTGGTCACCCCTTTGATCCTGGGACCACCACATAGGCATTACCTGTGCTACAGGGTCACCTCTGAACCCGGCCAGCTGGACACGTGGCGCAGAGAAGGCCGTGCACGTGCAATGGAGGTGAGATGAGACAAGTACCCCAGCAAGCACACACACATACATACACACACGTTGCCTGGTTCGCAGCATCGGTGTGGGCTTTGCCGCTCAGCTGTTAACATCGGCCGCGGATATTGCACCACTTGGGTGTGAGTGTGAAAAGCATCCATGGCTGTACAAAAACTGCGTACGGCTGCTATGTTCCCCCAGGGTGGCGGGCGCTGCAGCACAGTGCACTGCCATACCGGCACGTGTTGTGCTGGTCTGCCTGCCCGTGTCACTCACCTATCCGGGGCATATGATTTGGTGGGTGTTGGCCCGATAGCCAGTCCGTCATACTACTAGGCTCATGATTTGGTGTGTGTTGGCTCGAGCAGGGATTTCTCTCCGATAACTAGCCTGTGACACCTCTAGGCTCATGATTTGGTGTGTGTTGGCCTGAGGGGTGCTGTCTAATCTAATAGCTATCGCCTGATGCCCATGGCACATGATTTGGTATGTTTAATCTGAGCGGTGCTGTATATCCTGGTAATCGGCACCAGACACCAATGTTATGTTATGTTACATAATTTATAAAGCGCGTGAATCACCCCCGAAGGGGTCTCTCAGCGCTAGCCACCCTGAGCTGGTGTACCGAGGTATTATTATTCCGAGAAGAGAGTGGTCTTAAGAGATTTTCTAAACTCAAGATATTCGGAACATTGTCTGAGTGAAAGGGGTAGTTGGTTCCATACCGAAGGAGCTTGGTAGGAGAAAGATCTGCCGCCCAAACGCGTTCTCCTAATCCTCGGGACGATTAACAGCGATTTAGAACCAGACCTCAGATCTCGATTGGGGATGTACCAATGAAGTCTTTCAGTCAGGTAGGAAGGGCCGGGGCCCCACAGTGCTTTGTGGGTCAGGCAGCAAAGTTTGAACTTGACTCTTTTCTTCACTGGTAACCAATGCAGTTGCCGTAGTAGCGGAGTAGAGGTCGATCTGCTGGGAGCTTTAGTGACCAGTCGTGCTGCGGTATTTTGCACCACTTGCAGACGGCTAAGAGCAGATTCGTTAGTAGCGATCATTAATGAATTACAATAATCAAGTTTGTTTAATACCAGGGCCTGGACCAGTGTCCTGCGAAAAAGATCTGGAAGGTATGGTAAAGCTTTCTTCAGAAGACGCAGAGTGAAGAAACATGTGCTGACGGTGTAAGAGACATGATCCTTCATGGACAGGGCCTGGTCAAGGTGGACGCCCACATTTTTTACTGTGAGCTTAGGCAATGGGACGGGCCCCAGCTCAGTAGGCCACCAGGTAGGAGACCATAAGATGGTGGCGTCTCCAAAAAGGACGATTTCAGTTTTATTGGCATTCAGCTGTAAAAAGTTACTACACATCCATTCTGAGATAGCCAGCATACCTTGGGAAAAACAGGTTTGAGCAAAGGAGAGGTTTTATCAAATGGGAAGATAAGTTGAGTGTCATCCGCATAGGAAATGGGGATGAACCCAAGAGATCTTAAAAGAGAGGCAAGGGGGGCCACGTAGATATTAAACAGTGTAGGGCTCAAACAAGAGCCCTGTGGCACACCCTTGGTCAGACACTTGGTGGCGGAGCGAAAAGGACCGAGTTTCAGGGTTTGTGTACGGTCAGTGAGAAAGCTGGTAACCCAGCTAAGCGCCGTACCTCCTAATCCTGCCCCTCTTAATCTTTCGAGCAGGGTCTGATGGTCCACCGTATCAAACGCAGCAGAGAGATCTAAAAGGACCAGGATGGCAGACTGTCCCTGATCTAACGTGCGTCTGATACAGTCGGTTACAGCAACCAAGGCCGTCTCAGTGCTATAATTTGCACTGAATCCTGATTGTGACGTATCCAGGTAGCCTGTTGTTTCGATATGGTTAGAGATGTGTTTATTCACATTTCTCAAGAACCTTGCTCAAATGAGGGAGGAGAGAGATAGGGCGAAGGTTGGCGAGATCGTCCATAGGAAGCTTGTTATTTTTCCATAGGGGTATGATCTGTGCAGCTTTCCAAGAAAGGGGAACTAAGCCCGAACTTAGAGAGGAATTAAACAGCGTAGTAACAGGATCCGCAAGTGCGGACGCAAGGGATGCTCCTAATCTTGCAGGCATAACATCTACAGGGGAGCCCGATGTGACATTATGTAATAAAGTAGATGTCATCTCCCGTAGGATGGGGGGGAAAGACATCAGAGGTGAGGGGTTGACGGTGAAAGGTTTAACAGTGTCATCTGGCATTGAGGGGTGGCTGGTACTAGCAAATTTATCATAGATGGTATCGATTTTTTGGATGAGAAAGGAACTGATTTTATTGCAAAGAGCTTGGGAGTGCAAGTTGTCCAGATCACAGGCTTTAGGGCAGGTGAAATCTTTCAAGATTCGGTGAAGAATTTTCGGCGCATTGTCTGCTAGTCTCAATTGCGCAGCTATATATAATCTGCGTGCATGTTTAATTTCTTTATGATAAAGCGATAAAGCTACTCTAAAATTTGCTTTATCAATGTCTAGGTTGGTGTCCTGTGACCTTGTAGTCAGCACCGGACACCAGGGCGCATGACTTGGGTTTGTGTTTGCGTGATAGCCAGTACCTGATGCCCCCGGGGCGCCTTGACTTGGGTATGTGTTAGTGTGATAGGCAGTACCTGATGCCCCCGGGCGCATGACTTGGGTATGTGTTCACGTGATAGCCGGCACCTGATCAGGATCGGACTGGCCCATGGTGCTCTCAGGCAGTGTCCGAGGGGCTGGTCTGCCAGGTCAGTTGTGGGTCGGTTTTCAGTTGTTAGTGGACTTTTTATGGACTGGCGGACGGTTTTACCTTATTATTTCCCGGATATTATCACAAGCATTGCCATGGCAAGCTCAGATCCCTGCAGCCTCGGATACCTTACAAAGAGGCCACACAGCGTCTTTATAAGTTCAAAGCTGCCCAGATGTGGCCACTTCTATTAGCTGTCTGGTTCACTAACGGAACGGAGGCCGCAACTATGTTTTGCCCCAGTCCAACCTGATGCCCCAGAGCGTGTGTCAAACCGTGTTTTCGTCTGAGCGGCGCCGTGTATCCTGGTAGCCAGGGGCATATGATCTGGCATGTGTTTTTCTGCCTGGCGTGGTCCTTCGTGATAGCCAGCGCCTAATGCCCCCCACAGCTGTGATTTGACGTGTTGGTTCGAGCGGTGCTGGCTATCCTGTCAACCAGCACATAATGCCCCTGGGCACGTGATGTGAGTGTGTGTTTGCATGATAGCACCTGGTGTGCTATGGCACGTGATGTGGGTCAGTGCTCGCATTATAGCACCTGGTGTCCTATGGCACGTGATCTGGGTGTGTGCTCGCATGATAGCACCTGATGCCCTATGGCATGTGATCTGGGTGTGTGCTCGCATGATAGTGCCTAATGCCCCCGGGCACGTGATCTGGGTATGTTTTCTCATGAAAGCACCTGGTGTCCTATGACACGGAATCTGGGTGTGTGTTCGCATGATAGCACCTGATGTCCTATGGCATGTGATCTGGGTGTGTGCTCACATGAAAGCACCTGGTGGCTCAGGGCATAAGCTCTGGGTATGTGTACGCCTGAGCGGTGCTGGTTGTGTCATCATAGTCAGCACCTAATGCCCCCGTGCACCCGATTTGGGTGTCTGTTCGCGTTATAGTACCTGAGGTTGAGGGTACACAACTTATGTGTGTGTGTTTGTGTGTGATCGAATGATAGCCAACACCTAATGCCCCAGGGCTCATGATCTGGGTATGTGTTTGCATGATAGACAACACTCGATGTCCCAGGCACATACATGGCCCCGTCTGTGTGTTTGCATGATGGTACCTGGCGTCCAGGGCACATGATTTGTGTGTGAGTGACTGTGTGTGTTCGCATGATAGCCAGCACCTAATTCCCCAGTGCGGTGTTTGCGTTGCCCCCAGCCCTTGTTGCGCCAGCGCTCTCAAGTGTGCAATGCTCGATCTGAGCTATCGTTACACCGATCTCCTCCCAAAGCCGAGGGTGGGACAGCGGGGTGCCGGAGCCGTGAGTGCACTCCGGTGATCTCACACTTGGTGAGCTGGGCAGAGACTTCTGGAGTGCACTCCTTTGATCTCACACTCGGTGAACAATCAATCAATCAGTTAATTTGTAGAGCGCACTACTTACCAGTGAGGGTCTCAAGGTGCTGGGGGTGGTGGGGGTGCTGCTACTGCTCGAACAACCAGGTCTTGAGGAGTCTCCTGATGGCCAGCAGGTCCTGGGTCTGACGTAGGCAGATGGGAAGGGTGTTCCATGTTTTTGCGGCGAGGTGGGAGAACGATCTGCCACCGGTGGTTGCTCAACAGATTCGGGGGACGGTGGCGAGGGTGAGGTCAGCGGAGCGAAGCTGGTGGTTCGGGGTGTAGAAGGTGAATCGTTTGTTGAGGTATGCTGGTCTGGTGTTGTGGAGTGCTTTGTGAGCGTGGGTGAGGAGCTTGAAGAAGATCCTCTTGTTGACGGGGAGCCAGTGCAGGTCTTTCAGGTGGCCTGTGATGTGGCTGTGTCGGGGAATGTAGAGGATGAGGCGTGCAGAGGCATTCTGTATGCGTTGTAGTCATTTCTGGAGTTTGGCTGAGGTTCCTGCGTAGAGAGCATTGCCGTAGTCCAGTCTGCTGCTGACGAGGGCCTGGGTGACCGTCCTTCTGGTTCCGGTGGGGATCCATCTGTAGATCTTGCGAAGCATGCGGAGTTTGTTGAAGCAGGAGGAGGAGACAGCGTTTACTTGTTGGGTCATTGACAACGCGGAGTCCAGGATGACTCCCGGGTTGCGGGCATGGTCAGTGGGCGTCGGTGCAGCTCCTCGTGTGGACGGCCACCATGAGTCGTCCCAGGCGGATGGGGTGGATCCGATGATGAGGACCTCCATCTTGTCCGAGTTCAGTTTCAGGCGGCTGTTCATCATCCATTCGGCGATGGCCTTCATTCCTTCGTGGAGGTTGGATTTGGTGGTGGTGGGGGCCTTGGTGAGGGTGAGGATCAGCTGGGTGTCGTCGGCGTATGAGATGATGTTGAGGTCATGTGATCGAACGATGTTGGCGAGCGGTGCCATGTATACGTTGAAGAGTGTCGGGCTGAGGGACGATCCTTGGGATATGCCGCAGATGATCTTGGTGTCTTTATAGCGGAATGGGGGAGGCGGACACTCTGGGTTCTGCCGGTGAGGAAGGAGTTGGTCCGGTCCAGTGCTTTGTCGCGGATCCCTATGTTGTGGAGGCGTGTGCGGAGGGTGTGGTGGCAGATGGTGTTGAAGGCGGCCGAAAGGTCCAGGAGGATGAGGGCCGTGCTTTCTCCGTTGACCATCATGGCCCTGATGTCTTCGGTGGCAGCGATGAGGGCTGTTTCGGTGCTGTGGTTGCTGCGGAATCCAGATTGGGACGGGTCCAGAATGTTTTTCTTTTCGAGGAAGGAGGTCAGTTGCTTGTTGACAATCTTCTCAATGACTTTCGCCGGGAACGGGAGGAGGGAGATGGGCCAGAAGTTCTTGAGGTCCTTGGGGTCTGCCTTGGGTTTCTTGAGTAGGACGTTGATCTCGGCGTGCTTCAAGCTCTCCGGTAAGGTGGTGGTCTCAAAGGAGCTGTTGATGATCTTGCGGAGATGGGGTGCGATTGTGGAGCTTGCTTTGTTGAAGATGTGGTGCGGACAGGTGTCAGATGGTAAGCTGGAGTGGATGGAGTTCATGATTTTGATGGTGTCTTCGGTGTTGACATGGGTCCAGGAAAGCAGGGGGTCGATGTGGCTGGGGGGTGGTGAGTCTGAGGTGTCTGTGTCTGTCGGGGGGGGGGGGGGGCTGGTTGCTGAAGCTGTCCTGGATGTTTGCGATCTTGATGTGGAAGAAGGTGGCTAGAGAGTCGCAGAGGTCTTGCGATGGCGTTGGAGTTGGAGCTGGGGTTGGAGAGTTCCTTCACGATGTTGAAGAGCTCTTTGCTGTTGTGTGCGTTGTTGTCTATGTGCTCTTTGAAGGAGATCCTTTTGGTGGTTCAGATGAGTTGGTGGTGTCTGCGGATGGTGCTCTTGTAGGCTGTGTTGCTGTCCGGTGTCTGTTCGTGGTGCCACTTCTTCTCGAGCCTACGGCAGGCCTGCTTGGATGCCTGGAGGTCAGCGGTGAACCAGATGGCTTTTCTGTCGGTACGTCTGTTCAAGGGTTTCTTGATTGGGGTGAGGGTGTTGGCGCGGTCTTCGGTCCATTGCCTGAGGTTGAGGGCGGGGGAGTCGGTGTCGGTAGTGTCCATTGATGGGTTTCGGGCGAGGGTGCTGACAAGCTGTTCTTCGGTGACTTTTCTCCAGCTGCGGTGGAGGGCCCGTTGCGTGTGCTGGTAGGCTTCTTGAAGGTAAAGTGGACGCAGCGGTGGTCTGTCCAGTGGAGTTCAGTGGTGTGGCTGAAGGTTACGTGGTTGCTGGTGGAGAAGATGGGGTCGAGCGTGTGTCCGGCAGAGTGGGTGGGGGTCGTGATGAGCTGTTTGAGTCCGAGGTTGGCGAGGTTGTCAAGCAGGGTGGTGGAATTGCTGTCGTTGGTGTTCTCGAGGTGGAAGTTCAGGTCTCCGAGGAGGATGTAGTCCGTGGATGCAAGGGCGTGCGTGCTGACGAAGTCGGCGATGGAGTCGCTGAACTGCGGTCGCGGGCCGGTCGTCTGTAGATGAGGGTTCCTCTGAGGGTGGTGTTGGGGTTGGTATGGATCTGGAAGTGCAGGTGTTCGGCGGCGATAAGCGTGTCGTTGGTGCTAGTCGAGATTCTGAGGGTGTTTCTGTGGACGATGGCGATTCCTCCTTCTGTTCCGTTGGTACAGTCCTTGCGCGTGATCTTGTAGCCATCAGGGATGGCTATGGCGATGTCTGGTGCCGAGGAGGGGTTCAACCAGGTCTCCGTCAGGAAGGCGACGTCTGGGGAGGAGGAGTCAAGTAAGTCTCAGAGTTCGATGGCGTGTTTGCGGGCGGAGCAGGTGTTGAGTAGAAGGCATTGAAGGCTGTTGCGTCCTACCCCGGTGGACATGGTGGTGGTTTGGAGGCTGGTGTAGCTGCAGTTCGGGCAGGAGAAGGGTCCTTGGGTGTGCTTTGGGGTGGCCCGGGCGCAGGTGTGTGATCGGCCGGCATTGAGAGCGTGGAGGGTGGTGGCATCGTAGAGTTGTCGGGCATCGTGGCATTCGCAGGGGCCAAGGGGTCTGGCGCTGGGCGCAGTCCAGGCGCGGATGGGCGCAGATGGTCTTGCCTTAGGCACGCCAGCGGCGCGCCCGCTGCACTGCCGCACAGCGGCCACCATAAGAAGAGTAGGTGGGAGGGAGGAGCAGCTGGGAGGCGGGGAGCAGGACGAATGGGCGAGCGGGAGGGCGGGGCCACAGGGAATGCAGCGGCGGGAACGGGAAACAGAACGGGAGGAAAAATAGGCAGGGGGGCACAAAACAGTACAAAAAAGAATAGCACAGTTTACAATAACCAACAAAAAATGCAGAATCGTGACAGAAGGTGATCTGGGCAGAGAGTGCACTCCGGTGATCTCACACTCGGTGAGCTTCTGTCAATCAGAAGATGTATTTTTTTGGTATGGGGATACAAGCCGCCAGAGTGCTCTAATAATGATCGGGAGGGTTCGCGAACCCACCGCTGCCCTAGATATCAAAACGTTTTGTTTTTCGAAATTCTCAGGAACTACTGAATGGATTTACACCATTTAACAACAAGCATTTGCAATGCAATAGGTCTCGCATTTACGCAAGTTTGACCTATTGGCATTGTAAATGACAATGGCTTTTATTTATGTTTATGTTTCAGAAGCCTTCGAGGTTGTGCTGTGCTGCAGAAGCAGAGTTAGATGGCGGACGGCGAGGTTGCGTTTAAGGCGTTGAAGGCGTTTTTCTGATTTAGCGGCCCTTCAGAGCTCCGAAGTGCGAATTTAACCGGACCAGAGTGGCTTTCTCTCCCATCTTCTTTTCGGCGCTGTCTCGTGGCCACAGAGGTGTTTGCCGGCTGATCTGCAAATCAGTGCTGGAGAGGATACCGGCACGAGCGGCTACACGCTAGCTTCCTGAGCTCCGGGTGTGAGAGTCTTTGGATATTACCCTCCGGTTTCATTCATAATCTGTTTGGGAGCATTCTGATGGACAACGATAACGCTCTTGTTTCCTCTACTCGCCAGTACACGACAAAGTAAGTAAACTAGTGCATATTGATGGGTGTGTGACTTTGGGACTCACTGCACACTTAAGCACCCAATCCTATTCCTGCTGAGGAGTAGTGAAGCCCGGGTTCATTGCAACACTACTTTCAATTCAAATAACTCCCTTGATGGTATCCGCTTATCCGAAACACTCTGCACTTTAAAAAAGAAAAAAACTTTGTTATACGTGCCTTCGGGAGGATTATAAGTATAAGGCTATGCTGCTGGTCTCAGTGTAAGTGTGTGACTGTTTGGCTCCCTGATAGCCCTCGCTGGAACCTGTACTCACTGTGAGGTCTTCCCCGCGTGGCGCCATTGTTGCTGCTCCTGCTGTCTCCTGCTGTCTCCCCCCTCCCGCCGCCGCGCTTGAGATCTTCGTGGCCGCAGGGAGGAGGGAGGGCGAGAGTGGACTACCTTACTCAGGCTCCCCGGATCCCCTCCCATGCCGGGAGGCGCTCTAGAATCGGCTCCACACCCCGCGTCGCGGGCTCGCGCACGGGCTAAGCCCGGGCAAAGGTCGGACAAGGCCGGGCTGGGCCCCTTCCCTTATCAAGGACTGCTATTTACTTGGAAGGTTTTTCATCCATTTTAGTGCAGTTTGCTACCTGTGATTAACATCTTATACTGCATTGTGTTTTATTCTGTCCGACTATTGATCCTGAAGTTTTTATTGTTGAAGTCTAAAGGCTCACGATCTAGGCCACCCCGGTGTCTATCACGACGAGATTTTATCGTTGTGATGTCGTCCCTCTCTAGAGACAAGTCTCTAATGGCCGGAAGTGTTAGTCGAGGTATACTTGCCAATTTTGTCATTAGGCCCATCTCAGATATTGACAGGGAAATTACCCTTGATGAGAAACGAGCCGAGAGACGACGCTCAGTAGAAATTATCAAGAACAAACGTTCATCTCTGGGCCCGATACAGTTGGCTTTCTCACCCGTCGCGAGCACATATTGTGCAAGCGAGGATTGTGGGTTATCCCCTAGTGATAGTATCCCTTTACTCCTGCGGGGTAGCCCCCCCTGCCCAGCAGAAGTCAACGCCCCGGGTATAACGGGTTCCGCCTCCCCG
This sequence comes from Triturus cristatus, assembly GCF_964204655.1. Lineage (NCBI taxonomy): Eukaryota > Metazoa > Chordata > Amphibia > Caudata > Salamandridae > Triturus > Triturus cristatus. The sequence goes on along the minus strand of NC_140579.1, from coordinate 561,503,649 downwards.
AGCAACCCGATCCCACTGGTCGAGACTATGATGAACACTCCGCTGCCACCCATAAAATCTGCCCAAAAGATCACAAAAACCCTAAAAAACCTCTACCCCCAAGGTCCACCACCGAAAGAAAAGAGGAAGAGGGGGAATGGTTCGCAGAATAAGTTGTCCTCTTATACCAATTCTGGGAACCTTCAAAGCCCCTCTCCCAGCATACCATTAACATCCGCAGTAGCAATGCCTTCATAAACACCACCGAAAGATGCATCTACTACTGACCTACTGGGTAGTATGGAACAGCTAATTAGATCTCTCATATCTCCGTTGGTAGAGAGGATAAAAAGAATTGCAGTTCAACTGGATAAATTGGAACTTGCAATCCGGGAAACTAATGGGGCTATTAAGGATTTAAAAAAGGCACCTCAAGCCCTCCCCGATCCCGTCGTGGACCATAATAAAATGGTCCAAAAGGAACCATTAACTACTAATCTAGTCAAAACAAAATCATTGCAATTAATCCCAATTATAAACACAGGCCCAAATGCAAACAGGACAAACTCGGGGTCCCATGAAGGTGGAATAACAAATTCTCCGAGAATTGCTTTAATACCAAACACCCGGAAATCTAACGGCTCTGATGAACCGGCGAGGTCTATCGGACCCAATAGGTATCCAATTGATCTGCCCCCGGAAGCAGTACCGTATGTGGTGGTTCTTACTGGTGTGCCACCCCTAGAGGAGGGCAGAAGCGAAGCCTTCTACCAACTGAAAAACAAGATCATATTCTGGCTTAGCCAAAATCGCCCTTTACCGCCAAATATAAGCGGTGAAATCCTGCATGTCAGGCGTCTCCCATGGATAGGCCAAAGAATAAAAGATACAAAAGGGGATATTGTAATAATACATTTTCATGACACCAGAGCAGTTAGATACATTACTAACTGGTTCCCCCAAAATGGTAGCAGCGCAATTTCCACCCAGGACCTGACTTACTTTTATCCAAGAGGTCTAGTGGCTTTTGCAACTAATGCCAAGCCCTTGCTAGAATTCCAGCATAGCCATATTAGGCTTCCACTTTTTAATCAGGCAGCCCAACCTGGGGTATTATCCCAATACCAAGTAGGCCGCTTAAGGCACTCTTCCCGCCAGCAGGCTGATTTTTATTACCAAGTACACAATCGATATGGGGTTCTATCAGGTCTGGAGGGTGTGGACTGACTGCATTCTAGGGGTTCAACAATCATTGCCGAGGAAAGATCACAAAAGGCTCCACCAGTATCTAAAGAACTTCTAGCCACGTCCCCAACTACAACTATCCCCCGGCACGCAGCGAGAGATTCTTGCCGTATCGGGTTAGGAGAGTCGCCAATAGTCCATCCGGGACCAAATGGTAGGAACCCCAGAGGGGAGGAGGGGACTGAACCCCTAGGTCCGGTAGGCTTATCTTTGGCAGCAGATGTCGTGACTAGTCCACAAGGGAGAAATGATCCAGGAGTAGCAAACAAAGAGCTAGCCGGGGCTTGTGATTTGCTAAATATTAGTGGTCTAAGGGCCCAGCCGCTAGACATTGTCGCACAGGGGGGCGATCCCAGGAGGGCAAGGGGCAGAATAGTTTCGTGGAGTATCGCGGGTCTGGGACCCAGAATGTATTCACCAGAATGGGCGTCGTTTATAAATGATTTCGACGTCTGTATTTTCCAGGAGACATGGGCCTGTGAGCCTCTGTTCCTCCTGGGTTTTCTTAATTTTTTTGTCCCGGCTGTTAAAGGTCCAAAGGGAAGACCAAAAGGGGGTTTAACTATTTGGGCCCGGCAGGCACTTTTTGACAAGATAGTAGAGCTCCCCACAGGTAATAATGATTTGCAGCTGATTAGGCTATGTATGTCTCGGGGGGAACCTCTATACATTTATAACCTGTATAGAAGAAGCCACAACAGAGGGAAATCCCAAGTCCTGGCTGTACTTGACCATTTGATCAGTGTACAGCCAACCGAGAATAACCTACTAATCGCCGGCGATATGAATATGACCTATGAGCCCCTTTCAGTAGAAGACTGGCAGGTAGGAGAAGATGTAGATAATGAATGGGGAATCCCTAAGCTGGACTTAAAACCTGTGAGCAGATGGTCAGCGGAAGTACTACAGATGAATGCCCTATGCTGCGAAAGGGGGCTCAGAGCTCTGAATGGGAGGACATCGAGTGATGGACAAGGGGCAAACACATTTGACAATGGCCGTTGGCAAAGCCGGATTGTTTATGTCATCTGCAGTCTAACGATCTGGCATTTGATGGAAGACATGAGGGTGGTTAACAGACAAGAGAGCGATCATAACCCCCTTTGCATCACTCACTTGTTGTGGGGGGGGATATGGAGGGGGTAAATTTGACATCAGAAGCACTGGCGGAGACAGTCCCAACGAATGACATGAGGCGAGTCAAGTGGCCCCAAATTGTGGCCAACCATGCGGTGCTATTAAGCATCAATACAGATTTGGATCTTACCTCCACTGCCATGGAAGTAATTCTGAACATGGGACCAAGTAACAGAACAGATTTGGCTGAGATCACCAATCTGCATTGCGAATTCTTCCATTCACTAAAGGGTCATTTTTATAGGGCAGTAGGCTCGAACCTGGGTAAGAAAAATTGTCCGCATGTGGCAGGGTGGTATAACGCTACATGTAGGGCAGCTAGAATCTCTCTGGGGTTGGCCATTAAGTCCAAAGATCTAGCCTCAGTCAGGGAAGCAAGGTGGAAATACAAGTCCAGTGTAACTATAGCCAAAAAACAATGGGACGAGCAACACTGGCAAGAACTCAAAGCTGCCTGCTCAGCAAAAGACTCCAGACTATTCTGGAACATTGTTAAATTGGGGAAAGGGGGCCTCCCAGAACCACCCTCCAACCATGTCTCGCAGAGCAATTGGTTGGATTATTTCGGCCCCCAGTACAGGTGCCGTCTTGAGGACAGAAATGGGGAATCTGTGCCCCATGTTATATTCCAAACTCCTCCCTTTAACAACGCAGATGTAGCACTAGCCTTGGACTCAGTCACGCGGGGCAAGGCACCAGGCCCTGACGGGGTGCCTGCAGATGTATTTCTTCACGAGAAATCACGCTGGGGCAAATACATCTCGAATCTGGCTAATGCAGTAGCACTAGGGGCTCCGGTGCCAAAGTCGTGGCTGGGGGCGGTAATAATCCCTATTTATAAAAAAGGGGACAAAACACTACCAGGGAATTACCGCCCCATCAGCCTTATAGACACAGTGCAGAAGGTTGTAGGCAAAATGGCCCTGGCTAAAATTTCAGTATGGGAGGAAGAGAACAACATTTTATCTCTCTACCAAGCAGGTTTTCGTAAATTGACAAGTACGATTGACCAGATCTTCTGGTTCACGTTATTGCACTGGATGACAGTAGAGCTGGCGAAGGGCAGTCTTTATGCTGCCTTTATAGATCTCCACGCAGCTTTCGACTTAGTCCCCCGCTTTTTGTTATGGAAAGTCTTAGCTGAGATGGGGATGCCTCCAGAAATGTTATCGCTAGTAATGAGATTGCACGAGTCTAACTCTGCAAAGATCCAGTGGAGGAGACATGGGCAACTAACTGAGTTCATGGTAGAACGGGGGGTGCGCCAAGGCTGCGCTATGGCCCCGATGCTTTTCTCCCTTTTTATCAATGGAGTAGTGGAGCGTATGTTGTCTGCTCCTGTAGACGCTCCAACATTGGATGGAGCGAAAGTGCCAATCCTACTATTCGCAGACGACACGCTCATTCTATCCAAAACCCCGAGTGGCCTGCAGCGTGCACTGAATATTTTTGAGGGCTTTTGTGCCGAGCGTGGCCTAGAAGTAAATGTAGCCAAAACAAAGCTCATGACATTCAATCCCCACCCCAGCTTTAGAGGGAACTTCTTCATGGACGGCCAAAAGGTAGAAATGGTTTCGGATTTTGTTTACCTGGGTATCCATATAGCTAAAGGTGCAAAGTGGGGGAAACACTTAGAAATGGCGGCTCTCAAATTCCGCCAAACTACTGGTACTATAGGTGTTGAACACAAAAGGTCTTTGACCAAACCCATTGCACCAGTACTTCAGGTATACGAAGCCAAAGCCATTAGCTCGGTGCTCTATGGCTCAGAGCTTTGGGGCTATGGGAATCTTGCACCATTAACGCTTGCTGAGAACAAGTTTCTCTGAAACCTAATTGGACTCCCTAAAAGTACACCCATGAAGCCTCTTCGTTGCGATTTAGGCAGAAAAGCCATCTCAGATATTGCTAGATTAAGACCCATTTTATACTGGCGGCGCATATGGGTCACCCCCGAACTCGCTCATTATGCAAGGGGCTTCCTGGATTTAATAAATAGTGACAAATTCCACAAGATAGGATGGCTGGGGGAATTGTGCAAAATGTTTGGGTCTTTAGGTATGAATGAGCTTTGGGAGAACCCAGAAGAGGCCCTGTTCCCGTCCAAAGTAACTATAAAAACCAAGTACTGGGAAATGGTTGAATATCGGGACTGGAATGAAGCCAACCCGTCTACCATGGAGGGTCTATTCCTTGAAGTAAAAGCTTCTCCTTTTTTAGAGCCCTATTGGGATATTATTACCAAACCCCTGGATAGGAAATTATACTTCCAGCTTAGAGTGGGGTCTCTCCCAATCAGATCACTAACTGGAAAATGGGCAAAGGGTAGCTCTCAAGTCTGCCCAGTTTGTAAAGTAAGGTCTGAGACCATTGCCCACTTTCTCTTTGTGTGCGGGGCCTATTCAGTCCCCCGACGTGTTTGGTTGAAGGCTATGTGTAAACAGCTGGGCACAAGAGCGAGTGACACCGCTCTAAGGATTATTTGTACCAGCCCTTCAACATTCATTGCTGTGGCAGTTGCCAAATATCTGGGATGGCCTTGGGCCATCAGAAAGAAATCTCTTGTCTAATGGTAGTATAGGAGAAAAGACTTTAGACCATTGTCCGCTTTACTAGTTATGGAAATGTTGCCACTCTGTTCTTATATTTGCTAAATAATTTTATGATCTTCAGTATCATGGATGTATTTAATGTTTTTTTATTAGTTTTTAAACAAAAAGTTTTTACAAGAGACTGTTTATATGCAATGTATGCCTTATGCTTTTATGAGTTTTTATCTCGAATAAAGCTATAAATTCCAAAAATTCCATAAATTCCATATATAAAAGGCAATGTCATTGACAATGAAAATAGCTCAAACTCTCGCAAATGCGAGACCTATTGCATTGCAAATGCTTGTTTTTTAACCATCCATGTGCGTTTAAAGTAACTGCCTTCGGGTTACATAATTCAAAGCCAGTAGCTTTTTTTTGTGTCATGCTATATTTCCTGTGTGTTGACTGTAAAAAGAAGTTCTGTCTCTGCTTAGAAGTGCCCCTACATTTCCATTGAAAGTATATCTAATGGTTATTTTTTTTAATTTCAAATGTCTATTTCAAGAGTATGGGCACCACGTTTAGGGACCGTTAGCTTTTTTTCTTTCATTTTCGCGGCATATGCTTACAGTAAAAAATAAACCCCGTAATCACAGCACCAGCAAGCTTGACAGAGCTATTCCTATTTGATTTGCCGATGCTTGTTCTACTGCGTGTGGATTAGGTGATTGTAAAGTGCTCAATTGATTAATTAGGCCTTGATCGCTCGCCGCATTAAAAAATACATGAGTCGAAAATAACAGTAATTTTCATGAAACGTTTTAGAAGCACTACTGTTGTTGTGACCTTGTTAATTGTATCGCTTTATGATGCCTCAGAACACTCTGGTTTCAAATGTTGTTCTATGATGAATAGTTTCAGTTTTAGAAAGTTCCATTAATCTTCGAGGCAGATGTTTGCAGCGCTGGCGGGAAGTAGCATCCGCGAGTTCACACAAGATGTTCCCTCAAAGCATTCAGTAACCCTGCGCTTTACGTTCCACTTTCTCTATGACTTTATGCTTCCACCATCTCAGTGCCCCTGAAGTGATATTTGGCGCGAATGCGTGCGTTCTTTGCGAGATAATTATTTTGACAGTTCCTTGACCCATACACCCAGCACCGCATGAAGACGAAACACTGACTGACCCTGAGCTCGCCTCGCTCCACAGGCTGGTTGGAAATGTGGCGGAAATGTTGGCGTGTGTCGTGCCGTTGCTGATATTACTCTAGCCTCCCTTGACCCTGGCCGTAAAAGAAGAGCTTTCTGCATGGCAATCTCCGGCATTGACGCAGCACTCGGTATTTTGCGATCCCTAGGGCATCGCTGTGCCAACGCTTTGAAATCGAAACGCTGTTCTCTTTTCTCGGCTGTTGGACACCGTGACCGTCATCAGTTTTGATTTAAAACAATTTTGCTTCCTCGCTCTGTTGCAAACAATACCCGCAGTTTCCCACACTGCCCAAACGATTTCCAAGCCCTGTTTTTCACACATATATATATATATAAATATTATATAGCTCATTGTAAATTAACTTTACTGACTGCTAATGAAAGCCATAAGCTAAGTGGTGGTGAGCCATGCACTTTCTCAAGTCGGCAGCATTGAACCTACGAAAGGTTACATTTCTCACATGAAGACCATGAATCTTCACTTTGCACTTCATGCCTTGCTTTAAGATCTTATCTGTGACCAAGTTAACGAGCAGTAGGGGAACCAGTGGTGCGTGCGCACCACAGAGGAGTGGGGGGAGGGAGCACGGCAGCGAGGCGAACGCGCGCTGCTGCACATGCTAGACACGGTCGGGAATGGGCGTTGCAAAGGCAGGACATGCCCAATCGCGTGCCTTTCTAAAAATAAAAAAAAACAGGCGAAAGCCAATGCCTGCCGGCGAAAGCCTGATCACACGCACAGGCGTGTGGTCTGCTTTCAAAACCCCATGCAAAAGGGCTCTCGCTGTGCGAGCAGTGCTGCGCACTGCAACGCAGGCGTGTGCCCTAAAAAGGACTCTTTCTGAACCAAGGGCTACCATTTTGCCAAATTTGGTGTAATTTTGTTCAGCAGTTCGAGCTGTAGCTTTGTCTAAAGTTTCCTATGGAAAATAACATGGGGAAAACACGTTTTGGGACCCCCTTTTTTCTCGGTACACGCTTGATGAATCACCCCAAAACTTTCAAGACGGGAGCAGACCAGAGTGGGCCACTAGTTTTGAAAATTTCGTGAAGATTCGTCAAACGACGCGAAAGTTATTGGCAAATAAAAAACCGCTTTTCCTATGGAAACTAGGTCCTAACTATAATTACCTACTGGCGACCGCCAGTAGGTAATATATACACACACATATATACATACACATATATAAGCAATATTAAAGTATGCAGTATTATTTACAATTCTATTTTTTTACTAAGTAAGAAAAATTCAATTCTTACCTGTGAGATTAATTTCTACAATATTCAAGACATTAAATAGTCGTCACACAGCTTTATTCGATCTTTGTAAAAACAGACCATAAAAGCACAAAATATCATAAAATCTGCACGTCAAATATATAAGCTTATGTACAGTGTTATTCCACAATATTATAAACCACCAATATTTTAAGTTGAACCCTCCACTAGAAATCAGGAGAATGCTAACGTGTATGCTTATGTTTAACTTTTATAAAGTTCCCAGCTACCCGAAGAGGGTTTCCCAGCGCAACTGTAGTACCAAAAAACACACTGACACAGTCCTAGAAGAGTCATATTTTAATATTGTTCCTAAAGAGAACTTTGCTGGGGCTGAAACGAGGCTGAGCCGGATGAGAATTCCAAATTTTGTCAGTCAGATAGATAGTTGGCCAACCTCCTGTTCTAACTGTGCTAAACCTTGGCTGAATTGTTTAGTCAGACTTCACTGACTGAAGGGCACTACTAGAGTGCAGGTATGGCTGAATCAAGCCACCAATGAGCCTAGTACTGACTGGTGTCAAAGGAAGCCAGAGAGATGATACACAATGCCTTACATTTAACCCACTTCTCAATCGGAAGCCAGAGAAGTGAGGGCAGATGAGAAGATACCAGTTGATGCTTTTTGTATTTGCAGTGGCAACTGCGCAGTGGCATTTTGGATAGTCTGCAGTTCTTGAAAGTCTAGGCATGAGATGATAGGTGCCTGGTCATTGCACTTCTGTATATGGTCTGGTAGAGCCCACAGCATTTTTCAGGCTAATATTATTCTCTAATGAGAAACATTCCTCACTGGGAATGGTGGGGCCAATATGAAGTCATTTACCTTGCTCTAGGCTCCTTGGTTTTTAGTGGTGATGTTGTAGACTTTCTAGTACGTTAAAAATATACTTAAAGGCAATTCTTTTTGCATGGGTAATAGTGAAGTTCATAAAACAGTTGTAGGTGACTTCACACTCTCGATACCAGTAGACACAATCTGCCCAATCTCACATTAGGCTAATAGGAAGTTTTCAAGTGGTCTGCCAATCTGTTTAGTATGAAGGAATAATATCCACAACAGATCCGGACCTAAATGTTCCTTGGAAATGTCAAAGAAGCAGTCGATCACAGTTCATGGAGTAGGCCCATGAATCAGGGATTCTGTGTAGGGGCTGCAGTATTTCTTCCAGTTTTACAGCAAAAGGCAAAGCAGGATTCATTATCAGCAACAGTGAAGTGCGTTTTGTGAGAAATTAAATTTTTTGAGTGATGAATCCCCATTTTAAGCTGACGTTGCTGGTTTTTTAACTCTGCACACTGGGGTACTACCACCCAGTCACCAGTGTATGTGTTATGCCCTCTAAAACATGGTACATTTGAATGGTCCTCATTTGGTATATTTAACTGTTCACTGTGGTTGTGGTACAGGAAAATACACTAATGACATGGAAAGTTAAATGCAGCCTGTGGACTGCAGCACCTATTGTGCCATCCACTAGGCTACCATGTTAAAACATGGCTGCTCGTCTAGATGTGTAGGCTAGCTGTTGAAGTGTTTAAACCAGCAGGCAAACTTGTGAAAATAACCCTTTTTGACAGGAAGGAACCCTACATTTAAAAATTAAATAAGTAACCCCTAATTAGGCCTTGCAGTACACAAGGTAGTGTGGCTAGTATTTAAAAGTGACCATGGAAGAATGTTATGTTGGCATGGTCCAGGCACTGGCTAGCTCCCAAAAACTATTTTCACTTCACATGGCTGTAGATGGTCCTATGCGGAAAACTAAAGTTACAATAAAATGCAAGTTTGCCCCTTTGGTTCAGGATAAGCTACAGAAATGATTCAGCTACTGTTTTTAACATTTATTAAAATCAATGTCTGTGGTGAAGTTGGATTTTGGATAAATATAAAGAAAACATATCTTTTAAAATGTTAGTCTTTTACTACCTGATTTCTCAACAAACTACTTAGCATTAGATTGCCAGAAGCACCAGCCTGTCAGTGTTTTCTCGTTAATGAAGTATGAAACCTTCTATCAGAGCAGAAACAATGACTTAGGCCTTTTGGCAGCATGAATTGGTGTGAGGTATGTAACTCATCTCCGCTCAAGAAGGGCAGTTGGGGAGGCTTCGGAAACTTTATTAACTTGAAAGAGCCCAGGGTGAGGCCTTGCCATTGTCAAGAATCAGCTCAGGTGACAGGCACGTAGAGGTTAGACACCCTAGAGAATGTCCTATGGATGATTAAAAGAGTGGGATCACTGGACACTTACTGAAGTACTACCAGTCTGAAAGGACGCTGACGACTTCTCCTTATCTAAATTTTAAATGCTGGAGACTGTCCAGTATACTAAAATGTGGTGGTTGGATTATGGGATGTTATGCTAGTTGGCTCATTATACTACCAGTACGGGTGGCAAGGAGCCATGGATTAGTTATAGAACCTGTCCAGGATAAACTGCCCGCCAGTTAAAAATTACGCAGGGTGGAATTAACGTAAATTAGAAGGGGTTACCAAGAGTGGTAAGAGCCAATTGAGCCACGTTTTACCCCATTATGTGTTTATTGGGTAGGGGATTACAGGCACTTTGCACAGTTGGGGGGGCAGTTCTAAATCCATGCTGTAGGGAGGGGGAATAGGGTGGGTAGTTAGACGAAGGTTAGTTATAAAGTTGCCAAGTTTTTTTACTCGATAATGAAGAAAGTAAATTGTAATGCATGTGTAATGCTTGAAACATGGTTAGGACGAACGAAGACACGGATAATTAACTGGACAGTTGCGAGTCATTTAATTGCTCTGGGGAGTGGGGGGACCCAGGTGCAGTACCACAGTTCCATGTCCACAAGGAGGGCACTCACAGTAAGGGCGAAATGCATGCAGGTTCGACATTGACGCCTTCACCTGGCAGATTTAGGATAATTTCGTGGAATGTGAATGGGTTGGGGGATAGAATTAAACGGGGGTGGTATTGCAATATCTAAAGCAGCAAGCGCCGGATGTGGTACTGCTACAAGAGACCCACATACAGGGAACCTCCTACTGTGCGTTGAATAGATGAGGGTATAGGCTGGTTGCCCACACAGGTTATACAAGAGGATCAGCGTGGGTATCCTTCTGCGTAGATCATTCCCCTTTAAGGTACAAGCAGTTAAACAGGATGTGCTGGGCAGGTTTGTGACTTTGTCTGGATGTTGGGAGGGCAGATCGATCAATATTACCTCTCTCTTTGTACCAGCAAGATTGCACTCCCCCACCCTTGCTGATCTGGGGGCACATGTAATCAATCTGCCAGAGGGAGAGTTACTAATAGGGGGGGACTGTAATGCAGCTATTAATAGGAATCTAGATAGACACCCAACCAAGCCCAGGGAGGCCTCAGGGAAAGCCTTGGAAGACTTTATAAGAGCAATGGGCTTGATAGACGTCTGGAGAACCCAAAACCTCTCTGCTCTCCAGTATACTTTCCATTCTGGGGTTCATGGAAGCCTCTCCTGCATAGATTACAGTTTGGAAGGGCTGAGCAGCTCCCGATGTTCAATGAGGTGGGGCACCTCCCAAGGGGCATCTCCGATCACTCGCCTATATTCACGCACTACGGGGAAAGCTAGTCATTTCAAAATTTGGGTACTCAACCCGTGGTATCTTAAAATACCAATATAAGAGAACACCTGACGAGGCGACCTCTCTATTTCCAAGAAAAAGGACAATGAGGGAAGTGTACAAGACGGTGATCAGGGGGCAGGGAATCTCTACAATTAGTGGGCATAAGAAAGAAAAACAGAAACAACTTCTCGAAGTAGAGAAAGAAATTACCACGTTAGAACGCAAACTGATATCACTGGATTTCCCAGACACCAAACATAGACTGCAGATCAAACAAAGCGAATATAGGGATATTGCGGAAGGGGTGGCCAGAGCCCATGATCGAGCTAGCGGGTGTATGTTGTTGGAGATAAGGCAAGTAAAGTATTGGCATGGCTGGATAAGCGAGAAATGACAAATAGATCGGTGTTTGAGATTAAGACAAATGACGAGACCTTAATCAGAGATAGACAATAAATAGCGGAAGCCTTCGCAGATTATCTGAGCAAGAAGTTGTACGGGCGATCAGGACACTGCAGGCTATGAAAGCAATGGGTCAATTGGGCTATCAATTAAATTGTATAAGTTAAATGCATCGACAATAGCCCCTCATTTGGTGAAAATGTACAATGAGAACGCAAGCAAAGGTATTCTTCCCATTAGTCAAAGACTAGCTAATATCGTAGACATACATAAAAGCGGAACGCCCTCCGATAGCTGTGGTTCGTATCGACCAATATCTCTGTTAAATCCTGTGAGTAAGATTCTTGCCAAAATGTTAGCTACCCGCTTGTCCCCCCTGCTGCATAAACTGGTCCACCCCGATCAATCCGGGTTTATGCCGGGCAGTAACATTGCGCTTAATCTAAGACCTCTTAATGGAGTTTTAGGCAGATCAGGAACTATTAAAGAAGAGGCAGTGATGATAATGTCATTAGATGTCAAAATGGCAATTGACATGATCGAATGGCCCTTTTTGTTTGCTGCCCTCGAAAGATTTGGTTTCGAGGAAAAGTTCCTCTCATGGGTCTGGGTATTATATGCTAAACCCCAGGCTCAATTTACTGTAAATGGAGGACAGTCATCGGTCTTCAAGTTGCAGAGAGGTAAGCAACAGGGTTGCCCACTCCCTCCACTAATATTTGCGCTAGTCTTGGAACCTCTGGCAATCTGGCTGAGGGGAGGTCATCTTAGCAGGGGACTTAAATGGACGGAAGAATGGGAACACAGTATCTCCCTATATGCTGATTATATCCTCCTCTACTTAGCAAAACCACATTCCTCAATACACAGAGTACTACATATATTCACCCTTTTCCAAAAATATTCAGGGTATAATATCAATTGGAATAAGTCAATAGTATACATTCTTAATGGTACTGACCTCAATCTCCCCAGGGGCTGTGCTGCTAAAATAGTTACGGAGGGGTTTCGATACTTGGGCATCTATGTCACCACAAGCCCTACAGTTTTCTATGAAAGAAACCTAGTTCCCCCGCTGCGGTGACTGCAAGACGATGTCCAACACTGGAAGTCCCTGCCCCTTACGTTACTTGGCAAATTCTCCCTGTACAAAATTATGGCACTCCCCCGGTTTTTCTGCACTCTGCAGAATACAATATATCTAGTCCCCACCAAATATTTCCAGATGATCGAACCAGAGATACGTACGCTTCTCTGGAATGGTAGTACCCCATATAGCCCTAGCTAAACTTATGAAATGCTGGTATGACGGAGGTATAGCCCTCCCGGCCATCCAATACTACTATTGGGCGTCACAGCTGATGGGGATAAATCATTGAGTACAATGGCCACAAATGGACCCAGCCTACAGAATGGATAGACTCAATATGTCCTCGGGAAATTATTTGAGAGCACTTTACGGGGGTAAGAAGAATACACCGCTATACACACCAAACTTGACCACTGTTACCCTGTGGCACAACGCCACAGTGACGTTGGGGTGAAAAATGGGATACAAAGGCCACCCCGCTTCTAGAATCGGACCGCCTGGGACTATTATTGATGTACCCAGGATTTGATAAATGGTATTTGATTGCAATTTCTAGGGTCGGTGATTTATGGGCAAAGGGAAAGATTGTCCCCTTTAGTGACCTCTAAAGATGCTATGAGTTGGGTGGGAGGGAGACATTTTGTTATCTATAGATGTGCAGTGTCTTACAAAAGCAGTCCCCAGGGGCACCCACCTCCCAGGCTCGTCACCCTTAGAATATAGGCTCCTAGATGACTATATGGCGAAAGGAGCGATATCATTAACATACAGAAAAATATTGAATAACTCCCCCGAAAAGCTGGAGAAATTACGTACAAGATGGATGGAGGATGTGGGTGACATGGCGGACGAAGAGTGGCAAAAAGCACTGGCATCCCCGAGGGAGGTCATGATACGATCACGATTTAAATTGATACAAATAACATTTTGACATGGGGCCTATTGCACCAGTACGGCACTTGTCAAAATGGGTCTGTTAATCTCCCCAGTGTGCCCTAGAGGATGTGGTCAAGTGGGGACATTTATACACCAATGGTGGGAATGCCCAGTTGTTAAGAAGTATTGGGAGAAAATAACAATGTGTCTGTTAACATTGTGTGTGAAGAACGAGCAGGTCTCACCCCGATGGTGTCTTCTCAATATATGGGAGCAAACAGATCTTACGGCAAAAGAAAGAAAGGGGTTTCCCTGGTGTGTATGGTTGCTAAGTCTAATATTGCAAGGACATGGAAAAGAATATCCGGACCCAAGTTTCGAGATTGGGAGACAGACATGGACTGGTGTATGCAAGCGGAGAGGGCAGTCTAAAAAGGGAGAGGTTGCCCACAAAAACTGACCAAGATCTGGGGATAATGGAAAAAAAGTAGAGGGATGATATGTATGCCGGTTTTGGCCCCCCCGCGCAAAAAGAGTAATTCTATGGAAACATATCTGTGTCTGGCTCACTGGCTGAATAACGCTGCATTATTACTGTTCTTACCTGTCTTAAGTAGTTATATACTTGAAATGGTATACATACACAGCATATCAATGTCATATGTTTCTTTTTGTTGCTTATGTTTTAAAAAAAAGAGTGAAAAAATACGCTCACTCACTTCGGAGTTAAGGTAATTTCCAGGTCAGCAGTAGTAGAGTCCTATTTTTCCTCTTTGAGACTTTAGCTCAGTGCCTGAAACACATTCACACCCATTTTGGCATCCCTCGCTGTTTGTTGCCTTCTCCCTTTTAGTTCCCTCTATCCCTTTGCTTGTTCTCTCCTTAGTATTTATCTCTTGGTTGTCTGTCTTTTAATTCCAGTTTCTTGTAGAGTGTTACCTGTGTGTGTCCAACAACATCCTGGGGTCTTCCCTGGATTCCTGGTCAGCCTTGGCTTCATCATTGCATAATTCACTGCTGGAACTGGTAAGCCTTGTTTTAGGTGTTACCTGTATGGTACATCCAGCTGGTATCTATTCTTACCTTCTGCCTGTGTATTTTGGCTGGTCAGATCTACCCAAGATTCATAGAATACAGGTACAGTGGTGCCATCCCTTGAAACAGACGGTATATCGAAGAATGAGCTCTACTAATTGATATTTCCCTTAGTCCCTGCCCCTCTTTATCCCCTGTTTGCTGTGTCTGTTGATACTTAGCACTCTGCTCACAAGCACAAAGGCTAAGGGATGGCAAAGACTTTCACCAGGTCCATGACTCAACCCTTACATCAATTCATAATCAAGTGTAATGAGGGGTCTGAGGAAGAGAAACCTCTTGTTGTGACTTGAATTGTTGCTCTGCATCCTCTCCTTGGTTACCAGTTCTCTGCTGCTCAGCCAGTGTGAGTGTGATGTTATGGAATGTGGATGAGTGACTGGTGTGGATGAATGTCACTTGGAGAGAGTGGGCTGAGTAGGGAGGATGCTGCTCCTGGTGGGGCAATGTACCATTTTACTTGTAAGCTATAACTAAGACTTATCTTATTTAATAAATCTGTTTCCTACTATCTGTGTCTGGCTACCTGGATACTTGAAGTGTGAAAAACATCACACAAATAGAGGGGAGATACCCCTCCTGTGTATCAAGGGCAGAAATAAATTCTCCAGTGAGAGTACGTCCTCTCTAAGTATACTAATAATCACAACAAAGTACCTCACCGTATGTTGAGATAACCATTAACACCCTGGGGGATTGTTTGATGAAGTGACCTAGATCTTGCCTACTAGGAGGTGGGAAAGGACAAAAGCCCTTTTTGTTTTAATTACCCTCACACACCCTAGTGGTGTCATGCTTCATCATCGGGTCACCCTGTCCCTTAAAAGACAGGGTGGGCTCAACCGCACTTCTGGGAGCACTTGTTAGATCTGGCCATGGGGTCTAAATAATTAAGACTGCTCCCGGTCTCCCTTTATTCTTGGAGCAGTCTTGGATATTAAAAATAAAATAGCATATATCAAGGGTCAATTGGATATTTTATTGGTCCTAAGACCCTAGTGCCAGGCACTAGGGTCTTAGGACCAATAAAAAATTCCAGGTTGTCTGCCGCCTCCTATGTTCATGTTTGTCATGTTGAGTGGAGTAAAGCTCTTCGAAAATGGGTACTTGGGATTCCATGAGATGTAATACTTGTAGTGTTTGTTAACTTAAGCATCGCGCAGGTAGCGTGCGATGCTCCAGGAATGTATTATGTGTTCTTTTAAATATGTGGTTCATGCATGGAGTGCCCGCTAGGTTGAGGTTCGAATGCAGCTTGTCAGTTGCCGTTCGTACTCTTGCCTGGGAGGATGCTCCGTGTGTTGGGTGGAGTGGGTATCAATAAACCTTTCTTCAAACAAGATTAATTTCTTGCAACATTTCATAATTTCATTTGGCGACGAGTGGAGACACTCCACCCGCATACCCACGCCAAGTATTACCTCTTTCTTCAAGTTCATGCCAGTTGCCATCTTCCCTGATGTTCAGCATCGATTGTTGACCTACCCGCGATCCACAACGATCTTCTAGCGGCTCAAGCATATCGGTCATTTCCAGGGTGAGATTGAGCAGAGGTATGTGAACTTTGTTTTTTATCACGGAGCTCCCAGTTGGCCAGCGCTCCTGGCTCGCGGCGATTCCTGTCCCGAGCGCATAAACCGTCGCTGCACGCGCTGACGTCATCACGCTACGCGGCGCCCTCTTTAATCGGGCCATCTCTACTGGATACATTGTTGCTACAATTCCGTTACGGCGATCTTCATTTTGGCAATTTACAGCGTGTAAAGCTTTCTTCAGCGACGCGCACGCTATATATAATTATACATGGCCAAACACCGCCCGTCAAGTCCTTGATTCAGTGACGCGCACGCTATATACCCATTTCTTCAGAGGCTTACCGACGATCACGTTAATTTAGTACAGCGCATCAATTTCAAAATACAGCGACACGCACGGTGTTCTGTAGATTACTGCGTGTCATTGTTAAATCTTCAGCAACACGCACGCTATTATTTATTTACTTTTTTTCCAACATTATAAGCCAAAAATTATTATCTCACCTATGGGGTTTCCCCTTTTGTCAATCCTGCATTTGTTATTTCTATTCATATTTAGTGAGATTTTGGAATTATAATGGCTAATGTTCAACAAATAACACAACCCCTTCCATTTTTTTAGTAAACCAGGAAGTCCACCAATTATTTGGTCAGAGTGGTACAGACTTTTTGAAAATCACTTAGTAGCCATAGATGCTGTGGGCTATACACCCGCCCGCAAATTTGCTTTGTTATTTGGATGTCTTGGTCAAGCTGCTCAAAGTATTTTCGATAATATTGTACCTATTCCACCTCCAGCATCTCATTCTGGCGACGGCCAGTGGAATGTTTATTTAGAAGCTGTCGCACGTCTCAAAAAACAGTTTTTTGATGAACCTAATATCATGTTGGAGCGACATAATTTTTATAAAAGAAAACAGAGGGAGGAAGAGAAAGTTGAAGAATATATATCTGCACTCAGAGTGTTAGCTGCAAGTTAGTAGAAATGTCAAATTTAACCAAAAGAAGCAACCCTTGTTCTTTTATAGATGCGGTTCCAAAAATCATATTGGGAATTTTCCACGTTGTCCCGCCATTAGCAGTCATTTGCAAGAAAATTGGGCATTTCCAGGGAGTTTGCAAGAATGCTAAAAGACCTCTTAATGTAAACAGTATTGAAACTGCTATAGATGCATGTGGCAACTCTCTTAGTAATGTGATCGTAACACTAGACTGTGGAAGTGAGACAAATTCTATAAAGGGTCCATTGTGCTCCGCTATAATTGATAACATTCCTCTCCAGGTGATGGCAGACTCTGGCTTGCCTATTACGATTTTGAGAGACACAACTTTTAATGATTTATGGAACGACGAGTAAAGTTATTACAATCAGACGTAAACCCAAAGGCATTTGGAGAAAAATACATAAATATCATTGGTTATTTTACCGGTATAGTACAGTGTCTCGGTAGAGAGACTGAAACAAAGATTTATGTTGCCGAAGAAGGGAAAAATATCATTGAGGGAAGGACCTGGCATGTATGGGTCTATATTTAGTACCTGGGGATGAGAATCCGGTTAAAGTGGGGGAACTACCTGTGTGCAATGTTGAATGCACCATACCAGAGACAGACACTAATGTGTTAAAAGAGATAATTTCAGAGTTCAGACCTGTGTTCAGTGATAGAGTTGGGCTGGTTAAGGGTATTGAACACCGTATCAGGTTAGCACCTGGGGCTCAACCAGTTACACATAGGGGCCGATTCCGATGGCCGGTCGGACAGCTGTCCGTAGCCTTACCCTGCGACCAACACGTACCCGGAGCCGGTCCGTCCTGTATAGGAAGTACGATGCGCATAACTGCCAAAAACACGACCGACACGTAGGCTGTGAATCAAGACCCATTCTCCGTCCGAGCCGTAACTCCCAAAGAGGAACCGTGTCGCCCAGAAGCAGTATCCATAGCAGTTTCCGGCATGACAAGTACGATGCGTACTTCCTACGCGCCGCACGGGTCGTCACGTACGGCACGTCACAGCATCCGGAAAATAAGCATATCAGCTACGATTCGCGCCACAAATCAATACATGGCTACGAGACGGAACAGCTTGCAGGGGGTACGAGACAGAGCAACAAGCAGCGTGTACGACACAAACACATCATGAATCCCATCGTGCAGGTCATACCAGTACTCTACATCTATGACCGGATCAGGGACTGACACCGACGGCGCAGACGGTAAGTCAGACACCTACCCCATAAACAAACGACACGTACACGCAAAATGGCACACACACACACACACAGGGGATAAATATCCTGGCCACTAACAACAGCCCATCATAGGGGTTGCATGGCCAGCACCACTAACACCCCCACCCATAGGGGGCCTGTTGCCCATCACCCCTGCCAACCCCACTCACAGGGGACCTGTTGCCCATCACCCCTGCCACCCCCACTCACAGGGGACCTGTTGCCCATCACCCCTGCCACCCCCACTCTCAGGGCTTATGTTGCCTATCACCCCTGCCACCCCCACTCACAGGGCTTATGTTGCCCATCACCCCTGCCACCTCCACTCATAGGGGACCTGTTGCCCATCACCCCTGCCACCCCCAGCCATAGGGGACCTGTTGCCCATCACCCCTGCCACCCCCACTCACAGGGCTTATGTTGCCCATCACGCCTGCCACCCCCACTCACAGGGGACCTGTTGCCCATCACCCCTGCCACCCCCACTGACAGGGCTTATGTTGCCCATCACCCCTGCCACCCCCACTCACAGGGGTTATGTTTCTCATCACCCCTGCCACCCCCACTCACAGGGGACCTGTTTCCCATCACCCCTGCCACACCCACTCACAGGGCTTATGTTGCCCATCACCCCTGCCACCCCCACTCCTAGGGGACCTGTTACCCATCACCCCTGCCACCCCCAGCCATAGGGGACCTGTTGCCCATCACCCCTGCCACCCTCACTCACAGGGCTTATGTTGCCCATCACCCCTGCCACCCACACCCATAGGGGGCCTATTGCCCATCACCCCTGCCACCCCCACTCACAGGGGACCTGTTGGCCATTACCCCTGCCACCCCCAGCCATAGGATGGGTGATGCGCAACACATCCAGCATACGCAAACATCAGGAATGTCCGCAAAATACATCCCCCACGACATCATGACAACAGTGTGTAGTCTGTCACAAATGCCCACAACAGTGAATATGGCTATGAGTATACAATGTAAGTAACAGCACATGTGTGACCAACACATGAGTGTGACATACACAAGGTAAGCATCACCATAGCACTGTGGCAATGTAAAAAGAACACCCCCTCACTGTGTAGAACAGAAGTCAAGTGGGGACTCACAAAATGCAGCAGATGTGGAGCATTGTGGTGATGGGGACCAAACCCCCCTCAACACAATAACCAAAAGGTAAGTGTCATCATGGTCAAAGGTGCAAATAACAAACAGCATGTATGATCCCTGCTCCCAACACATCAAACACTTCTGGGGGAAAATAGTGGTTGTGTCCTATACACACAGAGATGTGTTGAGGCAAACAGTGCTGTGAAAACATAACACTCTCGGCCATGTGCAGACAAGCACCACACATGGGGGCTGACAATGCACACAGCGTACAATGACAACAACAGAAGTGACCATCACCAAGCATGCACACATCTCGAAAATAGACACACCAACCAAAACAACATGTGTAGACTGTAGATGTCAGCTCACTAACTTACATTCCATGCCAGCAATGGCACCCAACAACCAGGATGAATGTGCACAATGATGTGAAATGACTCACAGGGACAGCATGCAAACTCACAGAAACAGCATCCAGACAAAGGCCCACAACAGCAATACCAATGCACTGGTGCAGATGCACAAACACAAACAGGCAAACTCACACTGCACATCGGACACAACATGTGTGTGTGTGTGTGTCACAGTATCCACAGGCAACTACACAACACATGAGAGGGGCTGAACCACAGTGACACAGATGTGGACACAGTGCCATACAAAAGTAAACCATCATTGGGACACCCTCAGTGGGCAATCCGGCGTTGGGAGATGAGAGGGAGCACAACAGACACACGTGACACTAGCTGGAATGAACACCAACTAACGCAGCAAGAGACTGACACACAACAGCACAATCCCCAGGGACAAGACATTGGTGTGACACAAGCATGCATGACACCTCCACTGTGATGACAAAGGCAGATGTTGTACAAACTGGGAAACCCAGACATGTGTCCTGTGCCACAAACGTACATCACACATACACAAACACACATCACTCAGCATGGCCCCTCATCCATGGACAAACAGGAGCTAAGGGACCATCCATGCAAACATTCACATCAGTCCATCATCAACACCACACACCTGAACTGCAACAATGTGTATCTGTGAAGGCCACATGGACAGGTGACATTGCACATGCCCACATGACAAACACAGGAATGTTGGCAGGAACTAAGGTGCACACACACATCACACAAGGACTGTTTACAACCCTGGGGAATGACAGACACACTGCACAGTATGTGGTACATGGCCATGACCTTAAAGCTCATGTGACCTTCACAATCCCTGCCACTGTCCCAGGACTATGCAGATGCCAAGGAGGAACACAAGGCACCCATGCTGACACCTGCCATCATCGCTGCCGTGAACCCTACAAGTGGGAGCAGTCACACACACATACAAATGTCTCAATCACTGAAAACTACCACCTAGGGACAACTACATGATATTGCGAACAAACAAGTGCCTCGAGGAACCCTCACTGTGTCCCATCTGTGTCTGACAACATCATCAACACTCAGAACTGACAAATCACAATGATGATACACCAATTAACAGGAGTGAGTCATGCACCCACACATCTGGTAGCCCATTGGAAAAGTAGTGGGATTAACCCAGTACCACTCAGCAAGTATCAACAACATGAACATATCAAGGGAACACTGTCTGTGTATGAACAGGGATGTGGACACACACACATGCACATACAATACACACCATGGGTCCAGGCCATGTCACTGGACAACACACTAACTTGAGGGGACACAACTCCTGTGGGAGCCCAGCTGTGCCAAACATATTCACCGCAAGTCCCACTCATGTCTGCAGAACACTTGGTCAGTCAGCCATCAGTCACCACACAATGAAGGCTCTGGTCACAACAGCCTGGGTCGTGAGTCTCCCTTAAGTCATCTGCACATACTCAATACATATGTACAGCAAGTTGCACAGAGGACCCAGTTGCTCCTATACCAATGATGCCCACACCTGTAGGGCCAGTAGTGATGAGCACAACGTATGTGGAAGTGACAATTTGGACAATGGGAAGCACATCATATGTGCAGGGGTGCAAGACACAGATGTGACCATGGCAATTAAATGCTCACAGAGAGATGTACACAAATGGTTGATCCAGACACACCCAGGTAGCTGCAAAGGATGACATGGATACCCACCAGAATAGGATACATATCTCATGAACCACAGGGAGTACCTCACATCAACACATCAGTATGCAACATTGTAAACCAAGCATTACAGGTGCAAGGGCATCTAAAACAACCTCAACATGATTTACAGCTAAATCAAGTTCACAGGAACAAAGTAAAAAGCTTTATTCAGCATATGAAAAGTGAAACGTCTGTTCCAACAAAAGGCCAATGGCCAGTCCATGTCCAAAGGGCAAGGAGTGAACTAGAGTCACAAATTCAGTATATGAAATTCGAAACGTCTGTGCAACCAAAGACCAATGGCCAGTCCATGTCAAATTGCCAAGGAGTGAACTAGACTGACAACTGTCACACCTTGCTTGCCTGCACTGCTACGGACCGAGGTCATCCCCTCGGAGGGGCATACATGAGGGCAGGCCAGGCACCGCAGGGACAGGATCAGGGCGCAGCAGAAGGAGGCAGTGAAGAGGTGGGGGATGCAGGCGAGACACTTGCAACTGCAGTGGAGATGACTGAAGTGGTGGGTGCTTTCACAACTGTGTGGCACAAGTCAGATGGGGTGGGTGCCGGCACAACTCCAGTGGGCAGGTCAGATGGAGTGCATGCATCCCAGGCATTTCACATGCCTGGGATGCATGCCAGCAACACACACTATGATGTACTCATGTCCTGATGGGCAAGACCACAATGGGGTGCATGGTGCACACTTGAACACAACGCAGGCTCACTCATAGCAAGTTCAATGACATGGCACTGGGATGCCCTGTAAGTCAGTCAGCACTGTCTCCTGTCACAGGGGCAGGGCATCCAGACAACAACAATATGCACTGACTCACAATCCTAGCTCAGGGGCAAATCTGACAGATGACCGGCGCACTTGCCCATCCCATGCAAACAACATATCTAGGACCCAGAAGACCCCACATCATGAAAATCAGACATATGAGTCTCAGCAAACACGAATCCATGTACATTAACACATCACAGTCTGCCATGCATATAACCCAGCTGCATGAGGGACAGAGTTGCATACACCATTGTGCGCTGTCAGATGCTCACACACCTATATGTCACAAAGGTCTTGTCTCCCACAGTCATATTGCAGATGTCATGCTGACCCTCGGAATCATGGACACCCCAGTTGTACGTAGCAACAAGCCACACCCTAATGACACAGAGGCACACACCTGAGGGCACATGTCACGAAGCACAACCTGCAATTTCACACACAGGAGTGGGATTGCAGAGTGTTTCTGAATGCCCTTGAGGGGGCAGGACTGGGCAGGACTAAGTGAAACAGTGTTTTGCCCCAGACAGTAGTCAGGTGGCAAAGCAATTGTGGCATACTTGCCATACCTACTCCTGATGCCCACAAATTGGAGTACCCTGCTGCATGGTTTTGTATTGAATACCCCAGAAACATGTTGCGAGTCAGACCAGCAATTGGTACATATCTCAAGGGCACACACAGTTCACATGTCAGATCTCAGGCATTGTGTAAACAATTGACCCACCCATGACACACACAACAGAGTCACGGGAACTGATGCTGACTGGTACCTGATACATAGCTGACTGCAGGGACACAGTGCCCTAGTGACACAATCCAAAGACTGTAGGGGCCACACCTGTGGAACAGATGAGGAGGGTGCATCACACAGATGAGGGACCTGATTTGGGGACTACAAGACCTACGTAATGTGGAAGTGTGACCCGGACAAAAGACTGCTATTTGCATGTCAGACATAGTACACAGATCAGGCATGGACTTACCCCCTTCCTGCTGCTGTCTGGCCTTCAGCTGCCTATCCAGATCCGGGAAGACCACCGCCAGTATCCGGAGCATGTGGGGAGTCAGGGTCCAGTGTCCGCCCCTCAGCGTGGAGGTGACAGCTTCAGCTGGACTCTAGCTATCCTCCCGGTCCAGCCCCGAAGGTCCTGCCACCTCTTCTGGCAGTTGCGGATCCGGCGCTTGTAGACGCCCACAGAACGAACAGCCCAGGCGATGGTCAGCCAGATCTCCTTCTTCTGGGGGGCATCAACCTGTGAGGAGGACAAAGTGAAAAGTACATTAACACACATGCCCGAGATTTGTGCAGCACACACTTAGATATACATGTCATCATCACAAAGGGAAAATAATTACACAGGTAGTGCAACCCTGGGGAATAAAAATTCACATGCATGTCTGACATGTTAACAATGCATGGATAGTTTAAGCTGGCAAAAATGCACTTTAGCAGCCGGAAAAATATTCAGTACATGTCCCTACACACTTTGGGGGATGAAAGTAGTCAGTGATAATGCTTGCCAATGCTGTACACACTGCTAGTACTGCTAGTCAGACAACATGCTTAATTAGGAAGGCAGTGGACAGCATACTCACCTGCTCCCGTGGTGTCCCATAGAGCTTTCTGTACTCTGGAAGGAGCCCGTCCAGCAGGGCCTGGTTCACCTCCACAGTGAAGGCTGGGGCCCTCTCCAGTGTACGTGCCATAGCAGGAGCCAGATGATGCAGAGACAGCAGCAGTGGTAGCAGGGATGTGGTCCAGTAGCATGTAGTGCAGGCAAGTGAGCTCCCTGGGGTCCAGCCAGCCTTATATCTGTGCTGCAGAGGCAGACTCTGTGCCATGTGTCCAAAGTGATAGGTCCAACACGGTTGCATTCTATGAATCTGGCCAATCCATTTAAAAGTACAACTCGTACACGCCTTCCGCATCGTTCAAATCTTCACCTTCATGGAACACTTGAAATTGCAACATTGTTGTAGGCATCCAACTGAATTTCCAGTGCACAACTCGTACAAGTTTTGAATCCGCATCCGTCTCCATGACCGTCCTGAGCCAATGGCTCGGACATGACCCGTGCAATGCGTGTGCATTGTCACCCGCATCGGACCTCATTGCATTCAATGACAATGCGTACGCGCGGCTCGGACATGACCCGTGCAATGCGTACGCATTGTCACTCGCGTCGGACCTCATTGCATTCAATGACAAGGCGTATGCACGGCTCGGACATGACCCGTGCAATGCATACGCATTGTCACCCGCGTCGGACCTCATTGCATTCAATGACAAGGTGTACGCACGGCTCGGACATGACCCATGCAATGCGTACGCATTGTCACCCGCGTCGGACCGCATTAGTGTGACTATTAGACGGATGCAACACACATATACTGGCCATGGACACCTGCACACACCTGCCACACTATAGCATTGGCCACACAGTGTCCCATGGCATGTGAGGCTGCATTCCCTGGGTGTTTGAGGGGGCCACAGCAGTATTTTTGTCTGGCACTTTGTGCAGCCACTCCCAGGCTGTTATCTTGTACATGGGGGGAGAGTCCTTTGTGTGTTGTGCACATTAGCACTGTGATGTGCAATTGGACAGTAATTGGCATGAGTGAATGCCACAGTGTCAGGTTGGATATGTTTGGGGCATGTCACATACACCTTGAGTCCTGGGGGTGATGGCATGTACGTCACAGTGAGACCTGTAACCCCAATACTGATGTGCACCCATTGTCTGTGTGCATGTTGTGCCTCAGATGTGTCTGATCACATGTTACCAATGGGTGGCAGTCTCCACATCCATGTGGTATATGCATCAACCTTGATGGGGTGTGTGTCTAAGACGTACATGTAGGGCCGGCATGGACAACAGTGGCCACTCCCTGTGGGACTTACGCGTGCCTTGTGGTGTGTACGTGCTACGCCATGTCCATTGCTGTGTTGATGTGGCAATACAGGGAGCCTGGGTTTCTGCATGGCAAAGATCTGTGATCAAAAACACATGAGCTCCACACTGTGTGGAGGAGGGAACAAGAGGCACGGGGTTTTAGGAGCTAGCAGCCTCCAACTATGAATGTTTAACCACAAAAGAGCTGCTCCTAAAGTGATAACCACTATAAGGTTTGAGTTATATTGGGAATGGGGACATCTCACAAAAACGGACTGGTCTCACACACCACCTGGTGTCATGCTTCATCATTGACCAGTCCTCGCCCTCTAAAACCTTGGTTTGATAGAGGATGCACTTCTAAACTAATTGGGGGCCCGTGTATGAGTGAGTGAGATTAAAAATCATTATAGTTATCCTCATTGTGTTTTTTAATGTGAAAGGTAACTATATGATGTTTAAAAGCAGGTGACGGTATGTGGGGGAATTAGTGTCCCCTAACCGTTGTGTTTAGAGGTCGACATGTTTCACAGGACAGGAGGGTCCAGGGCATTCATCAGGACCTAAATATGTAAATGGGGGCTCCGTTCTAACCAAAAGTAGCAAGAGTGTACCACTGTGTGGGCGTGATCACTGTCACTCTCCACAATTGGATGGCTCCTAGATTCAAGCCTGTAAAAGAAAATGTAGGGAGAGAAAAAATATGTAACAGACCGTAGTAGTGGCGAATAACTGAACTCAATACATGCACTGATCCAGTTTCTGTGTGAGTGACTACTCATGTGACATGTGCCACTCAATTTGTGTACATGATGGGGATGCAAAGGCGAGAGCACGTGTCTCACTGTTCTTACCCTAAAAACCAAAGCTACTGGCCCCATGGGAGGAGGAGAGGGGAAACCCCTGCTTGTCAGAACCTGTGGAAAAAACATATAGATCACAGCTGGCGTGAGAATTATGGTTTTTCAAAGTACAAACACACAGAACATTCATCCTCAATTGCGCTAATTGCCCCAAAGTACTTTCATTCAATCCAATCTCATTCACACCCTTACTGCCTCAAGGAAAGTTTCCTGCGTGGATCCTAGGCGACTGCTCCCGTTCCTCCCCGGTGTAGGACTGGGTGGAGAGCCGTTGTGCTTTTATAGTCTGCTCACTTAAGCAAATTGGTTTTAAGTGGTGCTAAGTGAAATCAGGTGTGTGGTTTCCTGTGTCCCTGGAGGGGAAGCCTGATTCATCCATGGCCGCACTGTGCACATGCTCAGTGTGAATAAACCCGGAGCACTACTTCCTGTGTCCTGAAGCGTGAGTGCCTGGTTTCAAAATGGTGGAGTTACGCACATGCTCAGATTAGAGAAGTGAAGCGCGTGACGGAAATCACTGAAGAAAAGTGCGCGGTGGTCCGTGCCCTACGCGACAGTGCCTAGTTTTAAATTGGCAAAAGTACACGCATGCTCTTGTGTGCTATTGGTGCGTGCCAAGGCACCCGATGTGGAAAAGGGTGGGCGGCCAATTACTGTGACGCAAGGTGAAATTCTACCTAGATTTTTTAGCTGCCCAGAGGGGCGAGATTTTGCAGAAGGGGGAGAAGTACACATCTACTCTGTGTGTGACTGGTGCGTGACTGCGAAGCACCCGGTGTGTGAACGGGTTAGCTGCTGATTGCCCAGAACAAAGGGGGGGAATTCTACCCAGAGTCTAGAGCTGCCCAGATGGGCGATGTTGTGCGTGTACTAGCGGGCAGTTTTTGGTTGGACTTGCTCTGATGCACTTGTGCAAACAGGTATTCCAAAGGAAGATCATAATAAGGGTGATAAGGGTAAGGATGTCAAATGTTGGGTATTAGCGCTGAGTGTCTGCGCTATCATTTCTATTCATGCGTTAAGCCTGGGTGAGAGACGGTTCCAGCTGGGGGAGGATGACTTTGGAGGGCATGTGGCCTATTAGCCTCACGACTTCGTCTTAGTTTAAAAGCCAGCTAAGTGTGATAATTCCAGGTAGACTCAGCCCATTTTAAGTAAACTCATTTAAGACAGGGGACTGCATGTACCGATGGTTTCACAGTGTCGTGTGATGGTATACCAGGTACACTCCGTCTATGTGTTAGTGTGAATTAATCTACTGGTGGTTGTTAGAGGTTTCAACGCCTCATTTGGAGCCACGGTATTTCATCGTTGGGCCCTTTGTCCCAGGTTCGTAAACGGAACACCCAGTGTTGTTCTCTTACATGTAGGGCTTTAGTATGGTCAAACTTTCGTTTTTTCTTTACTTCCAGAATGGTCCATTTCAGGTCTGTGTCTTTATGGTTTTTGTCAGTGAAATGACGAGTCAGTTTGGTGTTGGTCTTTTTACACCGAATCGTGCTCCGATGTTCATTGATACGCACTTTGATTTTCCTGGTTGTCATGCCAAAGTATTTGAGGTCGCATGGGCAGTTCAAGAGGTATACGACGTTCTCCGTGTTGCAATTACTGAATTCTCGCAGTTGCCAAGGGATCCCCGTTCCTATGTCTACCTCCTTGGTATTAGAAGTGAGTGCGCAGGATGTACAGTTCCCACAGGAGAAGTGGCCGACGGGCCGTGGTTGGCTCCACAGGGTTTGTTGTTCCTCTTCTCCGGTCGATGGTCTCTTTGCGTGTACTAGTTCGTCGCATAGACTCCTGTTCCTTCTAAAGGCAAATAAAGGTGGCTGCCACTGGTTTCCAGCGCTATTGAGGATGTTCCAGTTTTTTCTCACGATTTTTTGTAATTTGTTTGAGATCGGAGTGTATGTCGTAACGCATACTGGTCTTTTGGTGCCTCCTTTTGTTATATCCTCTAGTAGTGACTCTCTTGGATTGTTCCTGGCACATTTCCTTGCTCATCTCACCATTTTTCTCGGGTAGTGGCGTTCTAGAAGTTTATTTTCCAGTTGTTCAGCCTGCTCCTCAAAGGTTGTTGTATTCGAGCAGTTCCGTCGGATTCGGAGGAACTGACCTACCGGGAGGTTTTGTCTCAGGGCCCTAGGATGGTAGCTCTCATAGAGAAGTAAACTGTTTTTATCTGTGGTTTTGTTATGAACCTTTGTTGTGAATCCTTCTTGGGTTATGGTAATGTCTAGATCCAGAAAAATTGCGTGGTTCACATCAATCGTGTGTGTGAATCTGAGATGGGTGTCCTTGGAATTGACCCATTGGACAAATTCTGTTGCCTCTTCCTTGGTTCCGTGCCATACAATCAGCACATCATCAATAAAGCATTTCCACACCTTAAGGTGTTTCAGGAATGGATTATTAGGATTGTAAATGTTGTCTTCCTCAAATTGTTGGACATAGAGACATGCCATGCTTGGGGCAAAAGTGCTGCCCATCGAAGTACCGGTAATCTGGTGGTAGATGGTGTTTTTGAATTCGAAAAAATTCTCAGTTAGTGCTAATTCAGCACATTCCATCACAAAATGTTGGGGAGTGATGAAATTCCACTCCATGTTTAGGATAATTTGTTCCACCACTTCCAAGGTTCGTCTCTGTGGTATGCTTGTGTATAAGGCCTTGTTAGAAATGGGATTTCTGGTTGGCTAGGGCTTGCGCCAAAGCCAGACAGAAACCACCACTCTAGTCAGGGCTGGGGAGTTACACGCCAAAGATAACCCCTGCTCACCCCCTTGGTAGCTTGGCACGAGCAGACAGGCTTATCCCTGAGGCGACGTGTAAAGCGTTTGCGCGCGCACCCAGCAACAACACCCAAGGCCCACCACAAAGGAAACTCCACACAAGGTATTCTATAAAAATAGCCTTTGTATTATACACAACACATTGGATAAAAACACACACTTTACAATGTGCCAACAGGCACGGGCAGAATTTACAAGGGATTATATGTACAGGGGACAGGGCCACATGGACCACTGTCAGGAATTAGCACTTTTTAGAACATAGGAATAATACTGTAGTACAAAATAACATATGTAGCACACAACCAGTAACTACTGGTATCAGGTAAGTACCACCTACGCAACCCTAACCACCTTAGGAAAATATTGCGCCGGGAATCAGGACCTCACTAGCACCACCTGTACTAGGAGAAAACAACCACCTAAGTATCACAATACCTGTAGGGGTCTAAGCACATAAACACATGATGCATAACATTCAGAGGTGTAAAGCAAAGCACATGACGCATAAACACATTCAGAGGTGCAGGAAAGGTACAATGGCGCAAAAACTCACATTAGCCCCCACCTGTGGCAGTCCCTGGGCCAACTGGCCTAGTAGGGGCAAGGACGCCCTGCGTCCAGGAAAGTCAGGGCACGGCTGCGCAGGCTGCGCAAGCCAGCGCGCACAAGGGACAACCTACACGTTGCAGCTGCCCACGAAGTGCTGGGCAGCTGGAGAAGTGAGCGAGGGCACCACTGTGCCTTTTACAACAAATGTGGCATACCTTGGAGGCTCTCTGGGCTCTGCCAACAAGAATGCCCCCAAACGTTGGAGCCTGGTGGGCTCAATAAACAAATGTGCCCCGTTAGAGCCTCTGTGGCTCTGTAAACAAATGTGCACCGTTGGAGCCTCTGTGGCTCTGAAAACAAATGTGCCCCGTTGGAGCCTCAGTGGCTCTGAAAACAAATGTGCCCCAACCGTTGGAGTCCCGCTCGGGGACTCGTGCACACACTATGGGCCGCGTTGGAGCCTCGCAGGCTCGAGAACCATGCGCCTCTTTGGAGCCTCGTGGGCTCTGCAGAAATATGGGCCCCGCTCACGTGGGAGAAGATGCCGCCTGAGCCTCCCTAGGCTCGAGAAGCACTGCTCCCCCCCGGGCCAGAGCTCCACTTACCGGGTCTCGCCCACGGAGGCTCTCTTGGGTGGGCAGTCCTTTGAAGTCGAGGGAGCGCGGGGTAGGCTCCCGCCCGCTCCCGCTGGTACCTCCTTTGTGCGGCGTTCCTCGTCCTGGCGCGGGGCTTCCCTCCGACACACGGGAGCCCTGCGCCCGTCACGATGCTTGCGCTACTTCCTGCCCGGCTGCAGGCTCCGCCCCCGTCACGGGCAGGAGTGCCTGACTTCCGGATCGGCCGAACAGGGCCGCAGTGGTGATTTTTGAGGTAGGCTTACGTCGCGGGGTGGGCACCCTCACTTGCCTAGTGCCACACACCAT
The DNA here is from genome assembly GCF_964204655.1 of Triturus cristatus. NCBI lineage: Eukaryota > Metazoa > Chordata > Amphibia > Caudata > Salamandridae > Triturus > Triturus cristatus. The sequence continues at coordinate 561,473,395 of NC_140579.1, read as the reverse complement.
TCATCCACACACACAACCCTCCCCTCGGACTGGTAAGGCAGTTTCTACCACCCCTGATTCCTCAACCTGACCACCACGTGACACAGGTACCAACTCTGGGCGCAGGGCGGGGGACAAATGTACTGGACACTATTACGCTGCCACCACTGGATCCCACCCTCTGGTGAATCCAGAAACACAATGCACTAGGGGGATGATCTACCCTCCCGAGCTAGGGACACCTAACTCACAGTGCACAAGAAACACATTTCCAAAGAAATTACATTTAAAAGCAACCTTCAGAACAATAATCCCTATACCCTGTGATTTATCTAAATGCAGAGTTTTGTAGTGCGGCCAGTTGCTGCTGCGGTACAGCGCAAACGCAAGTCCAAATCCCACCGCTGCCACCAATGTTAGAAATGGGATTTCTGGTTGGCTAGGGCTTGCGCCAAAGCCAGACAGAAACCACCACTCTAGTCAGGGCTGGGGAGTTACACGCCAAAGATAACCCCTGCTCACCCCCTTGGTAGCTTGGCACGAGCAGACAGGCTTATCCCTGAGGCGATGTGTAAAGCGTTTGCGCGCGCACCCAGCAACAACACCCAAGGCCCACCACAAAGGAAACTCCACACAAGGTATTCTATAAAAATAGCCTTTGTATTATACACAACACATTAGATAAAAACACACACTTTACAATGTGCCAACAGGCACGGGCAGAATTTACAAGGGATTATATGTACAGGGGACAGGGCCACATGGACCACTGTCAGGAATTAGCACTTTTTAGAACATAGGAATAATACTGTAGTACAAAATAACATATGTAGCACACAACCAGTAACTACTGGTATCAGGTAAGTACCACCTACGCAACCCTAACCACCTTAGGAAAATATTGCGCCGGGAATCAGGACCTCACTAGCACCACCTGTACTAGGAGAAAACAACCACCTAAGTATCACAATACCTGTAGGGGTCTAAGCACATAAACACATGATGCATAACATTCAGAGGTGTAAAGCAAAGCACATGACGCATAAACACATTCAGAGGTGCAGGAAAGGTACAATGGCGCAAAAACTCACATTAGCCCCCACCTGTGGCAGTCCCTGGGCCAACTGGCCTAGTAGGGGCAAGGACGCCCTGCGTCCAGGAAAGTCAGGGCACGGCTGCGCAGGCTGCGCAAGCCAGCGCGCACAAGGGACAACCTACACGTTGCAGCTGCCCACGAAGTGCTGGGCAGCTGGAGAAGTGAGCGAGGGCACCACTGTGCCTTTTACAACAAATGTGGCATACCTTGGAGGCTCTCTGGGCTCTGCCAACAAGAATGCCCCCAAACGTTGGAGCCTGGTGGGCTCAATAAACAAATGTGCCCCGTTAGAGCCTCTGTGGCTCTGTAAACAAATGTGCACCGTTGGAGCCTCTGTGGCTCTGAAAACAAATGTGCCCCGTTGGAGCCTCTGTGGCTCTGAAAACAAATGTGCCCCAACCGTTGGAGTCCCGCTCGGGGACTCGTGCACACACTATGGGCCGCGTTGGAGCCTCGCAGGCTCGAGAACCATGCGCCTCTTTGGAGCCTCGTGGGCTCTGCAGAAATATGGGCCCCGCTCACGTGGGAGAAGATGCCGCCTGAGCCTCCCTAGGCTCGAGAAGCACTGCTCCCCCCCGGGCCAGAGCTCCACTTACCGGGTCTCGCCCACGGAGGCTCTCTTGGGTGGGCAGTCCTTTGAAGTCGAGGGAGCGCGGGGTAGGCACCCGCCCGCTCCCGCTGGTACCTCCTTTGTGCGGCGTTCCTCGTCCCGGCGCGGGACTTCCCTCCGACACACGGGAGCCCTGCGCCCGTCACGATGCTTGCGCTACTTCCTGCCCGGCTGCAGGCTCCGCCCCCGTCACGGGCAGGAGTGCCTGACTTCCGGATCGGCCGAACAGGGCCGCAGCGGTGATTTTTGAGGTAGGCTTACGTCGCGGGGTGGGCACCCGTAACGTGAGTGAAATAAACGGGGTGGGAACCCGTAAAGTGAATTCCACGAAAAGCGGCAAGGTCCCTGGCGGGGTGGGCACCCGCTAGGGATTTCAACCCGTAGGAATGCGGGGTGGGCTCCCGCCTACAATCTCCGCAACAAGAGGGGGAATCCCTACGCCGGGGATTCCCTGGCCCTGCAGAGGCGACACGGAGCGCTCGAGAAGCGCTGGGGCACCAGATGAAGCGCTCCTAGCGCTATATGTAAAATAAAAGCGCTTCCAGGCGCTTAGGGACACAAAGAGCGCTCCCAGCGCTTTAGGGAAAAGAATCACAAAGTCCAGCAAAGTTCTTCCCTGCATGCAGCAGGGCAGGGGTGGGGGGCAAGGCTGGACCCAGAGCCAGCTCACTGGGCCTCCAGGCAGGGAGGTAATCCAAGTGGCGGTCCTCTGGTCCAACAGCAGCAGCCCCCCTCAGGTAAGATCCTGGCAGAGAACAGTTTCTGTGGGGACACAGCCCCATTTTTATACAGCAAACCCCTTTGTTCTGGGTTCAGGGTGAGGGGGAAAACCAGTCGCAGCTGGTTGGGGAGCACCCTTGATGTGCTCAGCCCCTCACCCTATTCACTGGCAGGGCTAGGGTCGTCAGTCGCACCACAGGGGGCGGAGCCAGCATTGTGTGTGGAAAACCCTGTCCTATTCAGGACCCAGGTGTACTCCTCCCACCCATCTAGCTGCTGATCTCCCCATTCACCACTGGGTGACTCATCCTGACTCTGGGGAATCCCTAGCCCGTCACATGACATGACCAGCCAATCACGCGACAGACACACTGCACACAGAAGTGCCCACCTCTAGAAGTGGCACTTCCACACTAGGTACATGCACGCCGCACACATCATCGCGCAGCATTCACTCCCACGAGTCCGCACATACCAAACTCGGGCCTGCACACCCCACGCATCAGGAACTACTAGGGACACATACATTCCCCATGCATTCCTATGGGAGGGCAGGCCTATCTCACCACATGCACTCAGAGCACGCACGCACTTTACCCTGGGACACAGGGAAAGTGCGCAGAGACCAAAAAATTACCACACCAAGTCACCAGTAAAAAGCAAAAAAGTTCAGGGGTGAACCTGCCAGAAGGGCCAAGTCCAACAGGCCTCTATGTCCATTGTTATGAGAAGGTTCTCTGTAGGATATATTTCCAGGTCTCGGAGAAGGCAAAGGACATCCTTGGTGTCCCTAAGGTAGGAATGTGATTTTTTCACAATTGGTCTGAGGAACCAATCGCAAAACTGCGAAAGAGGTTCCAGAACTGATCCATTCCCGGAAACGATGGGTCTTCCGGGTGGGGGGGTCCGGTTCTTGTGGATCTTAGGGAGCGTGTAGAATCTAGGCATCCTAGGTTCCTCATTAGAAAGGAAACCCGCCTCCTGTCTAGTAATCCAATCATTGGTGAGGGCCTCCTCTACCATATTTTTGATTCTCGTCAGGAGGGATGTGGTTGGATCAATTCTGTGTATGGCGTAACTAACTGTGTCTGAGAGGAGTCTTTTACACTCTTCTTGGTACATCTCCTGGTCCATAATCACAATTGCTCCCCCCTTTGTCCGCGGGTTTTATCACGAGATCGTGGTCGTTCTTCAAACTTTGCAGAGCTGTGTGCTCATTTTTCGTAAGGTTTTGGAAACCCTTGGTACTCTGGAAGTTGATCCCCTTGATTTCGTTGAGTACTGCTTCTTCAAAAGCTAGTACTTGACATGAGGTGTTCTGGGCTGGTGGTTGGAATGTTGACTTCTTTCTAAGTCCTGTTGTAGTTTTTTCTTCTTCAGTCTTATCTTCATTATCACCAATCTGTGATGTTTGACATTCATTAGTCCTCATTAGTCACTGGGGTGGTTTTTTTTAACGTTACAGCAGCACATAGGTTGGGTGACACAGCCAGATGATTAGCCCATTGCACTACATGGGACTCATGTGGACATGTGGAAGTGAGATGTGAGGTGGTGGTCTTGTAGGTGACATATGTGTCCATGACCAACAGCACACACCTCAGTACATTGTGTAATGTCATGAACTAGCATGTGAGAGTGATCATGGTCATGGCCACATGGGGGGATGTACTGACAATCTTCCTTTGTGCATCTCTGTACTGCAGGGCACCAGCTGTGCATCGTCCGTTCCCAGACCTTGCAACCATGCAGGAACGCGACTGCATCAGACGGTACCGCTTCACCAGACCACTGATTGAGGAGTTGGCGGAGCAGTTGGCGCCACATCTGCTACCTGGGCGGACATACCCTACAGCACTGACCCCAGAGGTGAAGGTGATGGCAGCCCTGCACATCTTTGCTACTGGTACCTTCCAGTACACTGTGGCTACTGCTGGTGGTATGTCGCAAACGATGTTTAGTCGGGTGCTACGCGATGTCTTGGAGGGGATGTTGCAAATCCTCGACCTGTATATCAAGTTCTCAAGCCAAGATGAACTCCCTGAAATTAAGGATGCCTTTTATACACTGGGGAGGATGCCAAACGTCATTGGATCCATTGATGGGACATATGTTGCCCTGATACTACCACAGGCACATGAGCAGGCATACCGTAACAGGAAGCACTACCATTCTATCAATGCTTTGGTGGTCTGTCTTGCTGACATGTTGATCACACATGTGTGTGCACGGTTCCCTGGTTCGGCGCACGATGCCTACATAATGAGGAGTAGTCACATTGCAACGCTGATGTCACAGATGCCAGCTCAGCATGCCTGTCTTGTCGGTGTGTACTGACTGTTTCTCATTGTGTGTGTTTGTCATTGTTGGATTCCACACTCCTACCAAACTCATCTACTTGTTCATTTTTGTGTGTGTAGGTGACTCCGGATACCCCAAAATGCCGTGGTTGCTGACACCCCTCAGGAACCCTGTGACACCAGCCGAGCTGCGCTACAATGAGGCACATGGTCGGATCAGGAGGGTGATTGAGCGGACATTTGGCCTCCTGAAAAGCAGCTTTCGTTGCCTGGACAAGACCGGAGGGGCCCTCCCATATGTACCCGCCGACGCTACTTCATGGACCACAATTCTTTGGGGTAACACGCTGGTAGGACTAGCAGAGTGCGGCCAATCGGACTTTTGTTTACATTCATGCTCCCTTGAGCCGGTGGGGCTGACGAGCCCATGGCTACGCACCTGCGCGCCTTGAGCGGTACTTTACCTGAGAATATTTTTTGGCAGCCTACGCAGCAACCCTACACACATACCTACTCCCTGCTGACGAGAGGCAACTACCTCGAAACACGTGTCCAGGGATGGCTAACGCAACACTTATTTTCATTTTAAACTTTTGGCATAGGCGTACCCGCCGACGCTACTTCATGGACCACAATTCTTTGGGGTAACACGCTGGTAGGACTAGCAGAGTGCGGCCAATCGGACTTTTGTTTACATTCATGCTCCCTTGAGCCGGTGGGGCTGACGAGCCCATGGCTACGCACCTGCGCGCCTTGAGCGGTACTTTACCTGAGAATATTTTTTGGCAGCCTACGCAGCAACCCTACACACATACCTACTCCCTGCTGACGAGAGGCAACTACCTCGAAACACGTGTCCAGGGATGGCTAACGCAACACTTATTTTCATTTTAAACTTTTGGCATAGGCGTACCCGCCGACGCTACTTCATGGACCACAATTCTTTGGGGTAACACGCTGGTAGGACTAGCAGAGTGCGGCCAATCGGACTTTTGTTTACATTCATGCTCCCTTGAGCCGGTGGGGCTGACGAGCCCATGGCTACGCACCTGCGCGCCTTGAGCGGTACTTTACCTGAGAATATTTTTTGGCAGCCTACGCAGCAACCCTACACACATACCTACTCCCTGCTGACGAGAGGCAACTACCTCGAAACACGTGTCCAGGGATGGCTAACGCAACACTTATTTTCATTTTAAACTTTTGGCATAGGCGTACCCGCCGACGCTACTTCATGGACCACAATTCTTTGGGGTAACACGCTGGTAGGACTAGCAGAGTGCGGCCAATCGGACTTTTGTTTACATTCATGCTCCCTTGAGCCGGTGGGGCTGACGAGCCTATGGCTACGCACCTGCGCGCCTTGAGCGGTACTTTACCTGAGAATATTTTTTGGCAGCCTACGCAGCAACCCTACACACATACCTACTCCCTGCTGACGAGAGGCAACTACCTCGAAACACGTGTCCAGGGATGGCTAACGCAACACTTATTTTCATTTTAAACTTTTGGCATAGGCGTACCCGCCGACGCTACTTCATGGACCACAATTCTTTGGGGTAACACGCTGGTAGGACTAGCAGAGTGCGGCCAATCGGACTTTGGCCCTCCCATATGAGCCTGCAAAGGTGTGCAAAATAATACTGGTCTGCTGCATGCTACACAACATGGCGGTGCGGAAGGAGGTGCCTCTCATGCTGGATGAGGATGACAACGACCAACTTCCGGCACCTGTGGAGGATCCCGGCCTGGGCCAGGATGCCAGTGATGATGAAGATGATGTTGACGTCCGCTCCCAGCTCATCAACAACTTCTTCACCTGAAAGTGAGTTTCCAGGAATGTGTTGAGCCAGCTCTGTTGCTGTCTGAGTGTGTCTGTGTGCCACTTGACTGGATGAGTGCTGTGATGTGTTCATTCAGGTGGTGTGTACTCCACAATAGGGTAGTACTGCTAACTAGTGTTTGTGTAGGTGTTTTGCAACATGTTTTGTGCATGTGTATTGCATTTCTCTCCTGTTCGTCTGTGCTTTTGACTGTATCTTGTCTGTCCTTCCCAGGGTTCTTTGCCTGCTGTGTGGTCAACACTGACCCCCAACACCCAGAAGCCAACACCAGTGTGGAAGTTGAGAACTGATGTACCACACATTCTTAGACTTCAATTCTCCAAAACATTGTGAGCATGTGTCCACTGTTACGTAGAATTACCGTGCAACTATTGTGGAATAAACGTGTTGCTGGTGTGTAATGAACCTGTGCTATGCTTTGTTATGTGCGTTGTATGTCTTCCCACATCTGAGTGATATCTGCTTACCTCACCTGTGGACTTGTTACCACTGATTGTGCTTGGTGTTGTGTCTGTGCATGCCAATGTGTTTCAGGTCAACATCATTGTGTGTGATGAGTCACATGGCCATGGTGAGTATGTTTTGTGTTGCCAAAGTGGTGTGTCTCCCTCACATGTGTCACATCCCCATGACTGACCTTACATTGGTCACATTGTTGCAGTATTTGGCATGCACTGTGTTGTGTAGCAGATCGACTTCGCCCTGAACATGACAAGTTTGAATCACAACAGAGGCAAGTATGGTGTACTGGTGAATTTATTTACAGACATGTGTGAGTGAGGTGCACAGGATGTTGGGTGCTGTACAGTGGTTTGGGAATCCAAAGTTCACATTTGAGTTGAACGTGCTGGTAGATGAAATGTCCAGAGTAAAGTCCACAATTATCTGATACATTGGCCCAACATGAACCCCCCATGTCATGTGGGCGAGTTGTGTGCGATTGGACAAGGTGAAGGGGTTGCGCACAAAGAACATTGTCCAGAACAGGTTTAGAGGCCCTGGGGAATGTGCTGGGACATCTGCCTCTCACATGTCCTTCTTCGGACGACCCCTCTTCTCCGTGGGGGGGGGATCCTCATGTGCAGGCCTCTGCGGTGCAGGGGACTCTCCGCCAGAGTCCTCCTCCCTCCCTGTGGCGCTGGCAGATGGTGTTGCGACAGATGTTGTGGGCACACAGGGGGGTAGGGACAGGTTGGTGTTGATCTGGCGGAGGCATTGTAGTATGTCCCGATGCACCGCAGTAAGGGCATCCCACTTTGCCTCCATGCGGGCATGGTGGGCGACTTGCTCCTGTTGCAAGTCCTTGAGGATCCCCACTACCTGGCCAAATCCTCCGGTGCTATCCTGGTACGCATCTATGATGCGTGCCAGTTGGGGGTCATCATGCAGTCCTGTGCCTCCCACCCCTCCCAGCACCCCTTGCCACACGGGCAGGACTAGCGGCGGTACGCATAGGTGACCCTGGGACCCCTTGGGTGGTGTTGCTGGTGGTGTTGGTGCTGGAGCGGGTAGTACAAAATGTTGCATACCCCCCCATTCTGCATGTTTATATTAATCCGAGTAATCAATTAATTGTAATATTATTAATCTGTCTGAAGTGATAACTCACCAACTATATTAACAAGAGAATTACACGTGGGGATTGCACTTTGCAGGGCTATATTAATTGTGAATTAACTAGTGTACGCATATTAATAGTAGAAAATTAGAATATTATATGTTATATGTTGCTTTAAGTGATGTATTTGTAATTTGTGCTTTATTTAGTAAGTATAAACCGCTCTGAGTGTTGCTTCTGCTAGATAAATACACACACATATGGGTATTAGTAAGGGGATAACATTTTATTAGACATTTCCATCTTTTAATTACATTTTTGTGTTTCTTTTGCTTAAGTTGACCATTTCGGCCTATACAAGAGAGCTGAACGAGACGTTAAACGTGACTGCCTTAACAACACGAGGATCTGGGTGAAGTGCGCATGCGTCACCGCCAGCAACAGTGGCCTGGACCTGACCCCGGGAGAACATGTACCCCCCAAGGTCCTTCTGGGAACCCGTCCAAGACTAAGAGACCATGCTCAATTTAAAAACCGGAACAAGCAAGTTTGATGACTTCATCATTCAACACCCTGAGAACTGTTTATCACAAGTCGAAATTGACCAATGAGAACTCTCTAAACCCAATCTTGTTACATTTTTGTTATTATTTTCATTATAAAAGTAGGTAGGGAATTGAACTAAAAAAGCTCGCTCTTGTTTGACGAACTTGATTTCCTAACGTTATGCTGACGGAGAGGACGGTGACACTGCTGGACAGCTGTTATCCTGAATCTATGACAGATTGAATTGCGGCCTAACTTTGCTGAATAAATTCTCTTTGACTGACTGACTTAGAGGACGACTTTAGCCAGAATAGGTAAATATGATGCTCTGAAATGCTAATGATGATTTCTAACATTTCTTTCAATATTTCTTAGATAAAGATGAATTGATTAATTGACAAACGTGTTATTGATTATTTGAAGAAGAAGATTAAGAGAAAAGTAATGGAGCAAAGGTAGACGAGTAAATCATCAATTACCAATTCAACTAAATGATCTATCTCTGTATGGGAGGGATATCTTAGGTTTAAATGTCAATGTGTTTAGTGTAATGTAAAGGTATTCCTCTCATATCAGTGTTGAGAAACGTATTTTCCCTCAGAAAACAGGTCAACCGAGTGTAAGTATATTGGTGTTATGGGCCCCACCAATGAATGTATGTGAGTAAATTGGATGACGAGGTAGTTGGTCTGTACCGAAGGGGGAATTTGACGTTCCGCGCTGCATCAGTTTTCTGGTAGTAAGACGATGGTTTTTATTGTTTTGGTTTGGTGATTATTGCTTGTAAATAGCTTATTGATTATTGGTTATTGATATTGATTTATGTACTAACACTCTATGTTGAATCGTGTTGAGTTTTATGTTTGCACGACTTCTGGGATGTAGGAAGTCAGAAGTTTGTAACAGTTCCGTAGTAGAGCAGAGGTAAGCGCTGTTCTCGGGAAAGACGGAATGGTTGTTATCCTGTAGGTACACAGGAGAAAACTTGTGACGATTGGAGTTGCACGACGCATTGTCTGGGTTCGATTCGGTGACATCGTCGTGTGTTGCCATTAGAGACATTTTCTGTGTGAGAGAAGTGTGTATGATAGCAAAGGTTACCTGTGAAATTCTGGTCTTAGGTACCAGGGATCCAACTGACATTCCGATAATGCTTATCACTGGAAAGGTAATAGGCACTCCCTGAGCTTGTTAGAAGGACAAAGGAGAGGTAAGCGCTGCTTTGTTAACGTGTGTTATAATTCTGTAGTACAACAGACTGTTAGCTGTTCTCGGGAAAGACAGGATTCTGTGTCAATGTACTACATTTTTCTTGTGTGAAAGTGCGTGAACGAAATAGCATTTGGGTTAATTACGAAACTCTGGGTTTATTTCTCAGGAGCATTGGGTCTCCAAATATGTGTCTTAAATACTAGAGAAACACTTAGCTAATGCTTGTTAGAAGGGTGAAGTAGAGGGATGTGCTACTTTATCAACGGAAGTAATGATTACGTAGTAGGGCAGAGGTAAGCGCTGCTCTCGGGAAAGACGGAATTCTCGTGAGAATAGTGGTACAGTTGTAGGGAGAAACTAGTAAGATACGAAAAGAAAGGAAATGTATTACGATCCACCAGAAAAAGAGAAAAAGTCATGGTTTGGAAAAATTAAGGAGTGGTTTAAGAAGGACAAACCGGTCAAAACTAGGGAAGGACAGTTACTTCCTCCACCGAAAACCCCTGCATCTTTAATGATTGCAAAATATAGATATCACACCTGTATTTGGTTAGACAACTGGGTTAAGTATACAAAGGAGGACGGAGTGTTAGCTTTTCCAGAACATGGTTCATTTAATTTGGCTGTTTTGAGAAATTTGAGAGAGAAAATGATGAGTTTAGACCGACTCAATTTGAGGCATTGACGGAGTGGGAAGACGAAATGCATGACCGAGAAAGACAGAGAAATGGTAGAGGATAGAGGTACTTGTTTGGCAGATCGTACGGACATGAGACGCATGATGATCGAATGAGAAGGTGGCGGAATGCGAGTATGACTGAGGGTTTGTTTCCCGTAAGAACTGCAGGAGAGAATGAAGGACGAAAGTGTGTAGAAAAGAGGCATAATGTGGAGACGAAAGGGTATGGAGGGAATGAGTCAGAGGATGATGTTCTTGATGATATGTTCTATAAGAATCCACCACCATACCGACCAGAACCAGAAATATTAACTCCAAGTGCCCCAATGAAAGAAACAGTACGAATCATAAAATCAGAACCAGAGTTCCAAGATTTGGGAGGAAATAATCCTATTAGAGAGGTAGAAAAGAAATCTGGAGGAAAATTGGATGGAGAAAATTCAGCAGAACTAGCAAAAACGACTCTAGAATTAACCGAGAAAATAAGAGAATTGACTAAGAATCTGGAAGCGGTAACTGTACCAGTAACGATAGGTCCAGTAATGCCTATTTTTGACAAGCAAAAAGACAGTGAACATTGTTTGACAGTCCCTTATAAAAGTAATAAATTGGTTGAACAACCAAGAGTGAGTCAGAGTGAGAATCCATGGAGACAGACAATGAGTATGATTGAATCGAATTTTTCAAATAATCCATTTGTAGGTCAGAACTGTGCAGAAAAACGTATGACGATTATAGAGACCATGTCACAAACACAAAAAGATTTTGGACAAAGTAATATAGAGAAGCCAGTAGGACCGTCTACAGAAGAGTTGAGTGAATGGTTGAGAAGTTTGCAAAAGAAAGATAAGGAATCTCAGTCAATAGATGTAGCAAAATTACGAATGGTATTGGAAGAATTAATAGTAGGTACTATCCCGACAGAGAAGTTTAAAAGGTACCAAGATGAGAAATTGTTATTTCTGTGCAAAAGCGTAACATGGAGAGCGAAAAATCTTCATGAAAGATTAGGAGAAGTGGCAAATGAAATGGGCATTGATATTGAAAAGGTAAAAGCCTTACAGAAACCCTATCGAGTAGATTTCACTGAAAAAGACATTGAAAACATGAATACCACAGGACGAATAGGTCAGATTAAGGATATAATTATTTTGTTGAGAAAATGGGGAGATGTGACCAAATGGAAGAGCAGATGGTATCGTAAGCGAGACGAAGTTTCAGACAAAACATTTTCAGCCTATCCTTTGAGAGAAAAAGAGAAGGTTGTGACAGAATACCCTATGAGAGAGATTCCAGGAGGAGGATATGTGCATGTCCCATGGACTAGACAGGATATTTTGTCATTTACGAATGACTTCCCTCGACTGCATGAAAAGCCAGTCGAGTGGTGTATACAGGTAGATAGATTTGTGAAATTATCCAAAGTATTGTGGATTTATTTGAATAGCCTGTTTGATATAATTGTACCAGCCGATTTATGGACAGAATGCAAAATAGTAATAGATTGGCCAACACAGGAATACCCAAGGGATCCTAAGACAGGAGCTCCAGACCCTGAGGTAATGAAGAAATACGAACAGGTTATGGCATTTTTGAAGAACAAAGTACCCCCTAAGGAGACGGATTGGGTGAAAATTGACAGAACACATCAAGAAAGCAAAGAATCAGTACATGCCTATTATGAGAGGTTAATTTTAGCCTTTAAACAATTCAGTGGAGATGAGAATTTGAGTGACAAGGATTTGAGTCATTTCGTATACAGGTTTGTATATGGTCTTCGTCCAGAAATTAGTGAAATGATAAAACAGCATACGGTAGATTGGCAAAATAAGAAAATAGAGGAAGTATTGAGACATGCTAAATATTTTAGTGATGAAATTGAAGCGAAACAGCGAAAACTGAAAGAGAAGGCAATGTGGGCACAGGTACAAGTAGCAGAGAGACAAGAAGCACAATTAGTGGAACAAGCAGGGTCAAAACAAAGATTTAATCCTGGGAAAAATAAAGGGAATATTGAGGAAGCTAAGAAGAAGTTTCCATGTCATAACTGCGGTAGGATAGGGCATTGGAAATCCGAGTGTAAATTTCCACCAAGCACTAATGATGAAAATCCATCATTGAATCCACAGGTGCAGAATGAGGTGAGTGGTCAACAGCAACGACAACAGCAGGGTGTAACACAACAGAATCAGGTGCCAAAACCACCTTTTCCACAGAACAAAAATTGCCAGAAGTATAGTAAGGAGAATGGATTCTACAACGAAGAACAGGTAAATAAGCCGCAACGCGCTAGCGCTGCTTCGCAGTATTGGCTGCAACGCGATGAAAGCGATTCAGAAGAGGGTTATTGACGGTGCCGAAGGGAGGAAGAAGAGTGCGTACTTGGCGCAACTCTAGAAGTAGACCAGACAGGCCCATTTGTAGATGGAAAAGTTAATAATGAAAATATTACTTTCCTAGTTGATACTGGTGCTACTCGATCAACTGTTAGATCAGCTGATGTTAAGAATCTTCCTCTCTCGGATGAAACGATCCAAGTAGTCGGGGTCTCCAACAGACAGATTAAAACTTACCTTACAGAACCAGTTAAAGTTAGTATAGGGAAATTTTCTGAAATGCACAGATTCGTAGTGTGTGACACTAGTCCTGTGAACTTGTTAGGTAGCGATTTATTGTGCAAGATGAATTGCACTATATTTTGTACCCCAGATGGAATAGCCTTTGAAACACCTGATGATGATGTGTTATATAAGATGACATTGGCAAATAAAGAAAAAGAGATTACAGGAGCCTATGCTGTATTCAATCCTGACGAACTACCAAAAGAATTGAAACAATCAGTAAAAGCAGAAGTTTGGGACTTCACAGGAGAAGATGTAGGATTGATGAGGAATATAGATACAGTAAAAATAACTGTAAAAGAAGGAGTAAGTTATCCAAATGTTCCACAATATAAATTGACTCCGGTGATTGAGAAAATGATAAGGCAAGGAATTTTGAGAGAAATAATGAGTAGCCCATGTAACGCACCGATAATGGGACTGAAAACGCCTAGTGGGAAGTTCAGAATAGTGCAAGATCTGAGAAAGATAAACAAAATTGTTGTACTATGTTGTCCCATTGTACCGAATCCATCTGTGATTTTATATCAGATTCCTCATGACGCAGAATGGTACACAGTGATTGATTTGTGTCATGCATTCTTTTCCATCCCATTACACCATGACAGCCAGCAAATCTTTGCATTTCGTTTCGGCGAGCGTATTTTGGCGTGGTGCCGAATTCCACAGGGGTATACAGAAAGCCCCTCAATATTTAATCAGCTATTGAAAAAGTCTTTGGAGAGTCTGGAAATGCCTGAAAATTCAGTACTAGTCCAGTATATCGATGACCTACTTGTGGCATCAAAAACTCGTGAAGCTTGTGAGGTAGACACGGTTGCTTTGTTAAATCATTTGGCAGATGGAGGGCTGAAAGTGTCACCATCAAAACTACAATTTTGTAAAAGAGGAGTCCAATATTTGGGACACAGCATTGAGAAAGAACACAGGAAAATAACCATAGATAGAATCAGGATCATAAAAAGAATGAGTCCACCAATGACCCAAAGAGAAGTGAGAATGTTCCTGGGAATGGTTGGATATTGTCGTCAATGGATAGGAATTTTTTCCTTGATTGCAAAACCTTTGGTACGACTGACAAGAAGTGATGTGAGAGATCCAATTGATTTGAACAAAGAAGAGTTGGCAGCATTCAAGAAATTGAGAGAAGGATTGTGTGAAGCGCCTGCATTGGATATGCCTGATTATGATAAGGAGTTTGAGTTGTATTGCAGCGAGAGAAATGGATGTGCACTCTCTGTTCTATTACAGAAGCATGGAAAACTGAGGAAACCAATTGCATATTTTTCATCCATGTTGGACCCAGTAGCTGTAGCCCTTCCTGGGTGTCTGAAAGCAGTAGCTGCTACATGTCGAAGTTTGGAACAGAGTGAAGGAATTGTGATGGGGTATCCTGTGAAAGTGTTTGTGCCTCATTATGTGGCGATTCTTTTAACAAGGAGTCGTACTCAGTATCTGACGCACAGCCGACTGACTAAGTACGAAAAGGTCATTTTGGCCGCAACAAATGTGAGTCTTGTGAGATGCGTGAATGTGAATCCTTCAACATTGTTGCCTGATGTGGAGCATGTAGAGGTAAGAGATGAAGCAGATCATGATTGTTTGGATGTACTTGATTTTTGTACAAAACCAAGGCCTGACATAAAAGATGACCCTTTACCAGAAAGTGATTATGTCATGTTTGTTGATGGATCCTGTTTGCGAACAGATGATGGAGTGCTAAGTGCAGCATATGCAGTATGTATAGTTGCAGCAGTGATGGAAGCATCCTATTTGAAAGGAGTAAGGTCGGCCCAAGTAGCTGAACTTATCGCCCTGACCAGAGCATGTAAGATTGGGAAAAGTGTGAGAGTGACTGTGATAACTGATAGCCAGTATGGCTACGGGGTGGTCCATGATTTCGGCCAAATTTGGCTGCAAAGAGGTTTCCTGACCTCAAGTGGGACTCCCATCAAGAATGCTGAGGTGGTTGGAAGGTTGCCTGAGGCAATGCAGCTGCCCAGGCAATTAGCTGTGGTAAAATGTGCTGCTCATAGTCGCAGTGGTGATTATATTGCCACTGGAAATAAATTTGCCAATGACATGGCACAATATTGTGCACGAAATCAGAATTCAATCAATCGGGCAAAGGAAAGAGAATTGGTTTCTTGTTTCCCAATGTTTACTAACACTGTGGGAACATGGGATGAGGTAAGACAATTGCAGGAAGAAGCCGGAGAGGAAGAGGTAAAACAGTGGGTAAAAGCAGGATGTGCACCAAGAGAAAAAGATCATGTATGGGTCTATCGAGATGGAAGACCAGTAATGCCTGATAGCATGATGTCTGCCATGGCACGGATGTATCATGGACAGGGACATATAGGGAGAGACGCCATGATTCGGTCCTTTAAACAAACTTGGTATAATGCCAAGTTCAGGCTTGTGGCGGAAAGCATCTGTCAAAGATGTCTAATTTGTCACCAATACAATCCAGGAAGAAAGACAGTGGTGAGTCTAGGAACAATAGGCCGAGAGGGAGGGCCTTTTACCAGAATGCAAGTAGATTTCATTGAGATGCCTCCTTGTAACAGATTGAGGTATGTTTTGGTAATGGTATGCCTATTCTCTAGGTTGGTAGAGGCGTTCCCAACAAGAAGAAATGATGGAATGACAGTGGCAAAATTATTGTTGAGGGAATTTATACCTAGGTTTGGGTTCCCAATAACAATTGAATCAGACAGAGGAGAACATTTTCATAATGAGATAATAAAACTGATTTGTGAAGCATTGAATGTACGACAAGAACTGCATTGTGCCTACCGACCATAGGCTTCTGGTGTAGTAGAACAAATGAATGGTACTATCAAAAACAGAATAGGGAAAATGTGTTTAGCCACAGGTATGAAATGGCCCGATGTCTTGCCTCTAGTACTCATGACTATTAGATCAATTCCAGACAGAACTACTGGTTTGAGTCCTCATGAGATCCTCATGGGACGCGCAATGAGACATGTATTTATACCAGTCAACAAGCTGATGACAATAACTGATGACATGGTATTGGAGTACTGTAAAAGCCTGGCTGACGCAGTTCATTCTGTGTTTCATCAGGTTGGAGCGGATGCCACCACTCTTGAAAAGAAGCCAGCTCATGATCTAAGCCCAGGGGACTGGGTAAGGATAGACGTACACAGAAGAAGAAACTGTTTGGTTCCCAGGTGGGGAAAACCAAGGCAAGTCATCTTGACTACAACAACAGCTGTGAAGTGTGCTGGATTGAAGAACTGGATCCATGCAAGTCATACTTTGAGAATTCCAAATCCAGTTCACTGTAAAGAAAAGGAGTATTTTGATGAATCAGAATCCAGTACTGAGTCAGATGACGGAGAGCCAAAAGATAAAGAAGGAGAAAACTCTGAAAGGGGGAGACAGATTCAAGGTTAACTCTGGTCCCCAGAAGTAACTCCTTAAAGAAAAGATTGCAGATTTCTGAATCCAGTTCAGATTCAGAAACAGAACAAAGAGCCCATACATCCAAGAAAGAACAAAGGAAGAACAAAGAAAAGAACAATAGAGAAACAATAAAAGAAATCTGTGAGAAGGAAGTACCAGATGAAAGATTGAGAGAAATTCCACCCGAAACCACACCTTTAGATGGACAGGTGCCAGATACAGAGAGAGGGCGAAAGATTATTGCGGAAGACCCCCGAGGAGGTGTAGGGAACTCCAACATCCAGTTAGAAGCAGGGACAAGTAGTCAGCAGGAAGATTGCGTGACGGAGATTCGAGGAGAGACAGAAGTTGGGAAAACAAAAGAGGTGGAAAAAGAACTCGTTGAAGGTAAAAAGCAAGTTGAAACAGAATCTGAGGAAAGCAAAGATGAAATACCAGAATGTGAGTTCTGAGAAAGAGAGCTTGGAGAACTGAAAAGAATGATAAAGGGAGTAAATTGAAAAAAGCGGCCAAAGATGAGGTGTGGCCAAACAAAATAAAAAGACTGAGATATCGGCTGACACGTGTAAATTCGCCAAGAGCTGAACAGGTGAATGAAGTAACGAGTCAGGAAAAATCGAAAGAAGAAGAACAGACAGTAGTGAAAGAAAGTAAAAGAACAAGAAAACCTAACCAGAAGTATAAATCACCGGAATGGACATATGTGGCCCTGCCTGAAGTGAAGGAAGAGGCGGATAGCCAAGGAAATCCAGAGGTGGTTGTCCCGGAAGTGGTTGAGGAAGACGAAGAATCGGAAATCCTGAGAGTTATCTTGTCCGATATTGGAGAAGAAGCGGATATTCAGGACAACCTGTATGTTGAAAATGAAGGGAAGGTGAAAGATGATGAGATGCCAAGCTGAATGAGAAAAGAATATTACTGATGGAAAAATAATAAAATACTGAAAAAGACAAAAACTGGTAGAACCACGTAGGTGCTTAGGGTTAGAAACTAGTTGTGAAGTAGAAGAGGCTAAGTCAAAAGACATGGCTCATTTTAGAAAGATGGCAAACATAGAAAGTAGCAAAAGTAGATGTACCTTTCTTAGAAGATGGTGCAAAATGTGTTGTTGTTGTACAGGATTATTAATGCTTCTTTGGAGTATTCTTGCTCTACTAATTTCATTTAAAGTTACTGTAGATACATTAGAAGGACATAGTGATAACATAACTAATATAGGGAAAGTTCAGAAGGTAGTTCCAACTAAAATAGATAAAAACTATTTACATACAAACAGGTCAATAACAGATTTTTCTAACAATGTGTTTTCAAAATTGTTGTATGAATATGTAAAAACAATGGACGTAAGGGATTGCTACGTTTGTATGCAATTACCTGCATCTGTATCTGAAGGAGTGACTTATCACCTTCCTGTAAAATATGGAATAACATGTAGTGTAATAGCTAGTTTATATGATCAAGCAGGTAAATTAGAGTATTATTTTTCAGATGTAGATACTATATTTTCACAAGTACCAGCAATTAACAAGCTAAACAAAGTAAAACCTGCAAAAGTATTAGGTGAATTTTTCTTAGAGACAAATGAACTAACGTTAGAATATATATTTAGAAATAACTTGACTTGCAGTTTAAAGAAAGAGGAGAAGACATTTTTGGATATGGTTGAAGAAAGGAGATCGAAAATGCAAAGGAAGGTTTCAGACGGGAAAGTGGAGAAAATGGTTTGGGATATAGAAATGGAAAAACATTTAAGAGGAGAATCAAGTCCAACTATGGCTTTAGATTGGCCTCAGAAAGGGAAATTGTGTATAAGAAGGAATCAGACGGCATATGACAATTATTTTCTAGGGAATAGTGATTGTCATGATACATACCGGATCATGGGAGGATGGGGATTTAAAGGTAGAAGAGATCCAGTCTTTCCAGGACTGTATTTCATTTGTGGGAACAGGGCATATTACCGTTTGCCAGACCATTGGTATGGCACATCTTATGTTGGCCTGGTTTTTCCAAATATTTTTCACATGGATAGAGGAGAAGATGGTGTACATAGTTTTGGTAATCATTTAGCACGTAGTAAGAGAGAATCTTGGGCTGAAATTGTAGGTGACATTTTTGGAGCACTGATACCCGCAGTGGGAATATCTCTGAATGTGAACAAAATTCGAAAACTTTCAACAGTAGTGGATCGCTTGTCAACAAGCACCGCTGGAGGATTCTTATTGGTAAATACTGCAATGGTTGCCATGCGTGCTATGGTAATGCAAAATCGACTTGCCCTTGATATTTTATTGGCAAAAGAGGGTGGAGTCCGTGGAATGCTGAAGGTTCACCATTGTTGTACTTACATTCCTGACGAAAGTAAAGATTTGAAAATGTATATTAAGAATATTACAGAATTGCATGACGACATTGTACCACTGGAGGTTGAAGGTGTTTGGGAGAAGATCGGTAAGAAAATAACAGCTATTAAAGACTTTGTAGTAAAACTAGGTAGTACATTTATCGGTAAGATATTATTTCCATTAACTTGTGTGATTTCCTTAGTATTAATAATTAGACTAGGTTGTATTTGTTGTAGAAAGAATAAAAATCAGAAAAGAATAAAAAGAGAGAACCTAAGGAGAAGGGCTAAGAAACAAGAAAGAGAAATTGAAGAAATAGAACTGGAAGAATTAAAGGATAGCATGTATAAAACTGCAAAAAGAGAAGAAACAGGGGAAACTGAAATATGAATGAAACAAGAAATCAATTCGAAATTAAATAAAAAGAATATAAAATGTTATGTTAATGTGGTGATATAATCACCAAAGGGGGGATTGCTGGAGCGGGTAGTACAAAATGTTGTATACCCCCCCATTCTGCATGTTTATATTAATCAGAATAATCAATTAATTGTAATATTATTAATCTGTCTGAGGTGATAACTCATCAACTATATTAACAAGAGAATTACACGTGGGAATTGCATTTTGCATGGCTATATTAATTGTGAATTAACTAGTGTACGCATATTAATAGTAGAAAATTAGAATATTATATGTTATATGTTGCTTTAAGTGATGTATTTGTAATTTGTGCTTTATTTAGTAAGTATAAACCGCTCTGAGTGTTGCTTCTGCTAGATAAATACACACACATATGGGTATTTGTAAGGGGATAACATTTTGGTGCTGATTCCGATCCTGTAAAACCCGGGTACGAATGGTCGTACGGAGCGTATTCTCCATACTACTCGTACCCGGGAAATCCTCCTTACAAACCAGCAAGTACGATTCGTACAGAAATACCATTTCCGTACGAATCGTAAAAAACTACGTGCGACGAAAAAATACCCACAATTCCGATCCGGGACATCGTGTACGTGACGTCCGGACGGAGTCAGGCAGAGTTCTACGGACCAGCAAGTACGATTCGTGCCTACGTCACTCCGCACGGATCATTTTTTACGGCAGCCAAAAACTCCCGGGAAAGTGAGGACGAAGCGAAGAAGGAGCTGCGGGATGCGACGGACAGCCATGGACCCCATCCTATGTGTCATCTCGGCCCTCCTAGCCTACGACCTGGTGTACCGAAACTGGCGCGCATGCCGCAGAAGGTCAGCACAACACCCAGGGGCAAAGGGGGGGCGAGGGGCAGGAAACATAACCTCCACCAAATTTGTTAAATACCATATACTGTCCTTACATTACCTCCAGGGTCTGGTCACTTTGGGGGGCGTGTCCACCAATCCCCGCGTACGTGTACCCGTCACCACTACAATGGTGGTACGGGCCGTAACCACGCCCTCAGAGCGTCAGTACGGCCCGTACCACGCGTACCCCTACATCACCACTCCAATGGTGTTACGGGCCGTAGCCACGCTCTGAGGGCGTGGGTACGGCCCGTACCACCATTGGAGTGGTGATGTAGGGGTACGCGTGGTACATGCCATACCCATGCCCTCAGAGCGTGAGTACGGCCCATACCACCATTGGAGTGGTGAAGTAGGGGTACGCGTGGTACGGGCCGTACCCACGCCCTCAGAGCGTGGGTACGGCCCGAAACACCATTGGAGTGGTGATGTAGGGGTACGCGTGGTACGGGCCGTAGCCACGCTCTGAGGGCGTGGGTACGGCCCGTACCACCATTGGAGTGGTGATGTAGGAGTACGCGTGGTACATGCCATACCCATGCCCTCAGAGCGTGAGTACGGCCCATACCACCATTGGAGTGGTGAAGTAGGGGTACGCGTGGTACGGGCCGTACCCACGCCCTCAGAGCGTGGGTACGGCCCAAAACACCATTGGAGTGGTGATGTAGGGGTACGCGTGGTACGGGCCGTACCCACGCTCTGAGGGCGTGGGTACGGCCCGTACCACCATTGGAGTGGTGATGTAGGGGTACGCGCCATACCCACGCCCTCAGAGCGTGTGTACGGCCCGTACGACGGGCCGTACCCATTTCTCTGATGGCGTGGGTACGGCCCGCACCACCATTGGAGTGGTGATATAGGGGTACGCGTGGTATGGCCGTACCCACGCTCTGAGGGCGTGGGTACGGCCCGTACCACCATTGGAGTGGTGATGTAGGGGTACGCGTGGTACGCGCCGTACCCACGCCCTCAGAGCGTGAGTACGGCCCGAAACACCATTGGAGTGGTGATGTAGGGGTACGCGTGGTACGGGCCGTACCCACGCTCTGAGGGCGTGGGTACGGCCCGTACCACAATTGGAGTGGTGATGTAGGGGTACGCGCCGTACCCACGCCCTCAGAGCGTGTGTACGGCCCGTACGACGGGCCGTACCCATGCTCTGAGGGCGTGGGTACGGCCTGTACCACCATTGGAGTGGTGATGTAGGGGTACGTGCCGTACCCATGCCCTCACAGCGTGTGTACGGCCTGTACCATGCGTACACCTACTTCACCACTCCAATGGTGGTACGGGCCATACACATGCTCTGACGGCGTGGGTATGGCCCGTACCACCATTGGAGTGGTGATATAGGGGTACGCGTGGTTCGCGCCGTACCCACGCCCTCAGAGCGTGGGTACGTCCCGTACCACCATTGGAGTGGTGAAGTAGGGGTACGTGTGGTACGGGCCGTAACCACGCCCTCAGAGCGTGAGTACGGCCCGTGCCACCATTGGAGTGGTGATGTAGGGGTACGCATGGTACGGGCCGTACCCACGCTCTGAGGGCATGGGTACAGCCCGTACCACCATTGGAGTGGTGATGTAGGGGTACGCGCTGTACCCACGCCCTCAGAGCGTGTGTACGGCCCGTACCACACGTACACCTACTTCACCACTCCAATGGTGGTACGGGCCGTACCCATGCTCTGAGGGCGTGGGTACAGCCCGTACCACGCGTACCCCTACTTAACCACTCCAATGGTGGTACCGGCCGTACCCATGCTCTGAGGGCGTGGGTATGGCGCGTACCACGCGTACTCCTACATCACCACTACAATGGTGGTACGGGCCGTACCCACGCCCTCAGAGCGGGGGTACGGACCGCATCACCCGTACCTCTAGGGCACCAGTACATTAGTGATACAAGGCGTACACACGCCACGAATGTTGGCTTAGGGCCTGGTGCAGCATATAACCAGTATATTGGGGTGTGTACATGGCCAGGACAGCAGTGTACAGCACCAAGGGTGCAGGTGGGTGGGTGTGTGTCTGCTAAGGAGTCCCAGCAGTGGACATAGACATGTGAGGGGTGGGTGCATATCACTCCCAGCAGTGGACTGAGACATGTGAGGGGTGTGTGCCTATCACTCCCAGCAGTGGACAGAGACATGTGAGAGGTGGGTGCAGGGGACTGCCAGCAGTGCCCAGACATATGAGGGGTGGGTGCATATCACTCCCAGCAGTGGACAGACCTGTGAGGGGTGGGTGTATATGACTCCCAGCAGTGGACAGAGACATGTGAGGGGTGGGTGCAGAGGACTCCCAGCAGTGCCCAGACATATGAGGGGTGGGTGCATATCACTCCCAGCAGTGGACAGACATGTGAGGGGTGGGTGCAGATCACTCCCAGCAGTGGACAGACATGTGAGAGGTGGGTGTATATGACTCCCAGCAGTGGCCAGAGACATGTGAGGGGTGGGTGCAGAGGACTCCCAGCAGTGGACAGAGACATATGAGGGGTGGGTGCAGAGGACTCCCAGCAGTGGACAGACATATGAGGGGTTGGTGCATATCACTTCCAGCAGTGGACAGAGACATGTGAGGGGTGGGTGCATATCACTCCCAGCAGTGGACAGAGACATGTGAGGGGTGGGTACAGAGGACTCCCAGCAGTGCCCAGACATGTGAGGGGTGGGTGTATATGACTCCCAGCAGTGGCCAGAGACATATGAGGGGTGGGTGCAGAGGAATACCAGCAGTGGACAGAGACATGTGAGGGGTGGGTGTAGAGGACTCCCAGCAGTGGACAGACATGTGAGGGGTGGGTGCATATGACTCCCAGCAGTGGACAGAGTCATGGGTGTGTGTACATCATGATCAGATGAGCACAACTCCATGGGTGTATGTACGCATCCCTAATGTTCAACTGTTTATAGTTTCATAACAACACATCACTGACAGCAGTGTCCCACTCCCATGAGGATGGATGTCCTTTCTCCACTGCATGACACAACACATGTGGGTGTGAGGACAAATGACACATGCATACCCACCCCTGGCGGATGCAGCACAATACACACACAGAGATCATGCCACAAGACTGTATACTCATGTCAATGGCCACTACACTAAGAGAGCCAAAGGGAACACACACTGTCACGCACATCCCAGGACTGATAGGAATGTACAGGTGCCGGGACAGCCACCAAGATGTTGCCTCTCATGGAAGGAATAGGGTGGACTTCCCACAGATACAATGCCCACAATTGTCAGTCAGGTGCTCAAATACCCTGCAGAACAAGTACCAAATGTGTGCTAGGCTGGGATAACACACATGCATAGTGTGGAAAATGCTGATTGTCGCCATTAAGGCATGACAACATACTCAATACACAAGTACAGTGACTAGCAAGGATGGCACAGACGATGCAGCCGGAGACATTGCTGAGCAGGCATGGCCATAGTTGAAGGGATCCGTCACCAACAAAGGAAATGTAGACACAGGTCAGCACTACCAAAGTGCAACTCCCTGCAGGGTAGATGTCAGGTGCCACAGAGGAAGAAACAGTCCTTGGGACAATGTCTCCAGACACAAATAGCACACACAACCAAATATACCTTGCAGAGACATTGTGATGGCAGGCAGATACCATGGTCCACCCCATTAGCATCAGACGACAACTTTCTCCTGACACATAACACATTACCACCACCCCAACTCCGGGACCATCAGCACCCACATCAATCCCTGAAATGCAAATGTGTTCAAACTGAAAACAAAATGCTTTATTCAGCATTAAATGAAAAAGTAGTTAACAACACTATTAACAAAGGCACATGGCCAGTCCAGATCTGAAGTCCTTGGAGGGGACACATGGCCACGCGTCTCCCCTAGCTTGCCTGCACATTAGAACCCTCAGGTTCCTCGCCTGGGGGCGGGCATCATGTGGGGAAGGACCAGGCACTGCAGGGACAGGAGGTGGAAGGGTAGGTGTGGTGGGTGCAGGGACGGACGCCTCCACCGCAGGGGGTGGGGCAGCGCCAAAGGTGGAGGTCAGCTCATCGCTGCACACTGCTGCCAGGTCGTCAAGCGTCTCCCCTTCACCCGAAGACAACACAGCCTCAAATAAGGGGGGGGGGGTCAGAGTGATGGGGTGCAGCGCTACTGGGGGAGGGGGGGAAAGGGGGAGGCTCAACTCCCCTACCCGTGGATTGCCGTTCCTGTTTGCGGGCTGGAGAGACAGAGGGGCTGAGGCCCAGCACAGCCAAGTAGGCCTCTTTCTCTGGATGTGTGGTAGGGGAGCCGAGGGGAGTGCCTTTGGAGGGACTGGTTAGTGTGCCATGCGGCCTCGGACTGTGGCTGCGTGTATGCCTGTGTGCCCCAGACCCAGTGGGTGTGCCCTCATCCCCCTGAGTGTGCGTGCCAGGAGGAGTGCGCTTGCCCTTACGTGGTGGTGTGCTGGCTGTGTCTGGTGGGGTGCGTGCTTGTGAATGTCTGTGTGTGCTTGGGACAGGTATGGGAGTGGGAAGTGTGGATGGTGCAGGGGTAGTGGGGGCGAAGCGCTGCAGGAGACTCACTGCTGCCGTCAGTGAAGAGTCCATGGACCTCAGCAACATCCGTTGGTCAGACATCGCTGATGACATGCCCTCCATGTATGACACCATCTGTGTCATCATTCGGGTCTGGCCATGGAGGACATTCAGCAGCGATGTCTGCCCAACCTGCAACTGACGCAGAATGTCCACAGACTCTGCAGTGAGGGCTGCAGGGAGCACAGGGGCAGAGGGTGTGGTGCCTGGCACGAAGGAGACACGGTGTTGCCTAGCACGGACAGAAGGGACCGGAGCAACTGGGAGGGCGGTGATGGGAATGGAGGGGGCGGTGACAGATGTAGTGCTGCTGCCAGGTGTTGTAGCAGCCTCCGCCCCCTGGAGGAGTTCAGCATCGGACCCGTCTGCGTCGTAGTCAGTGTTGTCACTAGACAGGTACTCCGCCTGACTCCCCTCACCCTCCGTGCCACTTGCTCCCGTAGACTCCGCAGCAGTGGTGGCAGCGGTGCTGGATCCCTCCTCCACGCCCGTGCAGGTGTCTCCCTCGGTGTCCTCCGATGATGCTGTGGGCAAGGTGAAGAGACAGAAAATAATCAGTCACCTGTATACAACAGACACATGAGTCCCAATTAAAATGTCACAGTGCATATCAGGAAATGCATCATGAGTAACATCTAGAATAGTGGGCACATATGTAACCATGCACTCCCCAGTTGGTTGACCCACCATGACACTTGGAAACAATGGAGATCATGACACAACAGCAAATAACTTGATATCGAATTATACTGAGAAGCTAGTGTCTGGGGACAGTTGAGAACAGCAAGAATATTAATCCATGCCACCTCTTGTTCACTGTGAACGAAACAGTATTGGTGCACCCAAGGCCAAATAACATACTTCAATACTGAAGGTGTCCCCACACTCTGAGACCTGCGAGTACTTACGAAACCATAGCCAAAAACATTGAAATCCCTTGGGACTCACAACACTTTACACAATGTACATGTTTAGAATGTGTGAATGTGCCACTTTGTGAACAGAAGACACATCTGCCTGCATGACAGAAGTCACACAATGATGTGCACACAAAAATACTTTTACACAGTCATTGTATGAGCTGGGAGCCGAATTCTAAAAAGCCACTGTAAATAAGAAATGGGGTATCAGTAAGTACATATACATGGCACCACGGTGGTCTGGATGACTTGACACTCGTAAGTTCGTATCAGCAACAACCAAGGACTTACACACATGCAAACACACTGTGTGAACATGGATATGTATATTCAGAAGACACGTGGTAATCAAACTGTGCCTTCCAGTGAAATGTGCCTGCGTTTCCACGGAAAGTGTAAAAGTACTTTATTTTCCCTGGGAGACATCTGTCATGCAGGCACATTATTGTCCTTCACAACCAACTAGCAAGAAGAAGCATAGGAAAAATGCAGACATGTTGACAAGTGTAGTGAGTGCCAAGGTACAATACTTATTGACTGAAAACTTGAATCATGCCACCTGTCACATGGCCATCCGTACCATGATGACATAGTTGGCAACACATCTGACCCACTGCCTGTCATGTGGAGTGGCACACATGTCCAAACACAGGACAATGCATTAGCTAATGGGCCTGCAATGTGTCTGGATAAGGAGCACCTACACTGAGGAGACACCCTCATGGCAAGAAAGAATGTCCACACAGATGTCAGCACACACAGACCAAACTACATAGCATCTCGCCCACACGCTGGTGGCAAAAATGGATGAGCATGAGCCATGTATTTCCATTTTTGACACATGCTGCAAATCAAAAAACATTAAACCCAGCAAAACCTGACTGGGTCACTGCATGTTGAGTGTCTGTCCAGACACTTACCACACACAGGTCAGACACGGCAAGGAGACATAAGGTTTGGACATGTAGGCCTTGCCCGCACAAACCCCCCATACCTGAGACAATGTGATTGAGACAGATCAAGAAGTGACACCTCTTAATCTGGGTTTACTCCAATGTGCATCACGAATTCCCAAATGTACTCCACATCCCCTCGTGAGGCTGCTAACACATATTTGTGGCCAACAACCATCAACAGATAGTTGTACATAGACACACAGGCACTGCCCAGTGTGAGGATGCACAAGCTAAATGGGGTCAGCATGTACAATGGGCACATGTAGCACACTTCAGAGAAATACAAATGAGGGCAGGGAACTATGCCACTGAGCCCAAACTATGCTGAACACACAAAGAATAGGCACAGTGTTGGATGACACATATGATTCAGAGGCAAGGGTGTCTTAGGGGACTGTAGTGGGAACACAGCTCCATTGTCCTGGAATTATCTGACTGTAACCTGAGCTACCGTCCCTGCACTATGCATATCTCCCACTCATGGACATCATGTCTGAGGCCACAACATTGTTAATGCATGCTGCAAGTCTGTTCAGTAGAAAACTCACACTCCTATGTTGAGACTCAGCATCAGTGCCAACTAACATGGACACCCAAATGACTGTACAGGACAGGGCACAGGCAAGGTAACAACACCTGTCTCAGAACCCCCCCTCTCACATGATGCAGAAAGCAATGTGCACTTGGATTAACTGGCAGCCTAGATGACCATGTGCAATAGTGATTACACACAGACCAGGGAACACATGTCATTTAGGGTAAGGGAGGAGGAACAGCCCCGTTTGACTTTGGGGAACATGATATGCACTGCACAAATTAACCCTCGCTGTGTATCTAGGCAACTGAGCACTTACAAAAGCTGGTGACACACAACAAACACACATGTACCTACCCCCTTCCTGCTGCTGCAACTCCTGTAACCGCCTATCCAACTCAGGGAAGACCACCGCCAGGACACGCTTCATCTGTTGGGTCAGTCGTCGGCCCCCGCCGTGCTCGTGGGGAGGTGAGTCTTTGAGCTGCCACCGGGCGATCCTCCGGGTCCAGCACCGGATGTCTTGCCAGCGTTTCCTCACCTGGGCGAGGCGCCGACTGGGACCCTCCACTGATCTCACGGCCCTTACGGCCTGCTTCCATATCTCCCCCTTGGCGTAGGCGGTTACCTGTGAGGATGACAAAGTGAGACAACATCACTACACCTGCTCCATGTCACAGAGACACACGTTTGAACATCTTTGATATTTAGAATATTATGCTGGCAACCAATTGCACCTTACTCATAGGGACATTAGCCTATGTGGAAGCCCCAAAGCAGTACATGGCATTGAAAGTACACAGGTGGCATGAGGGGTGCAACACACTCCATGATCATGGCACACGCTGTGCATAACAGGCAACACCAGGCTGATGGACAGCACCTCCAAGCAGTCACATGCCCCAGGCCACTGACGCAACCTCAGCAGAGTACACAGACACACACAGGCACAGATCAATCACCTGCCATTGGCAACAGCGGATACAAACCTCACTCTGCACATGTGCCACTTGCCTGTGGGGTGTCACAGGTGTGGTGCTAGCTCAGCAAGTCAGACACTCTGCACGGCTTACTTAAACCCCTCAGATGGGTGGAGCTGTTGCCTCCTCCATGCAGCTGGGGTGCAACACTCCACATAGACACTCACCCACATGACAAGGAACATTCACACACATCAATGTCCAGGCGGCGTACACATCATTTGGACACTCTCAGCACAGCTCCACTCAACTCACACAAATCTGTGGGTACAGTCACCTGTCACACCGGGGGGGCCAGGGAATCACCTCTGGACAATAGGACAAAATTCGGCATAAGGATTGGGTAGGCTGAATGTGCCATGCACTATGCAGTGAATGTCACAATAAGCACAATGCAAGTGAGGGATGCACACAGGAACTACATCATGCTCTGCATGGGAGACATAAGCCTTTCCCCCCCTGGGACCCACGCTAAACAACATTGCATGTCTGTCACACCTGGACACAATTCCAGAAGTGACAGTCACAAAAAAGGGGCACAGTCAAAGCTAGTGGAGTCAGCACTCACCTGCTCCCCTGGTCTCCCATACAGGCTGGGGTACTGTGGGAGGATGACATCAAGCAATGCCTCATTCTCCTCATGGCTGAAAGGCTGGGCCCTCTCCACAGTCCCTGACATGGTCCCAGAGGAATCACAAGCAGCAGCAGTGGTGTCGAGTGTAAGGTAGTGCAGGCAAGTGCCCTCTCATGGGTTCTGGCTGAATTATATCTGCCTTGCTGGGCTGTTTCATTTACAGGAGTACAGAGTGATTGGTCAGTCTCATTTGCATCCTACGTTTCCTCCAATCACTTTAAACATATCCCAGTGAGGGCCTTTGCATGGTACAAAATTTGAGCATGATGTGAAGTCAACAACCACTTTGCAACATTGTATTTAGTTGCCAACTGCCTATTCCAGGCCACATGATAGAAAATTTGAACTTGAAAATCGGTATCCATGACAACCAGCATGCATTTAGGCCCCAATACTTGTCCCTCATGTGTCCCTATTTAATTTAGCTATCCACACACAGGTATGGTGCATTTCACACGTACTCCTACCGCACCAGTTGCACATTGCGTTAGCCACGTACGTGTACGACCAGTGTGTACACCTACGTGTACGACCAGTGTGTACACGTACGTGGACTACCAGGGGGTACACATACGTGGACTACCAGTGTGAACACGTACGTGGACTACCAGGGCGTACACGTACGTGTACGACCAGTGTGTACACGTAGGTGTACGACCAGTGTGTACACGTAGGTGTACACACTGGTCGTACACGTACGTGTGTACGGTCCGTACACACACCCGTACTCCGGCGAGAACAACAGTGTGATGATACGGACCGTTCACACGCCCTCAGAGCGTGTGTACGGTGCGCTTCACAGCTTACACAGGTGATAGGAGGCGCACATAAATGGAATGGAGGTGTCAGACTTGTGCACGGCTGTACATCAAGTCATAGTCATTCCAGTCCTACATGTGCAGGTCCTAGGTGTGTCAGGCAGTGATGTGGCACATGTCTCCTCATGTTTTAGCACAATAGATGTGTGATGACCTGTGTACACATGTCATGTGTGATGGGGCAGTATGTGGCACACTTCCCCTTCCCACAATGCACATGTGTGCATGTAGTACAAACGTGTCAAGCACTGCATCACTGGTATGGCACAGTCACCAACACCCGCAAATGTCCCCTGATGCCAGGGACAGGGACACTAACACCTGACATCTAAGTAACAGCGTGCCCCGATGTGAACATGTCCTGTGTGTGTCATGTGTTCCCATGAGCTTGCTGGTGTTGTTCCGTCAACTGCATCTGCTGTTGCTGCATCCAACATGTGTCTGTGTGTAGATGGGCATGGCACACATATACGCACACCATGCCACATGTGGATTCACACGTTACGTGTGTCTGGATGCTTCAAAGATGATTTTATGACATGAGGACATATCTGCGCCGTATCCATGTCTGTGTTTTTGTTTTTCACATGTACCCCTTCATCGCTATGTGTATGATCTGTACATTTCCAATGACATGTGACCTGTGCGTCTAGCTTGCCGCCAGCAGTCTGTATGAGATGACATCCTTCCAATGCAGATTTGTGGATGTATGTCACTCCTGTGATGTCTCTGGCTGTTCACTTACACTGGCCCACAGCTAGTTCCGGGCCATGTCATGTAGAACGTGACTATCAACGTTTGTAGCTGGCTTGTCGTAGGAGTATCACCTGGCTGCCATACGTGTCCTGGATGTGTAGCACAGACCTGACTGTATTTGACTGATGTGTAGTAGCAGTTGAGCATGTGCTCAGTTAATTGACATTGATGTTGTTAGGTACTCACTCTTCGTTCTTCCTTCCAATTATCTGCAGGGCACCGCCTCTCCCCCGACCAATGCCAGACTTGGCTGCCATGAGGGAACGTGACTGCCTAAGACGTTACCGCTTCTTGCAACAGTTGATTGAGGACTTGACCGCAAAGCTTGAACAACACCTCCAACCGCGACACAGGTATCCTACTGCGCTGACCCCCAAGATGAAGGTGATGGCAGCCCTACATTTTTTTGCCACCTGTACGTTTCAATTCACCATAGCTGATGTTGGTGGCATGTCACAGACCATGTTCAGCCGTGTCCTGCATGATTTTTTAGAAGCCATGTTGGAGCACCTGGATGAATTCATCCATTTTCCAACTCGTGAGCAGTTGACAGGTGTCAAGGGTGAGTTCTATGCCCTGGGAGGGACGCCCCATGTCATAGGGTCTATTGATGGGACACATGTGGCTTTGGTACCACCACAGGCACAGGAGGGGGCCTATCGCAACCGTAAACATTACCACTCTATAAATGCCCTTGTGGTGTGTCTTGCTAACATGCTGATTTCCCATGTATGTGCACGTTTTCCAGGGTCAGCACACGATGCCTACATCATGAGGCGTAGCAGGGTGACAGAAATGATGCTGGGGCTGCACAATGAACGAGCATGTCTTGTTGGTGGGTATACTCTGTTTGTCCTTTGTTTAGCGCTATTTTATTATCTTACGGCATCTCCTGACCCACTTCTTTACATGATGTTTCCATGTAGGGGACTCTGGCTATCCCAACATGCCATGGCTGATGACACCCCTCCGCAACCCCAGAACAGCTGCAGATCACCGTTACAACAACGCACATGGGCAGACCAGGCGAGTGATTGAGAGGACGTTTGGCCTCCTGAAGAGCAGATTCCGGTGCCTTCACAAGACAGACGGGTCCCTCCCATATGCACCGGTGAAGGCCTGCAAGATCTTCCTCGTGTGCTGCATGCTGCACAACATGGCAGTGGAGAAGGCTGTGCCACTCATCCTGGATCCGGATGAGCAGGAACATCCACCCGTGGAGGATGAAGGGCTTGGTCATGAGGCAAGTGACGATGAGGAGGAGGAGGAGGACGACATCCGGAGTCAGCTCATACGCAACTTCTTCTCATAATGGTGAGTCCATGGGTCTGAGTGTGCACGGCTGGAGCCTTGTGTGGCATGTGTTGCAATGTGTGTGTCCAGCTGACTGTATGCTAAGTGACTTAGATGTGTGTTCAGATGTGTCACTCGAGTGATGATGTCCTTCCACACATTTTAGCTTAGACACTCAATTGTAATATCGCATGGTGACAGACTTATTCCAGTAGAGTAAATTACCATGCATGCGGATGACAATCTCTTCCCTGACTTCTTGTGTCTCTGTCATCCCCAGGTTGTTTGGCATGCTGTCTGCTCGTGTCATCGTTGGGCTCGCGCTATTCCTCATGAGTATTGCAACGTGTGCTGAATCAGCGTCCCATGCACGGACATGGTGAAAAGTCTATTTGGTTAAGGATTGCTGCACGGCATTTTGGTGTTGGTAGGTGTTTGTAATGTGTGGGCACTGCTCCTGTGCGTGTTGTGTTACTATACATACATGTCGACTCACCATGGGGCACATGACATGTTGCATGACTCCCATGTATTGATAGTCACCCTTCATAGCAGTCATCTGTGATGGGACAGTGGATTCTGATGAAGGCATCAATGTGTGTATAACTTCCCTCTGAAACATACGGGATGCTACGGGTGGACATAGTGTGGGACATCCCCATGAGAGGATAAATGGGGAATTGAAGCCCCTCCGTGTGCAGCAGGGGGTGTTTGGCTCACACACTTCACTTGTGTGCCAGTTCAATGGATTTAGAGCATCTGTGTTGTGAAGGGGGTGTCCAGTGTAGGTCCCACATGTTCTGCCAAATGACCTGTGAGTCTGTTCCTATTGATGCATTTCCCTAGGTGTGAACCTGAGTAATAAAGGTGTACCTCACCCTCCAAGGTGCCTCATCTCTGTCAATGCTGGTCTCTTGCCACTTTGCATGCGGCATCTCTGGCATAGTTGTCAAAGATTGGGCATATGAGTCTATGTGTAGTTTAGCAACATGCATGCAGTTCTTCAGGGATTAGAATATCCATTGTGCATGATGTCCATGGTTGTGTATGTATTTAAGCATGTTGGTTGCCACAACAGACCGTCAACACCTGCTGAGGATCTGTATTCTGTGCGCAGCTCGTCCTTCAGTTTAATGATCCGGTGTCAGTCATCTTTGGGGATTGTGCATCCATTGTCTCTGGGTGTGCCATGGGGAACCGGACATTCCTCCTTTACATACGCCTGTTGGTGTAGTCCTTTCTGACATCCTTGTCTTTGTGTGCAACTAGTGGGATAGTTTCCATGTCATGCCGCCTGCTGCTGCAGCCCCTGCAGCGAGGGCACTGAGAGTTTACATATTCGGCAACACACACACCTCAAAGATGCTCCTCCCTTCCTCCCTCCACCCATGCATTTGTTTGGCATCAGCTTGTCTGTGCCAGTGTTGCACACACGCGGTGCCAAAGGCTGGACCTTAAGCACATGCAACGTGCACATTGCACGAACCTCATGTCCTCACATGACCCACATCACACAACAGTCTGATGTTGCAGCCACCCTCCAAGCATTGTCCATCCAAGGAGCTACCGCCTGCTCTCAGCCATACCCTAGACGCACACACAACACCTTTGCATGATGATTGTGCAACTCCAAATGCCTACACAGCGCTGCCCCGCCTTCCAGGCCCTGTCACAGCAACCAGGTAATGTCCCTCCTAATCCCCACCGGCTCCGTACACCAGCAAGGCCATGGGAGTGGGACTCATGCCTTCAGCCTGTAGTATAGTGGCATAATCTGGCACATGGCCCAGGTATCATCTCTCAGCGTGTCAATCCTCAATGTGTCCAGGTCCCCCTCACCGGCATCACATGCACACAGCACCTCTTCATCAGCTCGTATGCCATTGACAGCCAGGTGCTCCTCACCCTCACCAAAGACGCAGCCATTGACAGTTCCAACATTCAAGAAGGCATGAGATCCATTGATGGATGGTTGAACATCAGCCAGCTGAGGCTGAACTTGTACAGGACTGAGGTAATCATCTGAGGATTGTCCCCTTACAGGTGGGTCAACTGCTTGTGTCTCAACCGCAAGAGCCCTGCACATGCACCCAGTGGCCACGCACACAAGATGGTGTGCATCATGGAATTGTCACTCACATTTTCCATGCTAATCACCAGCATCTGTACCTCAGGGTGCAACACCCTCTGCATGATACACATGATCCACAGATAGATCCACTCCAGGGAAAGACAGACCATGCCCCAGGAGCACAACACCAGCCGTGTCAACTACTGCCCCGCCCTCTACGGAGCAAGTGCATCCTAACACCCGGGAAACCAGTCCACATCCAGGCTGCATGTGCACACCTCAGCTTCAACATCCTGCACCCCAGCCACCTCACCGTCCACCAGAGATAGCTGCAATGTATCACTGTGTGGTGCAGGATGACCTTCAGACTCCTCACCCACACTCAGGAGGCAGGACACAACCCCAGAGCCCACACCAACCTTGGCCGTCTGTCATCCGAGACCCCGTTGTGCCAACTCCGTGCATCCAACCTTGCCCTGGCCACCATTCTTCACATCCACCGTACTCTAGCATGCTGGACATAGTTCTCCCACCTGGCAAGACATACCTGCTACTCCCTCCCCGGCAACATCCACATGAGCCATGACCTCTACGCCTTCAGGATACTCTTCCCTCAGGGGAAGAGTATCCATGCATGCCCCCCCTCAGCATCTTGAGGCCATCACGGGTGAGTATTGTGCTCCATGTCTGTATAGTATGATACATTGTGACCCATGTGTGTCCTGTCCCAGACTCAGATTCCAGGGTATGGATGGCTGGAGTTAGTTCAACACTCATGCCTAGTTTGACATTTCCCCACACATAGGTTGTGTACTCATGCAAAATGAATGCAACATGTAATTGTAGAAAAAGAGATGTATTCTCGGTGGGGGGCCTGTTTAGTGTGAACCTGAGTAATAAAGGTGTACCTCACCCTCCAAACGCCTCATCTCTGTCAATGCTGGTCTCTTGCCACTTTGCATGCGGCATCTCTGGCATAGTTGTCAAAGATTGGGCATATGAGTCTATGTGTAGTTTAGCAACATGCATGCAGTTCTTCAGGGATTAGAATATCCATTGTGCATGATGTCCATGGTTGTGTATGTATTTGAGCATGTTGGTTGCCACAACAGACCGTCAACACCTGCTGAGGGTGTGTATCCTGTGCGCAGCTCGTCCTTCAGTTTAATGATCCGGTGTCAGTCATCTTTGGGGATTGTGCATCCATTGTCTCTGGGTGTTTAGTGTGGATAAATAGGTGCCATACAGTGTGCATGGAATCCAAAGTTCACAGGGGGAGATGGCATCCTTGCAAGTTGGAGTCATCAATATCCAGACCACAGTGTTGGTCATTGTTAGAATCCGGGGTCTCTGGCTGGCGCAGGTATGCACTTGCGACAAGCAGGGACCCTTTCCTCTAAGTCAGGGCGTAGGATTACCTCTTTAAAAATAACCCCTGCTCACCCTCTAGGTAACGTGGCGTGAGCAGTCAGGCTAGATTTCCAGAGGGCATTAGGTTAAGCGTTCAAGATATCTCACACAATAATCACCACCCCACCACACAAAGACACAAGGCTGTATTTATATCAAAATAAAGTTCTTTATATAAAAGATTTCTTAAGGCAGGATGTCAAAATACAGTTCTTTCACTTAAATAAAATTCCAGTTACTTTAAATGCTTTGAGGCAGTCCACAGTTCTTAAAATGGCACTTTTCTATTCAAAACAAGCTTCTTTAGGGTTCTGTGCGCTTCGTAGCGCCTTCGGTATGCTTCGTACTAAGTATTGGACGTCTCTTGCCGTTTCTCACGCTTCTCGCGTGAACACGCATACTCGGGACAGGAACCGTACGGACCGTACCCTCGTAGGTACGTGCCGTACACGTTCGGTACGCTTCTTCACAAACCTCACGCTTCTCGTGTGAGCAACGCACTATACTTTCAATGGGGGAAGATTCGCACCTCTCTGGATCGCTTCGTACAGTCGCTCCGAAGGTTGCTAAAGCGCACGCTTTACGCGTGAGCAGCGTAGCGGGTCTCAAGCGTCAGTACGGCCCGAACCAAGCAACGGACAGGTCGTACCAACGCGCGCTGCACACAGTACCTTGAAATTCTTGTTGGGCAAAGGTCCTGGCGGCTCCAGAAGTCGGTGAGGGGTGTCCCACGTCGCGGTGCTGTCCCTGGAGGTCAGAGGATGGCGATGCTTCGTGGGGCACGTCTAGGCTTCCGGACACGCACCAGAGGGTAGAAGCAGGAGGGGCAGCTCGGGGGCAATTTCTTCAGCGCGTCGTGCTGCCGGCTTCACGGGGAGGACACACAGTGCGTCGTAGGTCCTTACAGGGCTTCCACGGCCAGGGGGGTTGCAGAGGCTCGGCGCTCAGAGCCTAACCAGTCTCTTCTTTGCGGTGCGAGCTACGGCTCGGGGGGCAGATGCTTGCGGTGCTTGGACCAGGTAGACAGGTCTTTGCGGTGCTCGCAGTAGCCCCGGTGGCAGATGTCGCGGTGCTCAGATGAGGGGCACACAGGTCCTCAGGGGTCAGCGTCACAGGATCGCCTCCAGCAGCTTCTCTTCTTGGGGAAAGGTAGCGCCCACTCTTCCTGGGGCGCAGATCAGGGGGCAAGTTCACCAGCAAGCCCTTGGAGATTGTTCAAAGCACAAGTTGATTCAAAAGTCTTTTCTTCTCAAGTCTTTTCCTCCTCTCCTTCTTGCAGCAAGGCACCCACCACAGGCCAGTCTCACAGGTCAGAGACAGTATACCTCCATGCAGCTTTCCCAGGTCCTTCTCTTCGGGCAGAGTTTCTTCTTGGCGCAAACAGGATCTGATTTCTTAGGAGCAGGGCTCCTCCTTTTATAGCACAATTCTTTTGTTCTTTGTCGCCAAGGGGCCTGGGCCTTGCTCAGTCCGGTTTTGGAGCACTTTGTTGTGGTGACTCTGCTCTTTCCTTTCAGCAGCAGGGCAGAGACATCAGCCGCTCCACAGGGGGCGGAGCCGGCATTGTGGTGCCAGAGCACAGGTCTATTCAGAGTCAAAGGTGTACTCCTCCCACCCATTCTGGTGTAATCTCTCTACCCACCACCTGGCAGCCAGCCTGTCTCCTGGAATTCCCCAGCCCTGCTCCTTTACTGTTACTAGGCAGAACACACACACACAGCAGAGGCGGACTGAAATGCCCAGGTCAGTAAATACTAACTTTCTAAAAGTAGTATTTACAAACACAGGATATTAAAATAAACTTTACTAAAAGAAGTATTTTATTATTCTGAGTTCAGGCATACTAAACTTGACTTTCTACCATGCTCTCTGAGTCCACTGGGATTACAGCGTGTAGTAATTCCAGCAGCCCATTCTGGCCTATGGAGAGCAGGTAGCCTTCAATAGTGAAAAACGAAAATGGCTGTAATTCACTATTAGGACATGCCACACACATCAGGGCATGTCCTACCGTATACCTACAATGCACCCTGCCCTTGGGCCTACCAGAGGGGTGACTAATATGTAGTTAAGTGAAGGTTTGAGGACTAGCAAGTAGGTGCACTTGCGCAATCAGTGCGACAGTACCAGACCGCGCGCAGGTTCTGCAGTGGCAGACCCTAGACACATTTTACTAGGCCGCTTCTGTGGGTGGCACAACCAGTGCTGCAATCCCACCAGCAGCATTTGTATTTACAAGCCCTGGCACTCCTGGTGCACTTTACTAGGGGCTGATAGTAAACCAAATAAGCCAAACATGGACACCAATCAATGTATACATTTTACCATAGGGAGAGCATATGCACCTTAGCACTGATCAGCAGTGGTAAGGTGCCCAGAGTCATAAAACAGCCAACACCAGGTCAGAAAAAATACAGGAGGAAGGCAAAAAGTTTAGGGATGACCCTGCAAAAAGGACCAAGACCAACAGTCATCATTGGTCAGACTGTGACCAGCAAGTCCATGTGGCAGAGAATTCCATTGGATGAGGTGCTGCTGTTGCGCCAGAGGGCCAGGTGCCAGGCCAGGTGACCTGGGAGATGTGGATGGTCCGCTGCCTCTCACGGTCTTTTCTGTGGATGACCCACCTTCCTCGGGGGACCCTCCGATGCAGGCCTTGACGATGCTTGGTACGCTCCGTCGGATGAATCCTCCTCCTTCTCCCCCCCTGTGGCTGGTGCTGGTCTTTGCTTGGTGGCACAGGGAGGGTTGCCCATGTTGTCGGCGATCCGACGGAGTGAACGGCTTATGTCCGTTTGCACCGCCAGGAGCTCAGCCAGTCTTGCCTCCATCCGTCCTTGGTGTTGTTGTTGACTGGCATGTTGCTCGGCCTGCAGGTTCTTCATCTCGTCGAGGGTCCCCTTCATCTCTGTGAGTCTCCCCACTACCTGGCTGATGCCCCTGGTGTTACGCCGGTATGTCTCCAAGATGTGGCGTATGTGTGACATACCGGTTCCCTCAGCTGGCTGGTCAGGTTCGCGCCTCCGCCTGCCTCCACTCCCACCACCCCTGCCCACACGTGCCTGGCCTGCCGTTGTGGGCACATCAGGTCTACCGGACCCCTGAGGGATGGCATTTGCAGGGTTGTCTGCCTCCTCCTGGGTGGCCGGAGAACCTTGTCCCTTCAGGTCAGACTGGCTCAGTTGTTCTGTGCGGGCAGGGCTCCTGGGTGTCTCCTGGGATGTGGCAAGAATGGGGGTGGTGGTTGGCACAGATGTACCTGATGCAGGTGCTGCAGGGGCTGGGGCACCAGAGGGTCCAGGTTGGTTGGGGTCATCCACAGAGTGCTGAGAGTCGTCGCTGCCGGTGGGATCATCTTCCTGCCGAGCCTGGGCCTGTGATTTTTCCCCCCCAGTGTTGGGGGAGATCCATGACGTTGCCCTGTGTGTGAGAGGGAGACAATGTTAATGCATTTTCATGCGACATCCATGTTTCATACATGTTCAGGTTGCCACAGTTCCTCCAGGTAGTTGTATGTGCCTAGCATTCACATCAATGTTCACTTGTGGATGGGTATGTTGCAGGGGACAGATTGAAAGGTTATCCATGGTCTTTGACATGTCGCATTTGGCCTTGGATGCTTTTTTGGCTGAGGCTTGATCTTGTTGTGTCACATGTCAATTGTGAGAGTGTGTGACTCCCTTGGCTGCCCCGGGGGTGTGTGCTTGTGTGAGGGGTGAGTGATCATCACTCAGCCCGACGCTGTTCAACATCCACATGGCCCCCCTCACACAAGTGGTCCGCCACCACAACCTCTAAGACATCTCCTACGCCGATGACACCCAGCACATCCTCTCCCTCACCAAGCACCCTCACACCGCCAAGACACACATCCACATGGGTCTGAGGGCCATAGACGACTGGATGCAGAGTGGCCATCTGACACTGAACTCGGACAAGACGGAGGTCCTCATCCTGGGAACCACACACTCAGCCTGGGGCGACTCCTGGTGGCCAATTGCTCTGGGGACATCACCGACACCCACCAAACACGCACGCAACCTAGGATTGATCCTCGCATCCTCCCTCTCCATGTCCAAGCAGGTCAACGGCGTCTCCTTCTCCTTCTACGACACCCTATGCACGCTCCGCCGGATCTACTAGTGGATCCCGACTTAAACAAGTAGAACAGTGACACAGGCCCTCGTAAGCAGGTGACTGGACTACGCCACTGCACTCTACGCAGGACTCCCATCCACACACCAACGGCGGATACTACGCTTCTGCAACGCCTTGGCACAAGTGATCGTCAACACCCCCCACCACAGCCACATCACCCCCCTCCTGAGAGACCTGCACTGGGTCCACATCGACAAGAGAATCACCTGTACGCTCCTCAGCCACGCACACAAGGCACTCCACACCCATGGACATGCCTACCTGCACATCAGACTCAGATTCTACACCCCCACCCGCAAGCTCCGCTCTGGCATCCTCGCCCTCGCAGCTGTCCCCCGCATCCAACGTACGCCCGCCTGCAGCAGATCCTTCTCCGACCTTGCCGCAAGGAGCTTGAACACACTCCCAACTCACCTACGACTGACCCAAGACCTACTTTCCTTCTGATGTCTCGTCAAGACCTGTCTCTTCGAGCAGTATTGTAACCCCCCCCCCTCAGCGCCTTGAGACCCTCACAGGTAAGTTGCGCGCCTTACAAGTACCCAGATCGATTGTTGATTGATTGACGGTGCCTGCTGGTGGGTGTAGTGTGATTTTGCGGTTGGTCTTCCAGGTTATGTATCTGTCCCCCCATGGCGCATGCTGCCATGTCAGTGAGTGTGAGTTCCTGTCCTAGTTATCTGAGCTGGTTGTGTTAGATTTTTCAGTTGTCACAGGAGGGCCTTGTGCTGTCTACAGCAGGGCCAAGTGTCAGCTACCTTGTCAGTACTTTGGCAGTCCCTGTGTATTGCGCATGGTGCATGGGTATGTACCTGGGCCATATGGGCTGAGGGTATTGGTGTCTGTTTCTGAGTTTTACTATATGTTTAATGATCCCCACCCTCCCAGCATGCCTGACATCCTGTCTTGGGTTTGTGGTTTGTGTAGGCTGGGACATGGCATGGCCTTGCTTTGTAAATGGGGCATACTCATGTTAGTGGCCTGAGCGTTGTTTAGAGTGTGGTTGTGTCAGGTGAAGGCTTGGGGGTAGGTGAGTGCATTGGTTGTAGTTGGGGTGTGGATGCCATTCCCCCCATGTTACATGAGTTGTTTGTGTACTCACCAGGCTCTCGGACTCCTTCGACTCCGTGTACTCCCACCGTCGGAAGCAGGGCCATCACCTTCTCCTCCCAGGAATGGTAATGTACCGGTCTGCGGGGCAGCCCACCTCCTGTGATGTTACTCTGGGCGTATAACTCGTTCATTTTGCGCTTGACTGCCCTGCGCAGATCGTACCACCTGGCTTGACATTCATTCCTGGTCCTTCTAATGGGCGCAACAGCATTCACCCGATCGACGATCCTCTGCTACAGGCTAGTTTTTTGGGATATGCTGGTCTGTCTGACCAATGTTCCAAAGAGCTGTGGCTCGACTCTGATGATTTCGTTGACAAGGATGTCCAGCTCCGCCGTTGTGAACTTTGGATTCTTGTCTGTGGGCATGGTGTGGGGTGTGGGTGTGGATGGTTGTGGGTGTGTGGGTGTGAAGGTGTAGGTGTGTGTGTATGTTTAGAAGGGGTCTGTGTGAAGGAGGTTGTGTGAAGGTGTGTGAGTTAAGGTGTATGGGTGCAGTTGTTTGTGTGTGATGTCTGTCAGCAGTGAGTCTGTTGCAAAGGCTCATGGTTTGTGTTTGTGGGCCCTTTTTATTGGTCTATTTGTGGGTGTGGCTGTGTTTGAACTTTTGATGGGTGTGTTATAAGAGGTGGTTGTGATTTTGGGCCTCTGTGTGACTGTTTGGATGTGCCAGGTCAGTCTTTTAGTAGTTTTTTGTCCTGTAGACGTCTTTTGTGGTGTTGTGCGAGTCGAATTGACGGTCCTTGTGCTGTTTTATAGTGTCCTGGTTCAGTACGAGTCTTTTTCGCACAGGTAAGGTGCGTCCATGGCTATGTTGTTGTTCAGTTTTCACATGTGCAATAGTGTTGTACGACTCGTACATACGCGATGCTGGGGTACGGTGTTGGGGTACGGTGCGTCCAAGTACGGGGCTGGGGTGGGGTGTACGGGGCGTACATATGCGGGTGCTGTGGTGGGGGGTACGGCGCTTACATATGCGTGTGCTGGGGTACGGCACGTACATGGGGATGCTGGGTTGCGGTATTGGGGTACGGTGGGTCCGAGTACGGGGCTGGGGTGGGGGGTACGGCGCTTACATACGCGTGTACTGGGGTACAATGCATACATGGGGGGATGCTGGGGTACGGTGTTGGGGTACGGTGCGTCCGAGTACGGGGCTGGGGTTGGGGGTACGGCGCTTACATACGCGTGTGCTGGGGTGGGGGGGTACGGCGCGACCCTACGCATGTGCTGGGGTATGGCGTGCACATGCGCGTGTGCTGGGGTGGGGGGTACAGCGCGTACATGTGTGGTTGCTGGGGTGGGGGGGTACGGCGCGTACATATGTGGGTGCTGGGGTGGGGGTACGGCGCGTTCATGCACGGGTGCTGGGGTTGGGGGGTACGGCGTGTACATACGCGGGTGCTGGGGTGGGGGGTACGGCGTGTACATACGCGGGTGCTGGGGTACGGCGTGTACATGCGCGGGTTGGGTGGGGATCCGTACGACTCGTACCCCGTGCCCAAGTGTACTGGGGGTAGAGGTCATACAAAGTTTGCTCCATACGGGACGTTTTTCATACGCTTGGGGATTCGTAACGCCGGTACGGATCGGACTTGTGCGCTCGGACTTGAGTCGTACGTAAATCTGTCCGTGGACGTCTCGTAGACTTTTCCCGAGGCAATTCGTATGTAATTTGACAGTACGAATCGTACTTGCCCATTTGTACGGGACTTGTACGACTCGTACGTAAAACAATACGGATACGAGTCGTACGGGAAATATTTTTACCGGCTCGGAATCGGCACCCAAATTAGTCATTTCCATCTTTTAATTACGTTTTTGTGTTTCTTTTTGCTTAAGTTGACCATTTCGGCCTATACAAGATGGCTGAACGAGACGTTAAACGTGACTGCCTTGACAACACGAGGTTCTGGGTGAAGTGCGCATGCGTCACCGCCAGCAACAGTGGCCTGGACCTGACCCCGGGAGAACATGTACCCTCCAAGGTCATTCCGGGAACCCGTCCAAGACTAAGAGACAATGCTCAATTTAAAAGCCGGAACAAGCAAGTTTGATGACTTCATCATTCAACACCCTAAGAACTGTTCATCACAAATCGAAATTGACCAATGAGAACTCTCTAAACCCAATCTTGTTACATTTTTGTTATTATTTTCATTATAAAAGTAGGTAGGGAATTGAACTAAAAAAGCTCGCTCTTCTTTGATGAACTCGATTTCCTGACGTTATGCTGACGGAGAGGACGGTGACAAATGCTGGACAGCTGTTATCCTGAATCTATGAGAGACTGAATTGCGGCCTAACTTTGCAAAATAAATTCTCTTTGACTGACTGACGTAGAGGACGACTTTAGCCAGAATAGGTAAAAATGATGCTCTGAAATGCGAATGATGATTTCTAACATTTCTTTCAATATTTCTTAGATAAAGATTAATTGATTAATTGACAAACATGTTGTGTTGATTATTTGAAGAAGAAGATTAAGAGAAAAGTAATAGAGCAAAGGTAGACGAGTAAATCATCAATTACCAATTCAACTAAATGATCTATCTCCGTATGGGAGGGATATCTTAGGTTTAAATGCCAATGTGTTTAGGGTAATGTAAAGGTATTCCTCTCATGTCAGCGTTGAGAAACGTATTTTCCCTCAGAAAACAGGTCAACCGAGTGTAAGTATATTGGTGTTATGGGCCCC
Organism: Triturus cristatus; assembly: GCF_964204655.1. Lineage (NCBI taxonomy): Eukaryota > Metazoa > Chordata > Amphibia > Caudata > Salamandridae > Triturus > Triturus cristatus. Next base: position 561,430,252 of record NC_140579.1, on the reverse strand, counting down.
ACCAATGAATGTATGTGAGTAAATTGGATGGCGAGGTAGTTGGTCTGTACCGAAGGGGGAATTTGACGTTCCGCGCTGCATGATTGGCCGTAGCTTCCGGGGGGTCCTGTGCCCCTGTGCTGTGGGTGTTGATTGTCCTTGGTCTGTCCGTGTTGGCGGGGGTGCCCTGTCGGTGTCCAGATGGTGGAGGCTTGGGTTCAGGGGGGGCAGATGTTGCTGCTGCTGGTGCTGCATGATGGCTCACACCGGAGGGGCCAGGTTGGTTGTCATCATCCGAAGAGGACAGTGAGAGTGTCAGACCAGAGAGCTCAGTGTCCAACAGAGTCTGGGACTGGGTATCCTCGTCATTTGTCAGTGGGTACCCAGCACGACCTGTGTTTGGAAGAGACACACAATGTGATTTATGTTTCTACATGCATCGTTGGTTCACAAACATGGCATTTTCTACTTTTATAACAGATGCCTGCCTGTACACTGCTTTTTCCCAGCTTGTCACGGACAGAGTTTGATCTTGTTGTTGGCCATTTGCCAGCGTGGCCTTGTGCTCCCCACAACAGAGCCCAGTGTCAGACATCTTGTCGGTCCCTTCCCACTCCCTGTGAGGCGAGTATGGTTCAGGTTGATCTTGCTGGGCCATGTGGGTGGGTGTAGGTTGTGTGTGACTGCGAGTCCCATCATACTCTTGGCTACACCCCCCTTCCCAGCATGCCCATGCTTCCTCCCTCTTGACTCTGCTTCCCTGTGAGGGGGTATGACAGCAATGGCAAGATGGCTGACTGTGGAATCCTGGTGTTTGTTTCGCTAGCAGTCCCAGCATGGCCTTGTGCCCCCCACAACAGAGCCCAGTGTCAGATATCTTGTCGGTCCCTTCCCACTCCCTGTGAGGCGAGTATGGTTCAGGTTGATCTTGCTGGGCCATGTGGGTGGGTGTAGGTTGTCTGTGACTGTGATTCCCTTCATACTCTTGGCTACAGCCCCCTTCCCAGCATGCCCATGCTTCCTCCCTCTTGACTCTGCTTCCCTGTGAGGGGGTATGACAGCAATGGCAAGATGGCTGACTGTGGAATCCTGGTGTTTGTTTGGCTAGCAGTCCCAGCATGGCCTTGTGCTCCCCACAACAGAGCCCAGTGTCAGACATCTTGTCGGTCTCTTCCCACTCCCTGTGAGGCGAGTATGGTTCAGGTTGATCTTGCTGGGCCATGTGGGTGGGTATAGGTTGTCTGTGACTGCGAGTCCCATCATACTCTTGGCTACTCCCCCCTTCCCAGCATGCCCATGCTTCCTCCCTCTTGACTCTGCTTCCCTGTGAGGGGGTGTGACAGCAATGGCAAGATGGCTGACAGTGAAATCCTGGTGTTTGTTTGGCTACAAGTCCCAAGTGAGCCCCTGTGCTTCACACAGCAGCAGCCAGTACGGGGGATCTATTGCTGATATTTCAATGAGGTGTGAGTCAAAGCATTGTACCCGGTGAGTGGTGTGGAGTTTGTGTTGGGGGGGTGTCTCCCCATGCTAATTAGTATGGTCAGGGTAGTCAGTCCTCCTTCCTATCATGACACGTGCTTCCATTGTAGGGCGTGCAAGTTGTCTTTCAGGATGTCAGTCAGTCGTGTCTTGCTTCTGATTTGTGCACATGCCCTAGCAGGGCCTTGTGCTCCCCACAGCAGGACCCAGTGTCGGCCATCTTGTCAGTCATTTTCCACTCCCTGTGATGTGGGCATGTTTCAGAGAGGTCTTGATGGGCCAATCAGGAGGGGGAGCATTATCTGTGACTACAGGCCCCATCATGCTTTTGGCTACACTCACTTCACCTGCATCCCCACTATTCCTTCCTGACAGTCAGCTGCACTGTGAGGTGGTGTGTTTGTGGTGGCAAACTGTCTTGCTGGATGTATTTGGCTTAGTGCCAGTGGCTTCCTTTATTTGTTTGTAGGTTGGTGCACGTCACGACACAGTCCCCAGTCACTATGAGATGGCAGGTAGTGTGTTTGTGTGACTGGCATACACATCTTGGGTTGATTATCTATTGCTTAGTGTAGGTTTGCTTGGGGTGCACGGTTTCACTGTCCCCTTGCCACACAATCTTGGGTTTGTTGTTTGTGTACTCACCAGTCTCTGGGATGTCTGTTAGGCCATGGACACTCTCTGGTGGTAGGATGTCCCGCACCTTCTCCTCCCAGGTCCTGAAGTAGACTGGTTTGGCAGGAGGGCCACCGCTGGTGCGCTGACTCAAGGCGTGATCTTTCTCGATGAGTTTCTTGACCCTCCTGCGCACGTCATACCACCTGTTCTGGATATCGTCCTTTGTGCGCAACGTTGGTGCTTGTGCGTTCACCTTGTCCACAATCCTTGCCCACATCTTTGTTTTCTGTGAGATGGGGGTCCTTTGAACCAATGTATCAAACAAATGTGGCTCTACTCTGATGATCTCGTCTACCAGCACTTCTAACTCACTATCTGTGAACTGTGGATTCTTCTTTGGGGGCATGGTGATGGGTGGTGGTGGTGAGGGATGTGTGTGTGAGGGTGCAAGTGATGTTGGTTTGGTGTTGGTTTTGCTGTGTGTATGTGTGTGTGCTTTTGTATGAGATGCTGATGGTGTGTGAGTTGTGTGATGGGTGAGTTGTGAGTGTGTCTGTGGTTGCTGTGTACTGGTGTTTGCTGCTGCCTGTGTCTCCTGTTTGCAAGGGATGATGGTAGTGATTGTAGTCCTTTATATAGTTGTAGTTGTGGGTGCGTCTTTGTCCAATTAATTTGTGTTGGGTATTTATTGGCTTAGTCATTGCTTGTTTGGTCCTTTTTTTGTGTTTTTTCCTTTGTGTTTTGTAGGCATGTAGGAGACGTTCACGTGACAGAAACGGACGCTGCTGTTGTCTCGTGCGGGCTTCTCCGCCTCGTTCACGCTGCCTGTCTTCTGTGTTTGGTAGGCGTCGTTCGCGGCGGTCTCTATTGCTTGTGTGCCGGGTTGTCTGTGCGTGTCGGTCGTGCGGCTTGGTCTCCGTGCGAGTCGGTCTGGTTTTACACGCATTGATTCGTACTGCGCTAATCGTACATCGTGGGTACGGGTCGGTCGGGTTGATTCCGGGTTCGTGTCGGTCGGTGAAAATCGCGTCGGTTTTCCGGCCGGATCACTATTTTCCCTCCGGCTCGGTCATAAGGATTGTATTCCGTACGTGTCGGTTGTAATTCACTCGCGTTGCATCGTACTGCACGGGTCGTACGGCGCTGGTCCGTGTCGGTCGGTATTCGGTCCGGGTCCGTGTCGGTCGGTTCGTTTTGCGGCCGGAATCGGAATCGCCCCATAAAGTACACTCTGTACCACTGAGTGTTCGAGAGGAATTGAAACGCACCTCACAGAGTTTGTGTGATCAAGGCATTATTAAGGCTACTGATTCTTCACAGTGGGTGGCACCCATCGTCGTCGCCCGGAAAAAATCTGGCGCAATTAGACTTTGCGCGGACTTACGCGCACTTAATAAAAATATAATTGTGGATTGCCACCCACTGACGAGAATTCACGAGTTGTTGGCGCATCTGGGAGGAGCCAAATGGTTCTCGCTAATAGATTAAAGATCAGCTTACCATCAGGTCGCTTTGACGACAGATTCTGAAGAATTAACTACATTCGTGACTCCCTTCGGGGCATACAAGATTTTACGCCTCCCGTTTGGACTTGCATCAGCTGGTAGTGTGTTCCAGAAGCTGATGGATACCTTGTTCCATGGTGTCAAGGGTGTTCAAGCATATTTGGACAACATTTTGATATATGCCAAATCCTTGGATGAGCTTAATGATATATTGAAACAGGTACTGTCTATTTTAAAGTCTAGAGAAATGACTGTTCGTGCTGACAAATGTAAGTTTACGGTGCAAGAATTGGAATATTTAGGGCACACTGTATCTAAACATGGGATTAAACCAAAGTTTTCTGTGATTAGAGCTATTGAGGATGCTAAGTCCCCTTCTGATAAAAATGCATTACGGTCATTCCTAGGATTGGCCGAATACAATGCTAGGTTTGTACCTTGCAATGCTCAAGCAGTGGAACCTTTACGCATGCTGCTTAAGAAGGGACAAAGTTTCAAGTGGACTGTTGAATTGGAAAAAGTATGTGGGGACGTTCAAAAAGTGGTGGTGTCCGCTCAAGCTTTACATGCTTTTAAAGATGACTGTATCTCTAGTATAACTGTTGATGCTAGTGTCTCCGGTCTCGGTGCAGTACTCGGCCAGAGAGTCGAGGGTCAGGAACAAACCGTGGCCTTCGCCTCTAGGTCTCTTAAATCATTTGAACAACAGTACAGCACTATAGAGAGGGAAGCTCTGGCATGTGTGTGGGCAGTACATAAATTTAGAATGTATATTTGGGGACGCAAGTTTGAGCTGGTGACAGATCACAAACCCTTGGTTTATATTTTTAACAAGGTGAATTCTTCCAACATGTCGGACAGGTTGATGAGGTTAGTGTCTAAACTACAGGAGTTCAATTTTGGTGTTAAACACATTCAGGGTGGAAAGAATTTCCGCGCTGACTGCTTATCGAGGTTATCGATGCGCAAAGATGATGAGGAGGATACTTTTACAGATGATATCGAATGTGTAGCGATTGTGGATGCAGTTCAAGAGTACGACACCGTATTGTCTGAAGGGGATTGGAAGTCCGCTTGTGAGAGTGATGTGGTTTTACAAAAAGTGATGGAGTATACCACTCATTATTGGCCTGAGGCCAGGTGTTTGAATGGTGATATGCATTTGTTTGCACAAATTTCAGATTAACTTTCGGTGGAGAACAAAATTGTCCGTCGAGGGGACAAGTTTGTTCCCCCTATAAGTTTACGTCCTTCAATAATTAATAAAGCACATCAGGAGTACTTAGGAATTACTAAAACTGTAATGAAGATTAAGCAACATTACTGGTGGCCTTCATTAGGCACTCAGGTTAAGAAAACAATCGATAACTGCCCTGAGTGACTTTTGTCTGATAAACATTGGCATACATTGAGAACCCCGTTGCACCCTACCAAATTTCCATGTGCTCCATGGGAGAAGATTGGTCTTGATTTTTCGGGTCCTTATTCCATTCTTGACCAGGATAGAAAATATGTAATATTAGCTGTAGACTATTTCTCCAAATGGATGTATCATGCTTTCGTGAGGTCCCCGGACACTGATTCAACAATTTCATTTTTAAGTGAGATATTCTCTTTAGAGGGATTTCCTAGAGTAATTGTCACGGATAATGGTACCCATTTTGTGGCTGAGAAGATGTGTACGTTTTTAAAGTAGTCCGACATTAAGCACCTAAAGGTGGCTTTATATTCTCCCACATCGAATGGTTTAGTGGAAAGGGGGAATAAGGTGGTGAAGGAAGGTATTCAAACAGCGCTGGTCTGAAAGTAGAGGAGTTTGTCAAACAAAAAATTTGGAGCTATAACACGTCTCCACACTGTACCACTGGGGTATCTCCCTTTACTCTATTAAGGGGTAGAGAAGCGCACACTGTTCTATTCCTTACGTGGTTACGAGAAATGTCTGGTGAAAAAAACACTAAATTTTAAGGAATTGTCTGAGAGAGTGAATGCAAAGCAGTCCCAGATGAAAGTTGATTTTGACAAAAAATTTAATTATCCGAGGCAGGATGTCCTGGTCGGAGACTGGGTTTTAATTTAAAACAACGAACAAAGAGGGTCATTAGGATGGCGGGCGGACTACAGACGGTGGCGATCCGCCCGCTATCCAAATGAGCACCAATGTTAGAAAGGGCGAGTCAAATTTTTTTGTTGCAGAACAAGTACTCAAGGTTAGTAAGGGAGACGCTTTCATTGGAATTAAAGTTTGGTGGAATAAGAGACATCTTGTGAAAGTGTCTCCACAACAAGTGAAGATTATGCATGGTAGACTGAGTAACGTTGAGGAAGATCTTGATTGGGGTCACTGGTTGGATTCAGCAAAAAAAACCTGTAGAGTTGACTCCATCTTCAGCTATTTCCTCTGTTGGTTCTAATTCTTGCGACTACGTACGTCCTATTGTCAACCCGAGCTCTTGTAACCAAAGTACAAGTTCTTCTAGGAGCCGGGTCATTAAAACCCAGAAGAAATGTTATGGTTTTATCAGATCTTAAGTTTTGTATTAAAATGTTTTATGGCAGAATTTGATATGCAATGTATTTTATGTTTATTTCTGTAAAGGGGGAAGGTGGTGTAGTGTTTGGTAAGTTAAGCATCACGCGGGTATTATGTGTTCCTTTAAATATGTGGCTCACGCATGGAGTGCCCGCTAGGTTGAGGTTCGAATGCAGCTTGTCAGTTGCCGTTCGTACTCTTGCCTGGGAGGACGCTCCGTGTGTTGGGTGGAGTGGTTATCAATAAACCTTTCTTCAAACAAGATTCATTTCTTGCAACGTTTCATCATTTCAATACTGTATATGGTGTCAAGTTGGGGAATGCTATGTTGTGTATGTAGATTTTTATTTCACCGGGGACTATGAGTGGTTTTTCTGGACATAGTCCTGTGTCATTTTTAGTGTATTTTTTGTTATATGCAAGTCTGGATTTTCTGCATGTGTATATTTTTAGACTCCTCAGTATGTTGGTGTATGTGTGTTATGCCATGCTGAATTTGCTGCCTAAGTGTATGTTAAATGCTGGTCTGGATTTGCTGTATTTGTATGTTTTTAGAATGATCAGTATTTTTCTGAGTGGTTGTTTTGGGGTCTATGGTCTTTTACCCCTGGTCATGTAAGGTGTTTGGCATGGGTGATGCAGAATGGTGTTGAGTATTAAGAGTCGGGTGCCCTATTGTTATTTTGTGGGGTTGTGTACCCTAATGATGAGTTTTTGGGATTTGTGTACCCTGGTGTTAAGGTTATGGAGTTGTGTACTCTAGCGTGGGGTTGTGTACCCTGGTGTTACGTTGTAGCATTGTATACACTAGCGCTGAGTCATGTACCCTGGTATTACATCCTAGAGTTGTGTACTAAACAGTGGGGCTGTATACCCTGATGTGATATTGTAGAGTTGTGTACTCTAGCATGTGAAAACCAAAGGAAATGATGGACGGAGTGTTGATCAGGGTCAGACTGATTTGCATATGGCCATGTCTGAACTGGGCTGGCAGAGTGGGCTAAAGAACGATGATGGATTAAACCCAGATCAATTGACTGGGGGTGAGTGCTTGCAATGTTCAACACTCCGTCCATCATTTCCTTTGGTTTTTGCTTTGTTCGCCATAAGTTGGCAGGGTATGCTCAGACGTGAGTCCCTTGCTCACTTTGCCACTGGATTCAAGCAAGCCTGGCTGAAGACGGCTGAAATGCCAGAAACCGGTCCTAGGAAGCTTGTTTCCGGTCCAGGGAAGACATGGCTTGGCAGTTCGGGCTGGACTGTTCCCATGAGGCACAGGGTCAGACTGATTTGCATATGGCCATGTCTGAACTGGGGTAGCAGAGTGGGCTAAAGAACGGTGATGGATTAAACCCAGATCAGTTGACTGGGGGTGAGTGCTTGCAATGTTTAACACTCCGTCCATCATTTCCTTTGGTTTTTACTCCAGCATGTGGTCATGTGCCCTGGTGTTATGTGGTAGATTTGTGTACTCTGGGTAGGATTGTTTGCCCTAGAGTTGTGATGTATCTGTCCTATGTAGTTGGGGAGAAGTATAAAGTTTGTGTGCTGCACCCCAGTGATGCGAATGCTGCACCTCCTTGTTGTAGTGTGGTGCAGAAAGGTAGTGGCGGCTCCTCTGCTAAGGCGGCAGAGCGAGTCGCCCCACTGCTTTGAAGCAGTGCAATTGAAAAAATAAAATGATCATAACAGAAGTTATTATCATTTAATTTTTTTGCATTCCTGTTGTTGCCAGGTTGGGGCAGGGCGGGCGGGGCTGGGCCCCTTGACCCAGAGGGAGGAGGAGTGGCTATTTCTGCACCTAAAGGGTATATGACTGTTTGACCGGCCGTCTCCAGCCAGCCAAACAGTCATGCTCACTTTGCATGTTCTCCAACCAGGCTGCATTACAGCCTTGGTGGAGAACATGGTTAGGCCCCCAGCCCCTGTCTGAGCACCGAACCACGATGCTCAGACCAATCACGACACTGCATTGCAGTGTTGTGATTGGCTGGGGGCGTCTGGAAGCCTGGGTGCTTTCTGTTCCTGGTTCCTGTGGCAGAGAGGCGGCGCCTGGCGACAGCGGCGGCGAAGATCTGGTAGGCCCTATTTAAATTCTTTTATTTCTTGACACCCCCCACCTTCCCCTGCCCCCCTCCACTGTCACCCAACAAAGCATCACTGCAGAAAGGGATGAGTGTGGGTGTTGCAGCCCAGTGATGCAAATGTTGCATCTCAATGTTATCGTGTGCTGCAGAAGGGGGTGAGTGTGGGTGTTGCACCCCAGTGATGTGAATGTCTTTAGGGGAATTATTAGTTCCCTATTTCCTGCAGAGTATTACATGATGTGATTATTCCTGTATCTGATGTTATAGGATTATTTGATCATTTATTTCCATCTTGAGTCCTTTTAATTTTTGATTTGTTAATTGGAATTTATATTTCCATCTGTGGTCCTTATGTTAAAGGACAATATTATTTCCATTGTACTAGGTTTGATATTTCCTATTGTTAGTCTAAGGAGAGGAGATGTGTTGTGACTTGAATTGTTGCTATGCATCCTCTTCTTGGCTACTAGTTCCATGCTGCTCAACCAGTGTGAGTGTGATGTCATAGAATGCTGATGAGTGCCTGGTGTGAATGAATGTCAGTTGGAGAGAGTTGGCTGTGCAGCAAGGATGCTGCTTCTGGTGGGTCAATGTATCTTCTTATTTTTAACCTATAACTAAGGGCCTTATTTAGATCTCAGTGGATGGAATACTCCATCACAAAAGTGACAGATATCCCATCCGCCATATTACAATCTCCATAGGCTATAATGGGATCGTAGGGTGGTTTGTGACGGAGTATTCCCATCCCCCAAGATCAAAATTAGGCCCTAAGACTTGACTTATTTAATAAATCTGATTCTTGCTATCTACTTGCCCACAAGTGCCCTTCTTCCGTTACAACACTCCCTACCCCTATTTCTCCTCTGGTTGCTGTGTCTGGTGATATTTATCACTCTGCTCACCAGCTCAAAGGCTAAGGGATAAAAGGGGGTGTTGATGGATGGAGCATCAGAACCAATCAAACACTCACACCCAGTCAACAGATCTGGGTTTGATCCATCACCGTTCTTTAGCCCACTCTGCCACCCCAGTTCAGACATGGCCATATGCAAATCAGTCTGACCATGTGCCTCATGGGAACAGTCCAGCCCGAACTGCCAAGCCATGCCTTCCCTGGACCGGAAACAAGCTTCCTAGGACCGGTTTCTGGCATTTCAGCCGTCTTCAGCCAGGCTTGCTTGAATCCAGTGGCAAAGTGAGCAAGGGACTCACGTCTGAGCATACCCTGCCAACTTATGGCAAACAAAGCGGTACAAAAGGGGGTGGTGATGGACGGAGCGTCAGAACCAATCAAACACTCACACCCAGTCAACAGATCTGGGTTTGATCCATCACCGTTCTTTAGCCCACTCTGCCACCCCAGTTCAGACATGGCCATATGCAAATCAGTCTGACCATGTGCCTCATGGGAACAGTCCAGCCCGAACTGCCAAGCCATGCCTTCCCTGGACCGGAAACAATCTTCCTAGGACCTGTTTCTGGCATTTCAGCCGTCTTCAGCCAGGCTCGCTTGAATCCAGTGGCAAAATGAGCAATGGACTCACGTCTGAGCATACCCTGCCAACTTATGGCAAACAAAGCGGTACAAAAGGGGGTGGTGATGGACGGAGCATCAGAACCATTCAAACACTCACACCCATTCAACAGATCTGGGTTTGATCCATCACCGTTATTGAGCCCACTCTGCCACCCCAGTTCAGACATGGCGATATGCAAATCAGTATGACCATGTGCCTCATGGGAACAGTCCAGCCCGAACTTCCAAGCCATGCCTTCCCTGGACCGGAAACAAGCTTCCTAGGACCAGTTTCTGGCATTTCAGCCGTCTTCAGCCAGGCTTGCTTGAATCCAGTGGCAAAGTGAGCAAGGGACTCACGTCTGAGCATACCCTGCCAACTTATGGCAAACAAAGCGGTACAAAAGGGGGTGGTGATGGACGGAGCATCAGAACCAATCAAACACTCACACCCAGTCAACAGATCTGGGTTTGATCCATCACCGTTCTTTAGCCCACTCTGCCACCCCAGTTCAGACATGGCCATATGCAAATCAGTCTGACCATGTGCCTCATGGGAACAGTCCAGCCCGAACTGCCAAGCCATGCCTTCCCTGGACCGGAAACAAGCTTCCTAGGACCGGTTTCTGGCATTTCAGCCGTCTTCAGCCAGGCTTGCTTGAATCCAGTGGCAAAGTGAGCAAGGGACTCACGTCTGAGCATACCCTGCCAACTTATGGCAAACAAAGCGGTACAAAAGGGGGTTGTGATGGACAGAGCATCAGAACCAATCAAACACTCACACCCAGTCAACAGATCTGGGTTTTATCCATCACCGTTCTTTAGCCCACTCTGCGAACCCCAGTTCAGACATGGCCATATGCAAATCAGTCTGACCATGTGCCTCATGGGAACAGTCCAGCCCGAACTGCCAAGCCATGCCTTCCCTGGACCGGAAACAAGCTTCCTAGGACCGGTTTCTGGCATTTCAGCCGTCTTCAGCCAGCCTTGCTTGAATCCAGTGGCAAAGTGAGCAAGGGACTCACGTCTGAGCATACCCTGCCAACTTATGGCAAACAAAGCGGTACAAAAGGGGGTGGTGATGGACGGAGCATCAGAACCAATCAAACACTCACAGCCAGTCAACAGATCTGGGTTTGATCCATCACTGTTCTTTAGCCCACTCTGCCACCCCAGTTCAGACATGGCCATATGCAAATCAGTCTGACCATGTGCCTCATGGGAACAGTCCAGCCCGAACTGCCAAGCCATTCCTTCACTGGATCGGAAACCAGCTTCCTAGGACCGGTTTCTGGCATTTCAGCCGTCTTCAGCCAGGCTTGCTTGAATCCAGTGGCAAAGTGAGCAAGGGACTCACGTCCGAGCATACCCTGCCAACTTATGGCAAACAAAGCGGTACAAAAGGGGGTGGTGATGGACGGAGCGTCAGAACCAATCAAACACTCACACCCAGTCAACAGATCTGGGTTTGATCCATCACCGTTCTTTAGCCCACTCTGCCACCCCAGTTCAGACATGGCCATATGCAAATCAGTCTGACCATGTGCCTCATGGGAACAGTCCAGCCCGAACTGCCAAGCCATGCCTTCCCTGGACCGGAAACAAGCTTCCTAGGACCGGATTCTGGCATTTCAGCCGTCTTCAGCCAGGCTTGCTTGAATCCAGTGGCAAAGTGAGCAAGGGACTCACGTCTGAGCATACCCTGCCAACTTCTGGCAAACAAAGCGGTACAAAAGGGGGTGGTGATGGACGGAGCGTCAGAACCAATCAAACACTCACACCCAGTCAACAGATCTGGGTTTGATCCATCACCGTTCTTTAGCCCACTCTGCCACCCCAGTTCAGACATGGCCATATGCAAATCAGTCTGACCATGTGCCTCATGGGAACAGTCCAGCCCGAACTGCCAAGCCATGCATTCCCTGGACCGGAAACGAGCTTCCTAGGACCTGTTTCTGGCATTTCAGCCGTCTTCAGCCAGGCTTGCTTGAATCCAGTGGTAAAGTGAGCAAGGGACTCACGTCTGAGCATACCCTGCCAACTTATGGCAAACAAAGCGGTACAAAAGGGGGTGGTGATGGACGGAGCATCAGAACCAATCAAACACTCACACCCAGTCAACAGATCTGGGTTTGATCCATCACCGTTCTTTAGCCCACTCTGCCACCCCAGTTCAGACATGGCCATATGCAAATCAGTCTGACCATGTGCCTCATGGGAACAGTCCAGCCTGAACTGCCAAGCCATGCCTTCCCTGGACCGGAAACAAGCTTCCTAGGACCGGTTTCTGGCATTTCAGCCGTCTTCAGCCAGGCTTGCTTGAATCCAGTGGCAAAGTGAGCAAGGGACTCACGTCTGAGCATACCCTGCCAACTTATGGCAAACAAAGCGGTACAAAAGGGGGTGGTGATGGACAGAGCATCAGAACCAATCAAATACTCACACCCAGTCAACAGATCTGGGTTTTATCCATCACCGTTCTTTAGCCCACTCTGTTACCCCAGTTCAGACATGGCCATATGCAAATCAGTCTGACCATGTGCCTCATGGGAACAGTCCAGCCCGAACTGCCAAGCCATGCCTTCCCTGGACCGGAAACAAGCTTCCTAGGACCAGTTTCTGGCATTTCAGCCGTCTTCAGCCAGGCTTGCTTGAATCCAGTGGCAAAGTGAGCAAGGGACTCATGCCTGAGCATACCCTGCCAACTTATGGGAAACAAAGCGGTACAAAAGGGGGTGGTGATGGACAGAGCATCAGAATCAATCAAACACTCACACCCAGTCAACAGATCTGGGTTTGATCCATCACCGTTCTTTAGCCCACTCTGCCCCCCCAGTTCAGACATGGCCATATGCAAATCAGTCTGACCATGTGCCTCATGGGAACAGTCCAGCCCAAACTGCCAAGCCATGCCTTCCCTGGACCAGAAACAAGCTTCCTAGGACCGGTTTCTGGCATTTCAGCTGTCTTCAGCCAGGCTTGCTTGAATCCAGTGGCAAAGTGAGCAAGGGACTCACGTCTGAGCATACCCTGCCAACTTATGGCAAACAAAGTGGTACAAAAGGGGGTGGTGATGGACGGAGCATCAGAACCAATCAAACACTCACACCCAGTCAACAGATCTGGGTTTGATCCATCACCGTTCTTTAGCCCACTCTGCCACCCCAGTTCAGACATGGCCATATGCAAATCAGTCTTACCATGTGCCTCATGGGAACAGTCCAGCCCGAACTGCCAAGCCATGCCTTCCCTGGACCGGAAACAAGCTTCCTAGGACCGGTTTCTGGCATTTCAGCCGTCTTCAGCCAGGCTTGCTTGAATCCAGTGGCAAAGTGAGCAAGGGACTCACGTCTGAGCATACCCTGCCAACTTATGGCAAACAAAGCGGTACAAAAGGGGGTGGTGATGGACGGAGCGTCAGAACCAATCAAACACTCACACCCAGTCAACAGATCTGGGTTTGATCCATCACCGTTCTTTAGCCCACTCTGCCACCCCAGTTCAGACATGGCCATATGCAAATCAGTCTGACCATGTGCCTCATGGGAACAGTCCAGCCCGAACTGCCAAGCCATATCTTCCCTGGACCGGAAACAAGCTTCCTAGGACCGGATTCTGGCATTTCAGCCATCTTCAGCCAGGCTTGCTTGAATCCACTGGCAAAGTGAGCAAGGGACTCACGTCTGAGCATACCCTGCCAACTTATGGCAAACAAAGTGGTACAAAAGGGGGTGGTGATGGACGGAGCGTCAGAACCAATCAAACACTCACACCCAGTCAACAGATCTGGGTTTGATCCATCACCGTTCTTTAGCCCACTCTGCCACCCCAGTTCAGACATGGCCATATGCAAATCAGTCTGACCATGTGCCTCATGGGAACAGTCCAGCCCGAACTGCCAAGCCATGCCTTCCCTGGACCGGAAACAAGCTTCCTAGGACCGGTTTCTGGCATTTCAGCCGTCTTCAGCCAGGCTTGCTTGAATCCAGTGGCAAAGTGAGCAAGGGACTCACGTCTGAGCATACCCTGCCAACTTATGGCAAACAAAGCGGTACAAAAGGGGGTGGTGATGGACGGAGCGTCAGAACCAATCAAACACTCACACCCAGTCAACAGATCTGGGTTTGATCCATCACCGTTCTTTAGCCCACTCTGCCACCCCAGTTCAGACATGGCCATATGCAAATCAGTCTGACTATGTGCCTCATGGGAACAGTCCAGCCCGAACTGCCAAGCCATGCCTTCCCTGGACCGGAAACAATCTTCCTAGGACCGGTTTCTGGCATTTCAGCCGTCTTCAGCCAGGCTCGCTTGAATCCAGTGGCAAAATGAGCAAGGGACTCACGTCTGAGCATACCCTGCCAACTTATGGCAAACAAAGCGGTACAAAAGGGGGTGGTGATGGACGGAGCATCAGAACCATTCAAACACTCACACCCATTCAACAGATCTGGGTTTGATCCATCACCGTTATTGAGCCCACTCTGCCACCCCAGTTCAGACATGGCGATATGCAAATCAGTATGACCATGTGCCTCATGGGAACAGTCCAGCCCGAACTTCCAAGCCATGCCTTCCCTGGACCGGAAACAAGCTTCCTAGGACCAGTTTCTGGCATTTCAGCCGTCTTCAGCCAGGCTTGCTTGAATCTAGTGGCAAAGTGAGCAAGGGACTCACGTCTGAGCATACCCTGCCAACTTATGGCAAACAAAGCGGTACAAAAGGGGGTGGTGATGGACGGAGCATCAGAACCAATCAAACACTCACACCCAGTCAACAGATCTGGGTTTGATCCATCACCGTTCTTTAGCCCACTCTGCCACCCCAGTTCAGACATGGCCATATGCAAATCAGTCTGACCATGTGCCTCATGGGAACAGTCCAGCCCGAACTGCCAAGCCATGCCTTCCCTGGACCGGAAACAAGCTTCCTAGGACCGGATTCTGGCATTTCAGCCGTCTTCAGCCAGGCTTGCTTGAATCCAGTGGCAAAGTGAGCAAGGGACTCACGTCTGAGCATACCCTGCCAACTTCTGGCAAACAAAGCGGTACAAAAGGGGGTGGTGATGGACGGAGCGTCAGAACCAATCAAACACTCACACCCAGTCAACAGATCTGGGTTTGATCCATCACCGTTCTTTAGCCCACTCTGCCACCCCAGTTCAGACATGGCCATATGCAAATCAGTCTGACCATGTGCCTCATGGGAACAGTCCAGCCCGAACTGCCAAGCCATGCATTCCCTGGACCGGAAACGAGCTTCCTAGGACCGGTTTCTGGCATTTCAGCCGTCTTCAGCCAGGCTTGCTTGAATCCAGTGGCAAAGTGAGCAAGGGACTCACGTCTGAGCATACCCTGCCAACTTATGGCAAACAAAGCGGTACAAAAGGGGGTGGTGATGGACGGAGCATCAGAACCAATCAAACACTCACACCCAGTCAACAGATCTGGGTTTGATCCATCACCGTTCTTTAGCCCACTCTGCCACCCCAGTTCAGACATGGCCATATGCAAATCAGTCTGACCATGTGCCTCATGGGAACAGTCCAGCCTGAACTGCCAAGCCATGCCTTCCCTGGACCGGAAACAAGCTTCCTAGGACCGGTTTCTGGCATTTCAGCCGTCTTCAGCCAGGCTTGCTTGAATCCAGTGGCAAAGTGAGCAAGGGACTCACGTCTGAGCATACCCTGCCAACTTATGGCAAACAAAGCGGTACAAAAGGGGGTGGTGATGGACAGAGCATCAGAACCAATCAAATACTCACACCCAGTCAACAGATCTGGGTTTTATCCATCACCGTTCTTTAGCCCACTCTGTTACCCCAGTTCAGACATGGCCATATGCAAATCAGTCTGACCATGTGCCTCATGGGAACAGTCCAGCCCGAACTGCCAAGCCATGCCTTCCCTGGACCGGAAACAAGCTTCCTAGGACCAGTTTCTGGCATTTCAGCCGTCTTCAGCCAGGCTTGCTTGAATCCAGTGGCAAAGTGAGCAAGGGACTCATGCCTGAGCATACCCTGCCAACTTATGGGAAACAAAGCGGTACAAAAGGGGGTGGTGATGGACAGAGCATCAGAATCAATCAAACACTCACACCCAGTCAACAGATCTGGGTTTGATCCATCACCGTTCTTTAGCCCACTCTGCCCCCCCAGTTCAGACATGGCCATATGCAAATCAGTCTGACCATGTGCCTCATGGGAACAGTCCAGCCCAAACTGCCAAGCCATGCCTTCCCTGGACCAGAAACAAGCTTCCTAGGACCGGTTTCTGGCATTTCAGCTGTCTTCAGCCAGGCTTGCTTGAATCCAGTGGCAAAGTGAGCAAGGGACTCACGTCTGAGCATACCCTGCCAACTTATGGCAAACAAAGTGGTACAAAAGGGGGTGGTGATGGACGGAGCATCAGAACCAATCAAACACTCACACCCAGTCAACAGATCTGGGTTTGATCCATCACCGTTCTTTAGCCCACTCTGCCACCCCAGTTCAGACATGGCCATATGCAAATCAGTCTTACCATGTGCCTCATGGGAACAGTCCAGCCCGAACTGCCAAGCCATGCCTTCCCTGGACCGGAAACAAGCTTCCTAGGACCGGTTTCTGGCATTTCAGCCGTCTTCAGCCAGGCTTGCTTGAATCCAGTGGCAAAGTGAGCAAGGGACTCACGTCTGAGCATACCCTGCCAACTTATGGCAAACAAAGCGGTACAAAAGGGGGTGGTGATGGACGGAGCGTCAGAACCAATCAAACACTCACACCCAGTCAACAGATCTGGGTTTGATCCATCACCGTTCTTTAGCCCACTCTGCCACCCCAGTTCAGACATGGCCATATGCAAATCAGTCTGACCATGTGCCTCATGGGAACAGTCCAGCCCGAACTGCCAAGCCATATCTTCCCTGGACCGGAAACAAGCTTCCTAGGACCGGATTCTGGCATTTCAGCCATCTTCAGCCAGGCTTGCTTGAATCCACTGGCAAAGTGAGCAAGGGACTCACGTCTGAGCATACCCTGCCAACTTATGGCAAACAAAGTGGTACAAAAGGGGGTGGTGATGGACGGAGCGTCAGAACCAATCAAACACTCACACCCAGTCAACAGATCTGGGTTTGATCCATCACCGTTCTTTAGCCCACTCTGCCACCCCAGTTCAGACATGGCCATATGCAAATCAGTCTGACCATGTGCCTCATGGGAACAGTCCAGCCCGAACTGCCAAGCCATGCCTTCCCTGGACCGGAAACAAGCTTCCTAGGACCGGTTTCTGGCATTTCAGCCGTCTTCAGCCAGGCTTGCTTGAATCCAGTGGCAAAGTGAGCAAGGGACTCACGTCTGAGCATACCCTGCCAACTTATGGCAAACAAAGCGGTACAAAAGGGGGGGGTGATGGACGGAGCGTCAGAACCAATCAAACACTCACACCCAGTCAACAGATCTGGGTTTGATCCATCACCGTTCTTTAGCCCACTCTGCCACCCCAGTTCAGACATGGCCATATGCAAATCAGTCTGACTATGTGCCTCATGGGAACAGTCCAGCCCGAACTGCCAAGCCATGCCTTCCCTGGACCGGAAACAATCTTCCTAGGACCGGTTTCTGGCATTTCAGCCGTCTTCAGCCAGGCTCGCTTGAATCCAGTGGCAAAATGAGCAAGAGACTCACGTCTGAGCATACCCTGCCAACTTATGGCAAACAAAGCGGTACAAAAGGGGGTGGTGATGGACGGAGCATCAGAACCATTCAAACACTCACACCCATTCAACAGATCTGGGTTTGATCCATCACCGTTATTGAGCCCACTCTGCCACCCCAGTTCAGACATGGCGATATGCAAATCAGTATGACCATGTGCCTCATGGGAACAGTCCAGCCCGAACTTCCAAGCCATGCCTTCCCTGGACCGGAAACAAGCTTCCTAGGACCAGTTTCTGGCATTTCAGCCGTCTTCAGCCAGGCTTGCTTGAATCTAGTGGCAAAGTGAGCAAGGGACTCACGTCTGAGCATACCCTGCCAACTTATGGCAAACAAAGCGGTACAAAAGGGGGTGGTGATGGACGGAGCATCAGAACCAATCAAACACTCACACCCAGTCAACAGATCTGGGTTTGATCCATCACCGTTCTTTAGCCCACTCTGCCACCCCAGTTCAGACATGGCCATATGCAAATCAGTCTGACCATGTGCCTCATGGGAACAGTCCAGCCCGAACTGCCAAGCCATGCCTTCCCTGGACCGGAAACAAGCTTCCTAGGACCGGTTTCTGGCATTTCAGCCGTCTTCAGCCAGGCTTGCTTGAATCCAGTGGCAAAGTGAGCAAGGGACTCACGTCTGAGCATACCCTGCCAACTTATGGCAAACAAAGCGGTACAAAATGGGGTGGTGATGGACGGAGCATCAGAACCAATCAAACACTCACACCCAGTCAACAGATCTGGGTTTGATCCATCACTGTTCTTTAGCCCACTCTGCCAGCCCAGTTCAGACATGGCCATATGCAAATCAGTCTGAACATGTGCCTCATGGGAACAGTCCAGCCCGAACTGCCAAGCCATGCCTTCCCTAGACCGGAAACAAGCTTCCTAGGACCGGTTTCTGGCATTTCAGCCGTCTTCAGCCAGGCTTGCTTGAATCCAGTGGCAAAGTGAGCAAGGGACTCACGTCTGAGCATACCCTGCCAACTTATGGCAAACAAAGCGGTACAAAAGGGGGTTGTGATGGACAGAGCATCAGAACCAATCAAACACTCACACCCAGTCAACAGATCTGGGTTTTATCCATCACCGTTCTTTAGCCCACTCTGCGAACCCCAGTTCAGACATGGCCATATGCAAATCAGTCTGACCATGTGCCTCATGGGAACAGTCCAGCCCGAACTGCTAAGCCATGCCTTCCCTGGACCGGAAACAAGCTTCCTAGGACCGGTTTCTGGCATTTCAGCCGTCTTCAGCCAGCCTTGCTTGAATCCAGTGGCAAAGTGAGCAAGGGACTCACGTCTGAGCATACCCTGCCAACTTATGGCAAACAAAGCGGTACAAAAGGGGGTGGTGATGGACGGAGCATCAGAACCAATCAAACACTCACAGCCAGTCAACAGATCTGGGTTTGATCCATCACTGTTCTTTAGCCCACTCTGCCACCCCAGTTCAGACATGGCCATATGCAAATCAGTCTGACCATGTGCCTCATGGGAACAGTCCAGCCCGAACTGCCAAGCCATTCCTTCACTGGACCGGAAACAAGCTTCCTAGGACCGGTTTCTGGCATTTCAGCCGTCTTCAGCCAGGCTTGCTTGAATCCAGTGGCAAAGTGAGCAAGGGACTCACGTCCGAGCATACCCTGCCAACTTATGGCAAACAAAGCGGTACAAAAGGGGGTGGTGATGGACGGAGCGTCAGAACCAATCAAACACTCACACCCATTCAACAGATCTGGGTTTGATCCATCACCGTTCTTTAGCCCACTCTGCCACCCCAGTTCAGACATGGCCATATGCAAATCAGTCTGACCATGTGCCTCATGGGAACAGTCCAGCCCGAACTGCCAAGCCATGCCTTCCCTGGACCGGAAACAAGCTTCCTAGGACCGGATTCTGGCATTTCAGCCGTCTTCAGCCAGGCTTGCTTGAATCCAGTGGCAAAGTGAGCAAGGGACTCACGTCTGAGCATACCCTGCCAACTTCTGGCAAACAAAGCGGTACAAAAGGGGGTGGTGATGGACGGAGCGTCAGAACCAATCAAACACTCACACCCAGTCAACAGATCTGGGTTTGATCCATCACCGTTCTTTAGCCCACTCTGCCACCCCAGTTCAGACATGGCCATATGCAAATCAGTCTGACCATGTGCCTCATGGGAACAGTCCAGCTCGAACTGCCAAGCCATGCCTTCCCTGGACCGGAAACGAGCTTCCTAGGACCGGTTTCTGGCATTTCAGCCGTCTTCAGCCAGGCTTGCTTGAATCCAGTGGCAAAGTGAGCAAGGGACTCACGTCTGAGCATACCCTGCCAACTTATGGCAAACAAAGCGGTACAAAAGGGGGTGGTGATGGACGGAGCATCAGAACCAATCAAACACTCACACCCAGTCAACAGATCTGGGTTTGATCCATCACCGTTCTTTAGCCCACTCTGCCACCCCAGTTCAGACATGGCCATATGCAAATCAGTCTGACCATGTGCCTCATGGGAACAGTCCAGCCCGAACTGCCAAGCCATGCCTTCCTTGGACCGGAAACAAGCTTCCTAGGACCGGTTTCTGGCATTTCAGCCGTCTTCAGCCAGGCTTGCTTGAATCCAGTGGCAAAGTGAGCAAGGGACTCACGTCTGAGCATACCCTGCCAACTTATGGCAAACAAAGCGGTACAAAAGGGGGTGGTGATGGACAGAGCATCAGAACCAATCAAATACTCACACCCAGTCAACAGATCTGGGTTTTATCCATCACCGTTCTTTAGCCCACTCTGTTACCCCAGTTCAGACATGGCCATATGCAAATCAGTCTGACCATGTGCCTCATGGGAACAGTCCAGCCCGAACTGCCAAGCCATGCCTTCCCTGGACCGGAAACAAGCTTCCTAGGACCAGTTTCTGGCATTTCAGCCGTCTTCAGCCAGGCTTGCTTGAATCCAGTGGCAGAGTGAGCAAGGGACTCATGCCTGAGCATACCCTGCCAACTTATGGGAAACAAAGCGGTACAAAAGGGGGTGGTGATGGACAGAGCATCAGAATCAATCAAACACTCACACCCAGTCAACAGATCTGGGTTTGATCCATCACCGTTCTTTAGCCCACTCTGCCCCCCCAGTTCAGACATGGCCATATGCAAATCAGTCTGACCATGTGCCTCATGGGAACAGTCCAGCCCAAACTGCCAAGCCATGCCTTCCCTGGACCAGAAACAAGCTTCCTAGGACCGGTTTCTGGCATTTCAGCTGTCTTCAGCCAGGCTTGCTTGAATCCAGTGGCAAAGTGAGCAAGGGACTCACGTCTGAGCATACCCTGCCAACTTATGGCAAACAAAGTGGTACAAAAGGGGGTGGTGATGGACGGAGCATCAGAACCAATCAAACACTCACACCCAGTCAACAGATCTGGGTTTGATCCATCACCGTTCTTTAGCCCACTCTGCCACCCCAGTTCAGACATGGCCATATGCAAATCAGTCTGACCATGTGCCTCATGGGAACAGTCCAGCCCGAACTGCCAAGCCATATCTTCCCTGGACCGGAAACAAGCTTCCTAGGACCGGATTCTGGCATTTCAGCCATCTTCAGCCAGGCTTGCTTGAATCCACTGGCAAAGTGAGCAAGGGACTCACGTCTGAGCATACCCTGCCAACTTATGGCAAACAAAGTGGTACAAAAGGGGGTGGTGATGGACGGAGCGTCAGAACCAATCAAACACTCACACCCAGTCAACAGATCTGGGTTTGATCCATCACCGTTCTTTAGCCCACTCTGCCACCCCAGTTCAGACATGGCCATATGCAAATCAGTCTGACCATGTGCCTCATGGGAACAGTCCAGCCCGAACTGCCAAGCCATGCCTTCCCTGGACCGGAAACAAGCTTCCTAGGACCGGTTTCTGGCATTTCAGCCGTCTTCAGCCAGGCTTGCTTGAATCCAGTGGCAAAGTGAGCAAGGGACTCACGTCTGAGCATACCCTGCCAACTTATGGCAAACAAAGCGGTACAAAAGGGGGTGGTGATGGACGGAGCGTCAGAACCAATCAAACACTCACACCCAGTCAACAGATCTGGGTTTGATCCATCACCGTTCTTTAGCCCACTCTGCCACCCCAGTTCAGACATGGCCATATGCAAATCAGTCTGACTATGTGCCTCATGGGAACAGTCCAGCCCGAACTGCCAAGCCATGCCTTCCCTGGACCGGAAACAATCTTCCTAGGACCGGTTTCTGGCATTTCAGCCGTCTTCAGCCAGGCTCGCTTGAATCCAGTGGCAAAATGAGCAAGGGACTCACGTCTGAGCATACCCTGCCAACTTATGGCAAACAAAGCGGTACAAAAGGGGGTGGTGATGGACGGAGCATCAGAACCATTCAAACACTCACACCCATTCAACAGATCTGGGTTTGATCCATCACCGTTATTGAGCCCACTCTGCCACCCCAGTTCAGACATGGCGATATGCAAATCAGTATGACCATGTGCCTCATGGGAACAGTCCAGCCCGAACTTCCAAGCCATGCCTTCCCTGGACCGGAAACAAGCTTCCTAGGACCAGTTTCTGGCATTTCAGCCGTCTTCAGCCAGGCTTGCTTGAATCTAGTGGCAAAGTGAGCAAGGGACTCACGTCTGAGCATACCCTGCCAACTTATGGCAAACAAAGCGGTACAAAAGGGGGTGGTGATGGACGGAGCATCAGAACCAATCAAACACTCACACCCAGTCAACAGATCTGGGTTTGATCCATCACCGTTCTTTAGCCCACTCTGCCACCCCAGTTCAGACATGGCCATATGCAAATCAGTCTGACCATGTGCCTCATGGGAACAGTCCAGCCCGAACTGCCAAGCCATGCCTTCCCTGGACCGGAAACAAGCTTCCTAGGACCGGTTTCTGGCATTTCAGCCGTCTTCAGCCAGGCTTGCTTGAATCCAGTGGCAAAGTGAGCAAGGGACTCACGTCTGAGCATACCCTGCCAACTTATGGCAAACAAAGCGGTACAAAATGGGGTGGTGATGGACGGAGCATCAGAACCAATCAAACACTCACACCCAGTCAACAGATCTGGGTTTGATCCATCACTGTTCTTTAGCCCACTCTGCCAGCCCAGTTCAGACATGGCCATATGCAAATCAGTCTGAACATGTGCCTCATGGGAACAGTCCAGCCCGAACTGCCAAGCCATGCCTTCCCTAGACCGGAAACAAGCTTCCTAGGACCGGTTTCTGGCATTTCAGCCGTCTTCAGCCAGGCTTGCTTGAATCCAGTGGCAAAGTGAGCAAGGGACTCACGTCTGAGCATACCCTGCCAACTTATGGCAAACAAAGCGGTACAAAAGGGGGTTGTGATGGACAGAGCATCAGAACCAATCAAACACTCACACCCAGTCAACAGATCTGGGTTTTATCCATCACCGTTCTTTAGCCCACTCTGCGAACCCCAGTTCAGACATGGCCATATGCAAATCAGTCTGACCATGTGCCTCATGGGAACAGTCCAGCCCGAACTGCCAAGCCATGCCTTCCCTGGACCGGAAACAAGCTTCCTAGGACCGGTTTCTGGCATTTCAGCCGTCTTCAGCCAGCCTTGCTTGAATCCAGTGGCAAAGTGAGCAAGGGACTCACGTCTGAGCATACCCTGCCAACTTATGGCAAACAAAGCGGTACAAAAGGGGGTGGTGATGGACGGAGCATCAGAACCAATCAAACACTCACAGCCAGTCAACAGATCTGGGTTTGATCCATCACTGTTCTTTAGCCCACTCTGCCACCCCAGTTCAGACATGGCCATATGCAAATCAGTCTGACCATGTGCCTCATGGGAACAGTCCAGCCCGAACTGCCAAGCCATTCCTTCACTGGACCGGAAACAAGCTTCCTAGGACCGGTTTCTGGCATTTCAGCCGTCTTCAGCCAGGCTTGCTTGAATCCAGTGGCAAAGTGAGCAAGGGACTCACGTCCGAGCATACCCTGCCAACTTATGGCAAACAAAGCGGTACAAAAGGGGGTGGTGATGGACGGAGCGTCAGAACCAATCAAACACTCACACCCATTCAACAGATCTGGGTTTGATCCATCACCGTTCTTTAGCCCACTCTGCCACCCCAGTTCAGACATGGCCATATGCAAATCAGTCTGACCATGTGCCTCATGGGAACAGTCCAGCCCGAACTGCCAAGCCATGCCTTCCCTGGACCGGAAACAAGCTTCCTAGGACCGGATTCTGGCATTTCAGCCGTCTTCAGCCAGGCTTGCTTGAATCCAGTGGCAAAGTGAGCAAGGGACTCACGTCTGAGCATACCCTGCCAACTTCTGGCAAACAAAGCGGTACAAAAGGGGGTGGTGATGGACGGAGCGTCAGAACCAATCAAACACTCACACCCAGTCAACAGATCTGGGTTTGATCCATCACCGTTCTTTAGCCCACTCTGCCACCCCAGTTCAGACATGGCCATATGCAAATCAGTCTGACCATGTGCCTCATGGGAACAGTCCAGCCCGAACTGCCAAGCCATGCCTTCCCTGGACCGGAAACGAGCTTCCTAGGACCGGTTTCTGGCATTTCAGCCGTCTTCAGCCAGGCTTGCTTGAATCCAGTGGCAAAGTGAGCAAGGGACTCACGTCTGAGCATACCCTGCCAACTTATGGCAAACAAAGCGGTACAAAAGGGGGTGGTGATGGACGGAGCATCAGAACCAATCAAACACTCACACCCAGTCAACAGATCTGGGTTTGATCCATCACCGTTCTTTAGCCCACTCTGCCACCCCAGTTCAGACATGGCCATATGCAAATCAGTCTGACCATGTGCCTCATGGGAACAGTCCAGCCCGAACTGCCAAGCCATGCCTTCCTTGGACCGGAAACAAGCTTCCTAGGACCGGTTTCTGGCATTTCAGCCGTCTTCAGCCAGGCTTGCTTGAATCCAGTGGCAAAGTGAGCAAGGGACTCACGTCTGAGCATACCCTGCCAACTTATGGCAAACAAAGCGGTACAAAAGGGGGTGGTGATGGACAGAGCATCAGAACCAATCAAATACTCACACCCAGTCAACAGATCTGGGTTTTATCCATCACCGTTCTTTAGCCCACTCTGTTACCCCAGTTCAGACATGGCCATATGCAAATCAGTCTGACCATGTGCCTCATGGGAACAGTCCAGCCCGAACTGCCAAGCCATGCCTTCCCTGGACCGGAAACAAGCTTCCTAGGACCAGTTTCTGGCATTTCAGCCGTCTTCAGCCAGGCTTGCTTGAATCCAGTGGCAGAGTGAGCAAGGGACTCATGCCTGAGCATACCCTGCCAACTTATGGGAAACAAAGCGGTACAAAAGGGGGTGGTGATGGACAGAGCATCAGAATCAATCAAACACTCACACCCAGTCAACAGATCTGGGTTTGATCCATCACCGTTCTTTAGCCCACTCTGCCCCCCCAGTTCAGACATGGCCATATGCAAATCAGTCTGACCATGTGCCTCATGGGAACAGTCCAGCCCAAACTGCCAAGCCATGCCTTCCCTGGACCAGAAACAAGCTTCCTAGGACCGGTTTCTGGCATTTCAGCTGTCTTCAGCCAGGCTTGCTTGAATCCAGTGGCAAAGTGAGCAAGGGACTCACGTCTGAGCATACCCTGCCAACTTATGGCAAACAAAGTGGTACAAAAGGGGGTGGTGATGGACGGAGCATCAGAACCAATCAAACACTCACACCCAGTCAACAGATCTGGGTTTGATCCATCACCGTTCTTTAGCCCACTCTGCCACCCCAGTTCAGACATGGCCATATGCAAATCAGTCTGACCATGTGCCTCATGGGAACAGTCCAGCCCGAACTGCCAAGCCATGCCTTCCCTGGACCGGAAACAAGCTTCCTAGGACCGGTTTCTGGCATTTCAGCCGTCTTCAGCCAGGCTTGCTTGAATCCAGTGGCAAAGTGAGCAAGGGACTCACGTCTGAGCATACCCTGCCAACTTATGGCAAACAAAGCGGTACAAAAGGGGGTGGTGATGGACGGAGCGTCAGAACCAATCAAACACTCACACCCAGTCAACAGATCTGGGTTTGATCCATCACCGTTCTTTAGCCCACTCTGCCACCCCAGTTCAGACATGGCCATATGCAAATCAGTCTGACCATGTGCCTCATGGGAACAGTCCAGCCCGAACTGCCAAGCCATGCCTTCCCTGGACCGGAAACAAGCTTCCTAGGACCGGTTTCTGGCATTTCAGCCGTCTTCAGCCAGGCTTGCTTGAATCCAGTGGCAAAGTGAGCAAGGGACTCACGTCTGAGCATACCCTGCCAACTTATGGCAAACAAAGCAGTACAAAAGGGGTTGGTGATAGACGGAGCGTCAGAACCAATCAAACACTCACACCCAGTCAACAGATCTGGGTTTGATCCATCACCGTTCTTTAGCCCACTCTGCCACCCCAGTTCAGACATGGCCATATGCAAATCAGTCTGACCATGTGCCTCATGGGAACAGTCCAGCCCGAACTGCCAAGCCATATGTTCCCTGGACCGGAAACAAGCTTCCTAGGACCGGATTCTGGCATTTCAGCCGTCTTCAGCCAGGCTTGCTTGAATCCACTGGCAAAGTGAGCAAGGGACTCACGTCTGAGCATACCCTGCCAACTTATGGCAAACAAAGTGGTACAATAGGGGGTGGTGATGGACGGAGCGTCAGAACCAATCAAACACTCACACCCAGTCAACAGATCTGGGTTTGATCCATCACCGTTTTTTAGCCCACTCTGACACCCCAGTTCAGACATGGCCATATGCAAATCAGTCTGACCATGTGCCTCATGGGAACAGTCCAGCCCGAACTGCCAAGCCATGCCTTCCCTGGACCGGAAACAAGCTTCCTAGGACCGGTTTCTGGCATTTCAGCCGTCTTCAGCCAGGCTTGCTTGAATCCAGTGGCAAAGTGAGGAAGGGACTCACGTCTGAGCATACCCTGCCAACTTATGGCAAACAAAGTGGTACAAAATGGGGTGGTGATGGACGGAGCATCAGAACCAATCAAACACTCACACCCAGTCAACAGATCTGGGTTTGATCCATCACTGTTCTTTAGCCCACTCTGCCAGCCCAGTTCAGACATGGCTATATGCAAATCAGTCTGAACATGTGCCTCATGGGAACAGTCCAGCCCGAACTGCCAAGCCATGCCTTCCCTGGACCGGAAACAAGCTTCCTAGGACCGGTTTCTGGCATTTCAGCCGTCTTCAGCCAGGCTTGCTTGAATCCAGTGGCAAAGTGAGCAAGGGACTCACGTCTGAGCATACCCTGCCAACTTATGGCAAACAAAGCGGTACAAAAGGGGGTTGTGATGGACAGAGCATCAGAACCAATCAAACACTCACACCCAGTCAACAGATCTGGGTTTTATCCATCACCGTTCTTTAGCCCACTGTGCGAACCCCAGTTCTGACATGGCCATATGCAAATCAGTCTGACCATGTGCCTCATGGGAACAGTCCAGCCCGAACTGCCAAGCCATGCCTTCCCTGGACCGGAAACAAGCTTCCTAGGACCGGTTTCTGGCATTTCAGCCGTCTTCAGCCAGCCTTGCTTGAATCCAGTGGCAAAGTGAGCAAGGGACTCACGTCTGAGCATACCCTGCCAACTTATGGCAAACAAAGCGGTACAAAAGGGGGTGGTGATGGACGGAGCATCAGAACCAATCAAACACTCACACCCAGTCAACAGATCTGGGTTTGATCCATCACTGTTCTTTAGCCCACTCTGCCACCCCAGTTCAGACATGGCCATATGCAAATCAGTCTGACCATGTGCCTCATGGGAACAGTCCAGCCCGAACTGCCAAGCCATTCCTTCACTGGACCGCAAACAAGCTTCCTAGGACCGGTTTCTGGCATTTCAGCCGTCTTCAGCCAGGCTTGCTTGAATCCAGTGGCAAAGTGAGCAAGGGACTCACGTCTGAGCATACCCTGCCAACTTATGGCAAACAAAGCGGTACAAAAGGGGGTGGTGATGGACGGAGCGTCAGAACCAATCAAACACTCACACCCAGTCAACAGATCTAGGTTTGATCTATCACCGTTCTTTAGCCCACTCTGCCACCCCAGTTCAGACATGGCCATATGCAAATCAGTCTGACCATGTGCCTCATGGGAACAGTCCAGCCCGAACTGCCAAGCCATGCCTTCCCTGGACCGGAAACGAGCTTCCTAGGACCGGTTTCTGGCATTTCAGCCGTCTTCAGCCAGGCTTGCTTGAATCCAGTGGCAAAGTGAGCAAGGGACTCACGTCTGAGCATACCCTCCAAACTTATGGCAAACAAAGCAGTACAAAAGGGGGTGGTGATGGACGGAGCATCAGAACCAATCAAACACTCACACCCAGTCAACAGATCTGGGTTTGATCCATCACCGTTCTTTAGCCCAATCTGCCACCCCAGTTCAGACATGGCCATATGCAAATCAGTCTGACCATGTGCCTCATGGGAACTGTCCAGCCCGAACTGACAAGCCATGACTTCCCTGGACTGGAAACACGCTTCCTAGGACCAGTTTCTGGCATTTCAGCCGTCTTCAGCCAGGCTTGCTTGAATCCAGTGGCAAAGTGAGCAAGGGACTCACGTCTGAGCATACCCTGCCAACTTATGGCAAACAAAGCGGTACAAAAGGGGGTGGTGATGGACGGAGCATCAGAACCAATCAAACACTCGCACCCAGTCAACAGATCTGGGTTTTATCCATCACCGTTCTTTAGCCCACTCTGCCACCCCAGTTCAGACATGGCCATATGCAAATCAGTCTGACCATGTGCCTCATGGGAACAGTCCAGCCCGAACTGCCAAGCCATGCCTTCCCTGGACCGGAAACAAGCTTCCTAGGACCGGTTTCTGGCATTTCCTCCGTCTTCTGCCAGGCTTGCTTGAATCCAGTGGCAAAGTGAGCAAGGGACTCACGTCTGAGCATACCCTGCCAACTTATGGCAAACAAAGCGGTACAAAAGGGGGTGGTGATGGACGGAGCATCAGAACCAATCAAACACTCACACCCAGTCAACAGATCTGGGTTTGATCCATCACTGTTCTTTAGCCCACTCTGCCACCCCAGTTCAGACATGGCCATATGCAAATCAGTCTGACCATGTGCCTCATGGGAACAGTCCAGCCCGAACTGCCAAGCCATGCCTTCCCTGGACCGGAAACAAGCTTCCTAGGACCGGTTTCTGGCATTTCAGCCGTCTTCAGCCAGGCTTGCTTGAATCCAGTGGCAAAGTGAGCAAGGGGCTCACGTCTGAGGATACCCTGCCAACTTATGGCAAATAAAGCGGTACAAAAGGGGGTGGTGATGGACAGAGCATCAGAACCAATCAAACACTCACACCCAGTCAACAGATCTGGGTTTTATCCATCACCGTTCTTTAGCCCACTCTGCAAACCCCAGTTCAGACATGGCCATATGCAAATCAGTCTGACCATGTGCCTCATGGGAAAGTCCAGCCCGAACTGCCAAGCCATGCCTTCCCTGGACCGGAAACAATCTTCCTAGGACCGGTTTCTGGCATTTCAGCTGTCTTCAGCCAGGCTTGCTTGAATCCAGTGGCAAAGTGAGCAAGGGACTCACGTCTGAGCATACCCTGCCAACTTATGGCAAACAAAGTGGTACAAAAGGGGGTGGTGATGGACGGAGCGTCAGAACCAATCAAACACTCACACCCAGTCAACAGATCTGGGTTTGATCCATCACCGTTCTTTAGCCCACTCTGCCACCCCAGTTCAGACATGGCCATATGCAAATCAGTCTGACCATGTGCCTCATGGGAACAGTCCAGCCCGAACTAACAAGCCATGCCTTCCCTGGACCGGAAACAAGCTTCCTAGGACCGGTTTCTGGCCTTTCAGCCGTCTTCAGCCAGGCGTGCTTGAATCCAGTGGCAAAGTGAGCAAGGGGCTCACGTCTGAGCATACCCTGCCAATTTATGGCAAACAAAGCGGTACAAAATGGGGTGGTGAGGGACCGAGCATCAGAACCAATCAAACACTCACACCCAGTCAACAGATCTGGGTTTGATCCATCACTGTTCTTTAGCCCACTCTGCCACCCCAGTTCAGACATGGCCATATGCAAATCAGTCTGACCATGTGCCTCATGGGAACAGTCCAGCCCGAACTGCCAAGCCATGCCTTCCCTGGACCGGAAACAAGCTTCCTAGGACCGGTTTCTGGCATTTCAGCCGTCTTCAGCCAGGCTTGCTTGAATCCAGTGGCAAAGTGAGCAAGGGACTCACGTCTGAGCATACCCTGCCAACTTATGGCAAACAAAGCGGTACAAAATGGGGTGGTGATGGACGGAGCATCAGAACCAATCAAACACTCACACCCAGTCAACAGATCTGGGTTTGATCCATCACTGTTCTTTAGCCCACTCTGCCAGCCCAGTTCAGACATGGCCATATGCAAATCAGTCTGAACATGTGCCTCATGGGAACAGTCCAGCCCGAACTGCCAAGCCATGCCTTCCCTGGACCGGAAACAAACTTCCTAGGACCGGTTTCTAGCATTTCAGCCGTCTTCAGCCAGGCTTGCTTGAATCCAGTGGCAAAGTGAGCAAGGGACTCACGTCTGAGCATACCCTGCCAACTTATGGCAAACAAAGCGGTACAAAATGGGGTGGTGATGGACGGAGCATCAGAACCAATCAAACACTCACACCCAGTCAACAGATCTGGGTTTGATCCATCACTGTTCTTTAGCCCACTCTGCCAGCCCAGTTCAGACATGGCCATATGCAAATCAGTCTGAACATGTGCCTCATGGGAACAGTCCAGCCCGAACTGCCAAGCCATGCCTTCCCTAGACCGGAAACAAGCTTCCTAGGACCGGTTTCTGGCATTTCAGCCGTCTTCAGCCAGGCTTGCTTGAATCCAGTGGCAAAGTGAGCAAGGGACTCACGTCTGAGCATACCCTGCCAACTTATGGCAAACAAAGCGGTACAAAAGGGGGTTGTGATGGACAGAGCATCAGAACCAATCAAACACTCACACCCAGTCAACAGATCTGGGTTTTATCCATCACCGTTCTTTAGCCCACTCTGCGAACCCCAGTTCAGACATGGCCATATGCAAATCAGTCTGACCATGTGCCTCATGGGAACAGTCCAGCCCGAACTGCCAAGCCATGCCTTCCCTGGACCGGAAACAAGCTTCCTAGGACCGGTTTCTGGCATTTCAGCCGTCTTCAGCCAGCCTTGCTTGAATCCAGTGGCAAAGTGAGCAAGGGACTCACGTCTGAGCATACCCTGCCAACTTATGGCAAACAAAGCGGTACAAAAGGGGGTGGTGATGGACGGAGCATCAGAACCAATCAAACACTCACAGCCAGTCAACAGATCTGGGTTTGATCCATCACTGTTCTTTAGCCCACTCTGCCACCCCAGTTCAGACATGGCCATATGCAAATCAGTCTGACCATGTGCCTCATGGGAACAGTCCAGCCCGAACTGCCAAGCCATTCCTTCACTGGATCGGAAACAAGCTTCCTAGGACCGGTTTCTGGCATTTCAGCCGTCTTCAGCCAGGCTTGCTTGAATCCAGTGGCAAAGTGAGCAAGGGACTCACGTCCGAGCATACCCTGCCAACTTATGGCAAACAAAGCGGTACAAAAGGGGGTGGTGATGGACGGAGCGTCAGAACCAATCAAACACTCACACCCAGTCAACAGATCTGGGTTTGATCCATCACCGTTCTTTAGCCCACTCTGCCACCCCAGTTCAGACATGGCCATATGCAAATCAGTCTGACCATGTGCCTCATGGGAACAGTCCAGCCCGAACTGCCAAGCCATGCCTTCCCTGGACCGGAAACAAGCTTCCTAGGACCGGATTCTGGCATTTCAGCCGTCTTCAGCCAGGCTTGCTTGAATCCAGTGGCAAAGTGAGCAAGGGACTCACGTCTGAGCATACCCTGCCAACTTCTGGCAAACAAAGCGGTACAAAAGGGGGTGGTGATGGACGGAGCGTCAGAACCAATCAAACACTCACACCCAGTCAACAGATCTGGGTTTGATCCATCACCGTTCTTTAGCCCACTCTGCCACCCCAGTTCAGACATGGCCATATGCAAATCAGTCTGACCATGTGCCTCATGGGAACAGTCCAGCCCGAACTGCCAAGCCATGCATTCCCTGGACCGGAAACGAGCTTCCTAGGACCGGTTTCTGGCATTTCAGCCGTCTTCAGCCAGGCTTGCTTGAATCCAGTGGCAAAGTGAGCAAGGGACTCACGTCTGAGCATACCCTGCCAACTTATGGCAAACAAAGCGGTACAAAAGGGGGTGGTGATGGACGGAGCATCAGAACCAATCAAACACTCACACCCAGTCAACAGATCTGGGTTTGATCCATCACCGTTCTTTAGCCCACTCTGCCACCCCAGTTCAGACATGGCCATATGCAAATCAGTCTGACCATGTGCCTCATGGGAACAGTCCAGCCTGAACTGCCAAGCCATGCCTTCCCTGGACCGGAAACAAGCTTCCTAGGACCGGTTTCTGGCATTTCAGCCGTCTTCAGCCAGGCTTGCTTGAATCCAGTGGCAAAGTGAGCAAGGGACTCACGTCTGAGCATACCCTGCCAACTTATGGCAAACAAAGCGGTACAAAAGGGGGTGGTGATGGACAGAGCATCAGAACCAATCAAATACTCACACCCAGTCAACAGATCTGGGTTTTATCCATCACCGTTCTTTAGCCCACTCTGTTACCCCAGTTCAGACATGGCCATATGCAAATCAGTCTGACCATGTGCCTCATGGGAACAGTCCAGCCCGAACTGCCAAGCCATGCCTTCCCTGGACCGGAAACAAGCTTCCTAGGACCAGTTTCTGGCATTTCAGCCGTCTTCAGCCAGGCTTGCTTGAATCCAGTGGCAAAGTGAGCAAGGGACTCATGCCTGAGCATACCCTGCCAACTTATGGGAAACAAAGCGGTACAAAAGGGGGTGGTGATGGACAGAGCATCAGAATCAATCAAACACTCACACCCAGTCAACAGATCTGGGTTTGATCCATCACCGTTCTTTAGCCCACTCTGCCCCCCCAGTTCAGACATGACCATATGCAAATCAGTCTGACCATGTGCCTCATGGGAACAGTCCAGCCCAAACTGCCAAGCCATGCCTTCCCTGGACCAGAAACAAGCTTCCTAGGACCGGTTTCTGGCATTTCAGCTGTCTTCAGCCAGGCTTGCTTGAATCCAGTGGCAAAGTGAGCAAGGGACTCACGTCTGAGCATACCCTGCCAACTTATGGCAAACAAAGCGGTACAAAAGGGGGTGGTGATGGACGGAGCATCAGAACCAATCAAACACTCACACCCAGTCAACAGATCTGGGTTTGATCCATCACCGTTCTTTAGCCCACTCTGCCACCCCAGTTCAGACATGGCCATATGCAAATCAGTCTGACCATGTGCCTCATGGGAACAGTCCAGCCCGAACTGCCAAGCCATGCCTTCCCTGGACCGGAAACAAGCTTCCTAGGACCGGTTTCTGGCATTTCAGCCGTCTTCAGCCAGGCTTGCTTGAATCCAGTGGCAAAGTGAGCAAGGGACTCACGTCTGAGCATACCCTGCCAACTTATGGCAAACAAAGCGGTACAAAATGGGGTGGTGATGGACGGAGCATCAGAACCAATCAAACACTCACACCCAGTCAACAGATCTGGGTTTGATCCATCACTGTTCTTTAGCCCACTCTGCCAGCCCAGTTCAGACATGGCCATATGCAAATCAGTCTGAACATGTGCCTCATGGGAACAGTCCAGCCCGAACTGCCAAGCCATGCCTTCCCTAGACCGGAAACAAGCTTCCTAGGACCGGTTTCTGGCATTTCAGCCGTCTTCAGCCAGGCTTGCTTGAATCCAGTGGCAAAGTGAGCAAGGGACTCACGTCTGAGCATACCCTCCAAACTTATGGCAAACAAAGCAGTACAAAAGGGGGTGGTGATGGACGGAGCATCAGAACCAATCAAACACTCACACCCAGTCAACAGATCTGGGTTTGATCCATCACCGTTCTTTAGCCCAATCTGCCACCCCAGTTCAGACATGGCCATATGCAAATCAGTCTGACCATGTGCCTCATGGGAACTGTCCAGCCCGAACTGACAAGCCATGACTTCCCTGGACTGGAAACAAGCTTCCTAGGACCAGTTTCTGGCATTTCAGCCGTCTTCAGCCAGGCTTGCTTGAATCCAGTGGCAAAGTGAGCAAGGGACTCACGTCTGAGCATACCCTGCCAACTTATGGCAAACAAAGCGGTACAAAAGGGGGTGGTGATGGACGGAGCATCAGAACCAATCAAACACTCACACCCAGTCAACAGATCTGGGTTTGATCCATCACCGTTCTTTAGCCCACTCTGCCACCCCAGTTCAGACATGGCCATATGCAAATCAGTCTGACCATGTGCCTCATGGGAACAGTCCAGCCCGAACTGCCAAGCCATGCCTTCCCTGGACCGGAAACAAGCTTCCAAGGACCGGTTTCTGGCATTTCCTCCGTCTTCTGCCAGGCTTGCTTGAATCCAGTGGCAAAGTGAGCAAGGGACTCACGTCTGAGCATACCCTGCCAACTTATGGCAAACAAAGCGGTACAAAAGGGGGTGGTGATGGACGGAGCATCAGAACCAATCAAACACTCACACCCAGTCAACAGATCTGGGTTTGATCCATCACTGTTCTTTAGCCCACTCTGCCACCCCAGTTCAGACATGGCCATATGCAAATCAGTCTGACCATGTGCCTCATGGGAACAGTCCAGCCCGAACTGCCAAGCCATGCCTTCCCTGGACCGGAAACAAGCTTCCTAGGACCGGTTTCTGGCATTTCAGCCGTCTTCAGCCAGGCTTGCTTGAATCCAGTGGCAAAGTGAGCAAGGGGCTCACGTCTGAGGATACCCTGCCAACTTATGGCAAATAAAGCGGTACAAAAGGGGGTGGTGATGGACAGAGCATCAGAACCAATCAAACACTCACACCCAGTCAACAGATCTGGGTTTTATCCATCACCGTTCTTTAGCCCACTCTGCAAACCCCAGTTCAGACATGGCCATATGCAAATCAGTCTGACCATGTGCCTCATGGGAAAGTCCAGCCCGAACTGCCAAGCCATGCCTTTCCTGGACCGGAAACAATCTTCCTAGGACCGGTTTCTGGCATTTCAGCTGTCTTCAGCCAGGCTTGCTTGAATCCAGTGGCAAAGTGAGCAAGGGACTCACGTCTGAGCATACCCTGCCAACTTATGGCAAACAAAGTGGTACAAAAGGGGGTGGTGATGGACGGAGCGTCAGAACCAATCAAACACTCACACCCAGTCAACAGATCTGGGTTTGATCCATCACCGTTCTTTAGCCCACTCTGCCACCCCAGTTCAGACATGGCCATATGCAAATCAGTCTGACCATGTGCCTCATGGGAACAGTCCAGCCCGAACTAACAAGCCATGCCTTCCCTGGACCGGAAACAAGCTTCCTAGGACCGGTTTCTGGCATTTCAGCCGTCTTCAGCCAGGCGTGCTTGAATCCAGTGGCAAAGTGAGCAAGGGGCTCACGTCTGAGCATACCCTGCCAATTTATGGCAAACAAAGCGGTACAAAATGGGGTGGTGAGGGACCGAGCATCAGAACCAATCAAACACTCACACCCAGTCAACAGATCTGGGTTTGATCCATCACTGTTCTTTAGCCCACTCTGCCACCCCAGTTCAGACATGGCCATATGCAAATCAGTCTGACCATGTGCCTCATGGGAACAGTCCAGCCCGAACTGCCAAGCCATGCCTTCCCTGGACCGGAAACAAGCTTCCTAGGACCGGTTTCTGGCATTTCAGCCGTCTTCAGCCAGGCTTGCTTGAATCCAGTGGCAAAGTGAGCAAGGGACTCACGTCTGAGCATACCCTGCCAACTTATGGCAAACAAAGCGGTACAAAATGGGGTGGTGATGGACGGAGCATCAGAACCAATCAAACACTCACACCCAGTCAACAGATCTGGGTTTGATCCATCACTGTTCTTTAGCCCACTCTGCCAGCCCAGTTCAGACATGGCCATATGCAAATCAGTCTGAACATGTGCCTCATGGGAACAGTCCAGCCCGAACTGCCAAGCCATGCCTTCCCTGGACCGGAAACAAACTTCCTAGGACCGGTTTCTAGCATTTCAGCCGTCTTCAGCCAGGCTTGCTTGAATCCAGTGGCAAAGTGAGCAAGGGACTCACGTCTGAGCATACCCTGCCAACTTATGGCAAACAAAGCGGTACAAAATGGGGTGGTGATGGACGGAGCATCAGAACCAATCAAACACTCACACCCAGTCAACAGATCTGGGTTTGATCCATCACTGTTCTTTAGCCCACTCTGCCAGCCCAGTTCAGACATGGCCATATGCAAATCAGTCTGAACATGTGCCTCATGGGAACAGTCCAGCCCGAACTGCCAAGCCATGCCTTCCCTAGACCGGAAACAAGCTTCCTAGGACCGGTTTCTGGCATTTCAGCCGTCTTCAGCCAGGCTTGCTTGAATCCAGTGGCAAAGTGAGCAAGGGACTCACGTCTGAGCATACCCTGCCAACTTATGGCAAACAAAGCGGTACAAAAGGGGGTTGTGATGGACAGAGCATCAGAACCAATCAAACACTCACACCCAGTCAACAGATCTGGGTTTTATCCATCACCGTTCTTTAGCCCACTCTGCAAACCCCAGTTCAGACATGGCCATATGCAAATCAGTCTGACCATGTGCCTCATGGGAACAGTCCAGCCCGAACTGCCAAGCCATGCCTTCCCTGGACCGGAAACAAGCTTCCTAGGACCGGTTTCTGGCATTTCAGCCGTCTTCAGCCAGCCTTGCTTGAATCCAGTGGCAAAGTGAGCAAGGGACTCACGTCTGAGCATACCCTGCCAACTTATGGCAAACAAAGCGGTACAAAAGGGTGGGGGGATGGACGGAGCATCAGAACCAATCAAACACTCACACCCAGTCAACAGATCTGGGTTTGATCCATCACCGTTCTTTAGCCCACTCTGCCACCCCAATTCAGACATGGCCATATGCAAATCAGTCTGACCATGTGCCTCATGGGAACAGTCCAGCCCGAACTGCCAAGCCATGCCTTCCCTGGACCGGAAACAAGCTTCCTAGGACCGGATTCTGGCATTTCAGCCGTCTTCAGCCAGGCTTGCTTGAATCCAGTGGCAAAGTGAGCAAGGGACTCACGTCTGAGCATACCCTGCCAACTTCTGGCAAACAAAGCGGTACAAAAGGGGGTGGTGATGGACGGAGCGTCAGAACCAATCAAACACTCACACCCAGTCAACAGATCTGGGTTTGATCCATCACCGTTCTTTAGCCCACTCTGCCACCCCAGTTCAGACATGGCCATATGCAAATCAGTCTGACCATGTGCCTCATGGGAACAGTCCAGCCCGAACTGCCAAGCCATGCATTCCCTGGACCGGAAACGAGCTTCCTAGGACCGGTTTCTGGCATTTCAGCCGTCTTCAGCCAGGCTTGCTTGAATCCAGTGGCAAAGTGAGCAAGGGACTCACGTCTGAGCATACCCTGCCAACTTATGGCAAACAAAGCGGTACAAAAGGGGGTGGTGATGGACGGAGCATCAGAACCAATCAAACACTCACACCCAGTCAACAGATCTGGGTTTGATCCATCACCGTTCTTTAGCCCACTCTGCCACCCCAGTTCAGACATGGCCATATGCAAATCAGTCTGACCATGTGCCTCATGGGAACAGTCCAGCCTGAACTGCCAAGCCATGCCTTCCCTGGACCGGAAACAAGCTTCCTAGGACCGGTTTCTGGCATTTCAGCCGTCTTCAGCCAGGCTTGCTTGAATCCAGTGGCAAAGTGAGCAAGGGACTCACGTCTGAGCATACCCTGCCAACTTATGGCAAACAAAACGGTACAAAAGGGGGTGGTGATGGACAGAGCATCAGAATCAATCAAACACTCACGCCCAGTCAACAGATCTGGGTTTGATCCATCACCGTTCTTTAGCCCACTCTGCCCCCCCAGTTCAGACATGGCCATATGCAAATCAGTCTGACCATGTGCCTCATGGGAACAGTCCAGCCCAAACTGCCAAGCCATGCCTTCCCTGGACCAGAAACAAGCTTCCTAGGACCGGTTTCTGGCATTTCAGCTGTCTTCAGCCAGGCTTGCTTGAATCCAGTGGCAAAGTGAGCAAGGGACTCACGTCTGAGCATACCCTGCCAACTTATGGCAAACAAAGTGGTACAAAAGGGGGTGGTGATGGACGGAGCATCAGAACCAATCAAACACTCACACCCAGTCAACAGATCTGGGTTTGATCCATCACCGTTCTTTAGCCCACTCTGCCACCCCAGTTCAGACATGGCCATATGCAAATCAGTCTTACCATGTGCCTCATGGGAACAGTCCAGCCCGAACTGCCAAGCCATGCCTTCCCTGGACCGGAAACAAGCTTCCTAGGACCGGTTTCTGGCATTTCAGCCGTCTTCAGCCAGGCTTGCTTGAATCCAGTGGCAAAGTGAGCAAGGGACTCACGTCTGAGCATACCCTGCCAACTTATGGCAAACAAAGCGGTACAAAAGGGGGTGGTGATGGACGGAGCGTCAGAACCAATCAAACACTCACACCCAGTCAACAGATCTGGGTTTGATCCATCACCGTTCTTTAGCCCACTCTGCCACCCCAGTTCAGACATGGCCATATGCAAATCAGTCTGACCATGTGCCTCATGGGAACAGTCCAGCCCGAACTGCCAAGCCATATCTTCCCTGGACCGGAAACAAGCTTCCTAGGACCGGATTCTGGCATTTCAGCCATCTTCAGCCAGGCTTGCTTGAATCCACTGGCAAAGTGAGCAAGGGACTCACGTCTGAGCATACCCTGCCAACTTATGGCAAACAAAGTGGTACAAAAGGGGGTGGTGATGGACGGAGCGTCAGAACCAATCAAACACTCACACCCAGTCAACAGATCTGGGTTTGATCCATCACCGTTCTTTAGCCCACTCTGCCACCCCAGTTCAGACATGGCCATATGCAAATCAGTCTGACCATGTGCCTCATGGGAACAGTCCAGCCCGAACTGCCAAGCCATGCCTTCCCTGGACCGGAAACAAGCTTCCTAGGACCGGTTTCTGGCATTTCAGCCGTCTTCAGCCAGGCTTGCTTGAATCCAGTGGCAAAGTGAGCAAGGGACTCACGTCTGAGCATACCCTGCCAACTTATGGCAAACAAAGCGGTACAAAAGGGGGTGGTGATGGACGGAGCGTCAGAACCAATCAAACACTCACACCCAGTCAACAGATCTGGGTTTGATCCATCACCGTTCTTTAGCCCACTCTGCCACCCCAGTTCAGACATGGCCATATGCAAATCAGTCTGACTATGTGCCTCATGGGAACAGTCCAGCCCGAACTGCCAAGCCATGCCTTCCCTGGACCGGAAACAATCTTCCTAGGACCGGTTTCTGGCATTTCAGCCGTCTTCAGCCAGGCTCGCTTGAATCCAGTGGCAAAATGAGCAAGGGACTCACGTCTGAGCATACCCTGCCAACTTATGGCAAACAAAGCGGTACAAAAGGGGGTGGTGATGGACGGAGCATCAGAACCATTCAAACACTCACACCCATTCAACAGATCTGGGTTTGATCCATCACCGTTATTGAGCCCACTCTGCCACCCCAGTTCAGACATGGCGATATGCAAATCAGTATGACCATGTGCCTCATGGGAACAGTCCAGCCCGAACTTCCAAGCCATGCCTTCCCTGGACCGGAAACAAGCTTCCTAGGACCAGTTTCTGGCATTTCAGCCGTCTTCAGCCAGGCTTGCTTGAATCCAGTGGCAAAGTGAGCAAGGGACTCACGTCTGAGCATACCCTGCCAACTTATGGCAAACAAAGCGGTACAAAAGGGGGTGGTGATGGACGGAGCATCAGAACCAATCAAACACTCACACCCAGTCAACAGATCTGGGTTTGATCCATCACCGTTCTTTAGCCCACTCTGCCACCCCAGTTCAGACATGGCCATATGCAAATCAGTCTGACCATGTGCCTCATGGGAACAGTCCAGCCCTAACTGCCAAGCCATGCCTTCCCTGGACCGGAAACAAGCTTCCTAGGACCGGTTTCTGGCATTTCAGCCGTCTTCAGCCAGGCTTGCTTGAA
This sequence comes from Triturus cristatus, assembly GCF_964204655.1. Lineage (NCBI taxonomy): Eukaryota > Metazoa > Chordata > Amphibia > Caudata > Salamandridae > Triturus > Triturus cristatus. The sequence continues at coordinate 561,390,644 of NC_140579.1, read as the reverse complement.
TCCAGTGGCAAAGTGAGCAAGGGACTCACGTCTGAGCATACCCTGCCAACTTATGGCAAACAAAGCGGTACAAAATGGGGTGGTGATGGACGGAGCATCAGAACCAATCAAACACTCACACCCAGTCAACAGATCTGGGTTTGATCCATCACTGTTCTTTAGCCCACTCTGCCAGCCCAGTTCAGACATGGCCATATGCAAATCAGTCTGAACATGTGCCTCATGGGAACAGTCCAGCCCGAACTGCCAAGCCATGCCTTCCCTAGACCGGAAACAAGCTTCCTAGGACCGGTTTCTGGCATTTCAGCCGTCTTCAGCCAGGCGTGCTTGAATCCAGTGGCAAAGTGAGCAAGGGGCTCACGTCTGAGCATACCCTGGCAATTTATGGCAAACAAAGCGGTACAAAATGGGGTGGTGAGGGACCGAGCATCAGAACCAATCAAACACTCACACCCAGTCAACAGATCTGGGTTTGATCCATCACTGTTCTTTAGCCCACTCTGCCACCCCAGTTCAGACATGGCCATATGCAAATCAGTCTGACCATGTGCCTCATGGGAACAGTCCAGCCCGAACTGCCAAGCCATGCCTTCCCTGGACCGGAAACAAGCTTCCTAGGACCGGTTTCTGGCATTTCAGCCGTCTTCAGCCAGGCTTGCTTGAATCCAGTGGCAAAGTGAGCAAGGGGCTCACGTCTGAGGATACCCTGCCAACTTATGGCAAATAAAGCGGTACAAAAGGGGGTGGTGATGGACAGAGCATCAGAACCAATCAAACACTCACACCCAGTCAACAGATCTGGGTTTTATCCATCACCGTTCTTTAGCCCACTCTGCAAACCCCAGTTCAGACATGGCCATATGCAAATCAGTCTGACCATGTGCCTCATGGGAAAGTCCAGCCCGAACTGCCAAGCCATGCCTTCCCTGGACCGGAAAAAATCTTCCTAGGACCGGTTTCTGGCATTTCAGCTGTCTTCAGCCAGGCTTGCTTGAATCCAGTGGCAAAGTGAGCAAGGGACTCACGTCTGAGCATACCCTGCCAACTTATGGCAAACAAAGTGGTACAAAAGGGGGTGGTGATGGACGGAGCGTCAGAACCAATCAAACACTCACACCCAGTCAACAGATCTGGGTTTGATCCATCACCGTTCTTTAGCCCACTCTGCCACCCCAGTTCAGACATGGCCATATGCAAATCAGTCTGACCATGTGCCTCATGGGAACAGTCCAGCCCGAACTAACAAGCCATGCCTTCCCTGGACCGGAAACAAGCTTCCTAGGACCGGTTTCTGGCATTTCAGCCGTCTTCAGCCAGGCGTGCTTGAATCCAGTGGCAAAGTGAGCAAGGGGCTCACGTCTGAGCATACCCTGCCAATTTATGGCAAACAAAGCGGTACAAAATGGGGTGGTGAGGGACCGAGCATCAGAACCAATCAAACACTCACACCCAGTCAACAGATCTGGGTTTGATCCATCACTGTTCTTTAGCCCACTCTGCCACCCCAGTTCAGACATGGCCATATGCAAATCAGTCTGACCATGTGCCTCATGGGAACAGTCCAGCCCGAACTGCCAAGCCATGCCTTCCCTGGACCGGAAACAAGCTTCCTAGGACCGGTTTCTGGCATTTCAGCCGTCTTCAGCCAGGCTTGCTTGAATCCAGTGGCAAAGTGAGCAAGGGACTCACGTCTGAGCATACCCTGCCAACTTATGGCAAACAAAGCGGTACAAAATGGGGTGGTGATGGACGGAGCATCAGAACCAATCAAACACTCACACCCAGTCAACAGATCTGGGTTTGATCCATCACTGTTCTTTAGCCCACTCTGCCAGCCCAGTTCAGACATGGCCATATGCAAATCAGTCTGAACATGTGCCTCATGGGAACAGTCCAGCCCGAACTGCCAAGCCATGCCTTCCCTGGACCGGAAACAAACTTCCTAGGACCGGTTTCTAGCATTTCAGCCGTCTTCAGCCAGGCTTGCTTGAATCCAGTGGCAAAGTGAGCAAGGGACTCACGTCTGAGCATACCCTGCCAACTTATGGCAAACAAAGCGGTACAAAATGGGGTGGTGATGGACGGAGCATCAGAACCAATCAAACACTCACACCCAGTCAACAGATCTGGGTTTGATCCATCACTGTTCTTTAGCCCACTCTGCCAGCCCAGTTCAGACATGGCCATATGCAAATCAGTCTGAACATGTGCCTCATGGGAACAGTCCAGCCCGAACTGCCAAGCCATGCCTTCCCTAGACCGGAAACAAGCTTCCTAGGACCGGTTTCTGGCATTTCAGCCGTCTTCAGCCAGGCTTGCTTGAATCCAGTGGCAAAGTGAGCAAGGGACTCACGTCTGAGCATACCCTGCCAACTTATGGCAAACAAAGCGGTACAAAAGGGGGTTGTGATGGACAGAGCATCAGAACCAATCAAACACTCACACCCAGTCAACAGATCTGGGTTTTATCCATCACCGTTCTTTAGCCCACTCTGCGAACCCCAGTTCAGACATGGCCATATGCAAATCAGTCTGACCATGTGCCTCATGGGAACAGTCCAGCCCGAACTAACAAGCCATGCCTTCCCTGGACCGGAAACAAGCTTCCTAGGACCGGTTTCTGGCATTTCAGCCGTCTTCAGCCAGGCGTGCTTGAATCCAGTGGCAAAGTGAGCAAGGGGCTCACGTCTGAGCATACCCTGCCAATTTATGGCAAACAAAGCGGTACAAAATGGGGTGGTGAGGGACCGAGCATCAGAACCAATCAAACACTCACACCCAGTCAACAGATCTGGGTTTGATCCATCACTGTTCTTTAGCCCACTCTGCCACCCCAGTTCAGACATGGCCATATGCAAATCAGTCTGACCATGTGCCTCATGGGAACAGTCCAGCCCGAACTGCCAAGCCATGCCTTCCCTGGACCGGAAACAAGCTTCCTAGGACCGGTTTCTGGCATTTCAGCCGTCTTCAGCCAGGCTTGCTTGAATCCAGTGGCAAAGTGAGCAAGGGACTCACGTCTGAGCATACCCTGCCAACTTATGGCAAACAAAGCGGTACAAAATGGGGTGGTGATGGACGGAGCATCAGAACCAATCAAACACTCACACCCAGTCAACAGATCTGGGTTTGATCCATCACTGTTCTTTAGCCCACTCTGCCAGCCCAGTTCAGACATGGCCATATGCAAATCAGTCTGAACATGTGCCTCATGGGAACAGTCCAGCCCGAACTGCCAAGCCATGCCTTCCCTGGACCGGAAACAAACTTCCTAGGACCGGTTTCTAGCATTTCAGCCGTCTTCAGCCAGGCTTGCTTGAATCCAGTGGCAAAGTGAGCAAGGGACTCACGTCTGAGCATACCCTGCCAACTTATGGCAAACAAAGCGGTACAAAATGGGGTGGTGATGGACGGAGCATCAGAACCAATCAAACACTCACACCCAGTCAACAGATCTGGGTTTGATCCATCACTGTTCTTTAGCCCACTCTGCCAGCCCAGTTCAGACATGGCCATATGCAAATCAGTCTGAACATGTGCCTCATGGGAACAGTCCAGCCCGAACTGCCAAGCCATGCCTTCCCTAGACCGGAAACAAGCTTCCTAGGACCGGTTTCTGGCATTTCAGCCGTCTTCAGCCAGGCTTGCTTGAATCCAGTGGCAAAGTGAGCAAGGGACTCACGTCTGAGCATACCCTGCCAACTTATGGCAAACAAAGCGGTACAAAAGGGGGTTGTGATGGACAGAGCATCAGAACCAATCAAACACTCACACCCAGTCAACAGATCTGGGTTTTATCCATCACCGTTCTTTAGCCCACTCTGCAAACCCCAGTTCAGACATGGCCATATGCAAATCAGTCTGACCATGTGCCTCATGGGAACAGTCCAGCCCGAACTGCCAAGCCATGCCTTCCCTGGACCGGAAACAAGCTTCCTAGGACCGGTTTCTGGCATTTCAGCCGTCTTCAGCCAGCCTTGCTTGAATCCAGTGGCAAAGTGAGCAAGGGACTCACGTCTGAGCATACCCTGCCAACTTATGGCAAACAAAGCGGTACAAAAGGGGGTGGTGATGGACGGAGCATCAGAACCAATCAAACACTCACACCCAGTCAACAGATCTGGGTTTGATCCATCACCGTTCTTTAGCCCACTCTGCCACCCCAATTCAGACATGGCCATATGCAAATCAGTCTGACCATGTGCCTCATGGGAACAGTCCAGCCCGAACTGCCAAGCCATGCCTTCCCTGGACCGGAAACAAGCTTCCTAGGACCGGATTCTGGCATTTCAGCCGTCTTCAGCCAGGCTTGCTTGAATCCAGTGGCAAAGTGAGCAAGGGACTCACGTCTGAGCATACCCTGCCAACTTCTGGCAAACAAAGCGGTACAAAAGGGGGTGGTGATGGACGGAGCGTCAGAACCAATCAAACACTCACACCCAGTCAACAGATCTGGGTTTGATCCATCACCGTTCTTTAGCCCACTCTGCCACCCCAGTTCAGACATGGCCATATGCAAATCAGTCTGACCATGTGCCTCATGGGAACAGTCCAGCCCGAACTGCCAAGCCATGCATTCCCTGGACCGGAAACGAGCTTCCTAGGACCGGTTTCTGGCATTTCAGCCGTCTTCAGCCAGGCTTGCTTGAATCCAGTGGCAAAGTGAGCAAGGGACTCACGTCTGAGCATACCCTGCCAACTTATGGCAAACAAAGCGGTACAAAAGGGGGTGGTGATGGACGGAGCATCAGAACCAATCAAACACTCACACCCAGTCAACAGATCTGGGTTTGATCCATCACCGTTCTTTAGCCCACTCTGCCACCCCAGTTCAGACATGGCCATATGCAAATCAGTCTGACCATGTGCCTCATGGGAACAGTCCAGCCTGAACTGCCAAGCCATGCCTTCCCTGGACCGGAAACAAGCTTCCTAGGACCGGTTTCTGGCATTTCAGCCGTCTTCAGCCAGGCTTGCTTGAATCCAGTGGCAAAGTGAGCAAGGGACTCACGTCTGAGCATACCCTGCCAACTTATGGCAAACAAAACGGTACAAAAGGGGGTGGTGATGGACAGAGCATCAGAATCAATCAAACACTCACACCCAGTCAACAGATCTGGGTTTGATCCATCACCGTTCTTTAGCCCACTCTGCCCCCCCAGTTCAGACATGGCCATATGCAAATCAGTCTGACCATGTGCCTCATGGGAACAGTCCAGCCCAAACTGCCAAGCCATGCCTTCCCTGGACCAGAAACAAGCTTCCTAGGACCGGTTTCTGGCATTTCAGCTGTCTTCAGCCAGGCTTGCTTGAATCCAGTGGCAAAGTGAGCAAGGGACTCACGTCTGAGCATACCCTGCCAACTTATGGCAAACAAAGTGGTACAAAAGGGGGTGGTGATGGACGGAGCATCAGAACCAATCAAACACTCACACCCAGTCAACAGATCTGGGTTTGATCCATCACCGTTCTTTAGCCCACTCTGCCACCCCAGTTCAGACATGGCCATATGCAAATCAGTCTTACCATGTGCCTCATGGGAACAGTCCAGCCCGAACTGCCAAGCCATGCCTTCCCTGGACCGGAAACAAGCTTCCTAGGACCGGTTTCTGGCATTTCAGCCGTCTTCAGCCAGGCTTGCTTGAATCCAGTGGCAAAGTGAGCAAGGGACTCACGTCTGAGCATACCCTGCCAACTTATGGCAAACAAAGCGGTACAAAAGGGGGTGGTGATGGACGGAGCGTCAGAACCAATCAAACACTCACACCCAGTCAACAGATCTGGGTTTGATCCATCACCGTTCTTTAGCCCACTCTGCCACCCCAGTTCAGACATGGCCATATGCAAATCAGTCTGACCATGTGCCTCATGGGAACAGTCCAGCCCGAACTGCCAAGCCATATCTTCCCTGGACCGGAAACAAGCTTCCTAGGACCGGATTCTGGCATTTCAGCCATCTTCAGCCAGGCTTGCTTGAATCCACTGGCAAAGTGAGCAAGGGACTCACGTCTGAGCATACCCTGCCAACTTATGGCAAACAAAGTGGTACAAAAGGGGGTGGTGATGGACGGAGCGTCAGAACCAATCAAACACTCACACCCAGTCAACAGATCTGGGTTTGATCCATCACCGTTCTTTAGCCCACTCTGCCACCCCAGTTCAGACATGGCCATATGCAAATCAGTCTGACCATGTGCCTCATGGGAACAGTCCAGCCCGAACTGCCAAGCCATGCCTTCCCTGGACCGGAAACAAGCTTCCTAGGACCGGTTTCTGGCATTTCAGCCGTCTTCAGCCAGGCTTGCTTGAATCCAGTGGCAAAGTGAGCAAGGGACTCACGTCTGAGCATACCCTGCCAACTTATGGCAAACAAAGCGGTACAAAAGGGGGTGGTGATGGACGGAGCGTCAGAACCAATCAAACACTCACACCCAGTCAACAGATCTGGGTTTGATCCATCACCGTTCTTTAGCCCACTCTGCCACCCCAGTTCAGACATGGCCATATGCAAATCAGTCTGACTATGTGCCTCATGGGAACAGTCCAGCCCGAACTGCCAAGCCATGCCTTCCCTGGACCGGAAACAATCTTCCTAGGACCGGTTTCTGGCATTTCAGCCGTCTTCAGCCAGGCTCGCTTGAATCCAGTGGCAAAATGAGCAAGGGACTCACGTCTGAGCATACCCTGCCAACTTATGGCAAACAAAGCGGTACAAAAGGGGGTGGTGATGGACGGAGCATCAGAACCATTCAAACACTCACAACCATTCAACAGATCTGGGTTTGATCCATCACCGTTATTGAGCCCACTCTGCCACCCCAGTTCAGACATGGCGATATGCAAATCAGTATGACCATGTGCCTCATGGGAACAGTCCAGCCCGAACTTCCAAGCCATGCCTTCCCTGGACCGGAAACAAGCTTCCTAGGACCAGTTTCTGGCATTTCAGCCGTCTTCAGCCAGGCTTGCTTGAATCCAGTGGCAAAGTGAGCAAGGGACTCACGTCTGAGCATACCCTGCCAACTTATGGCAAACAAAGCGGTACAAAAGGGGGTGGTGATGGACGGAGCATCAGAACCAATCAAACACTCACACCCAGTCAACAGATCTGGGTTTGATCCATCACCGTTCTTTAGCCCACTCTGCCACCCCAGTTCAGACATGGCCATATGCAAATCAGTCTGACCATGTGCCTCATGGGAACAGTCCAGCCCTAACTGCCAAGCCATGCCTTCCCTGGACCGGAAACAAGCTTCCTAGGACCGGTTTCTGGCATTTCAGCCGTCTTCAGCCAGGCTTGCTTGAATCCAGTGGCAAAGTGAGCAAGGGACTCACGTCTGAGCATACCCTGCCAACTTATGGCAAACAAAGCGGTACAAAATGGGGTGGTGATGGACGGAGCATCAGAACCAATCAAACACTCACACCCAGTCAACAGATCTGGGTTTGATCCATCACTGTTCTTTAGCCCACTCTGCCAGCCCAGTTCAGACATGGCCATATGCAAATCAGTCTGAACATGTGCCTCATGGGAACAGTCCAGCCCGAACTGCCAAGCCATGCCTTCCCTAGACCGGAAACAAGCTTCCTAGGACCGGTTTCTGGCATTTCAGCCGTCTTCAGCCAGGCGTGCTTGAATCCAGTGGCAAAGTGAGCAAGGGGCTCACGTCTGAGCATACCCTGGCAATTTATGGCAAACAAAGCGGTACAAAATGGGGTGGTGAGGGACCGAGCATCAGAACCAATCAAACACTCACACCCAGTCAACAGATCTGGGTTTGATCCATCACTGTTCTTTAGCCCACTCTGCCACCCCAGTTCAGACATGGCCATATGCAAATCAGTCTGACCATGTGCCTCATGGGAACAGTCCAGCCCGAACTGCCAAGCCATGCCTTCCCTGGACCGGAAACAAGCTTCCTAGGACCGGTTTCTGGCATTTCAGCCGTCTTCAGCCAGGCTTGCTTGAATCCAGTGGCAAAGTGAGCAAGGGGCTCACGTCTGAGGATACCCTGCCAACTTATGGCAAATAAAGCGGTACAAAAGGGGGTGGTGATGGACAGAGCATCAGAACCAATCAAACACTCACACCCAGTCAACAGATCTGGGTTTTATCCATCACCGTTCTTTAGCCCACTCTGCAAACCCCAGTTCAGACATGGCCATATGCAAATCAGTCTGACCATGTGCCTCATGGGAAAGTCCAGCCCGAACTGCCAAGCCATGCCTTCCCTGGACCGGAAAAAATCTTCCTAGGACCGGTTTCTGGCATTTCAGCTGTCTTCAGCCAGGCTTGCTTGAATCCAGTGGCAAAGTGAGCAAGGGACTCACGTCTGAGCATACCCTGCCAACTTATGGCAAACAAAGTGGTACAAAAGGGGGTGGTGATGGACGGAGCGTCAGAACCAATCAAACACTCACACCCAGTCAACAGATCTGGGTTTGATCCATCACCGTTCTTTAGCCCACTCTGCCACCCCAGTTCAGACATGGCCATATGCAAATCAGTCTGACCATGTGCCTCATGGGAACAGTCCAGCCCGAACTAACAAGCCATGCCTTCCCTGGACCGGAAACAAGCTTCCTAGGACCGGTTTCTGGCATTTCAGCCGTCTTCAGCCAGGCGTGCTTGAATCCAGTGGCAAAGTGAGCAAGGGGCTCACGTCTGAGCATACCCTGCCAATTTATGGCAAACAAAGCGGTACAAAATGGGGTGGTGAGGGACCGAGCATCAGAACCAATCAAACACTCACACCCAGTCAACAGATCTGGGTTTGATCCATCACTGTTCTTTAGCCCACTCTGCCACCCCAGTTCAGACATGGCCATATGCAAATCAGTCTGACCATGTGCCTCATGGGAACAGTCCAGCCCGAACTGCCAAGCCATGCCTTCCCTGGACCGGAAACAAGCTTCCTAGGACCGGTTTCTGGCATTTCAGCCGTCTTCAGCCAGGCTTGCTTGAATCCAGTGGCAAAGTGAGCAAGGGACTCACGTCTGAGCATACCCTGCCAACTTATGGCAAACAAAGCGGTACAAAATGGGGTGGTGATGGACGGAGCATCAGAACCAATCAAACACTCACACCCAGTCAACAGATCTGGGTTTGATCCATCACTGTTCTTTAGCCCACTCTGCCAGCCCAGTTCAGACATGGCCATATGCAAATCAGTCTGAACATGTGCCTCATGGGAACAGTCCAGCCCGAACTGCCAAGCCATGCCTTCCCTGGACCGGAAACAAACTTCCTAGGACCGGTTTCTAGCATTTCAGCCGTCTTCAGCCAGGCTTGCTTGAATCCAGTGGCAAAGTGAGCAAGGGACTCACGTCTGAGCATACCCTGCCAACTTATGGCAAACAAAGCGGTACAAAATGGGGTGGTGATGGACGGAGCATCAGAACCAATCAAACACTCACACCCAGTCAACAGATCTGGGTTTGATCCATCACTGTTCTTTAGCCCACTCTGCCAGCCCAGTTCAGACATGGCCATATGCAAATCAGTCTGAACATGTGCCTCATGGGAACAGTCCAGCCCGAACTGCCAAGCCATGCCTTCCCTAGACCGGAAACAAGCTTCCTAGGACCGGTTTCTGGCATTTCAGCCGTCTTCAGCCAGGCTTGCTTGAATCCAGTGGCAAAGTGAGCAAGGGACTCACGTCTGAGCATACCCTGCCAACTTATGGCAAACAAAGCGGTACAAAAGGGGGTTGTGATGGACAGAGCATCAGAACCAATCAAACACTCACACCCAGTCAACAGATCTGGGTTTTATCCATCACCGTTCTTTAGCCCACTCTGCGAACCCCAGTTCAGACATGGCCATATGCAAATCAGTCTGACCATGTGCCTCATGGGAACAGTCCAGCCCGAACTGCCAAGCCATGCCTTCCCTGGACCGGAAACAAGCTTCCTAGGACCGGTTTCTGGCATTTCAGCCGTCTTCAGCCAGCCTTGCTTGAATCCAGTGGCAAAGTGAGCAAGGGACTCACGTCTGAGCATACCCTGCCAACTTATGGCAAACAAAGCGGTACAAAAGGGGGTGGTGATGGACGGAGCATCAGAACCAATCAAACACTCACAGCCAGTCAACAGATCTGGGTTTGATCCATCACTGTTCTTTAGCCCACTCTGCCACCCCAGTTCAGACATGGCCATATGCAAATCAGTCTGACCATGTGCCTCATGGGAACAGTCCAGCCCGAACTGCCAAGCCATTCCTTCACTGGATCGGAAACAAGCTTCCTAGGACCGGTTTCTGGCATTTCAGCCGTCTTCAGCCAGGCTTGCTTGAATCCAGTGGCAAAGTGAGCAAGGGACTCACGTCCGAGCATACCCTGCCAACTTATGGCAAACAAAGCGGTACAAAAGGGGGTGGTGATGGACGGAGCGTCAGAACCAATCAAACACTCACACCCAGTCAACAGATCTGGGTTTGATCCATCACCGTTCTTTAGCCCACTCTGCCACCCCAATTCAGACATGGCCATATGCAAATCAGTCTGACCATGTGCCTCATGGGAACAGTCCAGCCCGAACTGCCAAGCCATGCCTTCCCTGGACCGGAAACAAGCTTCCTAGGACCGGATTCTGGCATTTCAGCCGTCTTCAGCCAGGCTTGCTTGAATCCAGTGGCAAAGTGAGCAAGGGACTCACGTCTGAGCATACCCTGCCAACTTCTGGCAAACAAAGCGGTACAAAAGGGGGTGGTGATGGACGGAGCGTCAGAACCAATCAAACACTCACACCCAGTCAACAGATCTGGGTTTGATCCATCACCGTTCTTTAGCCCACTCTGCCACCCCAGTTCAGACATGGCCATATGCAAATCAGTCTGACCATGTGCCTCATGGGAACAGTCCAGCCCGAACTGCCAAGCCATGCATTCCCTGGACCGGAAACGAGCTTCCTAGGACCGGTTTCTGGCATTTCAGCCGTCTTCAGCCAGGCTTGCTTGAATCCAGTGGCAAAGTGAGCAAGGGACTCACGTCTGAGCATACCCTGCCAACTTATGGCAAACAAAGCGGTACAAAAGGGGGTGGTGATGGACGGAGCATCAGAACCAATCAAACACTCACACCCAGTCAACAGATCTGGGTTTGATCCATCACCGTTCTTTAGCCCACTCTGCCACCCCAGTTCAGACATGGCCATATGCAAATCAGTCTGACCATGTGCCTCATGGGAACAGTCCAGCCTGAACTGCCAAGCCATGCCTTCCCTGGACCGGAAACAAGCTTCCTAGGACCGGTTTCTGGCATTTCAGCCGTCTTCAGCCAGGCTTGCTTGAATCCAGTGGCAAAGTGAGCAAGGGACTCACGTCTGAGCATACCCTGCCAACTTATGGCAAACAAAGCGGTACAAAAGGGGGTGGTGATGGACAGAGCATCAGAATCAATCAAACACTCACACCCAGTCAACAGATCTGGGTTTGATCCATCACCGTTCTTTAGCCCACTCTGCCCCCCCAGTTCAGACATGGCCATATGCAAATCAGTCTGACCATGTGCCTCATGGGAACAGTCCAGCCCAAACTGCCAAGCCATGCCTTCCCTGGACCAGAAACAAGCTTCCTAGGACCGGTTTCTGGCATTTCAGCTGTCTTCAGCCAGGCTTGCTTGAATCCAGTGGCAAAGTGAGCAAGGGACTCACGTCTGAGCATACCCTGCCAACTTATGGCAAACAAAGTGGTACAAAAGGGGGTGGTGATGGACGGAGCATCAGAACCAATCAAACACTCACACCCAGTCAACAGATCTGGGTTTGATCCATCACCGTTCTTTAGCCCACTCTGCCACCCCAGTTCAGACATGGCCATATGCAAATCAGTCTTACCATGTGCCTCATGGGAACAGTCCAGCCCGAACTGCCAAGCCATGCCTTCCCTGGACCGGAAACAAGCTTCCTAGGACCGGTTTCTGGCATTTCAGCCGTCTTCAGCCAGGCTTGCTTGAATCCAGTGGCAAAGTGAGCAAGGGACTCACGTCTGAGCATACCCTGCCAACTTATGGCAAACAAAGCGGTACAAAAGGGGGTGGTGATGGACGGAGCGTCAGAACCAATCAAACACTCACACCCAGTCAACAGATCTGGGTTTGATCCATCACCGTTCTTTAGCCCACTCTGCCACCCCAGTTCAGACATGGCCATATGCAAATCAGTCTGACCATGTGCCTCATGGGAACAGTCCAGCCCGAACTGCCAAGCCATATCTTCCCTGGACCGGAAACAAGCTTCCTAGGACCGGATTCTGGCATTTCAGCCATCTTCAGCCAGGCTTGCTTGAATCCACTGGCAAAGTGAGCAAGGGACTCACGTCTGAGCATACCCTGCCAACTTATGGCAAACAAAGTGGTACAAAAGGGGGTGGTGATGGACGGAGCGTCAGAACCAATCAAACACTCACACCCAGTCAACAGATCTGGGTTTGATCCATCACCGTTCTTTAGCCCACTCTGCCACCCCAGTTCAGACATGGCCATATGCAAATCAGTCTGACCATGTGCCTCATGGGAACAGTCCAGCCCGAACTGCCAAGCCATGCCTTCCCTGGACCGGAAACAAGCTTCCTAGGACCGGTTTCTGGCATTTCAGCCGTCTTCAGCCAGGCTTGCTTGAATCCAGTGGCAAAGTGAGCAAGGGACTCACGTCTGAGCATACCCTGCCAACTTATGGCAAACAAAGCGGTACAAAAGGGGGTGGTGATGGACGGAGCGTCAGAACCAATCAAACACTCACACCCAGTCAACAGATCTGGGTTTGATCCATCACCGTTCTTTAGCCCACTCTGCCACCCCAGTTCAGACATGGCCATATGCAAATCAGTCTGACTATGTGCCTCATGGGAACAGTCCAGCCCGAACTGCCAAGCCATGCCTTCCCTGGACCGGAAACAATCTTCCTAGGACCGGTTTCTGGCATTTCAGCCGTCTTCAGCCAGGCTCGCTTGAATCCAGTGGCAAAATGAGCAAGGGACTCACGTCTGAGCATACCCTGCCAACTTATGGCAAACAAAGCGGTACAAAAGGGGGTGGTGATGGACGGAGCATCAGAACCATTCAAACACTCACACCCATTCAACAGATCTGGGTTTGATCCATCACCGTTATTGAGCCCACTCTGCCACCCCAGTTCAGACATGGCGATATGCAAATCAGTATGACCATGTGCCTCATGGGAACAGTCCAGCCCGAACTTCCAAGCCATGCCTTCCCTGGACCGGAAACAAGCTTCCTAGGACCAGTTTCTGGCATTTCAGCCGTCTTCAGCCAGGCTTGCTTGAATCCAGTGGCAAAGTGAGCAAGGGACTCACGTCTGAGCATACCCTGCCAACTTATGGCAAACAAAGCGGTACAAAAGGGGGTGGTGATGGACGGAGCATCAGAACCAATCAAACACTCACACCCAGTCAACAGATCTGGGTTTGATCCATCACCGTTCTTTAGCCCACTCTGCCACCCCAGTTCAGACATGGCCATATGCAAATCAGTCTGACCATGTGCCTCATGGGAACAGTCCAGCCCGAACTGCCAAGCCATGCCTTCCCTGGACCGGAAACAAGCTTCCTAGGACCGGTTTCTGGCATTTCAGCCGTCTTCAGCCAGGCTTGCTTGAATCCAGTGGCAAAGTGAGCAAGGGACTCACGTCTGAGCATACCCTGCCAACTTATGGCAAACAAAGCGGTACAAAATGGGGTGGTGATGGACGGAGCATCAGAACCAATCAAACACTCACACCCAGTCAACAGATCTGGGTTTGATCCATCACTGTTCTTTAGCCCACTCTGCCAGCCCAGTTCAGAAATGGCCATATGCAAATCAGTCTGAACATGTGCCTCATGGGAACAGTCCAGCCCGAACTGCCAAGCCATGCCTTCCCTAGACCGGAAACAAGCTTCCTAGGACCGGTTTCTGGCATTTCAGCCGTCTTCAGCCAGGCGTGCTTGAATCCAGTGGCAAAGTGAGCAAGGGGCTCACGTCTGAGCATACCCTGCCAATTTATGGCAAACAAAGCGGTACAAAATGGGGTGGTGAGGGACCGAGCATCAGAACCAATCAAACACTCACACCCAGTCAACAGATCTGGGTTTGATCCATCACTGTTCTTTAGCCCACTCTGCCACCCCAGTTCAGACATGGCCATATGCAAATCAGTCTGACCATGTGCCTCATGGGAACAGTCCAGCCCGAACTGCCAAGCCATGCCTTCCCTGGACCGGAAACAAGCTTCCTAGGACCGGTTTCTGGCATTTCAGCCGTCTTCAGCCAGGCTTGCTTGAATCCAGTGGCAAAGTGAGCAAGGGGCTCACGTCTGAGGATACCCTGCCAACTTATGGCAAATAAAGCGGTACAAAAGGGGGTGGTGATGGACAGAGCATCAGAACCAATCAAACACTCACACCCAGTCAACAGATCTGGGTTTTATCCATCACCGTTCTTTAGCCCACTCTGCAAACCCCAGTTCAGACATGGCCATATGCAAATCAGTCTGACCATGTGCCTCATGGGAAAGTCCAGCCCGAACTGCCAAGCCATGCCTTCCCTGGACCGGAAACAATCTTCCTAGGACCGGTTTCTGGCATTTCAGCTGTCTTCAGCCAGGCTTGCTTGAATCCAGTGGCAAAGTGAGCAAGGGACTCACGTCTGAGCATACCCTGCCAACTTATGGCAAACAAAGTGGTACAAAAGGGGGTGGTGATGGACGGAGCGTCAGAACCAATCAAACACTCACACCCAGTCAACAGATCTGGGTTTGATCCATCACCGTTCTTTAGCCCACTCTGCCACCCCAGTTCAGACATGGCCATATGCAAATCAGTCTGACCATGTGCCTCATGGGAACAGTCCAGCCCGAACTAACAAGCCATGCCTTCCCTGGACCGGAAACAAGCTTCCTAGGACCGGTTTCTGGCATTTCAGCCGTCTTCAGCCAGGCGTGCTTGAATCCAGTGGCAAAGTGAGCAAGGGGCTCACGTCTGAGCATACCCTGCCAATTTATGGCAAACAAAGCGGTACAAAATGGGGTGGTGAGGGACCGAGCATCAGAACCAATCAAACACTCACACCCAGTCAACAGATCTGGGTTTGATCCATCACTGTTCTTTAGCCCACTCTGCCACCCCAGTTCAGACATGGCCATATGCAAATCAGTCTGACCATGTGCCTCATGGGAACAGTCCAGCCCGAACTGCCAAGCCATGCCTTCCCTGGACCGGAAACAAGCTTCCTAGGACCGGTTTCTGGCATTTCAGCCGTCTTCAGCCAGGCTTGCTTGAATCCAGTGGCAAAGTGAGCAAGGGACTCACGTCTGAGCATACCCTGCCAACTTATGGCAAACAAAGCGGTACAAAATGGGGTGGTGATGGACGGAGCATCAGAACCAATCAAACACTCACACCCAGTCAACAGATCTGGGTTTGATCCATCACTGTTCTTTAGCCCACTCTGCCAGCCCAGTTCAGACATGGCCATATGCAAATCAGTCTGAACATGTGCCTCATGGGAACAGTCCAGCCCGAACTGCCAAGCCATGCCTTCCCTGGACCGGAAACAAACTTCCTAGGACCGGTTTCTAGCATTTCAGCCGTCTTCAGCCAGGCTTGCTTGAATCCAGTGGCAAAGTGAGCAAGGGACTCACGTCTGAGCATACCCTGCCAACTTATGGCAAACAAAGCGGTACAAAATGGGGTGGTGATGGACGGAGCATCAGAACCAATCAAACACTCACACCCAGTCAACAGATCTGGGTTTGATCCATCACTGTTCTTTAGCCCACTCTGCCAGCCCAGTTCAGACATGGCCATATGCAAATCAGTCTGAACATGTGCCTCATGGGAACAGTCCAGCCCGAACTGCCAAGCCATGCCTTCCCTAGACCGGAAACAAGCTTCCTAGGACCGGTTTCTGGCATTTCAGCCGTCTTCAGCCAGGCTTGCTTGAATCCAGTGGCAAAGTGAGCAAGGGACTCACGTCTGAGCATACCCTGCCAACTTATGGCAAACAAAGCGGTACAAAAGGGGGTTGTGATGGACAGAGCATCAGAACCAATCAAACACTCACACCCAGTCAACAGATCTGGGTTTTATCCATCACCGTTCTTTAGCCCACTCTGCGAACCCCAGTTCAGACATGGCCATATGCAAATCAGTCTGACCATGTGCCTCATGGGAACAGTCCAGCCCGAACTGCCAAGCCATGCCTTCCCTGGACCGGAAACAAGCTTCCTAGGACCGGTTTCTGGCATTTCAGCCGTCTTCAGCCAGCCTTGCTTGAATCCAGTGGCAAAGTGAGCAAGGGACTCACGTCTGAGCATACCCTGCCAACTTATGGCAAACAAAGCGGTACAAAAGGGGGTGGTGATGGACGGAGCATCAGAACCAATCAAACACTCACAGCCAGTCAACAGATCTGGGTTTGATCCATCACTGTTCTTTAGCCCACTCTGCCACCCCAGTTCAGACATGGCCATATGCAAATCAGTCTGACCATGTGCCTCATGGGAACAGTCCAGCCCGAACTGCCAAGCCATTCCTTCACTGGATCGGAAACAAGCTTCCTAGGACCGGTTTCTGGCATTTCAGCCGTCTTCAGCCAGGCTTGCTTGAATCCAGTGGCAAAGTGAGCAAGGGACTCACGTCCGAGCATACCCTGCCAACTTATGGCAAACAAAGCGGTACAAAAGGGGGTGGTGATGGACGGAGCGTCAGAACCAATCAAACACTCACACCCAGTCAACAGATCTGGGTTTGATCCATCACCGTTCTTTAGCCCACTCTGCCACCCCAATTCAGACATGGCCATATGCAAATCAGTCTGACCATGTGCCTCATGGGAACAGTCCAGCCCGAACTGCCAAGCCATGCCTTCCCTGGACCGGAAACAAGCTTCCTAGGACCGGATTCTGGCATTTCAGCCGTCTTCAGCCAGGCTTGCTTGAATCCAGTGGCAAAGTGAGCAAGGGACTCACGTCTGAGCATACCCTGCCAACTTCTGGCAAACAAAGCGGTACAAAAGGGGGTGGTGATGGACGGAGCGTCAGAACCAATCAAACACTCACACCCAGTCAACAGATCTGGGTTTGATCCATCACCGTTCTTTAGCCCACTCTGCCACCCCAGTTCAGACATGGCCATATGCAAATCAGTCTGACCATGTGCCTCATGGGAACAGTCCAGCCCGAACTGCCAAGCCATGCATTCCCTGGACCGGAAACGAGCTTCCTAGGACCGGTTTCTGGCATTTCAGCCGTCTTCAGCCAGGCTTGCTTGAATCCAGTGGCAAAGTGAGCAAGGGACTCACGTCTGAGCATACCCTGCCAACTTATGGCAAACAAAGCGGTACAAAAGGGGGTGGTGATGGACGGAGCATCAGAACCAATCAAACACTCACACCCAGTCAACAGATCTGGGTTTGATCCATCACCGTTCTTTAGCCCACTCTGCCACCCCAGTTCAGACATGGCCATATGCAAATCAGTCTGACCATGTGCCTCATGGGAACAGTCCGGCCTGAACTGCCAAGCCATGCCTTCCCTGGACCGGAAACAAGCTTCCTAGGACCGGTTTCTGGCATTTCAGCCGTCTTCAGCCAGGCTTGCTTGAATCCAGTGGCAAAGTGAGCAAGGGACTCACGTCTGAGCATACCCTGCCAACTTATGGCAAACAAAGCGGTACAAAAGGGGGTGGTGATGGACGGAGCATCAGAACCAATCAAACACTCACACCCAGTCAACAGATCTGGGTTTGATCCATCACCGTTCTTTAGCCCACTCTGCCACCCCAGTTCAGACATGGCCATATGCAAATCAGTCTTACCGTGTGCCTCATGGGAACAGTCCAGCCCGAACTGCCAAGCCATGCCTTCCCTGGACCGGAAACAAGCTTCCTAGGACCGGTTTCTGGCATTTCAGCCGTCTTCAGCCAGGCTTGCTTGAATCCAGTGGCAAAGTGAGCAAGGGACTCACGTCTGAGCATACCCTGCCAACTTATGGCAAACAAAGCGGTACAAAAGGGGGTGGTGATGGACGGAGCGTCAGAACCAATCAAACACTCACACCCAGTCAACAGATCTGGGTTTGATCCATCACCGTTCTTTAGCCCACTCTGCCACCCCAGTTCAGACATGGCCATATGCAAATCAGTCTGACCATGTGCCTCATGGGAACAGTCCAGCCCGAACTGCCAAGCCATATCTTCCCTGGACCGGAAACAAGCTTCCTAGGACCGGATTCTGGCATTTCAGCCATCTTCAGCCAGGCTTGCTTGAATCCACTGGCAAAGTGAGCAAGGGACTCACGTCTGAGCATACCCTGCCAACTTATGGCAAACAAAGTGGTACAAAAGGGGGTGGTGATGGACGGAGCGTCAGAACCAATCAAACACTCACACCCAGTCAACAGATCTGGGTTTGATCCATCACCGTTCTTTAGCCCACTCTGCCACCCCAGTTCAGACATGGCCATATGCAAATCAGTCTGACCATGTGCCTCATGGGAACAGTCCAGCCCGAACTGCCAAGCCATGCCTTCCCTGGACCGGAAACAAGCTTCCTAGGACCGGTTTCTGGCATTTCAGCCGTCTTCAGCCAGGTTTGCTTGAATCCAGTGGCAAAGTGAGCAAGGGACTCACGTCTGAGCATACCCTGCCAACTTATGGCAAACAAAGCGGTACAAAAGGGGGTGGTGATGGACGGAGCGTCAGAACCAATCAAACACTCACACCCAGTCAACAGATCTGGGTTTGATCCATCACCGTTCTTTAGCCCACTCTGCCACCCCAGTTCAGACATGGCCATATGCAAATCAGTCTGACTATGTGCCTCATGGGAACAGTCCAGCCCGAACTGCCAAGCCATGCCTTCCCTGGACCGGAAACAATCTTCCTAGGACCGGTTTCTGGCATTTCAGCCGTCTTCAGCCAGGCTCGCTTGAATCCAGTGGCAAAATGAGCAAGGGACTCACGTCTGAGCATACCCTGCCAACTTATGGCAAACAAAGCGGTACAAAAGGGGGTGGTGATGGACGGAGCATCAGAACCATTCAAACACTCACACCCATTCAACAGATCTGGGTTTGATCCATCACCGTTATTGAGCCCACTCTGCCACCCCAGTTCAGACATGGCGATATGCAAATCAGTATGACCATGTGCCTCATGGGAACAGTCCAGCCCGAACTTCCAAGCCATGCCTTCCCTGGACCGGAAACAAGCTTCCTAGGACCAGTTTCTGGCATTTCAGCCGTCTTCAGCCAGGCTTGCTTGAATCCAGTGGCAAAGTGAGCAAGGGACTCACGTCTGAGCATACCCTGCCAACTTATGGCAAACAAAGCGGTACAAAAGGGGGTGGTGATGGACGGAGCATCAGAACCAATCAAACACTCACACCCAGTCAACAGATCTGGGTTTGATCCATCACCGTTCTTTAGCCCACTCTGCCACCCCAGTTCAGACATGGCCATATGCAAATCAGTCTGACCATGTGCCTCATGGGAACAGTCCAGCCCGAACTGCCAAGCCATGCCTTCCCTGGACCGGAAACAAGCTTCCTAGGACCGGTTTCTGGCATTTCAGCCGTCTTCAGCCAGGCTTGCTTGAATCCAGTGGCAAAGTGAGCAAGGGACTCACGTCTGAGCATACCCTGCCAACTTATGGCAAACAAAGCGGTACAAAATGGGGTGGTGATGGACGGAGCATCAGAACCAATCAAACACTCACACCCAGTCAACAGATCTGGGTTTGATCCATCACTGTTCTTTAGCCCACTCTGCCAGCCCAGTTCAGACATGGCCATATGCAAATCAGTCTGAACATGTGCCTCATGGGAACAGTCCAGCCCGAACTGCCAAGCCATGCCTTCCCTAGACCGGAAACAAGCTTCCTAGGACCGGTTTCTGGCATTTCAGCCGTCTTCAGCCAGGCTTGCTTGAATCCAGTGGCAAAGTGAGCAAGGGACTCACGTCTGAGCATACCCTGCCAACTTATGGCAAACAAAGCGGTACAAAAGGGGGTTGTGATGGACAGAGCATCAGAACCAATCAAACACTCACACCCAGTCAACAGATCTGGGTTTTATCCATCACCGTTCTTTAGCCCACTCTGCGAACCCCAGTTCAGACATGGCCATATGCAAATCAGTCTGACCATGTGCCTCATGGGAACAGTCCAGCCCGAACTGCCAAGCCATGCCTTCCCTGGACCGGAAACAAGCTTCCTAGGACCGGTTTCTGGCATTTCAGCCGTCTTCAGCCAGCCTTGCTTGAATCCAGTGGCAAAGTGAGCAAGGGACTCACGTCTGAGCATACCCTGCCAACTTATGGCAAACAAAGCGGTACAAAAGGGGGTGGTGATGGACGGAGCATCAGAACCAATCAAACACTCACAGCCAGTCAACAGATCTGGGTTTGATCCATCACTGTTCTTTAGCCCACTCTGCCACCCCAGTTCAGACATGGCCATATGCAAATCAGTCTGACCATGTGCCTCATGGGAACAGTCCAGCCCGAACTGCCAAGCCATTCCTTCACTGGACCGGAAACAAGCTTCCTAGGACCGGTTTCTGGCATTTCAGCCGTCTTCAGCCAGGCTTGCTTGAATCCAGTGGCAAAGTGAGCAAGGGACTCACGTCCGAGCATACCCTGCCAACTTATGGCAAACAAAGCGGTACAAAAGGGGGTGGTGATGGACGGAGCGTCAGAACCAATCAAACACTCACACCCATTCAACAGATCTGGGTTTGATCCATCACCGTTCTTTAGCCCACTCTGCCACCCCAGTTCAGACATGGCCATATGCAAATCAGTCTGACCATGTGCCTCATGGGAACAGTCCAGCCCGAACTGCCAAGCCATGCCTTCCCTGGACCGGAAACAAGCTTCCTAGGACCGGATTCTGGCATTTCAGCCGTCTTCAGCCAGGCTTGCTTGAATCCAGTGGCAAAGTGAGCAAGGGACTCACGTCTGAGCATACCCTGCCAACTTCTGGCAAACAAAGCGGTACAAAAGGGGGTGGTGATGGACGGAGCGTCAGAACCAATCAAACACTCACACCCAGTCAACAGATCTGGGTTTGATCCATCACCGTTCTTTAGCCCACTCTGCCACCCCAGTTCAGACATGGCCATATGCAAATCAGTCTGACCATGTGCCTCATGGGAACAGTCCAGCCCGAACTGCCAAGCCATGCCTTCCCTGGACCGGAAACGAGCTTCCTAGGACCGGTTTCTGGCATTTCAGCCGTCTTCAGCCAGGCTTGCTTGAATCCAGTGGCAAAGTGAGCAAGGGACTCACGTCTGAGCATACCCTGCCAACTTATGGCAAACAAAGCGGTGCAAAAGGGGGTGGTGATGGACGGAGCATCAGAACCAATCAAACACTCACACCCAGTCAACAGATCTGGGTTTGATCCATCACCGTTCTTTAGCCCACTCTTCCACCCCAGTTCAGACATGGCCATATGCAAATCAGTCTGACCATGTGCCTCATGGGAACAGTCCAGCCCGAACTGCCAAGCCATGCCTTCCTTGGACCGGAAACAAGCTTCCTAGGACCGGTTTCTGGCATTTCAGCCGTCTTCAGCCAGGCTTGCTTGAATCCAGTGGCAAAGTGAGCAAGGGACTCACGTCTGAGCATACCCTGCCAACTTATGGCAAACAAAGCGGTACAAAAGGGGGTGGTGATGGACAGAGCATCAGAACCAATCAAATACTCACACCCAGTCAACAGATCTGGGTTTTATCCATCACCGTTCTTTAGCCCACTCTGTTACCCCAGTTCAGACATGGCCATATGCAAATCAGTCTGACCATGTGCCTCATGGGAACAGTCCAGCCCGAACTGCCAAGCCATGCCTTCCCTGGACCGGAAACAAGCTTCCTAGGACCAGTTTCTGGCATTTCAGCCGTCTTCAGCCAGGCTTGCTTGAATCCAGTGGCAGAGTGAGCAAGGGACTCATGCCTGAGCATACCCTGCCAACTTATGGGAAGCAAAGCGGTACAAAAGGGGGTGGTGATGGACAGAGCATCAGAATCAATCAAACACTCACACCCAGTCAACAGATCTGGGTTTGATCCATCACCGTTCTTTAGCCCACTCTGCCCCCCCAGTTCAGACATGGCCATATGCAAATCAGTCTGACCATGTGCCTCATGGGAACAGTCCAGCCCAAACTGCCAAGCCATGCCTTCCCTGGACCAGAAACAAGCTTCCTAGGACCGGTTTCTGGCATTTCAGCTGTCTTCAGCCAGGCTTGCTTGAATCCAGTGGCAAAGTGAGCAAGGGACTCACGTCTGAGCATACCCTGCCAACTTATGGCAAACAAAGTGGTACAAAAGGGGGTGGTGATGGACGGAGCATCAGAACCAATCAAACACTCACACCCAGTCAACAGATCTGGGTTTGATCCATCACCGTTCTTTAGCCCACTCTGCCACCCTAGTTCAGACATGGCCATATGCAAATCAGTCTGACCATGTGCCTCATGGGAACAGTCCAGCCCGAACTGCCAAGCCATGCCTTCCCTGGACCGGAAACAAGCTTCCTAGGACCGGTTTCTGGCATTTCAGCCGTCTTCAGCCAGGCTTGCTTGAATCCAGTGGCAAAGTGAGCAAGGGACTCACGTCTGAGCATACCCTGCCAACTTATGGCAAACAAAGCGGTACAAAAGGGGGTGGTGATGGACGGAGCGTCAGAACCAATCAAACACTCACACCCAGTCAACAGATCTGGGTTTGATCCATCACCGTTCTTTAGCCCACTCTGCCACCCCAGTTCAGACATGGCCATATGCAAATCAGTCTGACCATGTGCCTCATGGGAACAGTCCAGCCCGAACTGCCAAGCCATGCCTTCCCTGGACCGGAAACAAGCTTCCTAGGACCGGTTTCTGGCATTTAAGCCGTCTTCAGCCAGGCTTGCTTGAATCCAGTGGCAAAGTGAGCAAGGGACTCACGTCTGAGCATACCCTGCCAACTTATGGCAAACAAAGCGGTACAAAAGGGGTTGGTGATAGACGGAGCGTCAGAACCAATCAAACACTCACACCCAGTCAACAGATCTGGGTTTGATCCATCACCGTTCTTTAGCCCACTCTGCCACCCCAGTTCAGACATGGCCATATGCAAATCAGTCTGACCATGTGCCTCATGGGAACAGTCCAGCCCGAACTGCCAAGCCATATCTTCCCTGGACCGGAAACAAGCTTCCTAGGACCGGATTCTGGCATTTCAGCCGTCTTCAGCCAGGCTTGCTTGAATCCACTGGCAAAGTGAGCCAGGGACTCACGTCTGAGCATACCCTGCCAACTTATGGCAAACAAAGTGGTACAATAGGGGGTGGTGATGGACGGAGCGTCAGAACCAATCAAACACTCACACCCAGTCAACAGATCTGGGTTTGATCCATCACCGTTTTTTAGCCCACTCTGACACCCCAGTTCAGACATGGCCATATGCAAATCAGTCTGACCATGTGCCTCATGGGAACAGTCCAGCCCGAACTGCCAAGCCATGCCTTCCCTGGACCGGAAACAAGCTTCCTAGGACCGGTTTCTGGCATTTCAGCCGTCTTCAGCCAGGCTTGCTTGAATCCAGTGGCAAAGTGAGGAAGGGACTCACGTCTGAGCATACCCTGCCAACTTATGGCAAACAAAGTGGTACAAAATGGGGTGGTGATGGACGGAGCATCAGAACCAATCAAACACTCACACCCAGTCAACAGATCTGGGTTTGATCCATCACTGTTCTTTAGCCCACTCTGCCAGCCCAGTTCAGACATGGCTATATGCAAATCAGTCTGAACATGTGCCTCATGGGAACAGTCCAGCCCGAACTGCCAAGCCATGCCTTCCCTGGACCGGAAACAAGCTTCCTAGGACCGGTTTCTGGCATTTCAGCCGTCTTCAGCCAGGCTTGCTTGAATCCAGTGGCAAAGTGAGCAAGGGACTCACGTCTGAGCATACCCTGCCAACTTATGGCAAACAAAGCGGTACAAAAGGGGGTTGTGATGGACAGAGCATCAGAACCAATCAAACACTCACACCCAGTCAACAGATCTGGGTTTTATCCATCACCGTTCTTTAGCCCACTGTGCGAACCCCAGTTCTGACATGGCCATATGCAAATCAGTCTGACCATGTGCCTCATGGGAACAGTCCAGCCCGAACTGCCAAGCCATGCCTTCCCTGGACCGGAAACAAGCTTCCTAGGACCGGTTTCTGGCATTTCAGCCGTCTTCAGCCAGCCTTGCTTGAATCCAGTGGCAAAGTGAGCAAGGGACTCACGTCTGAGCATACCCTGCCAACTTATGGCAAACAAAGCGGTACAAAAGGGGGTGGTGATGGACGGAGCATCAGAACCAATCAAACACTCACACCCAGTCAACAGATCTGGGTTTGATCCATCACTGTTCTTTAGCCAACTCTGCCACCCCAGTTCAGACATGGCCATATGCAAATCAGTCTGACCATGTGCCTCATGGGAACAGTCCAGCCCGAACTGCCAAGCCATTCCTTCACTGGACCGCAAACAAGCTTCCTAGGACCGGTTTCTGGCATTTCAGCCGTCTTCAGCCAGGCTTGCTTGAATCCAGTGGCAAAGTGAGCAAGGGACTCACGTCTGAGCATACCCTGCCAACTTATGGCAAACAAAGCGGTACAAAAGGGGGTGGTGATGGACGGAGCGTCAGAACCAATCAAACACTCACACCCAGTCAACAGATCTAGGTTTGATCCATCACCGTTCTTTAGCCCACTCTGCCACCCCAGTTCAGACATGGCCATATGCAAATCAGTCTGACCATGTGCCTCATGGGAACAGTCCAGCCCGAACTGCCAAGCCATGCCTTCCCTGGACCGGAAACGAGCTTCCTAGGACCGGTTTCTGGCATTTCAGCCGTCTTCAGCCAGGCTTGCTTGAATCCAGTGGCAAAGTGAGCAAGGGACTCACGTCTGAGCATACCCTCCAAACTTATGGCAAACAAAGCAGTACAAAAGGGGGTGGTGATGGACGGAGCATCAGAACCAATCAAACACTCACACCCAGTCAACAGATCTGGGTTTGATCCATCACCGTTCTTTAGCCCAATCTGCCACCCCAGTTCAGACATGGCCATATGCAAATCAGTCTGACCATGTGCCTCATGGGAACTGTCCAGCCCGAACTGACAAGCCATGACTTCCCTGGACTGGAAACAAGCTTCCTAGGACCAGTTTCTGGCATTTCAGCCGTCTTCAGCCAGGCTTGCTTGAATCCAGTGGCAAAGTGAGCAAGGGACTCACGTCTGAGCATACCCTGCCAACTTATGGCAAACAAAGCGGTACAAAAGGGGGTGGTGATGGACGGAGCATCAGAACCAATCAAACACTCACACCCAGTCAACAGATCTGGGTTTGATCCATCACCGTTCTTTAGCCCACTCTGCCACCCCAGTTCAGACATGGCCATATGCAAATCAGTCTGACCATGTGCCTCATGGGAACAGTCCAGCCCGAACTGCCAAGCCATGCCTTCCCTGGACCGGAAACAAGCTTCCTAGGACCGGTTTCTGGCATTTCCTCCGTCTTCTGCCAGGCTTGCTTGAATCCAGTGGCAAAGTGAGCAAGGGACTCACGTCTGAGCATACCCTGCCAACTTATGGCAAACAAAGCGGTACAAAAGGGGGTGGTGATGGACGGAGCATCAGAACCAATCAAACACTCACACCCAGTCAACAGATCTGGGTTTGATCCATCACTGTTCTTTAGCCCACTCTGCCACCCCAGTTCAGACATGGCCATATGCAAATCAGTCTGACCATGTGCCTCATGGGAACAGTCCAGCCCGAACTGCCAAGCCATGCCTTCCCTGGACCGGAAACAAGCTTCCTAGGACCGGTTTCTGGCATTTCAGCCGTCTTCAGCCAGGCTTGCTTGAATCCAGTGGCAAAGTGAGCAAGGGGCTCACGTCTGAGGATACCCTGCCAACTTATGGCAAATAAAGCGGTACAAAAGGGGGTGGTGATGGACAGAGCATCAGAACCAATCAAACACTCACACCCAGTCAACAGATCTGGGTTTTATCCATCACCGTTCTTTAGCCCACTCTGCCAGCCCAGTTCAGACATGGCCATATGCAAATCAGTCTGAACATGTGCCTCATGGGAACAGTCCAGCCCGAACTGCCAAGCCATGCCTTCCCTGGACCGGAAACAAACTTCCTAGGACCGGTTTCTAGCATTTCAGCCGTCTTCAGCCAGGCTTGCTTGAATCCAGTGGCAAAGTGAGCAAGGGACTCACGTCTGAGCATACCCTGCCAACTTATGGCAAACAAAGCGGTACAAAAGGGGGTTGTGATGGACAGAGCATCAGAACCAATCAAACACTCACACCCAGTCAACAGATCTGGGTTTTATCCATCACCGTTCTTTAGCCCACTCTGCGAACCCCAGTTCAGACATGGCCATATGCAAATCAGTCTGACCATGTGCCTCATGGGAACAGTCCAGCCCGAACTGCCAAGCCATGCCTTCGTTGGACCGGAAACAAGCTTCCTAGGACCGGTTTCTGGCATTTCAGCCGTCTTCAGCCAGCCTTGCTTGAATCCAGTGGCAAAGTGAGGAAGGGACTCACGTCTGAGCATACCCTGCCAACTTATGGCAAACAAAGCGGTACAAAAGGGGGTGGTGATGGACGGAGCATCAGAACCAATCAAACACTCACACCCAGTCAACAGATCTGGGTTTGATCCATCACTGTTCTTTAGCCCACTCTGCCACCCCAGTTCAGACATGGCCATGTGCAAATCAGTCTGACCATGTGCCTCATGGGAACAGTCCAGCCCGAACTGCCAAGCCATGCCTTCCCTGGACCGGAAACAAGCTTCCTAGGACCGGATTCTGGCATTTCAGCCGTCTTCAGCCAGGCTTGCTTGAATCCAGTGGCAAAGTGAGCAAGAGACTCACGTCTGAGCATACCCTGCCAACTTCTGGCAAACAAAGCGGTACAAAAGGGGGTGGTGATGGACGGAGCGTCAGAACCAATCAAACACTCACACCCAGTCAACAGATCTGGGTTTGATCCATCACCGTTCTTTAGCCCACTCTGCCACCCCAGTTCAGACATGGCCATATGCAAATCAGTCTGACCATGTGCCTCATGGGAACAGTCCAGCCCGAACTGCCAAGCCATGCCTTCCCTGGACCGGAAACGAGCTTCCTAGGACCGGTTTCTGGTATTTCAGCCGTCTTCAGCCAGGCTTGCTTGAATCCAGTGGCAAAGTGAGCAAGGGACTCACGTCAGAGCATACCCTCCAAACCTATGGCAAACAAAGCGGTACAAAAGGGGGTGGTGATGGACGGAGCATCAGAACCAATCAAACACTCACACCCAGTCAACAGATCTGGGTTTGATCCATCACCGTTCTTTAGCCCAATCTGGCCCCCGAGTTCAGACATGGCCATATGCAAATCAGTCTGACCATGTGCCTCATGGGAACAGTCCAGCCCGAACTGACAAGCCATGACTTCCCTGGACTGGAAACAAGCTTCCTAGGACCAGTTTCTGGCATTACAGCCGTCTTCAGCCAGGCTTGCTTGAATCCAGTGGCAAAGTGAGCAAGGGACTCACGTCTGAGCATACCCTGCCAACTTATGGCAAACAAAGCGGTACAAAAGGGGGTGGTGATGGACGGACCATCAGAACCAATCAAACACTCACACCCAGTCAACAGATCTGGGTTTGATCCATCACCGTTCTTTAGCCCACTCTGCCACCCCAGTTCAGACATGGCCATATGCAAATCAGTCTGACCATGTGCCTCATGGGAACAGTCCAGCCCGAACTGCCAAGCCATGCCTTCCCTGGACCGTAAACAAGCTTCCTAGGACCGGTTTCTGGCATTTCAGCCGTCTTCAGCCAGGCTTGCTTGAATCCAGTGGCAAAGTGAGCAAGGGACTCACGTCTGAGCATACCCTGCCAACTTATGGCAAACAAAGCGGTACAAAAGGGGGTGGTGATGGACGGAGCATCAGAACCAATCAAACACTCACACCCAGTCAACAGATCTGGGTTTGATCCATCACTGTTCTTTAGCCCACTCTGCCACCCCAGTTCAGACATGGCCATATGCAAATCAGTCTGACCATGTGCCTCATGGGAACAGTCCAGCCCGAACTGCCAAGCCATGCCTTCCCTGGACCGGAAACAAGCTTCCTAGGACCGGTTTCTGGCATTTCAGCCGTCTTCAGCCAGGCTTGCTTGAATCCAGTGGCAAAGTGAGCAAGGGGCTCACGTCTGAGGATACCCTGCCAACTTATGGCAAATAAAGAGGTACAAAAGGGGGTGGTGATGGACAGAGCATCAGAACCAATCAAACACTCACACCCAGTCAACAGATCTGGGTTTTATCCATCACCGTTCTTTAGCCCACTCTGCAAACCCCAGTTCAGACATGGCCATATGCAAATCAGTCTGACCATGTGCCTCATGGGAAAGTCCAGCCCGAACTGCCAAGCCATGCCTTCCCTGGACCGGAAACAATCTTCCTAGGACCGGTTTCTGGCATTTCAGCCGTCTTCAGCCAGGCTCGCTTGAATCCAGTGGCAAAATGAGCAAGGGACTCACGTCTGAGCATACCCTGCCAACTTATGGCAAACAAAGCGGTACAAAAGGGGGTGGTGATGGACGGAGCATCAGAACCAATCAAACACTCACACCCAGTCAACAGATCTGGGTTTGATCCATCACTGTTCTTTAGCCCACTCTGCCACCCCAGTTCAGACATGGCCATATGCAAATCAGTCTGACCATGTGCCTCATGGGAACAGTCCAGCCCGAACTGCCAAGCCATGCCTTCCCTGGACCGGAAACAAGCTTCCTAGGACCGGTTTCTGGCATTTCAGCCGTCTTCAGCCAGGCTTGCTTGAATCCAGTGGCAAATTGAGCAAGGGACTCACGTCTGAGCATACCCTGCCAACTTATGGCAAACAAAGCGGTACAAAAGGGGGTGGTGATGGACAGAGCATCAGAACCAATCAAATACTCACACCCAGTCAACAGATCTGGGTTTTATCCATCACCGTTCTTTAGCCCACTCTGTTACCCCAGTTCAGACATGGCCATATGCAAATCAGTCTGACCATGTGCCTCATGGGAACAGTCCAGCCCGAACTGCCAAGCCATGCCTTCCCTGGACCGGAAACAAGCTTCCTAGGACCGGTTTCTGGCATTTCAGCCGTCTTCAGACAGGCTTGCTTGAATCCAGTGGCAAAGTGAGCAAGGGACTCACGTCTGAGCATACCCTGCCAACTTATGGGAAACAAAGCGGTACAAAAGGGGGTGGTGATGGACAGAGCATCAGAATCAATCAAACACTCACACCCAGTCAACAGATCTGGGTTTGATCCATCACCGTTCTTTAGCCCACTCTGCCCCCCCAGTTCAGACATGGCCATATGCAAATCAGTCTGACCATGTGCCTCATGGGAACAGTCCAGCCCGAACTGCCAAGCCATGCCTTCCCTGGACCGGAAACAAGCTTCCTAAGACCGGTTTCTGGCATTTCAGCCGTCTTCAGACAGGCTTGCTTGAATCCAGTGGCAAAGTGAGCAAGGGACTCACGTCTGAGCATACCCTGCCAACTTATGGCAAACAAGGCGGTACAAAAGGGGGTGGTGATGGACGGAGCATCAGAACCAATCAAACACTCACACCCAGTCAACAGATCTGGGTTTGATCCATCACCGTTCTTTAGCCCACTCTGCCACCCCAGTTCAGACATGGCCATATGCAAATCAGTCTGACCATGTGCCTCATGGGATCAGTCCAGCCCGAACTGCCAAGCCATGCCTTCCCTGGACCAGAAACAAGCTTCCTAGGACCGGTTTCTGGCATTTCAGCTGTCTTCAGCCAGGCTTGCTTGAATCCAGTGGCAAAGTGAGCAAGGGACTCACGTCTGAGCATACCCTGCCAACTTATGGCAAACAAAGTGGTACAAAAGGGGGTGGTGATGGACGGAGCATCAGAACCAATCAAACACTCACACCCAGTCAACAGATCTGGGTTTGATCCATCACCGTTCTTTAGCCCACTCTGCCACCCCAGTTCAGACATGGCCATATGCAAATCAGTCTGACCATGTGCCTCATGGAAACAGTCCAGCCCGAACTGCCAAGCCATGCCTTCCCTGGACCGGAAACAAGCTTCCTAGGACCGGTTTCTGGCATTTCAGCCGTCTTCAGCCAGGCTTGCTTGAATCCAGTGGCAAAGTGAGCAAGGGGCTCACGTCTGAGGATACCCTGCCAACTTATGGCAAATAAAGAGGTACAAAAGGGGGTGGTGATGGACAGAGCATCAGAACCAATCAAACACTCACACCCAGTCAACAGATCTGGGTTTTATCCATCACCGTTCTTTAGCCCACTCTGCAAACCCCAGTTCAGACATGGCCATATGCAAATCAGTCTGACCATGTGCCTCATGGGAAAGTCCAGCCCGAACTGCCAAGCCATGCCTTCCCTGGACCGGAAACAATCTTCCTAGGACCGGTTTCTGGCATTTCAGCCGTCTTCAGCCAGGCTCGCTTGAATCCAGTGGCAAAATGAGCAAGGGACTCACGTCTGAGCATACCCTGCCAACTTATGGCAAACAAAGCGGTACAAAAGGGGGTGGTGATGGACGGAGCATCAGAACCAATCAAACACTCACACCCAGTCAACAGATCTGGGTTTGATCCATCACTGTTCTTTAGCCCACTCTGCCACCCCAGTTCAGACATGGCCATATGCAAATCAGTCTGACCATGTGCCTCATGGGAACAGTCCAGCCCGAACTGCCAAGCCATGCCTTCCCTGGACCGGAAACAAGCTTCCTAGGACCGGTTTCTGGCATTTCAGCCGTCTTCAGCCAGGCTTGCTTGAATCCAGTGGCAAATTGAGCAAGGGACTCACGTCTGAGCATACCCTGCCAACTTATGGCAAACAAAGCGGTACAAAAGGGGGTGGTGATGGACAGAGCATCAGAACCAATCAAATACTCACACCCAGTCAACAGATCTGGGTTTTATCCATCACCGTTCTTTAGCCCACTCTGTTACCCCAGTTCAGACATGGCCATATGCAAATCAGTCTGACCATGTGCCTCATGGGAACAGTCCAGCCCGAACTGCCAAGCCATGCCTTCCCTGGACCGGAAACAAGCTTCCTAGGACCGGTTTCTGGCATTTCAGCCGTCTTCAGACAGGCTTGCTTGAATCCAGTGGCAAAGTGAGCAAGGGACTCACGTCTGAGCATACCCTGCCAACTTATGGGAAACAAAGCGGTACAAAAGGGGGTGGTGATGGACAGAGCATCAGAATCAATCAAACACTCACACCCAGTCAACAGATCTGGGTTTGATCCATCACCGTTCTTTAGCCCACTCTGCCCCCCCAGTTCAGACATGGCCATATGCAAATCAGTCTGACCATGTGCCTCATGGGAATAGTCCAGCCCGAACTGCCAAGCCATGCCTTCCCTGGACCGGAAACAAGCTTCCTAAGACCGGTTTCTGGCATTTCAGCCGTCTTCAGACAGGCTTGCTTGAATCCAGTGGCAAAGTGAGCAAGGGACTCACGTCTGAGCATACCCTGCCAACTTATGGCAAACAAGGCGGTACAAAAGGGGGTGGTGATGGACGGAGCATCAGAACCAATCAAACACTCACACCCAGTCAACAGATCTGGGTTTGATCCATCACCGTTCTTTAGCCCACTCTGCCACCCCAGTTCAGACATGGCCATATGCAAATCAGTCTGACCATGTGCCTCATGGGATCAGTCCAGCCCGAACTGCCAAGCCATGCCTTCCCTGGACCAGAAACAAGCTTCCTAGGACCGGTTTCTGGCATTTCAGCTGTCTTCAGCCAGGCTTGCTTGAATCCAGTGGCAAAGTGAGCAAGGGACTCACGTCTGAGCATACCCTGCCAACTTATGGCAAACAAAGTGGTACAAAAGGGGGTGGTGATGGACGGAGCATCAGAACCAATCAAACACTCACACCCAGTCAACAGATCTGGGTTTGATCCATCACCGTTCTTTAGCCCACTCTGCCACCCCAGTTCAGACATGGCCATATGCAAATCAGTCTGACCATGTGCCTCATGGAAACAGTCCAGCCCGAACTGCCAAGCCATGCCTTCCCTGGACCGGAAACAAGCTTCCTAGGACCAGTTTCTGGCATTTCAGCCGTCTTCAGCCAGGCTTGCTTGAATCCAGTGGCAAAGTGAGCAAGGGACTCACGTCTGAGCATACCCTGCCAACTTATGGCAAACAAAGCGGTACAAAAGGGGGTGGTGATGGACGGAGCGTCAGAACCAATCAAACACTCACACCCAGTCAACAGATCTTGGGTTTGATCCATCACCGTTCTTTAGCCCACTCTGCCACCCCAGTTCAGACATGGCCATATGCAAATCAGTCTGACCATGTGCCTCATGGGAACAGTCCAGCCCGAACTGCCAACCCATTCCTTCCCTGGACCGGTGACAAGCTTCCTAGGACCGGTTTCTGGCATTTCAGCCGTCTTCAGCCAGGCTTGCTTGAATCCAGTGGCAAAGTGAGCAAGGGACTCACGTCTGAGCATACCCTGCCAACTTATGGCAAACAAATCAGTACAAAAGGGGTTGGTGATGGACGGAGCGTCAGAACCAATCAAACACTCACACCCAGTCAACAGATCTGGGTTTGATCCATCACCGTTCTTTAGCCCACTCTGCCACCCCAGTTCAGACATGGCCATATGCAAATCAGTCTGATCATGTGCCTCATGGGAACAGTCCAGCCCGAACTGCCAAGCCATATCTTCCCTGGACCGGAAACAAGCTTCCTAGGACCGGATTCTGGCATTTCAGCCGTCTTCAGCCAGGCTTGCTTGAATCCACTGGCAAAGTGAGCAAGGGACTCACGTCTGAGCATACCCTGCCAACTTATGGCAAACAAAGTGGTACAAAAGGGGGTGGTGATGGACGGAGCGTCAGAACCAATCAAACACTCACACCCAGTCAACAGATCTGGGTTTGATCCATCACCGTTTTTTAGCCCACTCTGCCACCCCAGTTCAGACATGGCCATATGCAAATCAGTCTGACCATGTGCCTCATGGGAACAGTCCAGCCCGAACTAACAAGCCATGCCTTCCCTGGACCGGAAACAAGCTTCCTAGGACCGGTTTCTGGCATTTCAGCAGTCTTCAGCCAGGCTTGCTTGTATCCAGTGGCAAAGTGAGCAAGGGACTCACGTCTGAGCATACCCTGCCAACTTATGGCAAACAAAGCGGTACAAAAGGGGGTGGTGATGGACAGAGCATCAGAACCAATCAAACACTCACACCCAGTCAACAGATCTGGGTTTTATCCATCACCGTTCTTTAGCCCACTCTGCGAACCCCAGTTCAGACATGGCCATATGCAAATCAGTCTGACCATGTGCCTCATGGGAACAGTCCAGCCCGAACTGCCAAGCCATGCCTTCCCTGGACCGGAAACAAGCTTCCTAGGACCGGTTTCTGGCATTTCAGCCGTCTTCAGCAAGGCTTGCTTGAATCCAGTGGCAAAGTGAGCAAGGGACTCATGTCTGAGCATACCCTGCCAACTTATGGCAAACAAAGTGGTACAAAAGGGGGTGGTGATGGACGGAGCATCAGAACCAATCAAACACTCACACCCAGTCAACAGATCTGGGTTTGATCCATCACCGTTCTTTAGCCCACTCTGCCACCCCAGTTCAGACATGGCCATATGCAAATCAGTCTGACCATGTGCCTCATGGGAACAGTCCAGCCCGAACTGCCAAGCCATGCCTTCCCTGGACCAGAAACAAGCTTCCTAGGACCGGTTTCTGGAATTTCAGCCGTCTTCAGACAGGCTTGCTTGAATCCAGTGGCAAAGTGAGCAAGGGACTCACGTCTGAGCATACCCTGCCAACTTATGGCAAACAAAGCTGTACAAAAGGGGGTGGTGATGGACGGAGCATCATGACCAATCAAACACTCACACCCAGTCAACAGATCTGGGTTTGATCCATCACCGTTCTTTAGCCCACTCTGCCACCCCAGTTCAGACATGGCCATATGCAAATCAGTCTGACCATGTGCCTCATGGGAACAGTCCAGGCCGAACTGCCAAGGCATGCCTTCCCTGGACCAGAAACAAGCTTCCTAGGACCGGTTTCTGGCATTTCAGCTGTCTTCAGCCAGGCGTGCTTGAATCCAGTGGCAAAGTGAACAAGGGACTCACATCTGAGCATACCCTGCCAACTTATGGCAAACAAAGTGGTACAAAAGGGGGTGGTGATGGACGGAGCATCAGAACCAATCAAACACTCACACCCAGTCAACAGATCTGGGTTTGATCCATCACCGTTCTTTAGCCCACTCTGCCACCCCAGTTCAGACATGGCCATATGCAAATCAGTCTGACCATGTGCCTCATGGGAACAGTCCAGCCCGAACTGCCAAGCCATGCCTTCCCTGGACCGGAAACAAGCTTCCTAGGACCGGTTTCTGGCATTTCAGCCGTCTTCAGCCAGGCTTGCTTGAATCCAGTGGCAAAGTGAGCAAGGGACTCACGTCTGAGCATACCCTGCCAACTTATGGCAAACAAAGCAGTACAAAAGGGGGTGGTGATGAACGGAGCGTCAGAACCAATCAAACACTCACACCCAGTCAACAGATCTGGGTTTGATCCATCACCGTTCTTTAGCCCACTCTGCCACCCCAGTTCAGATATGGCCATATGCAAATCAGTCTGACCATGTGCCTCATGGGAACAGTCCAGCCCGAACTGCCAAGCCATGCCTTCCCTGGACCGGAAACAATCTTCCTAGGACCGGTTTCTGGCATTTCAGCCGTCTTCAGCCAGGCTCGCTTGAATCCAGTGGCAAAATGAGCAAGGGACTCACATCTGAGCATACCCTGCCAACTTATGGCAAACAAAGCGGTACAAAAGGGGGTGGTGATGGACAGAGCATCAGAACCTATCAAATACTCACACCCAGTCAACAGATCTGGGTTTTATCCATCACCGTTCTTTAGCCCACTCTGTTACCCCAGTTCAGACATGGCCATATGCAAATCAGTCTGACCATGTGCCTCATGGGAACAGTCCAGCCCGAACTGCCAAGCCATGCCTTCCCTGGACCGGAAACAAGCTTCCTAGGACCAGTTTCTGGCATTTCAGCCGTCTTCAGCCAGGCTTGCTTGAATCCAGTGGCAAAGTGAGCAAGGGACTCATGCCTGAGCATACCCTGCCAACTTATGGGAAACAAAGCGGTACAAAAGGGGGTGGTGATGGACAGAGCATCAGAATCAATCAAACACTCACACCCAGTCAACAGATCTGGGTTTGATCCATCACCGTTCTTTAGCCCACTCTGCCCCCCCAGTTCAGACATGGCCATATGCAAATCAGTCTGACCATGTGCCTCATGGGAACAGTCCAGCCCGAACTGCCAAGCCATGCCTTCCCTGGACCGGAAGCACGCTTCCTAGGACCGGTTTCTGGCATTTCAGCCGTCTTCAGACAGGCTTGCTTGAATCCAGTGGCAAAGTGAGCAAGGGACTCACGTCTGAGCATACCCTGCCAACTTATGGCAAACAAAGCGGTACAAAAGGGGGTGGTGATGGACGGAGCATCAGAACCAATCAAACACTCACACCCAGTCAACAGATCTGGGTTTGATCCATCACCGTTCTTTAGCCCACTCTGCCACCCCAGTTCAGACATGGCCATATGCAAATCAGTCTGACCATGTGCCTCATGGGAACAGTCCAGCCCGAACTGCCAAGCCATGCCTTCCCTGGACCGGAAACAAGCTTCCTAGGACCGGTTTCTGGCATTTCAGCCGTCTTCAGCCAGGCGTGCTTGAATCCAGTGGCAAAGTGAGCAAGGGACTCACTTCTGAGCATACCCTGCCAACTTATGGCAAACAAAGCGGTACAAAAGGGGGTGGTGATGGACGGAGCATCAGAACCAATCAAACACTCACACCCAGTCAACAGATCTGGGTTTGATCCATCACCGTTCTTTAGCCCACTCTGCCACCCCAGTTCAGACATGGCCATATGCAAATCAGTCTGACCATGTGCTTCATGGGAACAGTCCAGCCCGAACTGCCAAGCCATGCCTTCCCTGGACCAGAAACAAGCTTCCTAGGACCGGTTTCTGGCATTTCAGCTGTCTTCAGCCAGGCTTGCTTGAATCCAGTGGCAAAGTGAGCAAGGGACTCACGTCTGAGCATACCCTGCCAACTTATGGCAAACAAAGTGGTACAAAAGGGGGTGGTGATGGACGGAGCATCAGAACCAATCAAACATTCACACCCAGTCAACAGATCTGGGTTTGATCCATCACCGTTCTTTAGCCCACTCTGCCACCCCAGTTCAGACATGGCCATATACAAATCAGTCTGACCATGTGCCTCATGGGAACAGTCCAGCCCGAACTGCCAAGCCATGCCTTCCCTGGACCGGAAACAAGCTTCCTAGGACCGGTTTCTGGCATTTCAGCCGTCTTCAGCCAGGCTTGCTTGAATCCAGTGGCAAAGTGAGCAAGGGACTCACGTCTGAGCATACCCTGCCAACTTATGGCAAACAAAGCAGTACAAAAGGGGGTGGTGATGGACGGAGCATCAGAACCAATCAAACATTCACACCCAGTCAACAGATCTCGGTTTGATCCATCACCGTTCTTTAGCCCACTCTGCGAACCCCAGTTCAGACATGGCCATATGCAAATCAGTCTGACCATGTGCCTCATGGGAACAGTCCAGCCCGAACTGCCAAGCCATGCCTTCCCTGGACCGGAAACAAGCTTCCTAGGACCGGATTCTGGCATTTCAGCCGTCTTCAGCCAGGCTTGCTTGAATCCAGTGGCAAAGTGAGCAAGAGACTCACGTCTGAGCATACCCTGCCAACTTCTGGCAAACAAAGCAGTACAAAAGGGGGTGGTGATGGACGGAGCATCAGAACCAATCAAACATTCACACCCAGTCAACAGATCTGGGTTTGATCCATCACCGTTCTTTAGCCCACTCTGCCACCCCAGTTCAGACATGGCCATATGCAAATCAGTCTGACCATGTGCCTCATGGGAACAGTCCAGCCCGAACTGCCAAGCTATGCCTTCCCTGGACCGGAAACGAGCTTCCTAGGACCGGTTTCTGGTATTTCAGCCGTCTTCAGCCAGGCTTGCTTGAATCCAGTGGCAAAGTGAGCAAGGGACTCACGTCTGAGCATACCCTCCAAACTTATGGCAAACAAAGCGGTACAAAAGGGGGTGGTGATGGACGGAGCATCAGAACCAATCAAACACTCACACCCAGTCAACAGATCTGGGTTTGATCCATCACCGTTCTTTAGCCCAATCTGCCACCCCAGTTCAGACATGGCCATATGCAAATCAGTCTGACCATGTGCCTCATGGGAACAGTCCAGCCCGAACTGACAAGCCATGACTTCCCTGGACTGGAAACAAGCTTCCTAGGACCAGTTTCTGGCATTACAGCCGTCTTCAGCCAGGCTTGCTTGAATCCAGTGGCAAAGTGAGCAAGGGACTCACGTCTGAGCATACCCTGCCAACTTATGGCAAACAAAGCGATACAAAAGAGGGTGGTGATGGACGGAGCATCAGAACCAATCAAACACTCACACCCAGTCAACAGATCTGGGTTTGATCCATCACCGTTCTTTAGCCCACTCTGCCACCCCAGTTCAGACATGGCCATATGCAAATCAGTCTGACCATGTGCCTCATGGGAACAGTCCAGCCCGAACTGCCAAGCCATGCCTTCCCTGGACCGTAAACAAGCTTCCTAGGACCGGTTTCTGGCATTTCAGCCGTCTTCAGCCAGGCTTGCTTGAATCCAGTGGCAAAGTGAGCAAGGGACTCACGTCTGAGCATACCCTGCCAACTTATGGCAAACAAAGCGGTACAAAAGGGGGTGGTGATGGACGGAGCATCAGAACCAATCAAACACTCACACCCAGTCAACAGATCTGGGTTTGATCCATCACTGTTCTTTAGCCCACTCTGCCACCCCAGTTCAGACATGGCCATATGCAAATCAGTCTGACCATGTGCCTCATGGGAACAGTCCAGCCCGAACTGCCAAGCCATGCCTTCCCTGGACCGGAAACAAGCTTCCTAGGACCGGTTTCTGGCATTTCAGCCGTCTTCAGCCAGGCTTGCTTGAATCCAGTGGCAAAGTGAGCAAGGGGCTCACGTCTGAGGATACCCTGCCAACTTATGGCAAATAAAGAGGTACAAAAGGGGGTGGTGATGGACAGAGCATCAGAACCAATCAAACACTCACACCCAGTCAACAGATCTGGGTTTTATCCATCACCGTTCTTTAGCCCACTCTGCAAACCCCAGTTCAGACATGGCCATATGCAAATCAGTCTGACCATGTGCCTCATGGGAAAGTCCAGCCCGAACTGCCAAGCCATGCCTTCCCTGGACCGGAAACAATCTTCCTAGGACCGGTTTCTGGCATTTCAGCCGTCTTCAGCCAGGCTCGCTTGAATCCAGTGGCAAAATGAGCAAGGGACTCACGTCTGAGCATACCCTGCCAACTTATGGCAAACAAAGCGGTACAAAAGGGGGTGGTGATGGACGGAGCATCAGAACCAATCAAACACTCACACCCAGTCAACAGATCTGGGTTTGATCCATCACTGTTCTTTAGCCCACTCTGCCACCCCAGTTCAGACATGGCCATATGCAAATCAGTCTGACCATGTGCCTCATGGGAACAGTCCAGCCCGAACTGCCAAGCCATGCCTTCCCTGGACCGGAAACAAGCTTCCTAGGACCGGTTTCTGGCATTTCAGCCGTCTTCAGCCAGGCTTGCTTGAATCCAGTGGCAAATTGAGCAAGGGACTCACGTCTGAGCATACCCTGCCAACTTATGGCAAACAAAGCGGTACAAAAGTGGGTGGTGATGGACAGAGCATCAGAACCAATCAAATACTCACTCCCAGTCAACAGATCTGGGTTTTATCCATCACCGTTCTTTAGCCCACTCTGTTACCCCAGTTCAGACATGGCCATATGCAAATCAGTCTGACCATGTCCCTCATGGGAACAGTCCAGCCCGAACTGCCAAGCCATGCCTTCCCTGGACCGGAAACAAGCTTCCTAGGACCGGTTTCTGGCATTTCAGCCGTCTTCAGACAGGCTTGCTTGAATCCAGTGGCAAAGTGAGCAAGGGACTCATGTCTGAGCATACCCTGCCAACTTATGGGAAACAAAGCGGTACAAAAGGGGGTGGTGATGGACAGAGCATCAGAATCAATCAAACACTCACACCCAGTCAACAGATCTGGGTTTGATCCATCACCGTTCTTTAGCCCACTCTGCCACCCCAGTTCAGACATGGCCATATGCAAATCAGTCTGACCATGTGCTTCATGGGAACAGTCCAGCCCGAACTGCCAAGCCATGCCTTCCCTGGACCAGAAACAAGCTTCCTAGGACCGGTTTCTGGCATTTCAGCTGTCTTCAGCCAGGCTTGCTTGAATCCAGTGGCAAAGTGAGCAAGGGACTCACGTCTGAGCATACCCTGCCAACTTATGGCAAACAAAGTGGTACAAAAGGGGGTGGTGATGGACGGAGCATCAGAACCAATCAAACATTCACACCCAGTCAACAGATCTGGGTTTGATCCATCACCGTTCTTTAGCCCACTCTGCCACCCCAGTTCAGACATGGCCATATACAAATCAGTCTGACCATGTGCCTCATGGGAACAGTCCAGCCCGAACTGCCAAGCCATGCCTTCCCTGGACCGGAAACAAGCTTCCTAGGACCGGTTTCTGGCATTTCAGCCGTCTTCAGCCAGGCTTGCTTGAATCCAGTGGCAAAGTGAGCAAGGGACTCACGTCTGAGCATACCCTGCCAACTTATGGCAAACAAAGCAGTACAAAAAGGGGTGGTGATGGACGGAGCATCAGAACCAATCAAACATTCACACCCAGTCAACAGATCTCGGTTTGATCCATCACCGTTCTTTAGCCCACTCTGCGAACCCCAGTTCAGACATGGCCATATGCAAATCAGTCTGACCATGTGCCTCATGGGAACAGTCCAGCCCGAACTGCCAAGCCATGCCTTCCCTGGACCGGAAACAAGCTTCCTAGGACCGGATTCTGGCATTTCAGCCGTCTTCAGCCAGGCTTGCTTGAATCCAGTGGCAAAGTGAGCAAGAGACTCACGTCTGAGCATACCCTGCCAACTTCTGGCAAACAAAGCAGTACAAAAGGGGGTGGTGATGGACGGAGCATCAGAACCAATCAAACATTCACACCCAGTCAACAGATCTGGGTTTGATCCATCACCGTTCTTTAGCCCACTCTGCCACCCCAGTTCAGACATGGCCATATGCAAATCAGTCTGACCATGTGCCTCATGGGAACAGTCCAGCCCGAACTGCCAAGCCATGCCTTCCCTGGACCGGAAACGAGCTTCCTAGGACCGGTTTCTGGTATTTCAGCCGTCTTCAGCCAGGCTTGCTTGAATCCAGTGGCAAAGTGAGCAAGGGACTCACGTCTGAGCATACCCTCCAAACTTATGGCAAACAAAGCGGTACAAAAGGGGGTGGTGATGGACGGAGCATCAGAACCAATCAAACACTCACACCCAGTCAACAGATCTGGGTTTGATCCATCACCGTTTTTTAGCCCAATCTGCCACCCCAGTTCAGACATGGCCATATGCAAATCAGTCTGACCATGTGCCTCATGGGAACAGTCCAGCCCGAACTGACAAGCCATGACTTCCCTGGACTGGAAACAAGCTTCCTAGGACCAGTTTCTGGCATTACAGCCGTCTTCAGCCAGGCTTGCTTGAATCCAGTGGCAAAGTGAGCAAGGGACTCACGTCTGAGCATACCCTGCCAACTTATGGCAAACAAAGCGATACAAAAGAGGGTGGTGATGGACGGAGCATCAGAACCAATCAAACACTCACACCCAGTCAACAGATCTGGGTTTGATCCATCACCGTTCTTTAGCCCACTCTGCCACCCCAGTTCAGACATGGCCATATGCAAATCAGTCTGACCATGTGCCTCATGGGAACAGTCCAGCCCGAACTGCCAAGCCATGCCTTCCCTGGACCGTAAACAAGCTTCCTAGGACCGGTTTCTGGCATTTCAGCCGTCTTCAGCCAGGCTTGCTTGAATCCAGTGGCAAAGTGAGCAAGGGACTCACGTCTGAGCATACCCTGCCAACTTATGGCAAACAAAGCGGTACAAAAGGGGGTGGTGATGGACGGAGCATCAGAACCAATCAAACACTCACACCCAGTCAACAGATCTGGGTTTGATCCATCACTGTTCTTTAGCCCACTCTGCCACCCCAGTTCAGACATGGCCATATGCAAATCAGTCTGACCATGTGCCTCATGGGAACAGTCCAGCCCGAACTGCCAAGCCATGCCTTCCCTGGACCGGAAACAAGCTTCCTAGGACCGGTTTCTGGCATTTCAGCCGTCTTCAGCCAGGCTTGCTTGAATCCAGTGGCAAAGTGAGCAAGGGGCTCACGTCTGAGGATACCCTGCCAACTTATGGCAAATAAAGAGGTACAAAAGGGGGTGGTGATGGACAGAGCATCAGAACCAATCAAACACTCACACCCAGTCAACAGATCTGGGTTTTATCCATCACCGTTCTTTAGCCCACTCTGCAAACCCCAGTTCAGACATGGCCATATGCAAATCAGTCTGACCATGTGCCTCATGGGAAAGTCCAGCCCGAACTGCCAAGCCATGCCTTCCCTGGACCGGAAACAATCTTCCTAGGACCGGTTTCTGGCATTTCAGCCGTCTTCAGCCAGGCTCGCTTGAATCCAGTGGCAAAATGAGCAAGGGACTCACGTCTGAGCATACCCTGCCAACTTATGGCAAACAAAGCGGTACAAAAGGGGGTGGTGATGGACGGAGCATCAGAACCAATCAAACACTCACACCCAGTCAACAGATCTGGGTTTGATCCATCACTGTTCTTTAGCCCACTCTGCCACCCCAGTTCAGACATGGCCATATGCAAATCAGTCTGACCATGTGCCTCATGGGAACAGTCCAGCCCGAACTGCCAAGCCATGCCTTCCCTGGACCGGAAACAAGCTTCCTAGGACCGGTTTCTGGCATTTCAGCCGTCTTCAGCCAGGCTTGCTTGAATCCAGTGGCAAATTGAGCAAGGGACTCACGTCTGAGCATACCCTGCCAACTTATGGCAAACAAAGCGGTACAAAAGTGGGTGGTGATGGACAGAGCATCAGAACCAATCAAATACTCACTCCCAGTCAACAGATCTGGGTTTTATCCATCACCGTTCTTTAGCCCACTCTGTTACCCCAGTTCAGACATGGCCATATGCAAATCAGTCTGACCATGTCCCTCATGGGAACAGTCCAGCCCGAACTGCCAAGCCATGCCTTCCCTGGACCGGAAACAAGCTTCCTAGGACCGGTTTCTGGCATTTCAGCCGTCTTCAGACAGGCTTGCTTGAATCCAGTGGCAAAGTGAGCAAGGGACTCATGTCTGAGCATACCCTGCCAACTTATGGGAAACAAAGCGGTACAAAAGGGGGTGGTGATGGACAGAGCATCAGAATCAATCAAACACTCACACCCAGTCAACAGATCTGGGTTTGATCCATCACCGTTCTTTAGCCCACTCTTCCCCCCCCAGTTCAGACATGGCCATATGCAAATCAGTCTGACCATGTGCCTCATGGGAACAGTCCAGCCCGAACTGCCAAGCCATGCCTTCCCTGGACCGGAAACAAGCTTCCTAAGACCGGTTTCTGGCATTTCAGGCGTCTTCAGACAGGCTTGCTTGAATCCAGTGGCAAAGTGAGCAAGGGACTCACGTCTGAGCATACCCTGCCAACTTATGGCAAACAAGGCGGTACAAAAGGGGGTGGTGATGGACGGAGCATCAGAACCAATCAAACACTCACACCCAGTCAACAGATCTGGGTTTGATCCATCACCGTTCTTTAGCCCACTCTGCCACCCCAGTTCAGACATGGCCATATGCAAATCAGTCTGACCATGTGCCTCATGGGAACAGTCCAGCCCGAACTGCCAAGCCATGCCTTCCCTGGACCAGAAACAAGCTTCCTAGGACCGGTTTCTGGCATTTCAGCTGTCTTCAGCCAGGCTTGCTTGAATCCAGTGGCAAAGTGAGCAAGGGACTCACGTCTGAGCATACCCTGCCAACTTATGGCTAACAAAGTGGTACAAAAGGGGGTGGTGATGGACGGAGCATCAGAACCAATCAAACACTCACACCCAGTCAACAGATCTGGGTTTGATCCATCACCGTTCTTTAGCCCACTCTGCCACCCCAGTTCAGACATGGCCATATGCAAATCAGTCTGACCATGTGCCTCATGGAAACAGTCCAGCCCGAACTGCCAAGCCATGCCTTCCCTGGACCGGAAACAAGCTTCCTAGGACCGGTTTCTGGCATTTCAGCCGTCTTCAGCCAGGCTTGCTTGAATCCAGTGGCAAAGTGAGCAAGGGACTCACGTCTGAGCATACCCTGCCAACTTATGGCAAACAAAGCGGTACAAAAGGGGGTGGTGATGGACGGAGCGTCAGAACCAATCAAACACTCACACCCAGTCAACAGATCTTGGGTTTGATCCATCACCGTTCTTTAGCCCACTCTGCCACCCCAGTTCAGACATGGCCATATGCAAATCAGTCTGACCATGTGCCTCATGGGAACAGTCCAGCCCGAACTAACAAGCCATGCCTTCCCTGGACCGGAAACAAGCTTCCTAGGACCGGTTTCTGGCATTTCAGCCGTCTTCAGCCAGGCTTGCTTGTATCCAGTGGCAAAGTGAGCAAGGGACTCACGTCTGAGCATACCCTGCCAACTTATGGCAAACAAAGCGGTACAAAAGGGGGTGGTGATGGACAGAGCATCAGAACCAATCAAACACTCACACCCAGTCAACAGATCTGGGTTTTATCCATCACCGTTCTTTAGCCCACTCTGCGAACCCCAGTTTAGACATGGCCATATGCAAATCAGTCTGACCATGTGCCTCATGGGAACAGTCCAGCCCGAACTGCCAAGCCATGCCTTCCCTGGACCGGAAACAAGCTTCCTAGGACCGGTTTCTGGCATTTCAGCCGTCTTCAGCAAGGCTTGCTTGAATCCAGTGGCAAAGTGAGCAAGGGACTCATGTCTGAGCATACCCTGCCAACTTATGGCAAACAAAGTGGTACAAAAGGGGGTGGTGATGGACGGAGCATCAGAACCAATCAAACACTCACACCCAGTCAACAGATCTGGGTTTGATCCATCACCGTTCTTTAGCCCACTCTGCCACCCCAGTTCAGACATGGCCATATGCAAATCAGTCTGACCATGTGCCTCATGGGAACAGTCCAGCCCGAACTGCCAAGCCATGCCTTCCCTGGACCAGAAACAAGCTTCCTAGGACCGGTTTCTGGAATTTCAGCCGTCTTCAGACAGGCTTGCTTGAATCCAGTGGCAAAGTGAGCAAGGGACTCACGTCTGAGCATACCCTGCCAACTTATGGCAAACAAAGCGGTACAAAAGGGGGTGGTGATGGACAGAGCATCAGAACCAATCAAACACTCACGCCCAGTCAACAGATCTGGGTTTTATCCATCACCGTTCTTTAGCCCACTCTGCGAACCCCAGTTCAGACATGGCCATATGCAAATCAGTCTGACCATGTGCCTCATGGGAACAGTCCAGCCCGAACTGCCAAGCCATGCCTTCCCTGGACCGGAAACAAGCTTCCTAGGACCGGTTTCTGGCATTTCAGCCGTCTTCAGCAAGGCTTGCTTGAATCCAGTGGCAAAGTGAGCAAGGGACTCATGTCTGAGCATACCCTGCCAACTTATGGCAAACAAAGTGGTACAAAAGGGGGTGGTGATGGACGGAGCATCAGAAC
This sequence comes from Triturus cristatus, assembly GCF_964204655.1. Classification (NCBI taxonomy): domain Eukaryota; kingdom Metazoa; phylum Chordata; class Amphibia; order Caudata; family Salamandridae; genus Triturus; species Triturus cristatus. The sequence continues at coordinate 561,345,705 of NC_140579.1, read as the reverse complement.
CAATCAAACACTCACACCCAGTCAACAGATCTAGGTTTGATCCATCACCGTTCTTTAGCCCACTCTGCCACCCCAGTTCAGACATGGCCATATGCAAATCAGTCTGACCATGTGCCTCATGGGAACAGTCCAGCCCGAACTGCCAAGCCATGCCTTCCCTGGACCAGAAACAAGCTTCCTAGGACCGGTTTCTGGAATTTCAGCCGTCTTCAGACAGGCTTGCTTGAATCCAGTGGCAAAGTGAGCAAGGGACTCACGTCTGAGCATACCCTGCCAACTTATGGCAAACAAAGCGGTACAAAAGGGGGTGGTGATGGACGGAGCATCATGACCAATCAAACACTCACACCCAGTCAACAGATCTGGGTTTGATCCATCACCGTTCTTTAGCCCACTCTGCCACCCCAGTTCAGACATGGCCATATGCAAATCAGTCTGACCATGTGCCTCATGGGAACAGTCCAGGCCGAACTGCCAAGCCATGCCTTCCCTGGACCAGAAACAAGCTTCCTAGGACCGGTTTCTGGCATTTCAGCTGTCTTCAGCCAGGCGTGCTTGAATCCAGTGGCAAAGTGAACAAGGGACTCACATCTGAGCATACCCTGCCAACTTATGGCAAACAAAGTGGTACAAAAGGGGGTGGTGATGGACGGAGCATCAGAACCAATCAAACACTCACACCCAGTCAACAGATCTGGGTTTGATCCATCACCGTTCTTTAGCCCACTCTGCCACCCCAGTTCAGACATGGCCATATGCAAATCAGTCTGACCATGTGCCTCATGGGAACAGTCCAGCCCGAACTGCCAAGTCATGCCTTCCCTGGACCAGAAACAAGCTTCCTAGGACCGGTTTCTGGCATTTCAGCCGTCTTCAGCCAGGCTTGCTTGAATCCAGTGGCAAAGTGAGCAAGGGACTCACGTCTGAGCATACCCTGCCAACTTATGGCAAACAAAGCGGTACAAAAGGGGGTGGTGATGGACGGAGCGTCAGAACCAATCAAACACTCACACCCAGTCAACAGATCTGGGTTTGATCCATCACCGTTCTTTAGCCCACTCTGCCACCCCAGTTCAGACATGGCCATATGCAAATCAGTCTGACCATGTGCCTCATGGGAACAGTCCAGCCCGAACTGCCAACCCATTCCTTCCCTGGACCGGAAACAAGCTTCCTAGGACCGGTTTCTGGCATTTCAGCCGTCTTCAGCCAGGCTTGCTTGAATCCAGTGGCAAAGTGAGCAAGGGACTCACGTCTGAGCATACCCTGCCAACTTATGGCAAACAAAGCAGTACAAAAGGGGGTGGTGATGGACGGAGCGTCAGAACCAATCAAACACTCACACCCAGTCAACAGATCTGGGTTTGATCCATCACCGTTCTTTAGCCCACTCTGCCACCCCAGTTCAGATATGGCCATATGCAAATCAGTCTGACCATGTGCCTCATGGGAACAGTCCAGCCCGAACTGCCAAGCCATATCTTCCCTGGACCGGAAACAAGCTTCCTAGGTCCGGATTCTGGCATTTCAGCCGTCTTCAGCCAGGCTTGCTTGAATCCAGTGGCAAAGTGAGCAAGGGACTCACGTCTGAGCATACCCTGCCAACTTATGGCAAACAAAGTGGTACAAAAGGGGGTGGTGATGGACGGAGCGTCAGAACCAATCAAACACTCACACCCAGTCAACAGATCTGGGTTTGATCCATCACCGTTCTTTAGCCCACTCTGCCACCCCAGTTCAGACATGGCCATATGCAAATCAGTCTGACCATGTGCCTCATGGGAAAGTCCAGCCCGAACTGCCAAGCCATGCCTTCCCTCGACCGGAAACAATCTTCCTAGGACCGGTTTCTGGCATTTCAGCCGTCTTCAGCCAGGCTCGCTTGAATCCAGTGGCAAAATGAGCAAGGGACTCACATCTGAGCATACCCTGCCAACTTATGGCAAAAAAAGCGGTACAAAAGGGGGTGGTGATGGACAGAGCATCAGAACCAATCAAATACTCACACCCAGTCAACAGATCTGGGTTTTATCCATCACCGTTCTTTAGCCCACTCTGTTACCCCAGTTCAGACATGGCCATATGCAAATCAGTCTGACCATGTGCCTCATGGGAACAGTCCAGCCCGAACTGCCAAGCCATGCCTTCCCTGGACCGGAAACAAGCTTCCTAGGACCAGTTTCTGGCATTTCAGCCGTCTTCAGCCAGGCTTGCTTGAATCCAGTGGCAAAGTGAGCAAGGGACTCATGCCTGAGCATACCCTGCCAACTTATGGGAAACAAAGCGGTACAAAAGGGGGTGGTGATGGACAGAGCATCAGAATCAATCAAACACTCACACCCAGTCAACAGATCTGGGTTTGATCCATCACCGTTCTTTAGCCCACTCTGCCCCCCCAGTTCAGACATGGCCATATGCAAATCAGTCTGACCATGTGCCTCATGGGAACAGTCCAGCCCGAACTGCCAAGCCATGCCTTCCCTGGACCGGAAACACGCTTCCTAGGACTGGTTTCTGGCATTTCAGCCGTCTTCAGACAGGCTTGCTTGAATCCAGTGGCAAAGTGAGCAAGGGACTCACGTCTGAGCATACCCTGCCAACTTATGGCAAACAAAGCGGTACAAAAGGGGGTGGTGATGGACGGAGCATCAGAACCAATCAAACACTCACACCCAGTCAACAGATCTGGGTTTGATCCATCACCGTTCTTTAGCCCACTCTGCCACCCCAGTTCAGACATGGCCATATGCAAATCAGTCTGACCATGTGCCTCATGGGAACAGTCCAGCCCGAACTGCCAAGCCATGCCTTCCCTGGACCGGAAACAAGCTTCCTAGGACCGGTTTCTGGCATTTCAGCCGTCTTCAGCCAGGCTTGCTTGAATCCAGTGGCAAAGTGAGCAAGGGACTCACTTCTGAGCATACCCTGCCAACTTGTGGCAAACAAAGCGGTACAAAAGGGGGTGGTGATGGACGGAGCATCAGAACCAATCAAACACTCACACCTAGTCAACAGATCTGGGTTTGATCCATCACCGTTCTTTAGCCCACTCTGCCACCCCAGTTCAGACATGGCCATATGCAAATCAGTCTGACCATGTGCTTCATGGGAACAGTCCAGCCCGAACTGCCAAGCCATGCCTTCCCTGGACCAGAAACAAGCTTCCTAGGACCGGTTTCTGGCATTTCAGCTGTCTTCAGCCAGGCTTGCTTGAATCCAGTGGCAATGTGAGCAAGGGACTCACGTCTGAGCATACCCTGCCAACTTATGGCAAACAAAGTGGTACAAAAGGGGGTGGTGATGGACGGAGCATCAGAACCAATCAAACACTCACACCCAGTCAACAGATCTGGGTTTGATCCATCACCGTTCTTTAGCCCACCCTGCCACCCCAGTTCAGACATGGCCATATGCAAATCAGTCTGACCATGTGCCTCATGGGAACAGTCCAGCCCGAACTGCCAAGCCATGCCTTCCCTGGACCGGAAACAAGCTTCCTAGGACCGGTTTCTGGCATTTCAGCCGTCTTCAGCCAGGCTTGCTTGAATCCAGTGGCAAAGTGAGCAAGGGACTCACGTCTGAGCATACCCTGCCAACTTATGGCAAACAAAGCGGTACAAAAGGGGGTGGTGATGGACGGAGCGTCAGAACCAATCAAACACTCACACCCAGTCAACAGATCTGGGTTTGATCCATCACCGTTCTTTAGCCCACTCTGCCACCCCAGTTCAGACATGGCCATATGCAAATCAGTCTGACCATGTGCCTCATGGGAACAGTCCAGCCCGAACTGCCAACCCATTCCTTCCCTGGACCGGAAACAAGCTTCCTAGGACCGGTTTCTGGCATTTCAGCCGTCTTCAGCCAGGCTTGCTTGAATCCAGTGGCAAAGTGAGCAAGGGACTCACGTCTGAGCATACCCTGCCAACTTATGGCAAACAAAGCGGTACAAAAGGGGGTGGTGATGGACGGAGCATCAGAACCAATCAAACACTCACACCCAGTCAACAGATCTGGGTTTGATCCATCACCGTTCTTTAGCCCACTCTGCCACCCCAGTTCAGACATGGCCATATGCAAATCAGTCTGACCATGTGCCTCATGGGAACAGTCCAGCCCGAACTGCCAAGCAATGCCTTCCCTGGACCGGAAACAAGCTTCCTAGGACCGGTTTCTGGCATTTCAGCCGTCTTCAGCCAGGCTTGCTTGAATCCAGTGGCAAAGTGAGCAAGGGACTCACGTCTGAGCATACCCTGCCAATTTATGGCAAACAAAGCGGTACAAAATGGGGTGGTGAGGGACGGAGCATCAGAACCAATCAAACACTCACACCCAGTCAACAGATCTGGGTTTGATCCATCACTGTTCTTTAGCCCACTCTGCCACCCCAGTTCAGACATGGCCATATGCAAATCAGTCTGACCATGTGCCTCATGGGAACAGTCCAGCCCGAACTGCCAAGCCATGCCTTCCCTGGACCGGAAACAAGCTTCCTAGGACCGGATTCTGGCATTTCAGCCGTCTTCAGCCAGGCTTGCTTGAATCCAGTGGCAAAGTGAGCAAGAGACTCACGTCTGAGCATACCCTGCCAACTTCTGGCAAACAAAGCAGTACAAAAGGGGGTGGTGATGGACGGAGCATCAGAACCAATCAAACATTCACACCCAGTCAACAGATCTGGGTTTGATCCATCACCGTTCTTTAGCCCACTCTGCCACCCCAGTTCAGACATGGCCATATGCAAATCAGTCTGACCATGTGCCTCATGGGAACAGTCCAGCCCGAACTGCCAAGCCATGCCTTCCCTGGACCGGAAATGAGCTTCCTAGGACCGGTTTCTGGTATTTCAGCCGTCTTCAGCCAGGCTTGCTTGAATCCAGTGGCAAAGTGAGCAAGGGACTCACGTCTGAGCATACCCTCCAAACTTATGGCAAACAAAGCGGTACAAAAGGGGGTGGTGATGGACGGAGCATCAGAACCAATCAAACACTCACACCCAGTCAACAGATCTGGGTTTGATCCATCACCGTTCTTTAGCCCAATCTGCCACCCCAGTTCAGACATGGCCATATGCAAATCAGTCTGACCATGTGCCTCATGGGAACAGTCCAGCCCGAACTGACAAGCCATGACTTCCCTGGACTGGAAACAAGCTTCCTAGGACCAGTTTCTAGCATTACAGCCGTCTTCAGCCAGGCTTGCTTGAATCCAGTGGCAAAGTGAGCAAGGGACTCACGTCTGAGCATACCCTGCCAACTTATGGCAAACAAAGCGATACAAAAGAGGGTGGTGATGGACGGAGCATCAGAACCAATCAAACACTCACACCCAGTCAACAGATCTGGGTTTGATCCATCACCGTTCTTTAGCCCACTCTGCCACCCCAGTTCAGACATGGCCATATGCAAATCAGTCTGACCATGTGCCTCATGGGAACAGTCCAGCCCGAACTGCCAAGCCATGCCTTCCCTGGACCGTAAACAAGCTTCCTAGGACCGGTTTCTGGCATTTCAGCCGTCTTCAGCCAGGCTTGCTTGAATCCAGTGGCAAAGTGAGCAAGGGACTCACGTCTGAGCATACCCTGCCAACTTATGGCAAACAAAGCGGTACAAAAGGGGGTGGTGATGGACGGAGCATCAGAACCAATCAAACACTCACACCCAGTCAACAGATCTGGGTTTGATCCATCACTGTTCTTTAGCCCACTCTGCCACCCCAGTTCAGACATGGCCATATGCAAATCAGTCTGACCATGTGCCTCATGGGAACAGTCCAGCCCGAACTGCCAAGCCATGCCTTCCCTGGACCGGAAACAAGCTTCCTAGGACCGGTTTCTGGCATTTCAGCCGTCTTCAGCCAGGCTTGCTTGAATCCAGTGGCAAAGTGAGCAAGGGGCTCACGTCTGAGGATACCCTGCCAACTTATGGCAAATAAAGAGGTACAAAAGGGGGTGGTGATGGACAGAGCATCAGAACCAATCAAACACTCACACCCAGTCAACAGATCTGGGTTTTATCCATCACCGTTCTTTAGCCCACTCTGCAAACCCCAGTTCAGACATGGCCATATGCAAATCAGTCTGACCATGTGCCTCATGGGAAAGTCCAGCCCGAACTGCCAAGCCATGCCTTCCCTGGACCGGAAACAATCTTCCTAGGACCGGTTTCTGGCATTTCAGCCGTCTTCAGCCAGGCTCGCTTGAATCCAGTGGCAAAATGAGCAAGGGACTCACGTCTGAGCATACCCTGCCAACTTATGGCAAACAAAGCGGTACAAAAGGGGGTGGTGATGGACGGAGCATCAGAACCAATCAAACACTCACACCCAGTCAACAGATCTGGGTTTGATCCATCACTGTTCTTTAGCCCACTCTGCCACCCCAGTTCAGACATGGCCATATGCAAATCAGTCTGACCATGTGCCTCATGGGAACAGTCCAGCCCGAACTGCCAAGCCATGCCTTCCCTGGACCGGAAACAAGCTTCCTAGGACCGGTTTCTGGCATTTCAGCCGTCTTCAGCCAGGCTTGCTTGAATCCAGTGGCAAATTGAGCAAGGGACTCACGTCTGAGCATACCCTGCCAACTTATGGCAAACAAAGCGGTACAAAAGTGGGTGGTGATGGACAGAGCATCAGAACCAATCAAATACTCACTCCCAGTCAACAGATCTGGGTTTTATCCATCACCGTTCTTTAGCCCACTCTGTTACCCCAGTTCAGACATGGCCATATGCAAATCAGTCTGACCATGTCCCTCATGGGAACAGTCCAGCCCGAACTGCCAAGCCATGCCTTCCCTGGACCGGAAACAAGCTTCCTAGGACCGGTTTCTGGCATTTCAGCCGTCTTCAGACAGGCTTGCTTGAATCCAGTGGCAAAGTGAGCAAGGGACTCATGTCTGAGCATACCCTGCCAACTTATGGGAAACAAAGCGGTACAAAAGGGGGTGGTGATGGACAGAGCATCAGAATCAATCAAACACTCACACCCAGTCAACAGATCTGGGTTTGATCCATCACCGTTCTTTAGCCCACTCTTCCCCCCCAGTTCAGACATGGCCATATGCAAATCAGTCTGACCATGTGCCTCATGGGAACAGTCCAGCCCGAACTGCCAAGCCATGCCTTCCCTGGACCAGAAACAAGCTTCCTAGGACCGGTTTCTGGCATTTCAGCTGTCTTCAGCCAGGCTTGCTTGAATCCAGTGGCAAAGTGAGCAAGGGACTCACGTCTGAGCATACCCTGCCAACTTATGGCTAACAAAGTGGTACAAAAGGGGGTGGTGATGGACGGAGCATCAGAACCAATCAAACACTCACACCCAGTCAACAGATCTGGGTTTGATCCATCACCGTTCTTTAGCCCACTCTGCCACCCCAGTTCAGACATGGCCATATGCAAATCAGTCTGACCATGTGCCTCATGGAAACAGTCCAGCCCGAACTGCCAAGCCATGCCTTCCCTGGACCGGAAACAAGCTTCCTAGGACCGGTTTCTGGCATTTCAGCCGTCTTCAGCCAGGCTTGCTTGAATCCAGTGGCAAAGTGAGCAAGGGACTCACGTCTGAGCATACCCTGCCAACTTATGGCAAACAAAGCGGTACAAAAGGGGGTGGTGATGGACGGAGCGTCAGAACCAATCAAACACTCACACCCAGTCAACAGATCTTGGGTTTGATCCATCACCGTTCTTTAGCCCACTCTGCCACCCCAGTTCAGACATGGCCATATGCAAATCAGTCTGACCATGTGCCTCATGGGAACAGTCCAGGCCGAACTGCCAAGCCATGCCTTCCCTGGACCAGAAACAAGCTTCCTAGGACCGGTTTCTGGCATTTCAGCTGTCTTCAGCCAGGCGTGCTTGAATCCAGTGGCAAAGTGAACAAGGGACTCACATCTGAGCATACCCTGCCAACTTATGGCAAACAAAGTGGTACAAAAGGGGGTGGTGATGGACGGAGCATCAGAACCAATCAAACACTCACACCCAGTCAACAGATCTGGGTTTGATCCATCACCGTTCTTTAGCCCACTCTGCCACCCCAGTTCAGACATGGCCATATGCAAATCAGTCTGACCATGTGCCTCATGGGAACAGTCCAGCCCGAACTGCCAAGCCATGCCTTCCCTGGACCAGAAACAAGCTTCCTAGGACCGGTTTCTGGCATTTCAGCCGTCTTCAGCCAGGCTTGCTTGAATCCAGTGGCAAAGTGAGCAAGGGACTCACGTCTGAGCATACCCTGCCAACTTATGGCAAACAAAGCGGTACAAAAGGGGGTGGTGATGGACGGAGCGTCAGAACCAATCAAACACTCACACCCAGTCAACAGATCTGGGTTTGATCCATCACCGTTCTTTAGCCCACTCTGCCACCCCAGTTCAGACATGGCCATATGCAAATCAGTCTGACCATGTGCCTCATGGGAACAGTCCAGCCCGAACTGCCAACCCATTCCTTCCCTGGACCGGAAACAAGCTTCCTAGGACCGGTTTCTGGCATTTCAGCCGTCTTCAGCCAGGCTTGCTTGAATCCAGTGGCAAAGTGAGCAAGGGACTCACGTCTGAGCATACCCTGCCAACTTATGGCAAACAAAGCAGTACAAAAGGGGGTGGTGATGGACGGAGCGTCAGAACCAATCAAACACTCACACCCAGTCAACAGATCTGGGTTTGATCCATCACCGTTCTTTAGCCCACTCTGCCACCCCAGTTCAGATATGGCCATATGCAAATCAGTCTGACCATGTGCCTCATGGGAACAGTCCAGCCCGAACTGCCAAGCCATATCTTCCCTGGACCGGAAACAAGCTTCCTAGGTCCGGATTCTGGCATTTCAGCCGTCTTCAGCCAGGCTTGCTTGAATCCAGTGGCAAAGTGAGCAAGGGACTCACGTCTGAGCATACCCTGCCAACTTATGGCAAACAAAGTGGTACAAAAGGGGGTGGTGATGGACGGAGCGTCAGAACCAATCAAACACTCACACCCAGTCAACAGATCTGGGTTTGATCCATCACCGTTCTTTAGCCCACTCTGCCACCCCAGTTCAGACATGGCCATATGCAAATCAGTCTGACCATGTGCCTCATGGGAAAGTCCAGCCCGAACTGCCAAGCCATGCCTTCCCTCGACCGGAAACAATCTTCCTAGGACCGGTTTCTGGCATTTCAGCCGTCTTCAGCCAGGCTCGCTTGAATCCAGTGGCAAAATGAGCAAGGGACTCACATCTGAGCATACCCTGCCAACTTATGGCAAATAAAGAGGTACAAAAGGGGGTGGTGATGGACAGAGCATCAGAACCAATCAAACACTCACACCCAGTCAACAGATCTGGGTTTTATCCATCACCGTTCTTTAGCCCACTCTGCAAACCCCAGTTCAGACATGGCCATATGCAAATCAGTCTGACCATGTGCCTCATGGGAAAGTCCAGCCCGAACTGCCAAGCCATGCCTTCCCTGGACCGGAAACAATCTTCCTAGGACCGGTTTCTGGCATTTCAGCCGTCTTCAGCCAGGCTCGCTTGAATCCAGTGGCAAAATGAGCAAGGGACTCACGTCTGAGCATACCCTGCCAACTTATGGCAAACAAAGCGGTACAAAAGGGGGTGGTGATGGACGGAGCATCAGAACCAATCAAACACTCACACCCAGTCAACAGATCTGGGTTTGATCCATCACTGTTCTTTAGCCCACTCTGCCACCCCAGTTCAGACATGGCCATATGCAAATCAGTCTGACCATGTGCCTCATGGGAACAGTCCAGCCCGAACTGCCAAGCCATGCCTTCCCTGGACCGGAAACAAGCTTCCTAGGACCGGTTTCTGGCATTTCAGCCGTCTTCAGCCAGGCTTGCTTGAATCCAGTGGCAAATTGAGCAAGGGACTCACGTCTGAGCATACCCTGCCAACTTATGGCAAACAAAGCGGTACAAAAGTGGGTGGTGATGGACAGAGCATCAGAACCAATCAAATACTCACTCCCAGTCAACAGATCTGGGTTTTATCCATCACCGTTCTTTAGCCCACTCTGTTACCCCAGTTCAGACATGGCCATATGCAAATCAGTCTGACCATGTCCCTCATGGGAACAGTCCAGCCCGAACTGCCAAGCCATGCCTTCCCTGGACCGGAAACAAGCTTCCTAGGACCGGTTTCTGGCATTTCAGCCGTCTTCAGACAGGCTTGCTTGAATCCAGTGGCAAAGTGAGCAAGGGACTCATGTCTGAGCATACCCTGCCAACTTATGGGAAACAAAGCGGTACAAAAGGGGGTGGTGATGGACAGAGCATCAGAATCAATCAAACACTCACACCCAGTCAACAGATCTGGGTTTGATCCATCACCGTTCTTTAGCCCACTCTTCCCCCCCAGTTCAGACATGGCCATATGCAAATCAGTCTGACCATGTGCCTCATGGGAACAGTCCAGCCCGAACTGCCAAGCCATGCCTTCCCTGGACCAGAAACAAGCTTCCTAGGACCGGTTTCTGGCATTTCAGCTGTCTTCAGCCAGGCTTGCTTGAATCCAGTGGCAAAGTGAGCAAGGGACTCACGTCTGAGCATACCCTGCCAACTTATGGCTAACAAAGTGGTACAAAAGGGGGTGGTGATGGACGGAGCATCAGAACCAATCAAACACTCACACCCAGTCAACAGATCTGGGTTTGATCCATCACCGTTCTTTAGCCCACTCTGCCACCCCAGTTCAGACATGGCCATATGCAAATCAGTCTGACCATGTTCCTCATGGAAACAGTCCAGCCCGAACTGCCAAGCCATGCCTTCCCTGGACCGGAAACAAGCTTCCTAGGACCGGTTTCTGGCATTTCAGCCGTCTTCAGCCAGGCTTGCTTGAATCCAGTGGCAAAGTGAGCAAGGGACTCACGTCTGAGCATACCCTGCCAACTTATGGCAAACAAAGCGGTACAAAAGGGGGTGGTGATGGACGGAGCGTCAGAACCAATCAAACACTCACACCCAGTCAACAGATCTTGGGTTTGATCCATCACCGTTCTTTAGCCCACTCTGCCACCCCAGTTCAGACATGGCCATATGCAAATCAGTCTGACCATGTGCCTCATGGGAACAGTCCAGGCCGAACTGCCAAGCCATGCCTTCCCTGGACCAGAAACAAGCTTCCTAGGACCGGTTTCTGGCATTTCAGCTGTCTTCAGCCAGGCGTGCTTGAATCCAGTGGCAAAGTGAACAAGGGACTCACATCTGAGCATACCCTGCCAACTTATGGCAAACAAAGTGGTACAAAAGGGGGTGGTGATGGACGGAGCATCAGAACCAATCAAACACTCACACCCAGTCAACAGATCTGGGTTTGATCCATCACCGTTCTTTAGCCCACTCTGCCACCCCAGTTCAGACATGGCCATATGCAAATCAGTCTGACCATGTGCCTCATGGGAACAGTCCAGCCCGAACTGCCAAGCCATGCCTTCCCTGGACCAGAAACAAGCTTCCTAGGACCGGTTTCTGGCATTTCAGCCGTCTTCAGCCAGGCTTGCTTGAATCCAGTGGCAAAGTGAGCAAGGGACTCACGTCTGAGCATACCCTGCCAACTTATGGCAAACAAAGCGGTACAAAAGGGGGTGGTGATGGACGGAGCGTCAGAACCAATCAAACACTCACACCCAGTCAACAGATCTGGGTTTGATCCATCACCGTTCTTTAGCCCACTCTGCCACCCCAGTTCAGACATGGCCATATGCAAATCAGTCTGACCATGTGCCTCATGGGAACAGTCCAGCCCGAACTGCCAACCCATTCCTTCCCTGGACCGGAAACAAGCTTCCTAGGACCGGTTTCTGGCATTTCAGCCGTCTTCAGCCAGGCTTGCTTGAATCCAGTGGCAAAGTGAGCAAGGGACTCACGTCTGAGCATACCCTGCCAACTTATGGCAAACAAAGCAGTACAAAAGGGGGTGGTGATGGACGGAGCGTCAGAACCAATCAAACACTCACACCCAGTCAACAGATCTGGGTTTGATCCATCACCGTTCTTTAGCCCACTCTGCCACCCCAGTTCAGATATGGCCATATGCAAATCAGTCTGACCATGTGCCTCATGGGAACAGTCCAGCCCGAACTGCCAAGCCATATCTTCCCTGGACCGGAAACAAGCTTCCTAGGTCCGGATTCTGGCATTTCAGCCGTCTTCAGCCAGGCTTGCTTGAATCCAGTGGCAAAGTGAGCAAGGGACTCACGTCTGAGCATACCCTGCCAACTTATGGCAAACAAAGTGGTACAAAAGGGGGTGGTGATGGACGGAGCGTCAGAACCAATCAAACACTCACACCCAGTCAACAGATCTGGGTTTGATCCATCACCGTTCTTTAGCCCACTCTGCCACCCCAGTTCAGACATGGCCATATGCAAATCAGTCTGACCATGTGCCTCATGGGAAAGTCCAGCCCGAACTGCCAAGCCATGCCTTCCCTCGACCGGAAACAATCTTCCTAGGACCGGTTTCTGGCATTTCAGCCGTCTTCAGCCAGGCTCGCTTGAATCCAGTGGCAAAATGAGCAAGGGACTCACATCTGAGCATACCCTGCCAACTTATGGCAAACAAAGCGGTACAAAAGGGGGTGGTGATGGACAGAGCATCAGAACCAATCAAATACTCACACCCAGTCAACAGATCTGGGTTTTATCCATCACCGTTCTTTAGCCCACTCTGTTACCCCAGTTCAGACATGGCCATATGCAAATCAGTCTGACCATGTGCCTCATGGGAACAGTCCAGCCCGAACTGCCAAGCCATGCCTTCCCTGGACCGGAAACAAGCTTCCTAGGACCAGTTTCTGGCATTTCAGCCGTCTTCAGCCAGGCTTGCTTGAATCCAGTGGCAAAGTGAGCAAGGGACTCATGCCTGAGCATACCCTGCCAACTTATGGGAAACAAAGCGGTACAAAAGGGGGTGGTGATGGACAGAGCATCAGAATCAATCAAACACTCACACCCAGTCAACAGATCTGGGTTTGATCCATCACCGTTCTTTAGCCCACTCTGCCCCCCCAGTTCAGACATGGCCATATGCAAATCAGTCTGACCATGTGCCTCATGGGAACAGTCCAGCCCGAACTGCCAAGCCATGCCTTCCCTGGACCGGAAACACGCTTCCTAGGACCGGTTTCTGGCATTTCAGCCGTCTTCAGACAGGCTTGCTTGAATCCAGTGGCAAAGTGAGCAAGGGACTCACGTCTGAGCATACCCTGCCAACTTATGTTAAACAAAGCGGTACAAAAGGGGGTGGTGATGGACGGAGCATCAGAACCAATCAAACACTCACACCCAGTCAACAGATCTGGGTTTGATCCATCACCGTTCTTTAGCCCACTCTGCCACCCCAGTTCAGACATGGCCATATGCAAATCAGTCTGACCATGTTCCTCATGGGAACAGTCCAGCCCGAACTGCCAAGCCATGCCTTCCCTGGACCGGAAACAAGCTTCCTAGGACCGGTTTCTGGCATTTCAGCCGTCTTCAGCCAGGCTTGCTTGAATCCAGTGGCAAAGTGAGCAAGGGACTCACTTCTGAGCATACCCTGCCAACTTGTGGCAAACAAAGCGGTACAAAAGGGGGTGGTGATGGACGGAGCATCAGAACCAATCAAACACTCACACCCAGTCAACAGATCTGGGTTTGATCCATCACCGTTCTTTAGCCCACTCTGCCACCCCAGTTCAGACATGGCCATATGCAAATCAGTCTGACCATGTGCTTCATGGGAACAGTCCAGCCCGAACTGCCAAGCCATGCCTTCCCTGGACCAGAAACAAGCTTCCTAGGACCGGTTTCTGGCATTTCAGCTGTCTTCAGCCAGGCTTGCTTGAATCCAGTGGCAATGTGAGCAAGGGACTCACGTCTGAGCATACCCTGCCAACTTATGGCAAACAAAGTGGTACAAAAGGGGGTGGTGATGGACGGAGCATCAGAACCAATCAAACACTCACACCCAGTCAACAGATCTGGGTTTGATCCATCACCGTTCTTTAGCCCACTCTGCCACCCCAGTTCAGACATGGCCATATGCAAATCAGTCTGACCATGTGCCTCATGGGAACAGTCCAGCCCGAACTGCCAAGCCATGCCTTCCCTGGACCGGAAACAAGCTTCCTAGGACCGGTTTCTGGCATTTCAGCCGTCTTCAGCCAGGTTTGCTTGAATCCAGTGGCAAAGTGAGCAAGGGACTCACGTCTGAGCATACCCTGCCAACTTATGGCAAACAAAGCGGTACAAAAGGGGGTGGTGATGGACGGAGCGTCAGAACCAATCAAACACTCACACCCAGTCAACAGATCTGGGTTTGATCCATCACCGTTCTTTAGCCCACTCTGCCACCCCAGTTCAGACATGGCCATATGCAAATCAGTCTGACCATGTGCCTCATGGGAACAGTCCAGCCCGAACTGCCAACCCATTCCTTCCCTGGACCGGAAACAAGCTTCCTAGGACCGGTTTCTGGCATTTCAGCCGTCTTCAGCCAGGCTTGCTTGAATCCAGTGGCAAAGTGAGCAAGGGACTCACGTCTGAGCATACCCTGCCAACTTATGGCAAACAAAGCGGTACAAAAGGGGGTGGTGATGGACGGAGCATCAGAACCAATCAAACACTCACACCCAGTCAACAGATCTGGGTTTGATCCATCACCGTTCTTTAGCCCACTCTGCCACCCCAGTTCAGACATGGCCATATGCAAATCAGTCTGACCATGTGCCTCATGGGAACAGTCCAGCCCGAACTGCCAACCCATTCCTTCCCTGGACCGGAAACAAGCTTCCTAGGACCGGTTTCTGGCATTTCAGCCGTCTTCAGCCAGGCTTGCTTGAATCCAGTGGCAAAGTGAGCAAGGGACTCACGTCTGAGCATACCCTGCCAATTTATGGCAAACAAAGCGGTACAAAATGGGGTGGTGAGGGACGGAGCATCAGAACCAATCAAACACTCACACCCAGTCAACAGATCTGGGTTTGATCCATCACTGTTCTTTAGCCCACTCTGCCACCCCAGTTCAGACATGGCCATATGCAAATCAGTCTGACCATGTGCCTCATGGGAACAGTCCAGCCCGAACTGCCAAGCCATGCCTTCCCTGGACCGGAAACAAGCTTCCTAGGACCGGTTTCTGGCATTTCAGCCGTCTTCAGCCAGGCTTGCTTGAATCCAGTGGCAAAGTGAGCAAGGGACTCACGTCTGAGCATACCCTGCCAACTTATGGCAAACAAAGCGGTACAAAAGGGGGTGGTGATGGACAGAGCATCAGAACCAATCAAACACTCACACCCAGTCAACAGATCTGGGTTTTATCCATCACCGTTCTTTAGCCCACTCTGCGAACCCCAGTTCAGACATGGCCATATGCAAATCAGTCTGACCATGTGCCTCATGGTAACAGTCCAGCCGAACTGCCAAGCCATGCCTTCCCTGGACCGGAAACAAGCTTCCTAGGACCGGTTTCTGGCATTTCAGCCGTCTTCAGCAAGGCTTGCTTGAATCCAGTGGCAAAGTGAGCAAGGGACTCATGTCTGAGCATACCCTGCCAACTTATGGCAAACAAAGTGGTACAAAAGGGGGTGGTGATGGACGGAGCATCAGAACCAATCAAACACTCACACCCAGTCAACAGATCTGGGTTTGATCCATCACCGTTCTTTAGCCCACTCTGCCACCCCAGTTCAGACATGGCCATATGCAAATCAGTCTGACCATGTGCCTCATGGGAACAGTCCAGCCCGAACTGCCAAGCCATGCCTTCCCTGGACCGGAAACAAGCTTCCTAGGACCGGTTTCTGGCATTTCAGCCGTCTTCAGCCAGGCTTGCTTGAATCCAGTGGCAAAGTGAGCAAGGGACTCACGTCTGAGCATACCCTGCCAACTTATGGCAAACAAAGCGGTACAAAAGGGGGTGGTGATGGACGGAGCGTCAGAACCAATCAAACACTCACACCCAGTCAACAGATCTGGGTTTGATCCATCACCGTTCTTTAGCCCACTCTGCCACCCCAGTTCAAACATGGCCATATGCAAATCAGTCTGACCATGTGCCTCATGGGAACAGTCCAGCCCGAACTGCCAACCCATTCCTTCCCTGGACCGGAAACAAGCTTCCTAGGACCGGTTTCTGGCATTTCAGCCGTCTTCAGCCAGGCTTGCTTGAATCCAGTGGCAAAGTGAGCAAGGGACTCACGTCTGAGCATACCCTGCCAACTTATGGCAAACAAAGCAGTACAAAAGAGGGTGGTGATGGACGGAGCGTCAGAACCAATCAAACACTCACACCCAGTCAACAGATCTGGGTTTGATCCATCACCGTTCTTTAGCCCACTCTGCCACCCCAGTTCAGATATGGCCATATGCAAATCAGTCTGACCATGTGCCTCATGGGAACAGTCCAGCCCGAACTGCCAAGCCATATCTTCCCTGGACCGGAAACAAGCTTCCTAGGTCCGGATTCTGGCATTTCAGCCGTCTTCAGCCAGGCTTGCTTGAATCCAGTGGCAAAGTGAGCAAGGGACTCACGTCTGAGCATACCCTGCCAACTTATGGCAAACAAAGTGGTACAAAAGGGGGTGGTGATGGACGGAGCGTCAGAACCAATCAAACACTCACACCCAGTCAACAGATCTGGGTTTGATCCATCACCGTTCTTTAGCCCACTCTGCCACCCCAGTTCAGACATGGCCATATGCAAATCAGTCTGACCATGTGCCTCATGGGAACAGTCCAGCCCGAACTAACAAGCCATGCCTTCCCTGGACCGGAAACAAGCTTCCTAGGACCGGTTTCTGGCATTTCAGCCGTCTTCAGCCAGGCTTGCTTGAATCCAGTGGCAAAGTGAGCAAGGAGCTCACGTCTGAGGATACCCTGCCAACTTATGGCAAATAAAGCGGTACAAAAGGGGGTGGTGATGGACAGAGCATGAGAACCAATCAAACACTCACACCCAGTCAACAGATCTGGGTTTTATCCATCACCGTTCTTTAGCCCACTCTGCAAACCCCAGTTCAGACATGGCCATATGCAAATCAGTCTGACCATGTGCCTCATGGGAAAGTCCAGCCCGAACTGCCAAGCCATGCCTTCCCTGGACCGGAAACAATCTTCCTAGGACCGGTTTCTGGCATTTCAGCCGTCTTCAGCCAGGCTCGCTTGAATCCAGTGGCAAAATGAGCAAGGGACTCACGTCTGAGCATACCCTGCCAACTTATGGCAAACAAAGCGGTACAAAAGGGGGTGGTGATGGACGGAGCATCAGAACCAATCAAACACTCACACCCAGTCAACAGATCTGGGTTTGATCCATCACTGTTCTTTAGCCCACTCTGCCACCCCAGTTCAGACATGGCCATATGCAAATCACTCTGACCATGTGCCTCATGGGAACAGTCCAGCCCGAACTGCCAAGCCATGCCTTCCCTGGACCGGAAACAAGCTTCCTAGGACCGGTTTCTGGCATTTCAGCTGTCTTCAGCGAGGCTTGCTTGAATCCAGTGGCAAAGTGAGCAAGGGACTCACGTCTGAGCATACCCTGCCAACTTATGGCAAACAAAGCGGTACAAAAGGGGGTGGTGATGGACGGAGCATCAGAACCAATCAAACACTCACACCCAGTCAACAGATCTGGGTTTGATCCATCACCGTTCTTTAGCCCACTCTGCCACCCCAGTTCAGACATGGCCATATGCAAATCAGTCTGACCATGTGCCTCATGGGAACAGTCCAGCCCGAACTGCCAACCCATTCCTTCCCTGGACCGGAAACAAGCTTCCTAGGACCGGTTTCTGGCATTTCAGCCGTCTTCAGCCAGGCTTGCTTGAATCCAGTGGCAAAGTGAGCAAGGGACTCACGTCTGAGCATACCCTGCCAACTTATGGCAAACAAAGCGGTACAAAAGGGGGTGGTGATGGACGGAGCATCAGAACCAATCAAACACTCACACCCAGTCAACAGATCTGGGTTTGATCCATCACCGTTCTTTAGCCCACTCTGCCACCCCAGTTCAGACATGGCCATATGCAAATCAGTCTGACCATGTGCCTCATGGGAACAGTCCAGCCCGAACTGCCAACCCATTCCTTCCCTGGACCGGAAACAAGCTTCCTAGGACCGGTTTCTGGCATTTCAGCCGTCTTCAGCCAGGCTTGCTTGAATCCAGTGGCAAAGTGAGCAAGGGACTCACGTCTGAGCATACCCTGCCAATTTATGGCAAACAAAGCGGTACAAAATGGGGTGGTGAGGGACGGAGCATCAGAACCAATCAAACACTCACACCCAGTCAACAGATCTGGGTTTGATCCATCACTGTTCTTTAGCCCACTCTGCCACCCCAGTTCAGACATGGCCATATGCAAATCAGTCTGACCATGTGCCTCATGGGAACAGTCCAGCCCGAACTGCCAAGCCATGCCTTCCCTGGACCGGAAACAAGCTTCCTAGGACCGGTTTCTGGCATTTCAGCCGTCTTCAGCCAGGCTTGCTTGAATCCAGTGGCAAAGTGAGCAAGGGACTCACGTCTGAGCATACCCTGCCAACTTATGGCAAACAAAGCGGTACAAAAGGGGGTGGTGATGGACAGAGCATCAGAACCAATCAAACACTCACACCCAGTCAACAGATCTGGGTTTTATCCATCACCGTTCTTTAGCCCACTCTGCGAACCCCAGTTCAGACATGGCCATATGCAAATCAGTCTGACCATGTGCCTCATGGTAACAGTCCAGCCGAACTGCCAAGCCATGCCTTCCCTGGACCGGAAACAAGCTTCCTAGGACCGGTTTCTGGCATTTCAGCCGTCTTCAGCAAGGCTTGCTTGAATCCAGTGGCAAAGTGAGCAAGGGACTCATGTCTGAGCATACCCTGCCAACTTATGGCAAACAAAGTGGTACAAAAGGGGGTGGTGATGGACGGAGCATCAGAACCAATCAAACACTCACACCCAGTCAACAGATCTGGGTTTGATCCATCACCGTTCTTTAGCCCACTCTGCCACCCCAGTTCAGACATGGCCATATGCAAATCAGTCTGACCATGTGCCTCATGGGAACAGTCCAGCCCGAACTGCCAAGCCATGCCTTCCCTGGACCGGAAACAAGCTTCCTAGGACCGGTTTCTGGCATTTCAGCCGTCTTCAGCCAGGCTTGCTTGAATCCAGTGGCAAAGTGAGCAAGGGACTCACGTCTGAGCATACCCTGCCAACTTATGGCAAACAAAGCGGTACAAAAGGGGGTGGTGATGGACGGAGCGTCAGAACCAATCAAACACTCACACCCAGTCAACAGATCTGGGTTTGATCCATCACCGTTCTTTAGCCCACTCTGCCACCCCAGTTCAAACATGGCCATATGCAAATCAGTCTGACCATGTGCCTCATGGGAACAGTCCAGCCCGAACTGCCAACCCATTCCTTCCCTGGACCGGAAACAAGCTTCCTAGGACCGGTTTCTGGCATTTCAGCCGTCTTCAGCCAGGCTTGCTTGAATCCAGTGGCAAAGTGAGCAAGGGACTCACGTCTGAGCATACCCTGCCAACTTATGGCAAACAAAGCAGTACAAAAGAGGGTGGTGATGGACGGAGCGTCAGAACCAATCAAACACTCACACCCAGTCAACAGATCTTGGGTTTGATCCATCACCGTTCTTTAGCCCACTCTGCCACCCCAGTTCAGACATGGCCATATGCAAATCAGTCTGACCATGTGCCTCATGGGAACAGTCCAGGCCGAACTGCCAAGCCATGCCTTCCCTGGACCAGAAACAAGCTTCCTAGGACCGGTTTCTGGCATTTCAGCTGTCTTCAGCCAGGCGTGCTTGAATCCAGTGGCAAAGTGAACAAGGGACTCACATCTGAGCATACCCTGCCAACTTATGGCAAACAAAGTGGTACAAAAGGGGGTGGTGATGGACGGAGCATCAGAACCAATCAAACACTCACACCCAGTCAACAGATCTGGGTTTGATCCATCACCGTTCTTTAGCCCACTCTGCCACCCCAGTTCAGACATGGCCATATGCAAATCAGTCTGACCATGTGCCTCATGGGAACAGTCCAGCCCGAACTGCCAAGCCATGCCTTCCCTGGACCAGAAACAAGCTTCCTAGGACCGGTTTCTGGCATTTCAGCCGTCTTCAGCCAGGCTTGCTTGAATCCAGTGGCAAAGTGAGCAAGGGACTCACGTCTGAGCATACCCTGCCAACTTATGGCAAACAAAGCGGTACAAAAGGGGGTGGTGATGGACGGAGCGTCAGAACCAATCAAACACTCACACCCAGTCAACAGATCTGGGTTTGATCCATCACCGTTCTTTAGCCCACTCTGCCACCCCAGTTCAGACATGGCCATATGCAAATCAGTCTGACCATGTGCCTCATGGGAACAGTCCAGCCCGAACTGCCAACCCATTCCTTCCCTGGACCGGAAACAAGCTTCCTAGGACCGGTTTCTGGCATTTCAGCCGTCTTCAGCCAGGCTTGCTTGAATCCAGTGGCAAAGTGAGCAAGGGACTCACGTCTGAGCATACCCTGCCAACTTATGGCAAACAAAGCAGTACAAAAGGGGGTGGTGATGGACGGAGCGTCAGAACCAATCAAACACTCACACCCAGTCAACAGATCTGGGTTTGATCCATCACCGTTCTTTAGCCCACTCTGCCACCCCAGTTCAGATATGGCCATATGCAAATCAGTCTGACCATGTGCCTCATGGGAACAGTCCAGCCCGAACTGCCAAGCCATATCTTCCCTGGACCGGAAACAAGCTTCCTAGGTCCGGATTCTGGCATTTCAGCCGTCTTCAGCCAGGCTTGCTTGAATCCAGTGGCAAAGTGAGCAAGGGACTCACGTCTGAGCATACCCTGCCAACTTATGGCAAACAAAGTGGTACAAAAGGGGGTGGTGATGGACGGAGCGTCAGAACCAATCAAACACTCACACCCAGTCAACAGATCTGGGTTTGATCCATCACCGTTCTTTAGCCCACTCTGCCACCCCAGTTCAGACATGGCCATATGCAAATCAGTCTGACCATGTGCCTCATGGGAAAGTCCAGCCCGAACTGCCAAGCCATGCCTTCCCTCGACCGGAAACAATCTTCCTAGGACCGGTTTCTGGCATTTCAGCCGTCTTCAGCCAGGCTCGCTTGAATCCAGTGGCAAAATGAGCAAGGGACTCACATCTGAGCATACCCTGCCAACTTATGGCAAACAAAGCGGTACAAAAGGGGGTGGTGATGGACAGAGCATCAGAACCAATCAAATACTCACACCCAGTCAACAGATCTGGGTTTTATCCATCACCGTTCTTTAGCCCACTCTGTTACCCCAGTTCAGACATGGCCATATGCAAATCAGTCTGACCATGTGCCTCATGGGAACAGTCCAGCCCGAACTGCCAAGCCATGCCTTCCCTGGACCGGAAACAAGCTTCCTAGGACCAGTTTCTGGCATTTCAGCCGTCTTCAGCCAGGCTTGCTTGAATCCAGTGGCAAAGTGAGCAAGGGACTCATGCCTGAGCATACCCTGCCAACTTATGGGAAACAAAGCGGTACAAAAGGGGGTGGTGATGGACAGAGCATCAGAATCAATCAAACACTCACACCCAGTCAACAGATCTGGGTTTGATCCATCACCGTTCTTTAGCCCACTCTGCCCCCCCAGTTCAGACATGGCCATATGCAAATCAGTCTGACCATGTGCCTCATGGGAACAGTCCAGCCCGAACTGCCAAGCCATGCCTTCCCTGGACCGGAAACACGCTTCCTAGGACCGGTTTCTGGCATTTCAGCCGTCTTCAGACAGGCTTGCTTGAATCCAGTGGCAAAGTGAGCAAGGGACTCACGTCTGAGCATACCCTGCCAACTTATGTTAAACAAAGCGGTACAAAAGGGGGTGGTGATGGACGGAGCATCAGAACCAATCAAACACTCACACCCAGTCAACAGATCTGGGTTTGATCCATCACCGTTCTTTAGCCCACTCTGCCACCCCAGTTCAGACATGGCCATATGCAAATCAGTCTGACCATGTTCCTCATGGGAACAGTCCAGCCCGAACTGCCAAGCCATGCCTTCCCTGGACCGGAAACAAGCTTCCTAGGACCGGTTTCTGGCATTTCAGCCGTCTTCAGCCAGGCTTGCTTGAATCCAGTGGCAAAGTGAGCAAGGGACTCACTTCTGAGCATACCCTGCCAACTTGTGGCAAACAAAGCGGTACAAAAGGGGGTGGTGATGGACGGAGCATCAGAACCAATCAAACACTCACACCCAGTCAACAGATCTGGGTTTGATCCATCACCGTTCTTTAGCCCACTCTGCCACCCCAGTTCAGACATGGCCATATGCAAATCAGTCTGACCATGTGCTTCATGGGAACAGTCCAGCCCGAACTGCCAAGCCATGCCTTCCCTGGACCAGAAACAAGCTTCCTAGGACCGGTTTCTGGCATTTCAGCTGTCTTCAGCCAGGCTTGCTTGAATCCAGTGGCAATGTGAGCAAGGGACTCACGTCTGAGCATACCCTGCCAACTTATGGCAAACAAAGTGGTACAAAAGGGGGTGGTGATGGACGGAGCATCAGAACCAATCAAACACTCACACCCAGTCAACAGATCTGGGTTTGATCCATCACCGTTCTTTAGCCCACTCTGCCACCCCAGTTCAGACATGGCCATATGCAAATCAGTCTGACCATGTGCCTCATGGGAACAGTCCAGCCCGAACTGCCAAGCCATGCCTTCCCTGGACCGGAAACAAGCTTCCTAGGACCGGTTTCTGGCATTTCAGCCGTCTTCAGCCAGGTTTGCTTGAATCCAGTGGCAAAGTGAGCAAGGGACTCACGTCTGAGCATACCCTGCCAACTTATGGCAAACAAAGCGGTACAAAAGGGGGTGGTGATGGACGGAGCGTCAGAACCAATCAAACACTCACACCCAGTCAACAGATCTGGGTTTGATCCATCACCGTTCTTTAGCCCACTCTGCCACCCCAGTTCAGACATGGCCATATGCAAATCAGTCTGACCATGTGCCTCATGGGAACAGTCCAGCCCGAACTGCCAACCCATTCCTTCCCTGGACCGGAAACAAGCTTCCTAGGACCGGTTTCTGGCATTTCAGCCGTCTTCAGCCAGGCTTGCTTGAATCCAGTGGCAAAGTGAGCAAGGGACTCACGTCTGAGCATACCCTGCCAACTTATGGCAAACAAAGCGGTACAAAAGGGGGTGGTGATGGACGGAGCATCAGAACCAATCAAACACTCACACCCAGTCAACAGATCTGGGTTTGATCCATCACCGTTCTTTAGCCCACTCTGCCACCCCAGTTCAGACATGGCCATATGCAAATCAGTCTGACCATGTGCCTCATGGGAACAGTCCAGCCCGAACTGCCAACCCATTCCTTCCCTGGACCGGAAACAAGCTTCCTAGGACCGGTTTCTGGCATTTCAGCCGTCTTCAGCCAGGCTTGCTTGAATCCAGTGGCAAAGTGAGCAAGGGACTCACGTCTGAGCATACCCTGCCAATTTATGGCAAACAAAGCGGTACAAAATGGGGTGGTGAGGGACGGAGCATCAGAACCAATCAAACACTCACACCCAGTCAACAGATCTGGGTTTGATCCATCACTGTTCTTTAGCCCACTCTGCCACCCCAGTTCAGACATGGCCATATGCAAATCAGTCTGACCATGTGCCTCATGGGAACAGTCCAGCCCGAACTGCCAAGCCATGCCTTCCCTGGACCGGAAACAAGCTTCCTAGGACCGGTTTCTGGCATTTCAGCCGTCTTCAGCCAGGCTTGCTTGAATCCAGTGGCAAAGTGAGCAAGGGACTCACGTCTGAGCATACCCTGCCAACTTATGGCAAACAAAGCGGTACAAAAGGGGGTGGTGATGGACAGAGCATCAGAACCAATCAAACACTCACACCCAGTCAACAGATCTGGGTTTTATCCATCACCGTTCTTTAGCCCACTCTGCGAACCCCAGTTCAGACATGGCCATATGCAAATCAGTCTGACCATGTGCCTCATGGTAACAGTCCAGCCGAACTGCCAAGCCATGCCTTCCCTGGACCGGAAACAAGCTTCCTAGGACCGGTTTCTGGCATTTCAGCCGTCTTCAGCAAGGCTTGCTTGAATCCAGTGGCAAAGTGAGCAAGGGACTCATGTCTGAGCATACCCTGCCAACTTATGGCAAACAAAGTGGTACAAAAGGGGGTGGTGATGGACGGAGCATCAGAACCAATCAAACACTCACACCCAGTCAACAGATCTGGGTTTGATCCATCACCGTTCTTTAGCCCACTCTGCCACCCCAGTTCAGACATGGCCATATGCAAATCAGTCTGACCATGTGCCTCATGGGAACAGTCCAGCCCGAACTGCCAAGCCATGCCTTCCCTGGACCGGAAACAAGCTTCCTAGGACCGGTTTCTGGCATTTCAGCCGTCTTCAGCCAGGCTTGCTTGAATCCAGTGGCAAAGTGAGCAAGGGACTCACGTCTGAGCATACCCTGCCAACTTATGGCAAACAAAGCGGTACAAAAGGGGGTGGTGATGGACGGAGCGTCAGAACCAATCAAACACTCACACCCAGTCAACAGATCTGGGTTTGATCCATCACCGTTCTTTAGCCCACTCTGCCACCCCAGTTCAAACATGGCCATATGCAAATCAGTCTGACCATGTGCCTCATGGGAACAGTCCAGCCCGAACTGCCAACCCATTCCTTCCCTGGACCGGAAACAAGCTTCCTAGGACCGGTTTCTGGCATTTCAGCCGTCTTCAGCCAGGCTTGCTTGAATCCAGTGGCAAAGTGAGCAAGGGACTCACGTCTGAGCATACCCTGCCAACTTATGGCAAACAAAGCAGTACAAAAGAGGGTGGTGATGGACGGAGCGTCAGAACCAATCAAACACTCACACCCAGTCAACAGATCTGGGTTTGATCCATCACCGTTCTTTAGCCCACTCTGCCACCCCAGTTCAGACATGGCCATATGCAAATCAGTCTGACCATGTGCCTCATGGGAACAGTCCAGCCCGAACTAACAAGCCATGCCTTCCCTGGACCGGAAACAAGCTTCCTAGGACCGGTTTCTGGCATTTCAGCCGTCTTCAGCCAGGCTTGCTTGAATCCAGTGGCAAAGTGAGCAAGGAGCTCACGTCTGAGGATACCCTGCCAACTTATGGCAAATAAAGCGGTACAAAAGGGGGTGGTGATGGACAGAGCATGAGAACCAATCAAACACTCACACCCAGTCAACAGATCTGGGTTTTATCCATCACCGTTCTTTAGCCCACTCTGCAAACCCCAGTTCAGACATGGCCATATGCAAATCAGTCTGACCATGTGCCTCATGGGAAAGTCCAGCCCGAACTGCCAAGCCATGCCTTCCCTGGACCGGAAACAATCTTCCTAGGACCGGTTTCTGGCATTTCAGCCGTCTTCAGCCAGGCTCGCTTGAATCCAGTGGCAAAATGAGCAAGGGACTCACGTCTGAGCATACCCTGCCAACTTATGGCAAACAAAGCGGTACAAAAGGGGGTGGTGATGGACGGAGCATCAGAACCAATCAAACACTCACACCCAGTCAACAGATCTGGGTTTGATCCATCACTGTTCTTTAGCCCACTCTGCCACCCCAGTTCAGACATGGCCATATGCAAATCACTCTGACCATGTGCCTCATGGGAACAGTCCAGCCCGAACTGCCAAGCCATGCCTTCCCTGGACCGGAAACAAGCTTCCTAGGACCGGTTTCTGGCATTTCAGCTGTCTTCAGCGAGGCTTGCTTGAATCCAGTGGCAAAGTGAGCAAGGGACTCACGTCTGAGCATACCCTGCCAACTTATGGCAAACAAAGCGGTACAAAAGGGGGTGGTGATGGACGGAGCATCAGAACCAATCAAACACTCACACCCAGTCAACAGATCTGGGTTTGATCCATCACCGTTCTTTAGCCCACTCTGCCACCCCAGTTCAGACATGGCCATATGCAAATCAGTCTGACCATGTGCCTCATGGGAACAGTCCAGCCCGAACTGCCAACCCATTCCTTCCCTGGACCGGAAACAAGCTTCCTAGGACCGGTTTCTGGCATTTCAGCCGTCTTCAGCCAGGCTTGCTTGAATCCAGTGGCAAAGTGAGCAAGGGACTCACGTCTGAGCATACCCTGCCAACTTATGGCAAACAAAGCGGTACAAAAGGGGGTGGTGATGGACGGAGCATCAGAACCAATCAAACACTCACACCCAGTCAACAGATCTGGGTTTGATCCATCACCGTTCTTTAGCCCACTCTGCCACCCCAGTTCAGACATGGCCATATGCAAATCAGTCTGACCATGTGCCTCATGGGAACAGTCCAGCCCGAACTGCCAACCCATTCCTTCCCTGGACCGGAAACAAGCTTCCTAGGACCGGTTTCTGGCATTTCAGCCGTCTTCAGCCAGGCTTGCTTGAATCCAGTGGCAAAGTGAGCAAGGGACTCACGTCTGAGCATACCCTGCCAATTTATGGCAAACAAAGCGGTACAAAATGGGGTGGTGAGGGACGGAGCATCAGAACCAATCAAACACTCACACCCAGTCAACAGATCTGGGTTTGATCCATCACTGTTCTTTAGCCCACTCTGCCACCCCAGTTCAGACATGGCCATATGCAAATCAGTCTGACCATGTGCCTCATGGGAACAGTCCAGCCCGAACTGCCAAGCCATGCCTTCCCTGGACCGGAAACAAGCTTCCTAGGACCGGTTTCTGGCATTTCAGCCGTCTTCAGCCAGGCTTGCTTGAATCCAGTGGCAAAGTGAGCAAGGGACTCACGTCTGAGCATACCCTGCCAACTTATGGCAAACAAAGCGGTACAAAAGGGGGTGGTGATGGACAGAGCATCAGAACCAATCAAACACTCACACCCAGTCAACAGATCTGGGTTTTATCCATCACCGTTCTTTAGCCCACTCTGCGAACCCCAGTTCAGACATGGCCATATGCAAATCAGTCTGACCATGTGCCTCATGGTAACAGTCCAGCCGAACTGCCAAGCCATGCCTTCCCTGGACCGGAAACAAGCTTCCTAGGACCGGTTTCTGGCATTTCAGCCGTCTTCAGCAAGGCTTGCTTGAATCCAGTGGCAAAGTGAGCAAGGGACTCATGTCTGAGCATACCCTGCCAACTTATGGCAAACAAAGTGGTACAAAAGGGGGTGGTGATGGACGGAGCATCAGAACCAATCAAACACTCACACCCAGTCAACAGATCTGGGTTTGATCCATCACCGTTCTTTAGCCCACTCTGCCACCCCAGTTCAGACATGGCCATATGCAAATCAGTCTGACCATGTGCCTCATGGGAACAGTCCAGCCCGAACTGCCAAGCCATGCCTTCCCTGGACCGGAAACAAGCTTCCTAGGACCGGTTTCTGGCATTTCAGCCGTCTTCAGCCAGGCTTGCTTGAATCCAGTGGCAAAGTGAGCAAGGGACTCACGTCTGAGCATACCCTGCCAACTTATGGCAAACAAAGCGGTACAAAAGGGGGTGGTGATGGACGGAGCGTCAGAACCAATCAAACACTCACACCCAGTCAACAGATCTGGGTTTGATCCATCACCGTTCTTTAGCCCACTCTGCCACCCCAGTTCAAACATGGCCATATGCAAATCAGTCTGACCATGTGCCTCATGGGAACAGTCCAGCCCGAACTGCCAACCCATTCCTTCCCTGGACCGGAAACAAGCTTCCTAGGACCGGTTTCTGGCATTTCAGCCGTCTTCAGCCAGGCTTGCTTGAATCCAGTGGCAAAGTGAGCAAGGGACTCACGTCTGAGCATACCCTGCCAACTTATGGCAAACAAAGCAGTACAAAAGAGGGTGGTGATGGACGGAGCGTCAGAACCAATCAAACACTCACACCCAGTCAACAGATCTGGGTTTGATCCATCACCGTTCTTTAGCCCACTCTGCCACCCCAGTTCAGATATGGCCATATGCAAATCAGTCTGACCATGTGCCTCATGGGAACAGTCCAGCCCGAACTGCCAAGCCATATCTTCCCTGGACCGGAAACAAGCTTCCTAGGTCCGGATTCTGGCATTTCAGCCGTCTTCAGCCAGGCTTGCTTGAATCCAGTGGCAAAGTGAGCAAGGGACTCACGTCTGAGCATACCCTGCCAACTTATGGCAAACAAAGTGGTACAAAAGGGGGTGGTGATGGACGGAGCGTCAGAACCAATCAAAC
The DNA here is from genome assembly GCF_964204655.1 of Triturus cristatus. Lineage (NCBI taxonomy): Eukaryota > Metazoa > Chordata > Amphibia > Caudata > Salamandridae > Triturus > Triturus cristatus. The sequence continues at coordinate 561,317,477 of NC_140579.1, read as the reverse complement.
ACTCACACCCAGTCAACAGATCTGGGTTTGATCCATCACCGTTCTTTAGCCCACTCTGCCACCCCAGTTCAGACATGGCCATATGCAAATCAGTCTGACCATGTGCCTCATGGGAACAGTCCAGCCCGAACTAACAAGCCATGCCTTCCCTGGACCGGAAACAAGCTTCCTAGGACCGGTTTCTGGCATTTCAGCCGTCTTCAGCCAGGCTTGCTTGAATCCAGTGGCAAAGTGAGCAAGGAGCTCACGTCTGAGGATACCCTGCCAACTTATGGCAAATAAAGCGGTACAAAAGGGGGTGGTGATGGACAGAGCATGAGAACCAATCAAACACTCACACCCAGTCAACAGATCTGGGTTTTATCCATCACCGTTCTTTAGCCCACTCTGCAAACCCCAGTTCAGACATGGCCATATGCAAATCAGTCTGACCATGTGCCTCATGGGAAAGTCCAGCCCGAACTGCCAAGCCATGCCTTCCCTGGACCGGAAACAATCTTCCTAGGACCGGTTTCTGGCATTTCAGCCGTCTTCAGCCAGGCTCGCTTGAATCCAGTGGCAAAATGAGCAAGGGACTCACGTCTGAGCATACCCTGCCAACTTATGGCAAACAAAGCGGTACAAAAGGGGGTGGTGATGGACGGAGCATCAGAACCAATCAAACACTCACACCCAGTCAACAGATCTGGGTTTGATCCATCACTGTTCTTTAGCCCACTCTGCCACCCCAGTTCAGACATGGCCATATGCAAATCACTCTGACCATGTGCCTCATGGGAACAGTCCAGCCCGAACTGCCAAGCCATGCCTTCCCTGGACCGGAAACAAGCTTCCTAGGACCGGTTTCTGGCATTTCAGCTGTCTTCAGCGAGGCTTGCTTGAATCCAGTGGCAAAGTGAGCAAGGGACTCACGTCTGAGCATACCCTGCCAACTTATGGCAAACAAAGCGGTACAAAAGGGGGTGGTGATGGACGGAGCATCAGAACCAATCAAACACTCACACCCAGTCAACAGATCTGGGTTTGATCCATCACCGTTCTTTAGCCCACTCTGCCACCCCAGTTCAGACATGACCATATGCAAATCAGTCTGACCATGTGCCTCATGGGAACAGTCCAGCCCGAACTGCCAAGCCATGCCTTCCCTGGACCAGAAACAAGCTTCCTAGGACCGGTTTCTGGCATTTCAGCTGTCTTCAGCCAGGCTTGCTTGAATCCAGTGGCAAAGTGAGCAAGGGACTCACGTCTGAGCATACCCTGCCAACTTATGGCAAACAAAGTGGTACAAAAGGGGGTGGTGATGGACGGAGCATCAGAACCAATCAAACACTCACACCCAGTCAACAGATCTGGGTTTGATCCATCACCGTTCTTTAGCCCACTCTGCCACCCCAGTTCAGACATGGCCATATGCAAATCAGTCTGACCATGTGCCTCATGGAAACAGTCCAGCCCGAACTGCCAAGCCATGCCTTCCCTGGACCGGAAACAAGCTTCCTAGGACCGGTTTCTGGCATTTCAGCCGTCTTCAGCCAGGCTTGCTTGAATCCAGTGGCAAAGTGAGCAAGGGACTCACGTCTGAGCATACCCTTCCAACTTATGGCAAACAAAGCGGTACAAAAGGGGGTGGTGATGGACGGAGCGTCAGAACCAATCAAACACTCACACCCAGTCAACAGATCTTGGGTTTGATCCATCACCGTTCTTTAGCCCACTCTGCCACCCCAGTTCAGACATGGCCATATGCAAATCAGTCTGACCATGTGCCTCATGGGAACAGTCCAGCCCGAACTGCCAACCCATTCCTTCCCTGGACCGGAAACAAGCTTCCTAGGACCGGTTTCTGGCATTTCAGCCGTCTTCAGCTAGGCTTGCTTGAATCCAGTGGCAAAGTGAACAAGGGACTCACATCTGAGCATACCCTGCCAACTTATGGCAAACAAAGTGGTACAAAAGGGGGTGGTGATGGACGGAGCATCAGAACCAATCAAACACTCACACCCAGTCAACAGATCTGGGTTTGATCCATCACCGTTCTTTAGCCCACTCTGCCACCCCAGTTCAGACATGGCCATATGCAAATCAGTCTGACCATGTGCCTCATGGGAACAGTCCAGCCCGAACTGCCAAGCAATGCCTTCCCTGGACCGGAAACAAGCTTCCTAGGACCGGTTTCTGGCATTTCAGCCGTCTTCAGCCAGGCTTGCTTGAATCCAGTGGCAAAGTGAGCAAGGGACTCACGTCTGAGCATACCCTGCCAATTTATGGCAAACAAAGCGGTACAAAATGGGGTGGTGAGGGACGGAGCATCAGAACCAATCAAACACTCACACCCAGTCAACAGATCTGGGTTTGATCCATCACTGTTCTTTAGCCCACTCTGCCACCCCAGTTCAGACATGGCCATATGCAAATCAGTCTGACCATGTGCCTCATGGGAACAGTCCAGCCCGAACTGCCAAGCCATGCCTTCTCTGGACCGGAAACAAGCTTCCTAGGACCGGTTTCTGGCATTTCAGCCGTCTTCAGCCAGGCTTGCTTGAATCCAGTGGCAAAGTGAGCAAGGGACTCACGTCTGAGCATACCCTGCCAACTTATGGCAAACAAAGCGGTACAAAAGGGGGTGGTGATGGACAGAGCATCAGAACCAATCAAACACTCACACCCAGTCAACAGATCTGGGTTTTATCCATCACCGTTCTTTAGCCCACTCTGCGAACCCCAGTTCAGACATGGCCATATGCAAATCAGTCTGACCATGTGCCTCATGGTAACAGTCCAGCCCGAACTGCCAAGCCATGCCTTCCCTGGACCGGAAACAAGCTTCCTAGGACCGGTTTCTGGCATTTCAGCCGTCTTCAGCAAGGCTTGCTTGAATCCAGTGGCAAAGTGAGCAAGGGACTCATGTCTGAGCATACCCTGCCAACTTATGTCAAACAAAGTGGTACAAAAGGGGGTGGTGATGGACGGAGCATCAGAACCAATCAAACACTCACACCCAGTCAACAGATCTGGGTTTGATCCATCACCGTTCTTTAGCCCACTCTGCCACCCCAGTTCAGACATGGCCATATGCAAATCAGTCTGACCATGTGCCTCATGGGAACAGTCCAGCCCGAACTGCCAAGCCATGCCTTCCCTGGACCGGAAACAAGCTTCCTAGGACCGGTTTCTGGCATTTCAGCCGTCTTCAGACAGGCTTGCTTGAATCCAGTGGCAAAGTGAGCAAGGGACTCACGTCTGAGCATACCCTGCCAACTTATGGCAAACAAAGCGGTACAAAAGGGGGTGGTGATGGACGGAGCATCAGAACCAATCAAACACTCACACCCAGTCAACAGATCTGGGTTTGATCCATCACCGTTCTTTAGCCCACTCTGCCACCCCAGTTCAGACATGGCCATATGCAAATCAGTCTGACCATGTGCCTCATGGGAACAGTCCAGCCCGAACTGCCAAGCCATGCCTTCCCTGGACCAGAAACAAGCTTCCTAGGACCGGTTTCTGGCATTTCAGCTGTCTTCAGCCAGGCGTGCTTGAATCCAGTGGCAAAGTGAACAAGGGACTCACATCTGAGCATACCCTGCCAACTTATGGCAAACAAAGTGGTACAAAAGGGGGTGGTGATGGACGGAGCATCAGAACCAATCAAACACTCACACCCAGTCAACAGATCTGGGTTTGATCCATCACCGTTCTTTAGCCCACTCTGCCACCCCAGTTCAGACATGGCCATATGCAAATCAGTCTGACCATGTGCCTCATGGGAACAGTCTAGCCCGAACTGCCAAGCCATGCCTTCCCTGGACCGGAAACAAGCTTCCTAGGACCGGTTTCTGGCATTTCAGCCGTCTTCAGCCAGGCTTGCTTGAATCCAGTGGCAAAGTGAGCAAGGGACTCACGTCTGAGCATACCCTGCCAACTTATGGCAAACAAAGCGGTACAAAAGGGGGTGGTGATGGACGGAGCGTCAGAACCAATCAAACACTCACACCCAGTCAACAGATCTGGGTTTGATCCATCACCGTTCTTTAGCCCACTCTGCCACCCCAGTTCAAACATGGCCATATGCAAATCAGTCTGACCATGTGCCTCATGGGAACAGTCCAGCCCGAACTGCCAACCCATTCCTTCCCTGGACCGGAAACAAGCTTCCTAGGACCGGTTTCTGGCATTTCAGCCGTCTTCAGCCAGGCTTGCTTGAATCCAGTGGCAAAGTGAGCAAGGGACTCACGTCTGAGCATACCCTGCCAACTTATGGCAAACAGCAGTACAAAAGAGGGTGGTGATGGACGGAGCGTCAGAACCAATCAAACACTCACACCCAGTCAACAGATCTGGGTTTGATCCATCACCGTTCTTTAGCCCACTCTGCCACCCCAGTTCAGATATGGCCATATGCAAATCAGTCTGACCATGTGCCTCATGGGAACAGTCCAGCCCGAACTGCCAAGCCATATCTTCCCTGGACCGGAAACAAGCTTCCTAGGTCCGGATTCTGGCATTTCAGCCGTCTTCAGCCAGGCTTGCTTGAATCCAGTAGCAAAGTGAGCAAGGGACTCACGTCTGAGCATACCCTGCCAACTTATGGCAAACAAAGTGGTACAAAAGGGGGTGGTGATGGACGGAGCGTCAGAACCAATCAAACACTCACACCCAGTCAACAGATCTGGGTTTGATCCATCACCGTTCTTTAGCCCACTCTGCCACCCCAGTTCAGACATGGCCATATGCAAATCAGTCTGACCATGTGCCTCATGGGAACAGTCCAGCCCGAACTAACAAGCCATGCCTTCCCTGGACCGGAAACAAGCTTCCTAGGACCGGTTTCTGGCATTTCAGCTGTCTTCAGCCAGGCTTGCTTGAATCCAGTGGCAAAGTGAGCAAGGAGCTCACGTCTGAGGATACCCTGCCAACTTATGGCAAATAAAGCGGTACAAAAGGGGGTGGTGATGGACAGAGCATGAGAACCAATCAAACACTCACACCCAGTCAACAGATCTGGGTTTTATCCATCACCGTTCTTTAGCCCACTCTGCAAACCCCAGTTCAGACATGGCCATATGCAAATCAGTCTGACCATGTGCCTCATGGGAAAGTCCAGCCCGAACTGCCAAGCCATGCCTTCCCTGGACCGGAAACAATCTTCCTAGGACCGGTTTCTGGCATTTCAGCCGTCTTCAGCCAGGCTCGCTTGAATCCAGTGGCAAAATGAGCAAGGGACTCACGTCTGAGCATACCCTGCCAACTTATGGCAAACAAAGCGGTACAAAAGGGGGTGGTGATGGACGGAGCATCAGAACCAATCAAACACTCACACCCAGTCAACAGATCTGGGTTTGATCCATCACCGTTCTTTAGCCCACTCTGCCACCCCAGTTCAGACATGACCATATGCAAATCAGTCTGACCATGTGCCTCATGGGAACAGTCCAGCCCGAACTGCCAAGCCATGCCTTCCCTGGACCAGAAACAAGCTTCCTAGGACCGGTTTCTGGCATTTCAGCTGTCTTCAGCCAGGCTTGCTTGAATCCAGTGGCAAAGTGAGCAAGGGACTCACGTCTGAGCATACCCTGCCAACTTATGGCAAACAAAGTGGTACAAAAGGGGGTGGTGATGGACGGAGCATCAGAACCAATCAAACACTCACACCCAGTCAACAGATCTGGGTTTGATCCATCACCGTTCTTTAGCCCACTCTGCCACCCCAGTTCAGACATGGCCATATGCAAATCAGTCTGACCATGTGCCTCATGGAAACAGTCCAGCCCGAACTGCCAAGCCATGCCTTCCCTGGACCGGAAACAAGCTTCCTAGGACCGGTTTCTGGCATTTCAGCCGTCTTCAGCCAGGCTTGCTTGAATCCAGTGGCAAAGTGAGCAAGGGACTCACGTCTGAGCATACCCTTCCAACTTATGGCAAACAAAGCGGTACAAAAGGGGGTGGTGATGGACGGAGCGTCAGAACCAATCAAACACTCACACCCAGTCAACAGATCTTGGGTTTGATCCATCACCGTTCTTTAGCCCACTCTGCCACCCCAGTTCAGACATGGCCATATGCAAATCAGTCTGACCATGTGCCTCATGGGAACAGTCCAGCCCGAACTGCCAACCCATTCCTTCCCTGGACCGGTGACAAGCTTCCTAGGACCGGTTTCTGGCATTTCAGCCGTCTTCAGCCAGGCTTGCTTGAATCCAGTGGCAAAGTGAGCAAGGGACTCACGTCTGAGCATACCCTGCCAACTTATGGCAAACAAATCAGTACAAAAGGGGTTGGTGATGGACGGAGCGTCAGAACCAATCAAACACTCACACCCAGTCAACAGATCTGGGTTTGATCCATCACCGTTCTTTAGCCCACTCTGCCACCCCAGTTCAGACATGGCCATATGCAAATCACTCTGACCATGTGCCTCATGGGAACAGTCCAGCCCGAACTGCCAAGCCATATCTTCCCTGGACCGGAAACAAGCTTCCTAGGACCGGATTCTGGCATTTCAGCCGTCTTCAGCCAGGCTTGCTTGAATCCACTGGCAAAGTGAGCAAGGGATTCAAGTCTGAGCATACCCTGCCAACTTATGGCAAACAAAGTGGTACAAAAGGGGGTGGTGATGGACGGAGCGTCAGAACCAATCAAACACTCACACCCAGTCAACAGATCTGGGTTTGATCCATCACCGTTTTTTAGCCCACTCTGCCACCCCAGTTCAGACATGGCCATATGCAAATCAGTCTGACCATGTGCCTCATGGGAACAGTCCAGCCCGAACTAACAAGCCATGCCTTCCCTGGACCGGAAACAAGCTTCCTAGGACCGGTTTCTGGCATTTCAGCCGTCTTCAGCCAGGCTTGCTTGTATCCAGTGGCAAAGTGAGCAAGGGACTCACGTCTGAGCATACCCTGCCAACTTATGGCAAACAAAGCGGTACAAAAGGGGGTGGTGATGGACAGAGCATCAGAACCAATCAAACACTCACATCCAGTCAACAGATCTGGGTTTTATCCATCACCGTTCTTTAGCCCACTCTGCGAACCCCAGTTCAGACATGGCCATATGCAAATCAGTCTGACCATGTGCCTCATGGGAACAGTCCAGCCCGAACTGCCAAGCCATGCCTTCCCTGGACCGGAAACAAGCTTCCTAGGACCGGTTTCTGGCATTTCAGCCGTCTTCAGCAAGGCTTGCTTGAATCCAGTGGCAAAGTGAGCAAGGGACTCATGTCTGAGCATACCCTGCCAACTTATGGCAAACAAAGTGGTACAAAAGGGGGTGGTGATGGACGGAGCATCAGAACCAATCAAACACTCACACCCAGTCAACAGATCTGGGTTTGATCCATCACCGTTCTTTAGCCCACTCTGCCACCCCAGTTCAGACATGGCCATATGCAAATCAGTCTGACCATGTGCCTCATGGGAACAGTCCAGCCCGAACTGCCAACCCATTCCTTCCCTGGACCGGAAACAAGCTTCCTAGGACCGGTTTCTGGCATTTCAGCCGTCTTCAGCCAGGCTTGCTTGAATCCAGTGGCAAAGTGAGCAAGGGACTCACGTCTGAGCATACCCTGCCAACTTATGGCAAACAAAGCAGTACAAAAGGGGGTGGTGATGGACGGAGCGTCAGAACCAATCAAACACTCACACCCAGTCAACAGATCTGGGTTTGATCCATCACCGTTCTTTAGCCCACTCTGCCACCCCAGTTCAGATATGGCCATATGCAAATCAGTCTGACCATGTGCCTCATGGGAACAGTCCAGCCCGAACTGCCAAGCCATATCTTCCCTGGACCGGAAACAAGCTTCCTAGGTCCGGATTCTGGCATTTCAGCCGTCTTCAGCCAGGCTTGCTTGAATCCAGTGGCAAAGTGAGCAAGGGACTCACGTCTGAGCATACCCTGCCAACTTATGGCAAACAAAGTGGTACAAAAGGGGGTGGTGATGGACGGAGTGTCAGAACCAATCAAACACTCACACCCAGTCAACAGATCTGGGTTTGATCCATCACCGTTCTTTAGCCCACTCTGCCACCCCAGTTCAGACATGGCCATATGCAAATCAGTCTGACCATGTGCCTCATGGGAACAGTCCAGCCCGAACTGCCAAGCCATGCCTTCCCTGGACCGGAAACAAGCTTCCTAGGACCGGTTTCTGGCATTTCAGCCGTCTTCAGCCAGGCTTGCTTGAATCCAGTGGCAAAGTGAGCAAGGGACTCACGTCTGAGCATACCCTGCCAACTTATGGCAAACAAAGCGGTACAAAAGGGGGTGGTGATGGACGGAGCATCAGAACCAATCAAACACTCACACCCAGTCAACAGATCTGGGTTTGATCCATCACCGTTCTTTAGCCCACTCTGCCACCCCAGTTCAGACATGGCCATATGCAAATCAGTCTGACCATGTGCTTCATGGTAACAGTCCAGCCCGAACTGCCAAGCCATGCCTTCCCTGGACCAGAAACAAGCTTCCTAGGACCGGTTTCTGGCATTTCAGCTGTCTTCAGCCAGGCTTGCTTGAATCCAGTGGCAAAGTGAGCAAGGGACTCACGTCTGAGCATACCCTGCCAACTTATGGCAAACAAAGTGGTACAAAAGGGGGTGGTGATGGACGGAGCATCAGAACCAATCAAACATTCACACCCAGTCAACAGATCTGGGTTTGATCCATCACCGTTCTTTAGCCCACTCTGCCACCCCAGTTCAGACATGGCCATATGCAAATCAGTCTGACCATGTGCCTCATGGGAACAGTCCAGCCCGAACTGCCAAGCCATGCCTTCCCTGGACCGGAAACAAGCTTCCTAGGACCGGTTTCTGGCATTTCAGCCGTCTTCAGCCAGGCTTGCTTGAATCCAGTGGCAAAGTGAGCAAGGGACTCACGTCTGAGCATACCCTGCCAACTTATGGCAAACAAAGCGGTACAAAAGGGGGTGGTGATGGACGGAGCGTCAGAACCAATCAAACACTCACACCCAGTCAACAGATCTTGGGTTTGATCCATCACCGTTCTTTAGCCCACTCTGCCACCCCAGTTCAGACATGGCCATATGCAAATCAGTCTGACCATGTGCCTCATGGGAACAGTCCAGCCCGAACTGCCAACCCATTCCTTCCCTGGACCGGTGACAAGCTTCCTAGGACCGGTTTCTGGCATTTCAGCCGTCTTCAGCCAGGCTTGCTTGAATCCAGTGGCAAAGTGAGCAAGGGACTCACGTCTGAGCATACCCTGCCAACTTATGGCAAACAAATCAGTACAAAAGGGGTTGGTGATGGACGGATCGTCAGAACCAATCAAACACTCACACCCAGTCAACAGATCTGGGTTTGATCCATCACCGTTCTTTAGCCCACTCTGCCACCCCAGTTCAGACATGGCCATATGCAAATCAGTCTGACCATGTGCCTCATGGGAACAGTCCAGCCCGAACTGCCAAGCCATATCTTCCCTGGACCGGAAACAAGCTTCCTAGGACTGGATTCTGGCATTTCAGCCGTCTTCAGCCAGGCTTGCTTGAATCCACTGGCAAAGTGAGCAAGGGACTCACGTCTGAGCATACCCTGCCAACTTATGGCAAACAAAGTGGTACAAAAGGGGGTGGTGATGGACGGAGCGTCAGAACCAATCAAACACTCACACCCAGTCAACAGATCTGGGTTTGATCCATCACCGTTTTTTAGCCCACTCTGCCACCCCAGTTCAGACATGGCCATATGCAAATCAGTCTGACCATGTGCCTCATGGGAACAGTCCAGCCCGAACTAACAAGCCATGCCTTCCCTGGACCGGAAACAAGCTTCCTAGGACCGGTTTCTGGCATTTCAGCCGTCTTCAGCCAGGCTTGCTTGTATCCAGTGGCAAAGTGAGCAAGGGACTCACGTCTGAGCATACCCTGCCAACTTATGGCAAACAAAGTGGTACAAAAGGGGGTGGTGATGGACAGAGCATCAGAACCAATCAAACACTCACATCCAGTCAACAGATCTGGGTTTTATCCATCACCGTTCTTTAGCCCACTCTGCGAACCCCAGTTCAGACATGGCCATATGCAAATCAGTCTGACCATGTGCCTCATGGGAACAGTCCAGCCCGAACTGCCAAGCCATGCCTTCCCTGGACCGGAAACAAGCTTCCTAGGACCGGTTTCTGGCATTTCAGCCGTCTTCAGCAAGGCTTGCTTGAATTCAGTGGCAAAGTGAGCAAGGGACTCATGTCTGAGCATACCCTGCCAACTTATGGCAAACAAAGTGGTACAAAAGGGGGTGGTGATGGACGGAGCATCAGAACCAATCAAACACTCACACCCAGTCAACAGATCTGGGTTTGATCCATCACCGTTCTTTAGCCCACTCTGCCACCCCAGTTCAGACATGGCCATATGCAAATCAGTCTGACCATGTGCCTCATGGGAACAGTCCAGCCCGAACTGCCAAGCCATGCCTTCCCTGGACCAGAAACAAGCTTCCTAGGACCGGTTTCTGGAATTTCAGCCGTCTTCAGACAGGCTTGCTTGAATCCAGTGGCAAAATGAGCAAGGGACTCACGTCTGAGCATACCCTGCCAACTTATGGCAAACAAAGCGGTACAAAAGGGGGTGGTGATGGACGGAGCATCATGACCAATCAAACACTCACACCCAGTCAACAGATCTGGGTTTGATCCATCACCGTTCTTTAGCCCACTCTGCCACCCCAGTTCAGACATGGCCATATGCAAATCAGTCTGACCATGTGCCTCATGGGAACAGTCCAGGCCGACTGCCAAGCCATGCCTTCCCTGGACCAGAAACAAGCTTCCTAGGACCGGTTTCTGGCATTTCAGCTGTCTTCAGCCAGGCGTGCTTGAATCCAGTGGCAAAGTGAACAAGGGACTCACATCTGAGCATACCCTGCCAACTTATGGCAAACAAAGTGGTACAAAAGGGGGTGGTGATGGACGGAGCATCAGAACCAATCAAACACTCACACCCAGTCAACAGATCTGGGTTTGATCCATCACCGTTCTTTAGCCCACTCTGCCACCCCAGTTCAGACATGGCCATATGCAAATCAGTCTGACCATGTGCCTCATGGGAACAGTCCAGCCCGAACTGCCAAGCCATGCCTTCCCTGGACCGGAAACAAGCTTCCTAGGACCGGTTTCTGGCATTTCAGCCGTCTTCAGCCAGGCTTGCTTGAATCCAGTGGCAAAGTGAGCAAGGGACTCACGTCTGAGCATACCCTGCCAACTTATGGCAAACAAAGCGGTACAAAAGGGGGTGGTGATGGACGGAGCGTCAGAACCAATCAAACACTCACACCCAGTCAACAGATCTGGGTTTGATCCATCACCGTTCTTTAGCCCACTCTGCCACCCCAGTTCAGACATGGCCATATGCAAATCAGTCTGACCATGTGCCTCATGGGAACAGTCCAGCCCGAACTGCCAACCCATTCCTTCCCTGGACCGGAAACAAGCTTCCTAGGACCGGTTTCTGGCATTTCAGCCGTCTTCAGCCAGGCTTGCTTGAATCCAGTGGCAAAGTGAGCAAGGGACTCACGTCTGAGCATACCCTGCCAACTTATGGCAAACAAAGCAGTACAAAAGGGGGTGGTGATGGACGGAGCGTCAGAACCAATCAAACACTCACACCCAGTCAACAGATCTGGGTTTGATCCATCACCGTTCTTTAGCCCACTCTGCCACCCCAGTTCAGATATGGCCATATGCAAATCAGTCTGACCATGTGCCTCATGGGAACAGTCCAGCCCGAACTGCCAAGCCATATCTTCCCTGGACCGGAAACAAGCTTCCTAGGTCCGGATTCTGGCATTCCAGCCGTCTTCAGCCAGGCTTGCTTGAATCCATGGCAAAGTGAGCAAGGGACTCACGTCTGAGCATACCCTGCCAACTTATGGCAAACAAAGTGGTACAAAAGGGGGTGGTGATGGACGGAGCGTCAGAACCAATCAAACACTCACACCCAGTCAACAGATCTGGGTTTGATCCATCACCGTTCTTTAGCCCACTCTGCCACCCCAGTTCAGACATGGCCATATGCAAATCAGTCTGACCATGTGCCTCATGGGAAAGTCCAGCCCGAACTGCCAAGCCATGCCTTCCCTGGACCGGAAACAAGCTTCCTAGGACCGGTTTCTGGCATTTCAGCCGTCTTCAGCCAGGCTCGCTTGAATCCAGTGGCAAAATGAGCAAGGGACTCACATCTGAGCATACCCTGCCAACTTATGGCAAACAAAGCGGTACAAAAGGGGGTGGTGATGGACAGAGCATCAGAACCAATCAAATACTCACACCCAGTCAACAGATCTGGGTTTTATCCATCACCGTTCTTTAGCCCACTCTGTTACCCCAGTTCAGACATGGCCATATGCAAATCAGTCTGACCATGTGCCTCATGGGAACAGTCCAGCCCGAACTGCCAAGCCATGCCTTCCCTGGACCGGAAACAAGCTTCCTAGGACCAGTTTCTGGCATTTCAGCCGTCTTCAGCCAGGCTTGCTTGAATCCAGTGGCAAAGTGAGCAAGGGACTCATGCCTGAGCATACCCTGCCAACTTATGGGAAACAAAGCGGTACAAAAGGGGGTGGTGATGGACAGAGCATCAGAATCAATCAAATACTCACACCCAGTCAACAGATCTGGGTTTGATCCATCACCGTTCTTTAGCCCACTCTGCCCCCCCAGTTCAGACAGGGCCATATGCAAATCAGTCTGACCATGTGCCTCATGGGAACAGTCCAGCCCGAACTGCCAAGCCATGCCTTCCCTGGACCGGAAACACGCTTCCTAGGACCGGTTTCTGGCATTTCAGCCGTCTTCAGACAGGCTTGCTTGAATCCAGTGGCAAAGTGAGCAAGGGACTCACGTCTGAGCATACCCTGCCAACTTATGGCAAACAAAGCGGTACAAAAGGGGGTGTTGAGGGACGGAGCATCAGAACCAATCAAACACTCACACCCAGTCAACAGATCTGGGTTTGATCCATCACCGTTCTTTAGCCCACTCTGCCACCCCAGTTCAGACATGGCCATATGCAAATCAGTCTGACCATGTGCTTCATGGGAACAGTCCAGCCCGAACTGCCAAGCCATGCCTTCCCTGGACCAGAAACAAGCTTCCTAGGACCGGTTTCTGGCATTTCAGCTGTCTTCAGCCAGGCTTGCTTGAATCCAGTGGCAAAGTGAGCAAGGGACTCACGTCTGAGCATACCCTACCAACTTATGGCAAACAAAGTGGTACAAAAGGGGGTGGTGATGGACGGAGCATCAGAACCAATCAAACATTCACACCCAGTCAACAGATCTGGGTTTGATCCATCACCGTTCTTTAGCCCACTCTGCCACCCCAGTTCAGACATGGCCATATGCAAATCAGTCTGACCATGTGCCTCATGGGAACAGTCCAGCCCGAACTGCCAACCCATTCCTTCCCAGGACCGGAAACAAGCTTCCTAGGACCGGTTTCTGGCATTTCAGCCGTCTTCAGCCAGGCTTGCTTGAATCCAGTGGCAAAGTGAGCAAGGGACTCACGTCTGAGCATACCCTGCCAACTTATGGCAAACAAAGCAGTACAAAAGGGGGTGGTGATGGACGGAGCATCAGAACCAATCAAACACTCACACCCAGTCAACAGATCTGGGTTTGATCCATCACCGTTCTTTAGCCCACTCTGCCCCCCCAGTTCAGACATGGCCATATGCAAATCAGTCTGACCATGTGCCTCATGGGAACAGTCCTGCCCGAACTGCCAAGCCATGCCTTCCCTGGACCGGAAACACGCTTCCTAGGACCGGTTTCTGGCATTTCAGCCGTCTTCAGCCAGGCTTGCTTGAATCCAGTGGCAAAGTGAGCAAGGGACTCACGTCTGAGCATACCCTGCCAACTTATGGCAAACAAAGCGGTACAAAAGGGGGTGGTGATGGACGGAGCATCAGAACCAATCAAACACTCACACCCAGTCAACAGATCTGGGTTTGATCCATCACCGTTCTTTAGCCCACTCTGCCACCCCAGTTCAGACATGGCCATATGCAAATCAGTCTGACCATGTGCCTCATGGGAACAGTCCAGCCCTAACTGCCAAGCCATGCCTTCTCTGGACCGGAAACAAGCTTCCTAGGACCGGTTTCTGGCATTTCAGCCGTCTTCTGCCAGGCTTGCTTGAATCCAGTGGCAAAGTGAGCAAGGGACTCACGTCTGAGCATACCCTGCCAACTTATGGCAAACAAAGCGGTACAAAAGGGGGTGGTGATGGACGGAGCATCAGAACCAATCAAACACTCACACCCAGTCAACAGATCTGGGTTTGATCCATCACCGTTCTTTAGCCCACTCTGCCACCCCAGTTCAGACATGGCCATATGCAAATCAGTCTGACCATGTGCCTCATGGAAACAGTCCAGCCCGAACTGCCAACCCATTCCTTCCCTGGACCGGAAACAAGCTTCCTAGGACCGGTTTCTGGCATTTCAGCCGTCTTCAGCCAGGCTTGCTTGAATCCAGTGGCAAAGTGAGCAAGGGACTCACGTCTGAGCATACCCTGCCAACTTATGGCAAACAAAGCGGTACAAAAGGGGGTGGTGATGGACGGAGCATCAGAACCAATCAAACACTCACACCCAGTCAACAGATCTGGGTTTGATCCATCACCGTTCTTTAGCCCACTCTGCCACCCCAGTTCAGACATGGCCATATGCAAATCAGTCTGACCATGTGCCTCATGGGAACAGTCCAGCCCGAACTGCCAAGCAATGCCTTCCCTGGACCGGAAACAAGCTTCCTAGGACCGGTTTCTGGCATTTCAGCCGTCTTCAGCCAGGCTTGCTTGAATCCAGTGGCAAAGTGAGCAAGGGACTCACGTCTGAGCATACCCTGCCAATTTATGGCAAACAAAGCGGTACAAAATGGGGTGGTGAGGGACGGAGCATCAGAACCAATCAAACACTCACACCCAGTCAACAGATCTGGGTTTGATCCATCACCGTTCTTTAGCCCACTCTGCGACCCCAGTTCAGACATGGCCATATGCAAATCAGTCTGACCATGTGCCTCATGGGAACAGTCCAGCCCGAACTGCCAAGCCATGCCTTCCCTGGACCGGAAACAAGCTTCCTAGGACCGGTTTCTGGCATTTCAGCCGTCTTCAGCCAGGCTTGCTTGAATCCAGTGGCAAAGTGAGCAAGGGACTCACGTCTGAGCATACCCTGCCAACTTATGGCAAACAAAGCGGTACAAAAGGGGGTGGTGATGGACAGAGCATCAGAACCAATCAAACACTCACACCCAGTCAACAGATCTGGGTTTTATCCATCACCGTTCTTTAGCCCACTCTGCGAACCCCAGTTCAGACATGGCCATATGCAAATCAGTCTGACCATGTGCCTCATGGGAACAGTCCAGCCCGAACTGCCAAGCCATGCCTTCCCTGGACCGGAAACAAGCTTCCTAGGACCGGTTTCTGGCATTTCAGCCGTCTTCAGCAAGGCTTGCTTGAATCCAGTGGCAAAGTGAGCAAGGGACTCATGTCTGAGCATACCCTGCCAACTTATGGCAAACAAAGTGGTACAAAAGGGGGTGGTGATGGACGGAGCATCAGAACCAATCAAACACTCACACCCAGTCAACAGATCTGGGTTTGATCCATCACCGTTCTTTAGCCCACTCTGCCACCCCAGTTCAGACATGGCCATATGCAAATGAGTCTGACCATGTGCCTCATGGGAACAGTCCAGCCCGAACTGCCAAGCCATGCCTTCCCTGGACCGGAAACAAGCTTCCTAGGACCGGTTTCTGGCATTTCAGCCGTCTTCAGACAGGCTTGCTTGAATCCAGTGGCAAAGTGAGCAAGGGACTCACGTCTGAGCATACCCTGCCAACTTATGGCAAACAAAGCGGTACAAAAGGGGGTGGTGATGGACGGAGCATCAGAACCAATCAAACACTGACACCCAGTCAACAGATCTGGGTTTGATCCATCACCGTTCTTTAGCCCACTCTGCCACCCCAGTTCAGACATGGCCATATGCAAATCAGTCTGACCATGTGCCTCATGGGAACAGTCCAGCCCGAACTGCCAAGCCATGCCTTCCCTGGACCAGAAACAAGCTTCCTAGGACCGGTTTCTGGCATTTCAGCTGTCTTCAGCCAGGCGTGCTTGAATCCAGTGGCAAAGTGAACAAGGGACTCACATCTGAGCATACCCTGCCAACTTATGGCAAACAAAGCGGTACAAAAGGGGGTGGTGATGGACGGAGCATCAGAACCAATCAAACACTCACACCCAGTCAACAGATCTGGGTTTGATCCATCACCGTTCTTTAGCCCACTCTGCCACCCCAGTTCAGACATGGCCATATGCAAATCAGTCTGACCATGTGCCTCATGGGAACAGTCCAGCCCGAACTGCCAAGCCATGCCTTCCCTGGACCAGAAACAAGCTTCCTAGGACCGGTTTCTGGCATTTCAGCCGTCTTCAGCCAGGCTTGCTTGAATCCAGTGGCAAAGTGAGCAAGGGACTCACGTCTGAGCATACCCTGCCAACTTATGGCAAACAAAGCGGTACAAAAGGGGGTGGTGATGGACGGAGCGTCAGAACCAATCAAACACTCACACCCAGTCAACAGATCTGGGTTTGATCCATCACCGTTCTTTAGCCCACTCTGCCACCCCAGTTCAAACATGGCCATATGCAAAGCAGTCTGACCATGTGCCTCATGGGAACAGTCCAGCCCGAACTGCCAACCCATTCCTTCCCTGGACCGGAAACAAGCTTCCTAGGACCGGTTTCTGGCATTTCAGCCGTCTTCAGCCAGGCTTGCTTGAATCCAGTGGCAAAGTGAGCAAGGGACTCACGTCTGAGCATACCCTGCCAACTTATGGCAAACAAAGCAGTACAAAAGGGGGTGGTGATGGACGGAGCGTCAGAACCAATCAAACACTCACACCCAGTCAACAGATCTGGGTTTGATCCATCACCGTTCTTTAGCCCACTCTGCCACCCCAGTTCAGATATGGCCATATGCAAATCAGTCTGACCATGTGCCTCATGGGAACAGTCCAGCCCGAACTGCCAAGCCATATCTTCCCTGGACCGGAAACAAGCTTCCTAGGTCCGGATTCTGGCATTTCAGCCGTCTTCAGCCAGGCTTGCTTGAATCCAGTGGCAAAGTGAGCAAGGGACTCACGTCTGAGCATACCCTGCCAACTTATGGCAAACAAAGTGGTACAAAAGGGGGTGGTGATGGACGGAGCGTCAGAACCAATCAAACACTCACACCCAGTCAACAGATCTGGGTTTGATCCATCACCGTTCTTTAGCCCACTCTGCCACCCCAGTTCAGACATGGCCATATGCAAATCCGTCTGACCATGTGCCTCATGGGAACAGTCCAGCCCGAACTAACAAGCCATGCCTTCCCTGGACCGGAAACAAGCTTCCTAGGACTGGTTTCTGGCATTTCAGCCGTCTTCAGCCAGGCTTGCTTGAATCCAGTGGCAAAGTGAGCAAGGGGCTCACGTCTGAGGATACCCTGCCAACTTATGGCAAATAAAGCGGTACAAAAGGGGGTGGTGATGGACAGAGCATGAGAACCAATCAAACACTCACACCCAGTCAACAGATCTGGGTTTTATCCATCACCGTTCTTTAGCCCACTCTGCAAACCCCAGTTCAGACATGGCCATATGCAAATCAGTCTGACCATGTGCCTCATGGGAAAGTCCAGCCCGAACTGCCAAGCCATGCCTTCCCTGGACCGGAAACAATCTTCCTAGGACCGGTTTCTGGCATTTCAGCCGTCTTCAGCCAGGCTCGCTTGAATCCAGTGGCAAAATGAGCAAGGGACTCACGTCTGAGCATACCCTGCCAACTTATGGCAAACAAAGCGGTACAAAAGGGGGTGGTGATGGACGGAGCATCAGAACCAATCAAACACTCACACCCAGTCAACAGATCTGGGTTTGATCCATCACTGTTCTTTAGCCCACTCTGCCACCCCAGTTCAGACATGGCCATATGCAAATCACTCTGACCATGTGCCTCATGGGAACAGTCCAGCCCGAACTGCCAAGCCATGCCTTCCCTGGACCGGAAACAAGCTTCCTAGGACCGGTTTCTGGCATTTCAGCCGTCTTCAGCCAGGCTTGCTTGAATCCAGTGGCAAAGTGAGCAAGGGACTCACGTCTGAGCATACCCTGCCAACTTATGGCAAACAAAGCGGTACAAAAGGGGGTGGTGATGGACGGAGCATCAGAACCAATCAAACACTCACACCCAGTCAACAGATCTGGGTTTGATCCATCACCGTTCTTTAGCCCACTCTGCCACCCCAGTTCAGACATGGCCATATGCAAATCAGTCTGACCATGTGCCTCATGGGAACAGTCCAGCCCGAACTGCCAAGCCATGCCTTCCCTGGACCAGAAACAAGCTTCCTAGGACCGGTTTCTGGCATTTCAGCTGTCTTCAGCCAGGCTTGCTTGAATCCAGTGGCAAAGTGAGCAAGGGACTCACGTCTGAGCATACCCTGCCAACTTATGGCAAACAAAGGGGTACAAAAGGGGGTGGTGATGGACGGAGCATCAGAACCAATCAAACACTCACACCCAGTCAACAGATCTGGGTTTGATCCATCACCGTTCTTTAGCCCACTCTGCCACCCCAGTTCAGACATGGCCATATGCAAATCAGTCTGACCATGTGCCTCATGGGAACAGTCCAGCCCGAACTGCCAAGCCATGCCTTCCCTGGACCGGAAACAAGCTTCCTAGGACCGGTTTCTGGCATTTCAGCCGTCTTCAGCCAGTCTTGCTTGAATCCAGTGGCAAAGTGAGCAAGGGACTCACGTCTGAGCATACCCTGCCAACTTATGGCAAACAAAGCGGTACAAAAGGGGGTGGTGATGGACGGAGCGTCAGAACCAATCAAACACTCACACCCAGTCAACAGATCTGGGTTTGATCCATCACCGTTCTTTAGCCCACTCTGCCACCCCAGTTCAGACATGGCCATATGCAAATCAGTCTGACCATGTGCCTCATGGGAACAGTCCAGCCTGAACTGCCAACCCATTCCTTCCCTGGACCGGAAACAAGCTCCCTAGGACTGGTTTCTGGCATTTCAGCCGTCTTCAGCCAGGCTTGCTTGAATCCAGTGGCAAAGTGAGCAAGGGACTCACGTCTGAGCATACCCTGCCAACTTATGGCAAACAAAGCAGTACAAAAGGGGGTGGTGATGGACGGAGCATCAGAACCAATCAAACACTCACACCCAGTCAACAGATCTGGGTTTGATCCATCACCGTTCTTTAGCCCACTCTGCCACCCCAGTTCAGACATGGCCATATGCAAATCAGTCTGACCATGTGCCTCATGGGAACAGTCCAGCCCGAACTGCCAAGCCATGCCTTCCCTGGACCGGAAACAAGCTTCCTAGGACCGGTTTCTGGCATTTCAGCCGTCTTCAGCCAGGCTTGCTTGAATCCAGTGGCATAGTGAGCAAGGGACTCGCGTCTGAGCATACCCTGCCAACTTATGGCAAACAAAGTGGTACAAAAGGGGGTGGTGATGGACGGAGCGTCAGAACGAATCAAACACTCACACCCAGTCAACAGATCTGGGTTTGATCCATCACCGTTCTTTAGCCCACTCTGCCACCCCAGTTCAGACATGGCCATATGCAAATCAGTCTGACCATGTGCCTCATGGGAACAGTCCAGCCCGAACTCACAAGCCATGCCTTCCCTGGACCGGAAACAAGCTTCCTAGGACCGGTTTCTGGCATTTCAGCCGTCTTCAGCCAGGCTTGCTTGAATCCAGTGGCAAAGTGAGCAAGGGACTCATGTCTGAGCATACCCTGCCAACTTATGGCAAACAAACTGGTACAAAAGGGGGTGGTGATGGACGGAGCATCAGAACCAATCAAACACTCACACCCAGTCAACAGATCTGGGTTTGATCCATCACCGTTCTTTAGCCCACTCTGCCACCCCAGTTCAGACATGGCCATATGCAAATCAGTCTGACCATGTGCCTCATGGGAACAGTCCAGCCCGAACTGCCAAGCCATGCCTTCCCTGGACCGGAAACAAGCTTCCTAGGACCGGTTTCTGGCATTTCAGCCGTCTTCAGACAGGCTTGCTTGAATCCAGTGGCAAAGTGAGCAAGGGACTCACGTCTGAGCATACCCTGCCAACTTATGGCAAACAAAGCGGTACAAAAGGGGGTGGTGATGGACGGAGCATCAGAACCAATCAAACACTCACACCCAGTCAACAGATCTGGGTTTGATCCATCACCGTTCTTTAGCCCACTCTGCCACCCCAGTTCAGACATGGCCATATGCAAATCAGTCTGACCATGTGCCTCATGGGAACAGTCCAGCCCGAACTGCCAAGCCATGCCTTCCCTGGACCAGAAACAAGCTTCCTAGGACCGGTTTCTGGCATTTCAGCTGTCTTCAGCCAGGCTTGCTTGAATCCAGTGGCAAAGTGAGCAAGGGACTCACGTCTGAGCATACCCTGCCAACTTATGGCAAACAAAGTGGTACAAAAGGGGGTGGTGATGGACGGAGCATCAGAACCAATCAAACATTCACACCCAGTCAACAGATCTGGGTTTGATCCATCACCGTTCTTTAGCCCACTCTGCCACCCCAGCTCAGACATGGCCATATGCAAATCAGTCTGACCATGTGCCTCATGGGAACAGTCCAGCCCGAACTGCCAAGCCATGCCTTCCCTGGACCGGAAACAAGCTTCCTAGGACCGGTTTCTGGCATTTCAGCCGTCTTCAGCCAGGCTTGCTTGAATCCAGTGGCAAAGTGAGCAAGGGACTCACGTCTGAGCATACCCTGCCAACTTATGGCAAACAAAGCGGTACAAAAGGGGGTGGTGATGGACGGAGCGTCAGAACCAATCAAACACTCACACCCAGTCAACAGATCTGGGTTTGATCCATCACCGTTCTTTATCCCACTCTGCCACCCCAGTTCAGACATGGCCATATGCAAATCAGTCTGACCATGTGCCTCATGGGAACAGTCCAGCCCGAACTGCCAACCCATTCCTTCCCAGGACCGGAAACAAGCTTCCTAGGACCGGTTTCTGGCATTTCAGCCGTCTTCAGCCAGGCTTGCTTGAATCCAGTGGCAAAGTGAGCAAGGGACTCACGTCTGAGCATACCCTGCCAACTTATGGCAAACAAAGCAGTACAAAAGGGGGTGGTGATGGACGGAGCATCAGAACCAATCAAACACTCACACCCAGTCAACAGATCTGGGTTTGATCCATCACCGTTCTTTAGCCCACTCTGCGAACCCCAGTTCAGACATGGCCATATGCAAATCAGTCTGACCATGTGCCTCATGGGAACAGTCCAGCCCGAACTGCCAAGCCATGCCTTCCCTGGACCGGGAACAAGCTTCCTAGGAACGGTTTCTGGCATTTCAGCCGTCTTCAGCCAGGCTTGCTTGAATCCAGTGGCAAAGTGAGCAAGGGACTCATGCCTGAGCATACCCTGCCAACTTATGGGAAACAAAGCGGTACAAAAGGGGGTGATGATGGTAAGAGCATCAGAATCAATCAAACACTCACACCCAGTCAACAGATCTGGGTTTGATCCATCACCGTTCTTTAGCCCACTCTGCCCCCCCAGTTCAGACATGGCCATATGCAAATCAGTCTGACCATGTGCCTCATGGGAACAGTCCAGCCCGAACTGCCAAGCCATGCCTTCCCTGGACCGGAAACACGCTTCCTAGGACCGGTTTCTGGCATTTCAGCCGTCTTCAGCCAGGCTTGCTTGAATCCAGTGGCAAAGTGAGCAAGGGACTCACGTCTGAGCATACCCTGCCAACTTATGGCAAACAAAGCGGTACAAAAGGGGGTGGTGATGGACGGAGCATCAGAACCAATCAAACACTCACACCCAGTCAACAGATCTGGGTTTGATCCATCACCGTTCTTTAGCCCACTCTGCCACCCCAGTTCAGACATGGCCATATGCAAATCAGTCTGACCATGTGCCTCATGGGAACAGTCCAGCCCTAACTGCCAAGCCATGCCTTCCCTGGACCGGAAACAAGCTTCCTAGGACCGGTTTCTGGCATTTCAGCCGTCTTCAGCCAGGCTTGCTTGAATCCAGTGGCAAAGTGAGCAAGGGACTCACGTCTGAGCATACCCTGCCAACTTATGGCAAACAAAGCGGTACAAAAGGGGGTGGTGATGGACGGAGCATCAGAACCAATCAAACACTCACACCCAGTCAACAGATCTGGGTTTGATCCATCACCGTTCTTTAGCCCACTCTGCCACCCCAGTTCAGACATGGCCATATGCAAATCAGTCTGACCATGTGCCTCATGGGAACAGTCCAGCCCGAACTGCCAAGCCATGCCTTCCATGGACCAGAAACAAGCTTCCTAGGACCGGTTTCTGGCATTTCAGCCGTCTTCAGCCAGGCTTGCTTGAATCCAGTGGCAATGTGAGCAAGGGACTCACGTCTGAGCATACCCTGCCAACTTATGGCAAACAAAGCGGTACAAAAGGGGGTCGTGATGGACGGAGCATCAGAACCAATCAAACACTCACACCCAGTCAACAGATCTGGGTTTGATCCATCACCGTTCTTTAGCCCACTCTGCCACCCCAGTTCAGACATGGCCATATGCAAATCAGTCTGACCATGTGCCTCATGGGAACAGTCCAGCCCGAACTGCCAAGCCATGCCTTCCCTGGACCGGAAACAAGCTTCCTAGGACCGGTTTCTGGCATTTCAGCCGTCTTCAGCCAGGCTTGCTTGAATCCAGTGGCAAAGTGAGCAAGGGACTCACGTCTGAGCATACCCTGCCAACTTATGGCAAACAAAGCGGTACAAAAGGGGGTGGTGATGGACGGAGCATCAGAACCAATCAAACACTCACACCCAGTCAACAGATCTGGGTTTGATCCATCACCGTTCTTTAGCCCACTCTGCCACCCCAGTTCAGACATGGCCATATGCAAATCAGTCTGACCATGTGCCTCATGGGAACAGTCCAGCCCGAACTGCCAACCCATTCCTTCCCTGGACCGGAAACAAGCTTCCTAGGACCGGTTTCTGGCATTTTAGCCGTCTTCAGCCAGGCTTGCTTGAATCCAGTGGCAAAGTGAGCAAGGGACTCACGTCTGAGCATACCCTGCCAACTTATGGCAAACAAAGCGGTACAAAAGGGGGTGGTGATGGACGGAGCATCAGAACCAATCAAACACTCACACCCAGTCAACAGATCTGGGTTTGATCCATCACCGTTCTTTAGCCCACTCTGCCACCCCAGTTCAGACATGGCCATATGCAAATCAGTCTGACCATGTGCCTCATGGGAACAGTCCAGCCCGAACTGCCAAGCAATGCCTTCCCTGGACCGGAAACAAGCTTCCTAGGACCGGTTTCTGGCATTTCAGCCGTCTTCAGCCAGGCTTGCTTGAATCCAGTGGCAAAGTGAGCAAGGGACTCACGTCTGAGCATACCCTGCCAATTTATGGCAAACAAAGCGGTACAAAATAGGGTGGTGAGGGACGGAGCATCAGAACCAATCAAACACTCACACCCAGTCAACAGATCTGGGTTTGATCCATCACCGTTCTTTAGCCCACTCTGCGACCCCAGTTCAGACATGGCCATATGCAAATCAGTCTGACCATGTGCCTCATGGGAACAGTCCAGCCCGAACTGCCAAGCCATGCCTTCCCTGGACCGGAAACAAGCTTCCTAGGACCGGTTTCTGGCATTTCAGCCGTCTTCAGCCAGGCTTGCTTGAATCCAGTGGCAAAGTGAGCAAGGGACTCACGTCTGAGCATACCCTGCCAACTTATGGCAAACAAAGCGGTACAAAAGGGGGTGGTGATGGACAGAGCATCAGAACCAATCAAACACTCACACCCAGTCAACAGATCTGGGTTTTATCCATCACCGTTCTTTAGCCCACTCTGCGAACCCCAGTTCAGACATGGCCATATGCAAATCAGTCTGACCATGTGCCTCATGGGAACAGTCCAGCCCGAACTGCCAAGCCATGCCTTCCCTGGACCGGAAACAAGCTTCCTAGGACCGTTTTCTGGCATTTCAGCCGTCTTCAGCAAGGCTTGCTTGAATCCAGTGGCAAAGTGAGCAAGGGACTCATGTCTGAGCATACCCTGCCAACTTATGGCAAACAAAGTGGTACAAAAGGGGATGGTGATGGACTGAGCATCAGAACCAATCAAACACTCACACCCAGTCAACAGATCTGGGTTTGATCCATCACCGTTCTTTAGCCCACTCTGCCACCCCAGTTCAGACATGGCCATATGCAAATCAGTCTGACCATGTGCCTCATGGGAACAGTCCAGCCCGAACTGCCAAGCCATGCCTTCCCTGGACCGGAAACAAGCTTCCTAGGACCGGTTTCTGGCATTTCAGCCGTCTTCAGACAGGCTTGCTTGAATCCAGTGGCAAAGTGAGCAAGGGACTCACGTCTGAGCATACCCTGCCAACTTATGGCAAACAAAGCGGTACAAAAGGGGGTGGTGATGGACGGAGCATCAGAACCAATCAAACACTGACACCCAGTCAACAGATCTGGGTTTGATCCATCACCGTTCTTTAGCCCACTCTGCCACCCCAGTTCAGACATGGCCATATGCAAATCAGTCTGACCATGTGCCTCATGGGAACAGTCCAGCCCGAACTGCCAAGCCATGCCTTCCCTGGACCAGAAACAAGCTTCCTAGGACCGGTTTCTGGCATTTCAGCTGTCTTCAGCCAGGCGTGCTTGAATCCAGTGGCAAAGTGAACAAGGGACTCACATCTGAGCATACCCTGCCAACTTATGGCAAACAAAGCGGTACAAAAGGGGGTGGTGATGGACGGAGCATCAGAACCAATCAAACACTCACACCCAGTCAACAGATCTGGGTTTGATCCATCACCGTTCTTTAGCCCACTCTGCCACCCCAGTTCAGACATGGCCATATGCAAATCAGTCTGACCATGTGCCTCATGGGAACAGTCCAGCCCGAACTGCCAAGCCATGCCTTCCCTGGACCGGAAACAAGCTTCCTAGGACCGGTTTCTGGCCTTTCAGCCGTCTTCAGCCAGGCGTGCTTGAATCCAGTGGCAAAGTGAGCAAGGGACTCACGTCTGAGCATACCCTGCCAACTTATGGCAAACAAAGCGGTACAAAAGGGGGTGGTGATGGACGGAGCGTCAGAACCAATCAAACACTCACACCCAGTCAACAGATCTGGGTTTGATCCATCACCGTTCTTTAGCCCACTCTGTCACCCCAGTTCAAACATGGCCATATGCAAAGCAGTCTGACCATGTGCCTCATGGGAACAGTCCAGCCCGAACTGCCAACCCATTCCTTCCCTGGACCGGAAACAAGCTTCCTAGGACCGGTTTCTGGCATTTCAGCCGTCTTCAGCCAGGCTTGCTTGAATCCAGTGGCAAAGTGAGCAAGGGACTCACGTCTGAGCATACCCTGCCAACTTATGGCAAACAAAGCAGTACAAAAGGGGGTGGTGATGGACGGAGCGTCAGAACCAATCAAACACTCACACCCAGTCAACAGATCTGGGTTTGATCCATCACCGTTCTTTAGCCCACTCTGCCACCCCAGTTCAGATATGGCCATATGCAAATCAGTCTGACCATGTGCCTCATGGGAACAGTCCAGCCCGAACTGCCAAGCCATATCTTCCCTGGACCGGAAACAAGCTTCCTAGGTCCGGATTCTGGCATTTCAGCCGTCTTCAGCCAGGCTTGCTTGAATCCAGTGGCAAAGTGAGCAAGGGACTCACGTCTGAGCATACCCTGCCAACTTATGGCAAACAAAGTGGTACAAAAGGGGGTGGTGATGGACGGAGCGTCAGAACCAATCAAACACTCACACCCAGTCAACAGATCTGGGTTTGATCCATCACCGTTCTTTAGCCCACTCTGCCACCCCAGTTCCGACATGGCCATATGCAAATCAGTCTGACCATGTGCCTCATGGGAACAGTCCAGCCCGAACTAACAAGCCATGCCTTCCCTGGACCGGAAACAAGCTTCCTAGGACTGGTTTCTGGCATTTCAGCCGTCTTCAGCCAGGCTTGCTTGAATCCAGTGGCAAAGTGAGCAAGGGGCTCACGTCTGAGGATACCCTGCCAACTTATGGCAAATAAAGCGGTACAAAAGGGGGTGGTGATGGACAGAGCATGAGAACCAATCAAACACTCACACCCAGTCAACAGATCTGGGTTTTATCCATCACCGTTCTTTAGCCCACTCTGCAAACCCCAGTTCAGACATGGCCATATGCAAATCAGTCTGACCATGTGCCTCATGGGAAAGTCCAGCCCGAACTGCCAAGCCATGCCTTTCCTGGACCGGAAACAATCTTCCTAGGACCGGTTTCTGGCATTTCAGCCGTCTTCAGCCAGGCTCGCTTGAATCCAGTGGCAAAATGAGCAAGGGACTCACGTCTGAGCATACCCTGCCAACTTATGGCAAACAAAGCGGTACAAAAGGGGGTGGTGATGGACGGAGCATCAGAACCAATCAAACACTCACACCCAGTCAACAGATCTGGGTTTGATCCATCACTGTTCTTTAGCCCACTCTGCCACCCCAGTTCAGACATGGCCATATGCAAATCACTCTGACCATGTGCCTCATGGGAACAGTCCAGCCCGAACTGCCAAGCCATGCCTTCCCTGGACCGGAAACAAGCTTCCTAGGACCGGTTTCTGGCATTTCAGCCGTCTTCAGCCAGGCTTGCTTGAATCCAGTGGCAAAGTGAGCAAGGGACTCACGTCTGAGCATACCCTGCCAACTTATGGCAAACAAAGCGGTACAAAAGGGGGTGGTGATGGACGGAGCATCAGAACCAATCAAACACTCACACCCAGTCAACAGATCTGGGTTTGATCCATCACCGTTCTTTAGCCCACTCTGCCACCCCAGTTCAGACATGGCCATATGCAAATCAGTCTGACCATGTGCCTCATGGGAACAGTCCAGCCCGAACTGCCAAGCCATGCCTTCCCTGGACCAGAAACAAGCTTCCTAGGACCGGTTTCTGGCATTTCAGCTGTCTTCAGCCAGGCTTGCTTGAATCCAGTGGCAAAGTGAGCAAGGGACTCACGTCTGAGCATACCCTGCCAACTTATGGCAAACAAAGGGGTACAAAAGGGGGTGGTGATGGACGGAGCATCAGAACCAATCAAACACTCACACCCAGTCAACAGATCTGGGTTTGATCCATCACCGTTCTTTAGCCCACTCTGCCACCCCAGTTCAGACATGGCCATATGCAAATCAGTCTGACCATGTGCCTCATGGGAACAGTCCAGCCCGAACTGCCAAGCCATGCCTTCCCTGGACCGGAAACAAGCTTCCTAGGACCGGTTTCTGGCATTTCAGCCGTCTTCAGCCAGTCTTGCTTGAATCCAGTGGCAAAGTGAGCAAGGGACTCACGTCTGAGCATACCCTGCCAACTTATGGCAAACAAAGCGGTACAAAAGGGGGTGGTGATGGACGGAGCGTCAGAACCAATCAAACACTCACACCCAGTCAACAGATCTGGGTTTGATCCATCACCGTTCTTTAGCCCACTCTGCCACCCCAGTTCAGACATGGCCATATGCAAATCAGTCTGACCATGTGCCTCATGGGAACAGTCCAGCCTGAACTGCCAACCCATTCCTTCCCTGGACCGGAAACAAGCTCCCTAGGACTGGTTTCTGGCATTTCAGCCGTCTTCAGCCAGGCTTGCTTGAATCCAGTGGCAAAGTGAGCAAGGGACTCACGTCTGAGCATACCCTGCCAACTTATGGCAAACAAAGCAGTACAAAAGGGGGTGGTGATGGACGGAGCATCAGAACCAATCAAACACTCACACCCAGTCAACAGATCTGGGTTTGATCCATCACCGTTCTTTAGCCCACTCTGCCACCCCAGTTCAGACATGGCCATATGCAAATCAGTCTGACCATGTGCCTCATGGGAACAGTCCAGCCCGAACTGCCAAGCCATGCCTTCCCTGGACCGGAAACAAGCTTCCTAGGACCGGTTTCTGGCATTTCAGCCGTCTTCAGCCAGGCTTGCTTGAATCCAGTGGCATAGTGAGCAAGGGACTCGCGTCTGAGCATACCCTGCCAACTTATGGCAAACAAAGTGGTACAAAAGGGGGTGGTGATGGACGGAGCGTCAGAACGAATCAAACACTCACACCCAGTCAACAGATCTGGGTTTGATCCATCACCGTTCTTTAGCCCACTCTGCCACCCCAGTTCAGACATGGCCATATGCAAATCAGTCTGACCATGTGCCTCATGGGAACAGTCCAGCCCGAACTCACAAGCCATGCCTTCCCTGGACCGGAAACAAGCTTCCTAGGACCGGTTTCTGGCATTTCAGCCGTCTTCAGCCAGGCTTGCTTGAATCCAGTGGCAAAGTGAGCAAGGGACTCATGTCTGAGCATACCCTGCCAACTTATGGCAAACAAAGTGGTACAAAAGGGGGTGGTGATGGACGGAGCATCAGAACCAATCAAACACTCACACCCAGTCAACAGATCTGGGTTTGATCCATCACCGTTCTTTAGCCCACTCTGCCACCCCAGTTCAGACATGGCCATATGCAAATCAGTCTGACCATGTGCCTCATGGGAACAGTCCAGCCCGAACTGCCAAGCCATGCCTTCCCTGGACCGGAAACAAGCTTCCTAGGACCGGTTTCTGGCATTTCAGCCGTCTTCAGACAGGCTTGCTTGAATCCAGTGGCAAAGTGAGCAAGGGACTCACGTCTGAGCATACCCTGCCAACTTATGGCAAACAAAGCGGTACAAAAGGGGGTGGTGATGGACGGAGCATCAGAACCAATCAAACACTCACACCCAGTCAACAGATCTGGGTTTGATCCATCACCGTTCTTTAGCCCACTCTGCCACCCCAGTTCAGACATGGCCATATGCAAATCAGTCTGACCATGTGCCTCATGGGAACAGTCCAGCCCGAACTGCCAAGCCATGCCTTCCCTGGACCAGAAACAAGCTTCCTAGGACCGGTTTCTGGCATTTCAGCTGTCTTCAGCCAGGCTTGCTTGAATCCAGTGGCAAAGTGAGCAAGGGACTCACGTCTGAGCATACCCTGCCAACTTATGGCAAACAAAGTGGTACTAAAGGGGGTGGTGATGGACGGAGCATCAGAACCAATCAAACATTCACACCCAGTCAACAGATCTGGGTTTGATCCATCACCGTTCTTTAGCCCACTCTGCCACCCCAGTTCAGACATGGCCATATGCAAATCAGTCTGACCATGTGCCTCATGGGAACAGTCCAGCCCGAACTGCCAAGCTATGCCTTCCCTGGACCGGAAACAAGCTTCCTAGGACCGGTTTCTGGCATTTCAGCCGTCTTCAGCCAGGCTTGCTTGAATCCAGTGGCAAAGTGAGCAAGGGACTCACGTCTGAGAATACTCTGCCAACTTATGGCAAACAAAGCGGTACAAAAGGGGGTGGTGATGGACGGAGCGTCAGAACCAATCAAACACTCACACCCAGTCAACAGATCTAGGTTTGATCCATCACCGTTCTTTATCCCACTCTGCCACCCCAGTTCAGACATGGCCATATGCAAATCAGTCTGACCATGTGCCTCATGGGAACAGTCCAGCCTGAACTGCCAACCCATTCCTTCCCAGGACCGGAAACAAGCTTCCTAGGACCGGTTTCTGGCATTTCAGCCGTCTTCAGCCAGGCTTGCTTGAATCCAGTGGCAAAGTGAGCAAGGGACTCACGTCTGAGCATACCCTGCCAACTTATGGCAAACAAAGCAGTACAAAAGGGGGTGGTGATGGACGGAGCATCAGAACCAATCAAACACTCACACCCAGTCAACAGATCTGGGTTTGATCCATCACCGTTCTTTAGCCCACTCTGCGAACCCCAGTTCAGACATGGCCATATGCATATCAGTCTGACCATGTGCCTCATGGGAACAGTCCAGCCCGAACTGCCAAGCCATGCCTTCCCTGGACCGGGAACAAGCTTCCTAGGACCGGTTTCTGGCATTTCAGCCGTCTTCAGCCAGGCTTGCTTGAATCCAGTGGCAAAGTGAGCAAGGGACTCATGCCTGAGCATACCCTGCCAACTTATGGGAAACAAAGCGGTACAAAAGGGGGTGATGATGGTAAGAGCATCAGAATCAATCAAACACTCACACCCAGTCAACAGATCTGGGTTTGATCCATCACCGTTCTTTAGCCCACTCTGCCCCCCCAGTTCAGACATGGCCATATGCAAATCAGTCTGACCATGTGCCTCATGGGAACAGTCCAGCCCTAACTGCCAAGCCATGCCTTCCCTGGACCGGAAACAAGCTTCCTAGGACCGGTTTCTGGCATTTCAGCCGTCTTCAGCCAGGCTTGCTTGAATCCAGTGGCAAAGTGAGCAAGGGACTCACGTCTGAGCATACCCTGCCAACTTATGGCAAACAAAGCGGTACAAAAGGGGGTGGTGATGGACGGAGCATCAGAACCAATCAAACACTCACACCCAGTCAACAGATCTGGGTTTGATCCATCACCGTTCTTTAGCCCACTCTGCCACCCCAGTTCAGACATGGCCATATGCAAATCAGTCTGACCATGTGCCTCATGGGAACAGTCCAGCCCGAACTGCCAAGCCATACCTTCCATGGACCAGAAACAAGCTTCCTAGGACCGGTTTCTGGCATTTCAGCCGTCTTCAGCCAGGCTTGCTTGAATCCAGTGGCAATGTGAGCAAGGGACTCACGTCTGAGCATACCCTGCCAACTTATGGCAAACAAAGCGGTACAAAAGGGGGTGGTGATGGACGGAGCATCAGAACCAATCAAACACTCACACCCAGTCAACAGATCTGGGTTTGATCCATCACCGTTCTTTAGCCCACTCTGCGAACCCCAGTTCAGACATGGCCATATGCAAATCAGTCTGACCATGTGCCTCATGGGAACAGTCCAGCCCGAACTGCCAAGCCATGCCTTCCCTGGACCGGAAACAAGCTTCCTAGGACCGGTTTCTGGCATTTCAGCCGTCTTCAGCCAGGCTTGCTTGAATCCAGTGGCAAAGTGAGCAAGGGACTCACGTCTGAGCATACCCTGCCAACTTATGGCAAACAAAGCGGTACAAAAGGGGGTGGTGATGGACGGAGCATCAGAACCAATCAAACACTCACACCCAGTCAACAGATCTAGGTTTGATCCATCACCGTTCTTTAGCCCACTCTGCCACCCCAGTTCAGACATGGCCATATGCAAATCAGTCTGACCATGTGCCTCATGGGAACAGTCCAGCCCGAACTGCCAACCCATTCCTTCCCTGGACCGGAAACAAGCTTCCTAGGACCGGTTTCTGGCATTTCAGCCGTCTTCAGCCAGGCTTGCTTGAATCCAGTGGCAAAGTGAGCAAGGGACTCACGTCTGAGCATACCCTGCCAACTTATGGCAAACAAAGCGGTACAAAAGGGGGTGGTGATGGACGGAGCATCAGAACCAATCAAACACTCACACCCAGTCAACAGATCTGGGTTTGATCCATCACCGTTCTTTAGCCCACTCTGCCACCCCAGTTCAGACATGGCCATATGCAAATCAGTCTGACCATGTGCCTCATGGGAACAGTCCAGCCCGAACTGCCAAGCAATGCCTTCCCTGGACCGGAAACAAGCTTCCTAGGACCGGTTTCTGGCATTTCAGCCGTCTTCAGCCAGGCTTGCTTGAATCCAGTGGCAAAGTGAGCAAGGGACTCACGTCTGAGCATACCCTGCCAATTTATGGCAAACAAAGCGGTACAAAATGGGGTGGTGAGGGACGGAACATCAGAACCAATCAAACACTCACACCCAGTCAACAAATCTGGGTTTGATCCATCACCGTTCTTTAGCCCACTCTGCGACCCCAGTTCAGACATGGCCATATGCAAATCAGTCTGACCATGTGCCTCATGGGAACAGTCCAGCCTGAACTGCCAAGCCATGCCTTCCCTGGACCGGAAACAAGCTTCCTAGGACCGGTTTCTGGCATTTCAGCCGTCTTCAGCCAGGCTTGCTTGAATCCAGTGGCAAAGTGAGCAAGGGACTCACGTCTGAGCATACCCTGCCAACTTATGGCAAACAAAGCGGTACAAAAGGGGGTGGTGATGGACAGAGCATCAGAACCAATCAAACACTCACACCCAGTCAACAGATCTGGGTTTTATCCATCACCGTTCTTTAGCCCACTCTGCGAACCCCAGTTCAGACATGGCCATATGCAAATCAGTCTGACCATGTGCCTCATGGGAACAGTCCAGCCCGAACTGCCAAGCCATGCCTTCCCTGGACCGGAAACAAGCTTCCTAGGACCGGTTTCTGGCATTTCAGCCGTCTTCAGCAAGGCTTGCTTGAATCCAGTGGCAAAGTGAGCAAGGGACTCATGTCTGAGCATACCCTGCCAACTTATGGCAAACAAAGTGGTACAAAAGGGGGTGGTGATGGACGGAGCATCAGAACCAATCAAACACTCACACCCAGTCAACAGATCTGGGTTTGATCCATCACCGTTCTTTAGCCCACTCTGCCACCCCAGTTCAGACATGGCCATATGCAAATCAGTCTGACCATGTGCCTCATGGGAACAGTCCAGGCCGAACTGCCAAGCCATGCCTTCCCTGGACCGGAAACAAGCTTCCTATGACCGGTTTCTGGCATTTCAGCCGTCTTCAGACAGGCTTGCTTGAATCCAGTGGCAAAGTGAGCAAGGGACTCACGTCTGAGCATACCCTGCCAACTTATGGCAAACAAAGCGGTACAAAAGGGGGTGGTGATGGACGGAGCATCAGAACCAATCAAACACTGACACCCAGTCAACAGATCTGGGTTTGATCCATCACCGTTCTTTAGCCCACTCTGCCACCCCAGTTCAGACATGGCCATATGCAAATCAGTCTGACCATGTGCCTCATGGGAACAGTCCAGCCCGAACTGCCAAGCCATGCCTTCCCTGGACCAGAAACAAGCTTCCTAGGACCGGTTTCTGGCATTTCAGCTGTCTTCAGCCAGGCGTGCTTGAATCCAGTGGCAAAGTGAACAAGGGACTCACATCTGAGCATACCCTGCCAACTTATGGCAAACAAAGCGGTACAAAAGGGGGTGGTGATGGACGGAGCACCAGAACCAATCAAACACTCACACCCAGTCAACAGATCTGGGTTTGATCCATCACCGTTCTTTAGCCCACTCTGCCACCCCAGTTCAGACATGGCCATATGCAAATCAGTCTGACCATGTGCCTCATGGGAACAGTCCAGCCCGAACTGCCAAGCCATGCCTTCCCTGGACCTGAAACAAGCTTCCTAGGACCGGTTTCTGGCATTTCAGCCGTCTTCAGCCAGGCTTGCTTGAATCCAGTGGCAAAGTGAGCAAGGGACTCACGTCTGAGCATACCCTGCCAACTTATGGCAAACAAAGCGGTACAAAAGGGGGTGGTGATGGACGGAGCGTCAGAACCAATCAAACACTCACACCCAGTCAACAGATCTGGGTTTGATCCTTTACCGTTCTTTAGCCCACTCTGCCACCCCAGTTCAAACATGGCCATATGCAAATCAGTCTGACCATGTGCCTCATGGGAACAGTCCAGCCCGAACTGCCAACCCATTCCTTCCCTGGACCGGAAACAAGCTTCCTAGGACCGGTTTCTGGCATTTCAGCCGTCTTCAGCCAGGCTTGCTTGAATCCAGTGGCAAAGTGAGCAAGGGACTCACGTCTGAGCATACCCTGCCAACTTATGGCAAACAAAGCAGTACAAAAGGGGGTGGTGATGGACGGAGCGTCAGAACCAATCAAACACTCACACCCAGTCAACAGATCTGGGTTTGATCCATCACCGTTCTTTAGCCCACTCTGCCACCCCAGTTCAGACATGGCCATATGCAAATCACTCTGACCATGTGCCTCATGGGAACAGTCCAGCCCGAACTGCCAAGCCATGCCTTCCCTGGACCGGAAACAAGCTTCCTAGGACCGGTTTCTGGCATTTCAGCCGTCTTCAGCCAGGCTTGCTTGAATCCAGTGGCAAAGTGAGCAAGGGACTCACGTCTGAGCATACCCTGCCAACTTATGGCAAACAAAGCGGTACAAAAGGGGGTGGTGATGGACGGAGCATCAGAACCAATCAAACACTCACACCCAGTCAACAGATCTGGGTTTGATCCATCACCGTTCTTTAGCCCAATCTGCCACCCCAGTTCAGACATGGCCATATGCAAATCAGTCTGACCATGTGCCTCATGGGAACAGTCCAGCCCGAACTGCCAAGCCATGCCTTCCCTCGACCAGAAACAAGCTTCCTAGGACCGGTTTCTGGCATTTCAGCTGTCTTCAGCCAGGCTTGCTTGAATCCAGTGGCAAAGTGAGCAAGGGACTCACGTCTGAGCATACCCTGCCAACTTATGGCAAACAAAGGGGTACAAAAGGGGGTGGTGATGGACGGAGCATCAGAACCAATCAAACACTCACACCCAGTCAACAGATCTGGGTTTGATCCATCACCGTTCTTTAGCCCACTCTGCCACCCCAGTTCAGACATGGCCATATGCAAATCAGTCTGACCATGTGCCTCATGGGAACAGTCCAGCCCGAACTGCCAAGCCATGCCTTCCCTGGACCGGAAACAAGCTTCCTAGGACCGGTTTCTGGCATTTCAGCCATCTTCAGCCAGTCTTGCTTGAATCCAGTGGCAAAGTGAGCAAGGGACTCACGTCTGAGCATACCCTGCCAACTTATGGCAAACATAGCGGTACAAAAGGGGGTGGTGATGGACGGAGCGTTAGAACCAATCAAACACTCACACCCAGTCAACAGATCTGGGTTTGATCCATCACCGTTCTTTAGCCCACTCTGCCACCCCAGTTCAGACATGGCCATATGCAAATCAGTCTGACCATGTGCCTCATGGGAACAGTCCAGCCCGAACTGCCAACCCATTCCTTCCCTGGACCGGAAACAAGCTTCCTAGGACCGGTTTCTGGCATTTCAGCCGTCTTCAGCCAGGCTTGCTTGAATCCAGTGGCAAAGTGAGCAAGGGACTCATGTCTGAGCATACCCTGCCAACTTATGGCAAACAAAGTGGTACAAAAGGGGGTGGTGATGGACGGAGCATCAGAACCAATCAAACACTCACACCCAGTCAACAGATCTGGGTTTGATCCATCACCGTTCTTTAGCCCACTCTGCTACCCCAGTTCAGACATGGCCATATGCAAATCAGTCTGACCATGTGCCTCATGGGAACAGTCCAGCCCGAACTGCCAAGCCATGCCTTCCCTGGACCGGAAACAAGCTTCCTAGGACCGGTTTCTGGCATTTCAGCCGTCTTCAGACAGGCTTGCTTGAATCCAGTGGCAAAGTGAGCAAGGGACTCACGTCTGAGCATACCCTGCCAACTTATGGCAAACAAAGCGGTACAAAAGGGGGTGGTGATGGACGGAGCATCAGAACCAATCAAACACTCACACCCAGTCAACAGATCTGGGTTTGATCCATCACCGTTCTTTAGCCCACTCTGCCACCCCAGTTCAGACATGGCCATATGCAAATCAGTCTGACCATGTGCCTCATGGGAACAGTCCAGCCCGAACTGCCAAGCCATGCCTTCCCTGGACCAGAAACAAGCTTCCTAGGACCGGTTTCTGGCATTTCAGCTGTCTTCAGCCAGGCGTGCTTGAATCCAGTGGCAAAGTGAACAAGGGACTCACATCTGAGCATACCCTGCCAACTTATGGCAAACAAAGTGGTACAAAAGGGGGTGGTGATGGACGGAGCATCAGAACCAATCAAACACTCACACCCAGTCAACAGATCTGGGTTTGATCCATCACCGTTCTTTAGCCCACTCTGCCACCCCAGTTCAGACATGGCCATATGCAAATCAGTCTGACCATGTGCCTCATGGGAACAGTCCAGCCCGAACTGCCAAGCCATGCCTTCCCTGGACCGGAAACAAGCTTCCTAGGACCGGTTTCTGGCATTTCAGCCGTCTTCAGCCAGGCTTGCTTGAATCCAGTGGCAAAGTGAGCAAGGGACTCACGTCTGAGCATACCCTGCCAACTTATGGCAAACAAAGCGGTACAAAAGGGGGTGGTGATGGACGGAGCGTCAGAACCAATCAAACACTCACACCCAGTCAACAGATCTGGGTTTGATCCATCACCGTTCTTTAGCCCACTCTGCCACCCCAGTTCAAACATGGCCATATGCAAATCAGTCTGACCATGTGCCTCATGGGAACAGTCCAGCCCGAACTGCCAACCCATTCCTTCCCTGGACCGGAAACAAGCTTCCTAGGACCGGTTACTGGCATTTCAGCCGTCTTCAGCCAGGCTTGCTTGAATCCAGTGGCAAAGTGAGCAAGGGACTCACGTCTGAGCATACCCTGCCAACTTATGGCAAACAAAGCAGTACAAAAGGGGGTGGTGATGGACGGAGCGTCAGAACCAATCAAACACTCACACCCAGTCAACAGATCTGGGTTTGATCCATCACTGTTCTTTAGCCCACTCTGCCACCCCAGTTCAGACATGGCCATATGCAAATCACTCTGACCATGTGCCTCATGGGAACAGTCCAGCCCGAACTGCCAAGCCATGCCTTCCCTGGACCGGAAACAAGCTTCCTAGGACCGGTTTCTGGCATTTCAGCCGTCTTCAGCCAGGCTTGCTTGAATCCAGTGGCAAAGTGAGCAAGGGACTCACGTCTGAGCATACCCTGCCAACTTATGGCAAACAAAGCGGTACAAAAGGGGGTGGTGATGGACGGAGCATCAGAACCAATCAAACACTCACACCCAGTCAACAGATCTGGGTTTGATCCATCACCGTTCTTTAGCCCACTCTGCCACCCCAGTTCAGACATGGCCATATGCAAATCAGTCTGACCATGTGCCTCATGGGAACAGTCCAGCCCGAACTGCCAACCCATTCCTTCCCAGGACCGGAAACAAGCTTCCTAGGACCGGTTTCTGGCATTTCAGCCGTCTTCAGCCAGGCTTGCTTGAATCCAGTGGCAAAGTGAGCAAGGGACTCACGTCTGAGCATACCCTGCCAACTTATGGCAAACAAAGCAGTACAAAAGGGGGTGGTGATGGACGGAGCATCAGAACCAATCAAACACTCACACCCAGTCAACAGATCTGGGTTTTATCCATCACCGTTCTTTAGCCCACTCTGCCCCCCCAGTTCAGACATGGCCATATGCAAATCAGTCTGACCATGTGCCTCATGGGAACAGTCCAGCCCGAACTGCCAAGCCATGCCTTCCCTGGACCGGAAACACGCTTCCTAGGACCGGTTTCTGGCATTTCAGCCGTCTTCAGCCAGGCTTGCTTGAATCCAGTGGCAAAGTGAGCAAGGGACTCACGTCTGAGCATACCCTGCCAACTTATGGCAAACAAAGCGGTACAAAAGGGGGTGGTGATGGACGGAGCATCAGAACCAATCAAACACTCACACCCAGTCAACAGATCTGGGTTTGATCCATCACCGTTCTTTAGCCCACTCTGCCACCCCAGTTCATACATGGCCATATGCAAATCAGTCTGACCATGTGCCTCATGGGAACAGTCCAGCCCTAACTGCCAAGCCATGCCTTCTCTGGACCGGAAACAAGCTTCCTAGGACCGGTTTCTGGCATTTCAGCCGTCTTCTGCCAGGCTTGCTTGAATCCGGTGGCAAAGTGAGCAAGGGACTCACGTCTGAGCATACCCTGCCAACTTATGGCAAACAAAGCGGTACAAAAGGGGGTGGTGATGGACGGAGCATCAGAACCAATCAAACACTCACACCCAGTCAACAGATCTGGGTTTGATCCATCACCGTTCTTTAGCCCACTCTGCCACCCCAGTTCAGACATGGCCATATGCAAATCAGTCTGACCATGTGCCTCATGGAAACAGTCCAGCCCGAACTGCCAAGCCATGCCTTCCATGGACCAGAAACAAGCTTCCTAGGACCGGTTTCTGGCATTTCAGCCGTCTTCAGCCAGGCTTGCTTGAATCCAGTGGCAATGTGAGCAAGGGACTCACGTCTGAGCATACCCTGCCAACTTATGGCAAACAAAGCGGTACAAAAGGGGGTGGTGATGGACGGAGCATCAGAACCAATCAAACACTCACACCCAGTCAACAGATCTGGGTTTGATCCATCACCGTTCTTTAGCCCACTCTGCCACCCCAGTTCAGACATGGCCATATGCAAATCAGTCTGACCATGTGCCTCATGGGAACAGTCCAGCCCGAACTGCCAAGCCATGCCTTCCCTGGACCGGAAACAAGCTTCCTAGGACCGGTTTCTGGCATTTCAGCCGTCTTCAGCCAGGCTTGCTTGAATCCAGTGGCAAAGTGAGCAAGGGACTCACGTCTGAGCATACCCTGCCAACTTATGGCAAACAAAGCGGTACAAAAGGGGGTGGTGATGGACGGAGCATCAGAACCAATCAAACACTCACACCCAGTCAACAGATCTGGGTTTGATCCATCACCGTTCTTTAGCCCACTCTGCCACCCCAGTTCAGACATGGCCATATGCAAATCAGTCTGACCATGTGCCTCATGGGAACAGTCCAGCCCGAACTGCCAACCCATTCCTTCCCTGGACCGGAAACAAGCTTCCTAGGACCGGTTTCTGGCATTTCAGACTTCTTCAGCCAGGCTTGCTTGAATCCAGTGGCAAAGTGAGCAAGGGACTCACGTCTGAGCATACCCTGCCAACTTATGGCAAACAAAGCGGTACAAAAGGGGGTGGTGATGGACGGAGCATCAGAACCAATCAAACACTCACACCCAGTCAACAGATCTGGGTTTGATCCATCACCGTTCTTTAGCCCACTCTGCCACCCCAGTTCAGACATGGCCATATGCAAATCAGTCTGACCATGTGCCTCATGGGAACAGTCCAGCCCGAACTGCCAAGCAATGCCTTCCCTGGACCGGAAACAAGCTTCCTAGGACCGGTTTCTGGCATTTCAGCCGTCTTCAGCCAGGCTTGCTTGAATCCAGTGGCAAAGTGAGCAAGGGACTCACGTCTGAGCATACCCTGCCAATTTATGGCAAACAAAGCGGTACAAAATGGGGTGGTGAGGGACGGAGCATCAGAACCAATCAAACACTCACACCCAGTCAACAGATCTGGGTTTGATCCATCACCGTTCTTTAGCCCACTCTGCGACCCCAGTTCAGACATGGCCATATGCAAATCAGTCTGACCATGTGCCTCATGGGAACAGTCCAGCCCGAACTGCCAAGCCATGCCTTCCCTGGACCGGAAACAAGCTTCCTAGGACCGGTTTCTGGCATTTCAGCCGTCTTCAGCCAGGCTTGCTTGAATCCAGTGGCAAAGTGAGCAAGGGACTCACGTCTGAGCATACCCTGCCAACTTATGGCAAACAAAGCGGTACAAAAGGGGGTGGTGATGGACAGAGCATCAGAACCAATCAAACACTCACACCCAGTCAACAGATCTGGGTTTTATCCATCACCGTTCTTTAGCCCACTCTGCGAACCCCAGTTCAGACATGGCCATATGCAAATCAGTCTGACCATGTGCCACATGGGAACAGTCCAGCCCGAACTGCCAAGCCATGCCTTCCCTGGACCGGAAACAAGCTTCCTAGGACCGGTTTCTGGCATTTCAGCCGTCTTCAGCAAGGCTTGCTTGAATCCAGTGGCAAAGTGAGCAAGGGACTCATGTCTGAGCATACCCTGCCAACTTATGGCAAACAAAGTGGTACAAAAGGGGGTGGTGATGGACGGAGCATCAGAACCAATCAAACACTCACACCCAGTCAACAGATCTGGGTTTGATCCATCACCGTTCTTTAGCCCACTCTGCCACCCCAGTTCAGACATGGCCATATGCAAATCAGTCTGACCATGTGCCTCATGGGAACAGTCCAGCCCGAACTGCCAAGCCATGCCTTCCCTGGACCGGAAACAAGCTTCCTAGGACCGGTTTCTGGCATTTCAGCCGTCTTCAGACAGGCTTGCTTGAATCCAGTGGCAAAGTGAGCAAGGGACTCACGTCTGAGCATACCCTGCCAACTTATGGCAAACAAAGCGGTACAAAAGGGGGTGGTGATGGACGGAGCATCAGAACCAATCAAACACTGACACCCAGTCAACAGATCTGGGTTTGATCCATCACCGTTCTTTAGCCCACTCTGCCACCCCAGTTCAGACATGGCCATATGCAAATCAGTCTGACCATGTGCCTCATGGGAACAGTCCAGCCCGAACTGCCAAGCCATGCCTTCCCTGGACCAGAAACAAGCTTCCTAGGACCGGTTTCTGGCATTTCAGCTGTCTTCAGCCAGGCGTGCTTGAATCCAGTGGCAAAGTGAACAAGGGACTCACATCTGAGCATACCCTGCCAACTTATGGCAAACAAAGCGGTACAAAAGGGGGTGGTGATGGACGGAGCATCAGAACCAATCAAACACTCACACCCAGTCAACAGATCTGGGTTTGATCCATCACCGTTCTTTAGCCCACTCTGCCACCCCAGTTCAGACATGGCCATATGCAAATCAGTCTGACCATGTGCCTCATGGGAACAGTCCAGCCCGAACTGCCAAGCCATGCCTTCCCTGGACCGGAAACAAGCTTCCTAGGACCGGTTTCTGGCATTTCAGCCGTCTTCAGCCAGGCTTGCTTGAATCCAGTGGCAAAGTGAGCAAGGGACTCACGTCTGAGCATACCCTGCCAACTTATGGCAAACAAAGCGGTACAAAAGGGGGTGGTGATGGACGGAGCGTCAGAACCAATCAAACACTCACACCCAGTCAACAGATCTGGGTTTGATCCATCACCGTTCTTTAGCCCACTCTGCCACCCCAGTTCAAACATGGCCATATGCAAAGCAGTCTGACCATGTGCCTCATGGGAACAGTCCAGCCCGAACTGCCAACCCATTCCTTCCCTGGACCGGAAACAAGCTTCCTAGGACCGGTTTCTGGCATTTCAGCCATCTTCAGCCAGGCTTGCTTGAATCCAGTGGCAAAGTGAGCAAGGGACTCACGTCTGAGCATACCCTGCCAACTTATGGCAAACAAAGCAGTACAAAAGGGGGTGGTGATGGACGGAGCGTCAGAACCAATCAAACACTCACACCCAGTCAACAGATCTGGGTTTGATCCATCACCGTTCTTTAGCCCACTCTGCCACCCCAGTTCAGACATGGCCATATGCAAATCAGTCTGACCATGTGCCTCATGGGAACAGTCCAGCCCGAACTGCCAAGCCATGCCTTCCCTGGACCAGAAACAAGCTTCCTAGGACCGGTTTCTGGCATTTCAGCTGTCTTCAGCCAGGCTTGCTTGAATCCAGTGGCAAAGTGAGCAAGGGACTCACGTCTGAGCATACCCTGCCAACTTATGGCAAACAAAGGGGTACAAAAGGGGGTGGTGATGGACGGAGCATCAGAACCAATCAAACACTCACACCCAGTCAACAGATCTGGGTTTGATCCATCACCGTTCTTTAGCCCACTCTGCCACCCCAGTTCAGACATGGCCATATGCAAATCAGTCTGACCATGTGCCTCATGGGAACAGTCCAGCCCGAACTGCCAAGCCATGCCTTCCCTGGACCGGAAACAAGCTTCCTAGGACCGGTTTCTGGCATTTCAGCCGTCTTCAGCCAGTCTTGCTTGAATCCAGTGGCAAAGTGAGCAAGGGACTCACGTCTGAGCATACCCTGCCAACTTATGGCAAACAAAGCGGTACAAAAGGGGGTGGTGATGGACGGAGCGTCAGAACCAATCAAACACTCACACCCAGTCAACAGATCTGGGTTTGATCCATCACCGTTCTTTAGCCCACTCTGCCACCCCAGTTCAGACATGGCCATATGCAAATCAGTCTGACCATGTGCCTCATGGGAACAGTCCAGCCTGAACTGCCAACCCATTCCTTCCCTGGACCGGAAACAAGCTCCCTAGGACTGGTTTCTGGCATTTCAGCCGTCTTCAGCCAGGCTTGCTTGAATCCAGTGGCAAAGTGAGCAAGGGACTCACGTCTGAGCATACCCTGCCAACTTATGGCAAACAAAGCAGTACAAAAGGGGGTGGTGATGGACAGAGCATGAGAACCAATCAAACACTCACACCCAGTCAACAGATCTGGGTTTTATCCATCACCGTTCTTTAGCCCACTCTGCAAACCCCAGTTCAGACATGGCCATATGCAAATCAGTCTGACCATGTGCCTCATGGGAAAGTCCAGCCCGAACTGCCAAGCCATGCCTTTCCTGGACCGGAAACAATCTTCCTAGGACCGGTTTCTGGCATTTCAGCCGTCTTCAGCCAGGCTCGCTTGAATCCAGTGGCAAAATGAGCAAGGGACTCACGTCTGAGCATACCCTGCCAACTTATGGCAAACAAAGCGGTACAAAAGGGGGTGGTGATGGACGGAGCATCAGAACCAATCAAACACTCACACCCAGTCAACAGATCTGGGTTTGATCCATCACTGTTCTTTAGCCCACTCTGCCACCCCAGTTCAGACATGGCCATATGCAAATCACTCTGACCATGTGCCTCATGGGAACAGTCCAGCCCGAACTGCCAAGCCATGCCTTCCCTGGACCGGAAACAAGCTTCCTAGGACCGGTTTCTGGCATTTCAGCCGTCTTCAGCCAGGCTTGCTTGAATCCAGTGGCAAAGTGAGCAAGGGACTCACGTCTGAGCATACCCTGCCAACTTATGGCAAACAAAGCGGTACAAAAGGGGGTGGTGATGGACGGAGCATCAGAACCAATCAAACACTCACACCCAGTCAACAGATCTGGGTTTGATCCATCACCGTTCTTTAGCCCACTCTGCCACCCCAGTTCAGACATGGCCATATGCAAATCAGTCTGACCATGTGCCTCATGGGAACAGTCCAGCCCGAACTGCCAAGCCATGCCTTCCCTGGACCAGAAACAAGCTTCCTAGGACCGGTTTCTGGCATTTCAGCTGTCTTCAGCCAGGCTTGCTTGAATCCAGTGGCAAAGTGAGCAAGGGACTCACGTCTGAGCATACCCTGCCAACTTATGGCAAACAAAGGGGTACAAAAGGGGGTGGTGATGGACGGAGCATCAGAACCAATCAAACACTCACACCCAGTCAACAGATCTGGGTTTGATCCATCACCGTTCTTTAGCCCACTCTGCCACCCCAGTTCAGACATGGCCATATGCAAATCAGTCTGACCATGTGCCTCATGGGAACAGTCCAGCCCGAACTGCCAAGCCATGCCTTCCCTGGACCGGAAACAAGCTTCCTAGGACTGGTTTCTGGCATTTCAGCCGTCTTCAGCCAGTCTTGCTTGAATCCAGTGGCAAAGTGAGCAAGGGACTC
The DNA here is from genome assembly GCF_964204655.1 of Triturus cristatus. Lineage (NCBI taxonomy): Eukaryota > Metazoa > Chordata > Amphibia > Caudata > Salamandridae > Triturus > Triturus cristatus. The sequence goes on along the minus strand of NC_140579.1, from coordinate 561,274,063 downwards.
ACGTCTGAGCATACCCTGCCAACTTATGGCAAACAAAGCGGTACAAAAGGGGGTGGTGATGGACGGAGCGTCAGAACCAATCAAACACTCACACCCAGTCAACAGATCTGGGTTTGATCCATCACCGTTCTTTAGCCCACTCTGCCACCCCAGTTCAGACATGGCCATATGCAAATCAGTCTGACCATGTGCCTCATGGGAACAGTCCAGCCTGAACTGCCAACCCATTCCTTCCCTGGACCGGAAACAAGCTCCCTAGGACTGGTTTCTGGCATTTCAGCCGTCTTCAGCCAGGCTTGCTTGAATCCAGTGGCAAAGTGAGCAAGGGACTCACGTCTGAGCATACCCTGCCAACTTATGGCAAACAAAGCAGTACAAAAGGGGGTGGTGATGGACGGAGCATCAGAACCAATCAAACACTCACACCCAGTCAACAGATCTGGGTTTGATCCATCACCGTTCTTTAGCCCACTCTGCCACCCCAGTTCAGACATGGCCATATGCAAATCAGTCTGACCATGTGCCTCATGGGAACAGTCCAGCCCGAACTGCCAAGCCATGCCTTCCCTGGACCGGAAACAAGCTTCCTAGGACCGGTTTCTGGCATTTCAGCCGTCTTCAGCCAGGCTTGCTTGAATCCAGTGGCATAGTGAGCAAGGGACTCGCGTCTGAGCATACCCTGCCAACTTATGGCAAACAAAGTGGTACAAAAGGGGGTGGTGATGGACGGAGCGTCAGAACGAATCAAACACTCACACCCAGTCAACAGATCTGGGTTTGATCCATCACCGTTCTTTAGCCCACTCTGCCACCCCAGTTCAGACATGGCCATATGCAAATCAGTCTGACCATGTGCCTCATGGGAACAGTCCAGCCCGAACTCACAAGCCATGCCTTCCCTGGACCGGAAACAAGCTTCCTAGGACCGGTTTCTGGCATTTCAGCCGTCTTCAGCCAGGCTTGCTTGAATCCAGTGGCAAAGTGAGCAAGGGACTCATGTCTGAGCATACCCTGCCAACTTATGGCAAACAAAGTGGTACAAAAGGGGGTGGTGATGGACGGAGCATCAGAACCAATCAAACACTCACACCCAGTCAACAGATCTGGGTTTGATCCATCACCGTTCTTTAGCCCACTCTGCCACCCCAGTTCAGACATGGCCATATGCAAATCAGTCTGACCATGTGCCTCATGGGAACAGTCCAGCCCGAACTGCCAAGCCATGCCTTCCCTGGACCGGAAACAAGCTTCCTAGGACCGGTTTCTGGCATTTCAGCCGTCTTCAGACAGGCTTGCTTGAATCCAGTGGCAAAGTGAGCAAGGGACTCACGTCTGAGCATACCCTGCCAACTTATGGCAAACAAAGCGGTACAAAAGGGGGTGGTGATGGACGGAGCATCAGAACCAATCAAACACTCACACCCAGTCAACAGATCTGGGTTTGATCCATCACCGTTCTTTAGCCCACTCTGCCACCCCAGTTCAGACATGGCCATATGCAAATCAGTCTGACCATGTGCCTCATGGGAACAGTCCAGCCCGAACTGCCAAGCCATGCCTTCCCTGGACCAGAAACAAGCTTCCTAGGACCGGTTTCTGGCATTTCAGCTGTCTTCAGCCAGGCTTGCTTGAATCCAGTGGCAAAGTGAGCAAGGGACTCACGTCTGAGCATACCCTGCCAACTTATGGCAAACAAAGTGGTACAAAAGGGGGTGGTGATGGACGGAGCATCAGAACCAATCAAACATTCACACCCAGTCAACAGATCTGGGTTTGATCCATCACCGTTCTTTAGCCCACTCTGCCACCCCAGTTCAGACATGGCCATATGCAAATCAGTCTGACCATGTGCCTCATGGGAACAGTCCAGCCCGAACTGCCAAGCTATGCCTTCCCTGGACCGGAAACAAGCTTCCTAGGACCGGTTTCTGGCATTTCAGCCGTCTTCAGCCAGGCTTGCTTGAATCCAGTGGCAAAGTGAGCAAGGGACTCACGTCTGAGAATACTCTGCCAACTTATGGCAAACAAAGCGGTACAAAAGGGGGTGGTGATGGACGGAGCGTCAGAACCAATCAAACACTCACACCCAGTCAACAGATCTGGATTTGATCCATCACCGTTCTTTATCCCACTCTGCCACCCCAGTTCAGACATGGCCATATGCAAATCAGTCTGACCATGTGCCTCATGGGAACAGTCCAGCCTGAACTGCCAACCCATTCCTTCCCAGGACCGGAAACAAGCTTCCTAGGACCGGTTTCTGGCATTTCAGCCGTCTTCAGCCAGGCTTGCTTGAATCCAGTGGCAAAGTGAGCAAGGGACTCACGTCTGAGCATACCCTGCCAACTTATGGCAAACAAAGCAGTACAAAAGGGGGTGGTGATGGACGGAGCATCAGAACCAATCAAACACTCACACCCAGTCAACAGATCTGGGTTTGATCCATCACCGTTCTTTAGCCCACTCTGCGAACCCCAGTTCAGACATGGCCATATGCATATCAGTCTGACCATGTGCCTCATGGGAACAGTCCAGCCCGAACTGCCAAGCCATGCCTTCCCTGGACCGGGAACAAGCTTCCTAGGACCGGTTTCTGGCATTTCAGCCGTCTTCAGCCAGGCTTGCTTGAATCCAGTGGCAAAGTGAGCAAGGGACTCATGCCTGAGCATACCCTGCCAACTTATGGGAAACAAAGCGGTACAAAAGGGGGTGATGATGGTAAGAGCATCAGAATCAATCAAACACTCACACCCAGTCAACAGATCTGGGTTTGATCCATCACCGTTCTTTAGCCCACTCTGCCCCCCCAGTTCAGACATGGCCATATGCAAATCAGTCTGACCATGTGCCTCATGGGAACAGTCCAGCCCGAACTGCCAAGCCATGCCTTCCCTGGACCGGAAACACGCTTCCTAGGACCGGTTTCTGGCATTTCAGCCGTCTTCAGCCAGGCTTCCTTGAATCCAGTGGCAAAGTGAGCAAGGGACTCACGTCTGAGCATACCCTGCCAACTTATGGCAAACAAAGCGGTACAAAAGGGGGTGGTGATGGACGGAGCATCAGAACCAATCAAACACTCACACCCAGTCAACAGATCTGGGTTTGATCCATCACCGTTCTTTAGCCCACTCTGCCACCCCAGTTCAGACATGGCCATATGCAAATCAGTCTGACCATGTGCCTCATGGGAACAGTCCAGCCCTAACTGCCAAGCCATGCCTTCCCTGGACCGGAAACAAGCTTCCTAGGACCGGTTTCTGGCATTTCAGCCGTCTTCAGCCAGGCTTGCTTGAATCCAGTGGCAAAGTGAGCAAGGGACTCACGTCTGAGCATACCCTGCCAACTTATGGCAAACAAAGCGGTACAAAAGGGGGTGGTGATGGACGGAGCATCAGAACCAATCAAACACTCACACCCAGTCAACAGATCTGGGTTTGATCCATCACCGTTCTTTAGCCCACTCTGCCACCCCAGTTCAGACATGGCCATATGCAAATCAGTCTGACCATGTGCCTCATGGGAACAGTCCAGCCCGAACTGCCAAGCCATACCTTCCATGGACCAGAAACAAGCTTCCTAGGACCGGTTTCTGGCATTTCAGCCGTCTTCAGCCAGGCTTGCTTGAATCCAGTGGCAATGTGAGCAAGGGACTCACGTCTGAGCATACCCTGCCAACTTATGGCAAACAAAGCGGTACAAAAGGGGGTGGTGATGGACGGAGCATCAGAACCAATCAAACACTCACACCCAGTCAACAGATCTGGGTTTGATCCATCACCGTTCTTTAGCCCACTCTGCGAACCCCAGTTCAGACATGGCCATATGCAAATCAGTCTGACCATGTGCCTCATGGGAACAGTCCAGCCCGAACTGCCAAGCCATGCCTTCCCTGGACCGGAAACAAGCTTCCTAGGACCGGTTTCTGGCATTTCAGCCGTCTTCAGCCAGGCTTGCTTGAATCCAGTGGCAAAGTGAGCAAGGGACTCACGTCTGAGCATACCCTGCCAACTTATGGCAAACAAAGCGGTACAAAAGGGGGTGGTGATGGACGGAGCATCAGAACCAATCAAACACTCACACCCAGTCAACAGATCTAGGTTTGATCCATCACCGTTCTTTAGCCCACTCTGCCACCCCAGTTCAGACATGGCCATATGCAAATCAGTCTGACCATGTGCCTCATGGGAACAGTCCAGCCCGAACTGCCAACCCATTCCTTCCCTGGACCGGAAACAAGCTTCCTAGGACCGGTTTCTGGCATTTCAGCCGTCTTCAGCCAGGCTTGCTTGAATCCAGTGGCAAAGTGAGCAAGGGACTCACGTCTGAGCATACCCTGCCAACTTATGGCAAACAAAGCGGTACAAAAGGGGGTGGTGATGGACGGAGCATCAGAACCAATCAAACACTCACACCCAGTCAACAGATCTGGGTTTGATCCATCACCGTTCTTTAGCCCACTCTGCCACCCCAGTTCAGACATGGCCATATGCAAATCAGTCTGACCATGTGCCTCATGGGAACAGTCCAGCCCGAACTGCCAAGCAATGCCTTCCCTGGACCGGAAACAAGCTTCCTAGGACCGGTTTCTGGCATTTCAGCCGTCTTCAGCCAGGCTTGCTTGAATCCAGTGGCAAAGTGAGCAAGGGACTCACGTCTGAGCATACCCTGCCAATTTATGGCAAACAAAGCGGTACAAAATGGGGTGGTGAGGGACGGAACATCAGAACCAATCAAACACTCACACCCAGTCAACAGATCTGGGTTTGATCCATCACCGTTCTTTAGCCCACTCTGCGACCCCAGTTCAGACATGGCCATATGCAAATCAGTCTGACCATGTGCCTCATGGGAACAGTCCAGCCTGAACTGCCAAGCCATGCCTTCCCTGGACCGGAAACAAGCTTCCTAGGACCGGTTTCTGGCATTTCAGCCGTCTTCAGCCAGGCTTGCTTGAATCCAGTGGCAAAGTGAGCAAGGGACTCACGTCTGAGCATACCCTGCCAACTTATGGCAAACAAAGCGGTACAAAAGGGGGTGGTGATGGACGGAGCATCAGAACCAATCAAACACTCACACCCAGTCAACAGATCTGGGTTTGATCCATCACCGTTCTTTAGCCCACTCTGCCACCCCAGTTCAGACATGGCCATATGCAAATCAGTCTGACCATGTGCCTCATGGGAACAGTCCAGCCCGAACTGCCAAGCCATGCCTTCCCTGGACCAGAAACAAGCTTCCTAGGACCGGTTTCTGGCATTTCAGCTGTCTTCAGCCAGGCTTGCTTGAATCCAGTGGCAAAGTGAGCAAGGGACTCACGTCTGAGCATACCCTGCCAACTTATGGCAAACAAAGGGGTACAAAAGGGGGTGGTGATGGACGGAGCATCAGAACCAATCAAACACTCACACCCAGTCAACAGATCTGGGTTTGATCCATCACCGTTCTTTAGCCCACTCTGCCACCCCAGTTCAGACATGGCCATATGCAAATCAGTCTGACCATGTGCCTCATGGGAACAGTCCAGCCCGAACTGCCAAGCCATGCCTTCCCTGGACCGGAAACAAGCTTCCTAGGACCGGTTTCTGGCATTTCAGCCGTCTTCAGCCAGGCTTGCTTGAATCCAGTGGCAAAGTGAGCAAGGGACTCACGTCTGAGCATACCCTGCCAACTTATGGCAAACAAAGCGGTACAAAAGGGGGTGGTGATGGACAGAGCATCAGAACCAATCAAACACTCACACCCAGTCAACAGATCTGGGTTTTATCCATCACCGTTCTTTAGCCCACTCTGCGAACCCCAGTTCAGACATGGCCATATGCAAATCAGTCTGACCATGTGCCTCATGGGAACAGTCCAGCCCGAACTGCCAAGCCATGCCTTCCCTGGACCGGAAACAAGCTTCCTAGGACCGGTTTCTGGCATTTCAGCCGTCTTCAGCAAGGCTTGCTTGAATCCAGTGGCAAAGTGAGCAAGGGACTCATGTCTGAGCATACCCTGCCAACTTATGGCAAACAAAGTGGTACAAAAGGGGGTGGTGATGGACGGAGCATCAGAACCAATCAAACACTCACACCCAGTCAACAGATCTGGGTTTGATCCATCACCGTTCTTTAGCCCACTCTGCCACCCCAGTTCAGACATGGCCATATGCAAATCAGTCTGACCATGTGCCTCATGGGAACAGTCCAGCCCGAACTGCCAAGCCATGCCTTCCCTGGACCGGAAACAAGCTTCCTATGACCGGTTTCTGGCATTTCAGCCGTCTTCAGACAGGCTTGCTTGAATCCAGTGGCAAAGTGAGCAAGGGACTCACGTCTGAGCATACCCTGCCAACTTATGGCAAACAAAGCGGTACGAAAGGGGGTGGTGATGGACGGAGCATCAGAACCAATCAAACACTGACACCCAGTCAACAGATCTGGGTTTGATCCATCACCGTTCTTTAGCCCACTCTGCCACCCCAGTTCAGACATGGCCATATGCAAATCAGTCTGACCATGTGCCTCATGGGAACAGTCCAGCCCGAACTGCCAAGCCATGCCTTCCCTGGACCAGAAACAAGCTTCCTAGGACCGGTTTCTGGCATTTCAGCTGTCTTCAGCCAGGCGTGCTTGAATCCAGTGGCAAAGTGAACAAGGGACTCACATCTGAGCATACCCTGCCAACTTATGGCAAACAAAGCGGTACAAAAGGGGGTGGTGATGGACGGAGCACCAGAACCAATCAAACACTCACACCCAGTCAACAGATCTGGGTTTGATCCATCACCGTTCTTTAGCCCACTCTGCCACCCCAGTTCAGACATGGCCATATGCAAATCAGTCTGACCATGTGCCTCATGGGAACAGTCCAGCCCGAACTGCCAAGCCATGCCTTCCCTGGACCTGAAACAAGCTTCCTAGGACCGGTTTCTGGCATTTCAGCCGTCTTCAGCCAGGCTTGCTTGAATCCAGTGGCAAAGTGAGCAAGGGACTCACGTCTGAGCATACCCTGCCAACTTATGGCAAACAAAGCGGTACAAAAGGGGGTGGTGATGGACGGAGCGTCAGAACCAATCAAACACTCACACCCAGTCAACAGATCTGGGTTTGATCCATCACCGTTCTTTAGCCCACTCTGCCACCCCAGTTCAAACATGGCCATATGCAAATCAGTCTGACCATGTGCCTCATGGGAACAGTCCAGCCCGAACTGCCAACCCATTCCTTCCCTGGACCGGAAACAAGCTTCCTAGGACCGGTTTCTGGCATTTCAGCCGTCTTCAGCCAGGCTTGCTTGAATCCAGTGGCAAAGTGAGCAAGGGACTCACGTCTGAGCATACCCTGCCAACTTATGGCAAACAAAGCAGTACAAAAGGGGGTGGTGATGGACGGAGCGTCAGAACCAATCAAACACTCACACCCAGTCAACAGATCTGGGTTTGATCCATCACCGTTCTTTAGCCCACTCTGCCACCCCAGTTCAGACATGGCCATATGCAAATCACTCTGACCATGTGCCTCATGGGAACAGTCCAGCCCGAACTGCCAAGCCATGCCTTCCCTGGACCGGAAACAAGCTTCCTAGGACCGGTTTCTGGCATTTCAGCCGTCTTCAGCCAGGCTTGCTTGAATCCAGTGGCAAAGTGAGCAAGGGACTCACGTCTGAGCATACCCTGCCAACTTATGGCAAACAAAGCGGTACAAAAGGGGGTGGTGATGGACGGAGCATCAGAACCAATCAAACACTCACACCCAGTCAACAGATCTGGGTTTGATCCATCACCGTTCTTTAGCCCAATCTGCCACCCCAGTTCAGACATGGCCATATGCAAATCAGTCTGACCATGTGCCTCATGGGAACAGTCCAGCCCGAACTGCCAAGCCATGCCTTCCCTCGACCAGAAACAAGCTTCCTAGGACCGGTTTCTGGCATTTCAGCTGTCTTCAGCCAGGCTTGCTTGAATCCAGTGGCAAAGTGAGCAAGGGACTCACGTCTGAGCATACCCTGCCAACTTATGGCAAACAAAGGGGTACAAAAGGGGGTGGTGATGGACGGAGCATCAGAACCAATCAAACACTCACACCCAGTCAACAGATCTGGGTTTGATCCATCACCGTTCTTTAGCCCACTCTGCCACCCCAGTTCAGACATGGCCATATGCAAATCAGTCTGACCATGTGCCTCATGGGAACAGTCCAGCCCGAACTGCCAAGCCATGCCTTCCCTGGACCGGAAACAAGCTTCCTAGGACCGGTTTCTGGCATTTCAGCCATCTTCAGCCAGTCTTGCTTGAATCCAGTGGCAAAGTGAGCAAGGGACTCACGTCTGAGCATACCCTGCCAACTTATGGCAAACATAGCGGTACAAAAGGGGGTGGTGATGGACGGAGCGTTAGAACCAATCAAACACTCACACCCAGTCAACAGATCTGGGTTTGATCCATCACCGTTCTTTAGCCCACTCTGCCACCCCAGTTCAGACATGGCCATATGCAAATCAGTCTGACCATGTGCCTCATGGGAACAGTCCAGCCCGAACTGCCAACCCATTCCTTCCCTGGACCGGAAACAAGCTTCCTAGGACCGGTTTCTGGCATTTCAGCCGTCTTCAGCCAGGCTTGCTTGAATCCAGTGGCAAAGTGAGCAAGGGACTCATGTCTGAGCATACCCTGCCAACTTATGGCAAACAAAGTGGTACAAAAGGGGGTGGTGATGGACGGAGCATCAGAACCAATCAAACACTCACACCCAGTCAACAGATCTGGGTTTGATCCATCACCGTTCTTTAGCCCACTCTGCTACCCCAGTTCAGACATGGCCATATGCAAATCAGTCTGACCATGTGCCTCATGGGAACAGTCCAGCCCGAACTGCCAAGCCATGCCTTCCCTGGACCGGAAACAAGCTTCCTAGGACCGGTTTCTGGCATTTCAGCCGTCTTCAGACAGGCTTGCTTGAATCCAGTGGCAAAGTGAGCAAGGGACTCACGTCTGAGCATACCCTGCCAACTTATGGCAAACAAAGCGGTACAAAAGGGGGTGGTGATGGACGGAGCATCAGAACCAATCAAACACTCACACCCAGTCAACAGATCTGGGTTTGATCCATCACCGTTCTTTAGCCCACTCTGCCACCCCAGTTCAGACATGGCCATATGCAAATCAGTCTGACCATGTGCCTCATGGGAACAGTCCAGCCCGAACTGCCAAGCCATGCCTTCCCTGGACCAGAAACAAGCTTCCTAGGACCGGTTTCTGGCATTTCAGCTGTCTTCAGCCAGGCGTGCTTGAATCCAGTGGCAAAGTGAACAAGGGACTCACATCTGAGCATACCCTGCCAACTTATGGCAAACAAAGTGGTACAAAAGGGGGTGGTGATGGACGGAGCATCAGAACCAATCAAACACTCACACCCAGTCAACAGATCTGGGTTTGATCCATCACCGTTCTTTAGCCCACTCTGCCACCCCAGTTCAGACATGGCCATATGCAAATCAGTCTGACCATGTGCCTCATGGGAACAGTCCAGCCCGAACTGCCAAGCCATGCCTTCCCTGGACCGGAAACAAGCTTCCTAGGACCGGTTTCTGGCATTTCAGCCGTCTTCAGCCAGGCTTGCTTGAATCCAGTGGCAAAGTGAGCAAGGGACTCACGTCTGAGCATACCCTGCCAACTTATGGCAAACAAAGCGGTACAAAAGGGGGTGGTGATGGACGGAGCGTCAGAACCAATCAAACACTCACACCCAGTCAACAGATCTGGGTTTGATCCATCACCGTTCTTTAGCCCACTCTGCCACCCCAGTTCAAACATGGCCATATGCAAATCAGTCTGACCATGTGCCTCATGGGAACAGTCCAGCCCGAACTGCCAACCCATTCCTTCCCTGGACCGGAAACAAGCTTCCTAGGACCGGTTACTGGCATTTCAGCCGTCTTCAGCCAGGCTTGCTTGAATCCAGTGGCAAAGTGAGCAAGGGACTCACGTCTGAGCATACCCTGCCAACTTATGGCAAACAAAGCAGTACAAAAGGGGGTGGTGATGGACGGAGCGTCAGAACCAATCAAACACTCACACCCAGTCAACAGATCTGGGTTTGATCCATCACTGTTCTTTAGCCCACTCTGCCACCCCAGTTAAGACATGGCCATATGCAAATCACTCTGACCATGTGCCTCATGGGAACAGTCCAGCCCGAACTGCCAAGCCATGCCTTCCCTGGACCGGAAACAAGCTTCCTAGGACCGGTTTCTGGCATTTCAGCCGTCTTCAGCCAGGCTTGCTTGAATCCAGTGGCAAAGTGAGCAAGGGACTCACGTCTGAGCATACCCTGCCAACTTATGGCAAACAAAGCGGTACAAAAGGGGGTGGTGATGGACGGAGCATCAGAACCAATCAAACACTCACACCCAGTCAACAGATCTGGGTTTTATCCATCACCGTTCTTTAGCCCACTCTGCCCCCCCAGTTCAGACATGGCCATATGCAAATCAGTCTGACCATGTGCCTCATGGGAACAGTCCAGCCCGAACTGCCAAGCCATGCCTTCCCTGGACCGGAAACACGCTTCCTAGGACCGGTTTCTGGCATTTCAGCCGTCTTCAGCCAGGCTTGCTTGAATCCAGTGGCAAAGTGAGCAAGGGACTCACGTCTGAGCATACCCTGCCAACTTATGGCAAACAAAGCGGTACAAAAGGGGGTGGTGATGGACGGAGCATCAGAACCAATCAAACACTCACACCCAGTCAACAGATCTGGGTTTGATCCATCACCGTTCTTTAGCCCACTCTGCCACCCCAGTTCATACATGGCCATATGCAAATCAGTCTGACCATGTGCCTCATGGGAACAGTCCAGCCCTAACTGCCAAGCCATGCCTTCTCTGGACCGGAAACAAGCTTCCTAGGACCGGTTTCTGGCATTTCAGCCGTCTTCTGCCAGGCTTGCTTGAATCCGGTGGCAAAGTGAGCAAGGGACTCACGTCTGAGCATACCCTGCCAACTTATGGCAAACAAAGCGGTACAAAAGGGGGTGGTGATGGACGGAGCATCAGAACCAATCAAACACTCACACCCAGTCAACAGATCTGGGTTTGATCCATCACCGTTCTTTAGCCCACTCTGCCACCCCAGTTCAGACATGGCCATATGCAAATCAGTCTGACCATGTGCCTCATGGAAACAGTCCAGCCCGAACTGCCAAGCCATGCCTTCCATGGACCAGAAACAAGCTTCCTAGGACCGGTTTCTGGCATTTCAGCCGTCTTCAGCCAGGCTTGCTTGAATCCAGTGGCAATGTGAGCAAGGGACTCACGTCTGAGCATACCCTGCCAACTTATGGCAAACAAAGCGGTACAAAAGGGGGTGGTGATGGACGGAGCATCAGAACCAATCAAACACTCACACCCAGTCAACAGATCTGGGTTTGATCCATCACCGTTCTTTAGCCCACTCTGCCACCCCAGTTCAGACATGGCCATATGCAAATCAGTCTGACCATGTGCCTCATGGGAACAGTCCAGCCCGAACTGCCAAGCCATGCCTTCCCTGGACCGGAAACAAGCTTCCTAGGACCGGTTTCTGGCATTTCAGCCGTCTTCAGCCAGGCTTGCTTGAATCCAGTGGCAAAGTGAGCAAGGGACTCACGTCTGAGCATACCCTGCCAACTTATGGCAAACAAAGCGGTACAAAAGGGGGTGGTGATGGACGGAGCATCAGAACCAATCAAACACTCACACCCAGTCAACAGATCTGGGTTTGATCCATCACCGTTCTTTAGCCCACTCTGCCACCCCAGTTCAGACATGGCCATATGCAAATCAGTCTGACCATGTGCCTCATGGGAACAGTCCAGCCCGAACTGCCAACCCATTCCTTCCCTGGACCGGAAACAAGCTTCCTAGGACCGGTTTCTGGCATTTCAGCCGTCTTCAGCCAGGCTTGCTTGAATCCAGTGGCAAAGTGAGCAAGGGACTCACGTCTGAGCATACCCTGCCAACTTATGGCAAACAAAGCGGTACAAAAGGGGGTGGTGATGGACGGAGCATCAGAACCAATCAAACACTCACACCCAGTCAACAGATCTGGGTTTGATCCATCACCGTTCTTTAGCCCACTCTGCCACCCCAGTTCAGACATGGCCATATGCAAATCAGTCTGACCATGTGCCTCATGGGAACAGTCCAGCCCGAACTGCCAAGCAATGCCTTCCCTGGACCGGAAACAAGCTTCCTAGGACCGGTTTCTGGCATTTCAGCCGTCTTCAGCCAGGCTTGCTTGAATCCAGTGGCAAAGTGAGCAAGGGACTCACGTCTGAGCATACCCTGCCAATTTATGGCAAACAAAGCGGTACAAAATGGGGTGGTGAGGGACGGAGCATCAGAACCAATCAAACACTCACACCCAGTCAACAGATCTGGGTTTGATCCATCACCGTTCTTTAGCCCACTCTGCGACCCCAGTTCAGACATGGCCATATGCAAATCAGTCTGACCATGTGCCTCATGGGAACAGTCCAGCCCGAACTGCCAAGCCATGCCTTCCCTGGACCGGAAACAAGCTTCCTAGGACCGGTTTCTGGCATTTCAGCCGTCTTCAGCCAGGCTTGCTTGAATCCAGTGGCAAAGTGAGCAAGGGACTCACGTCTGAGCATACCCTGCCAACTTATGGCAAACAAAGCGGTACAAAAGGGGGTGGTGATGGACAGAGCATCAGAACCAATCAAACACTCACACCCAGTCAACAGATCTGGGTTTTATCCATCACCGTTCTTTAGCCCACTCTGCGAACCCCAGTTCAGACATGGCCATATGCAAATCAGTCTGACCATGTGCCTCATGGGAACAGTCCAGCCCGAACTGCCAAGCCATGCCTTCCCTGGACCGGAAACAAGCTTCCTAGGACCGGTTTCTGGCATTTCAGCCGTCTTCAGCAAGGCTTGCTTGAATCCAGTGGCAAAGTGAGCAAGGGACTCATGTCTGAGCATACCCTGCCAACTTATGGCAAACAAAGTGGTACAAAAGGGGGTGGTGATGGACGGAGCATCAGAACCAATCAAACACTCACACCCAGTCAACAGATCTGGGTTTGATCCATCACCGTTCTTTAGCCCACTCTGCCACCCCAGTTCAGACATGGCCATATGCAAATCAGTCTGACCATGTGCCTCATGGGAACAGTCCAGCCCGAACTGCCAAGCCATGCCTTCCCTGGACCGGAAACAAGCTTCCTAGGACCGGTTTCTGGCATTTCAGCCGTCTTCAGACAGGCTTGCTTGAATCCAGTGGCAAAGTGAGCAAGGGACTCACGTCTGAGCATACCCTGCCAACTTATGGCAAACAAAGCGGTACAAAAGGGGGTGGTGATGGACGGAGCATCAGAACCAATCAAACACTGACACCCAGTCAACAGATCTGGGTTTGATCCATCACCGTTCTTTAGCCCACTCTGCCACCCCAGTTCAGACATGGCCATATGCAAATCAGTCTGACCATGTGCCTCATGGGAACAGTCCAGCCCGAACTGCCAAGCCATGCCTTCCCTGGACCAGAAACAAGCTTCCTAGGACCGGTTTCTGGCATTTCAGCTGTCTTCAGCCAGGCGTGCTTGAATCCAGTGGCAAAGTGAACAAGGGACTCACATCTGAGCATACCCTGCCAACTTATGGCAAACAAAGCGGTACAAAAGGGGGTGGTGATGGACGGAGCATCAGAACCAATCAAACACTCACACCCAGTCAACAGATCTGGGTTTGATCCATCACCGTTCTTTAGCCCACTCTGCCACCCCAGTTCAGACATGGCCATATGCAAATCAGTCTGACCATGTGCCTCATGGGAACAGTCCAGCCCGAACTGCCAAGCCATGCCTTCCCTGGACCGGAAACAAGCTTCCTAGGACCGGTTTCTGGCATTTCAGCCGTCTTCAGCCAGGCTTCCTTGAATCCAGTGGCAAAGTGAGCAAGGGACTCACGTCTGAGCATACCCTGCCAACTTATGGCAAACAAAGCGGTACAAAAGGGGGTGGTGATGGACGGAGCGTCAGAACCAATCAAACACTCACACCCAGTCAACAGATCTGGGTTTGATCCATCACCGTTCTTTAGCCCACTCTGCCACCCCAGTTCAAACATGGCCATATGCAAAGCAGTCTGACCATGTGCCTCATGGGAACAGTCCAGCCCGAACTGCCAACCCATTCCTTCCCTGGACCGGAAACAAGCTTCCTAGGACCGGTTTCTGGCATTTCAGCCGTCTTCAGCCAGGCTTGCTTGAATCCAGTGGCAAAGTGAGCAAGGGACTCACGTCTGAGCATACCCTGCCAACTTATGGCAAACAAAGCAGTACAAAAGGGGGTGGTGATGGACGGAGCGTCAGAACCAATCAAACACTCACACCCAGTCAACAGATCTGGGTTTGATCCATCACCGTTCTTTAGCCCACTCTGCCACCCCAGTTCAGACATGGCCATATGCAAATCAGTCTGACCATGTGCCTCATGGGAACAGTCCAGCCCGAACTGCCAAGCCATGCCTTCCCTGGACCAGAAACAAGCTTCCTAGGACCGGTTTCTGGCATTTCAGCTGTCTTCAGCCAGGCTTGCTTGAATCCAGTGGCAAAGTGAGCAAGGGACTCACGTCTGAGCATACCCTGCCAACTTATGGCAAACAAAGGGGTACAAAAGGGGGTGGTGATGGACGGAGCATCAGAACCAATCAAACACTCACACCCAGTCAACAGATCTGGGTTTGATCCATCACCGTTCTTTAGCCCACTCTGCCACCCCAGTTCAGACATGGCCATATGCAAATCAGTCTGACCATGTGCCTCATGGGAACAGTCCAGCCCGAACTGCCAAGCCATGCCTTCCCTGGACCGGAAACAAGCTTCCTAGGACCGGTTTCTGGCATTTCAGCCGTCTTCAGCCAGTCTTGCTTGAATCCAGTGGCAAAGTGAGCAAGGGACTCACGTCTGAGCATACCCTGCCAACTTATGGCAAACAAAGCGGTACAAAAGGGGGTGGTGATGGACGGAGCGTCAGAACCAATCAAACACTCACACCCAGTCAACAGATCTGGGTTTGATCCATCACCGTTCTTTAGCCCACTCTGCCACCCCAGTTCAGACATGGCCATATGCAAATCAGTCTGACCATGTGCCTCATGGGAACAGTCCAGCCTGAACTGCCAACCCATTCCTTCCCTGGACCGGAAACAAGCTCCCTAGGACTGGTTTCTGGCATTTCAGCCGTCTTCAGCCAGGCTTGCTTGAATCCAGTGGCAAAGTGAGCAAGGGACTCACGTCTGAGCATACCCTGCCAACTTATGGCAAACAAAGCAGTACAAAAGGGGGTGGTGATGGACAGAGCATGAGAACCAATCAAACACTCACACCCAGTCAACAGATCTGGGTTTTATCCATCACCGTTCTTTAGCCCACTCTGCAAACCCCAGTTCAGACATGGCCATATGCAAATCAGTCTGACCATGTGCCTCATGGGAAAGTCCAGCCCGAACTGCCAAGCCATGCCTTTCCTGGACCGGAAACAATCTTCCTAGGACCGGTTTCTGGCATTTCAGCCGTCTTCAGCCAGGCTCGCTTGAATCCAGTGGCAAAATGAGCAAGGGACTCACGTCTGAGCATACCCTGCCAACTTATGGCAAACAAAGCGGTACAAAAGGGGGTGGTGATGGACGGAGCATCAGAACCAATCAAACACTCACACCCAGTCAACAGATCTGGGTTTGATCCATCACTGTTCTTTAGCCCACTCTGCCACCCCAGTTCAGACATGGCCATATGCAAATCACTCTGACCATGTGCCTCATGGGAACAGTCCAGCCCGAACTGCCAAGCCATGCCTTCCCTGGACCGGAAACAAGCTTCCTAGGACCGGTTTCTGGCATTTCAGCCGTCTTCAGCCAGGCTTGCTTGAATCCAGTGGCAAAGTGAGCAAGGGACTCACGTCTGAGCATACCCTGCCAACTTATGGCAAACAAAGCGGTACAAAAGGGGGTGGTGATGGACGGAGCATCAGAACCAATCAAACACTCACACCCAGTCAACAGATCTGGGTTTGATCCATCACCGTTCTTTAGCCCACTCTGCCACCCCAGTTCAGACATGGCCATATGCAAATCAGTCTGACCATGTGCCTCATGGGAACAGTCCAGCCCGAACTGCCAAGCCATGCCTTCCCTGGACCAGAAACAAGCTTCCTAGGACCGGTTTCTGGCATTTCAGCTGTCTTCAGCCAGGCTTGCTTGAATCCAGTGGCAAAGTGAGCAAGGGACTCACGTCTGAGCATACCCTGCCAACTTATGGCAAACAAAGGGGTACAAAAGGGGGTGGTGATGGACGGAGCATCAGAACCAATCAAACACTCACACCCAGTCAACAGATCTGGGTTTGATCCATCACCGTTCTTTAGCCCACTCTGCCACCCCAGTTCAGACATGGCCATATGCAAATCAGTCTGACCATGTGCCTCATGGGAACAGTCCAGCCCGAACTGCCAAGCCATGCCTTCCCTGGACCGGAAACAAGCTTCCTAGGACTGGTTTCTGGCATTTCAGCCGTCTTCAGCCAGTCTTGCTTGAATCCAGTGGCAAAGTGAGCAAGGGACTCACGTCTGAGCATACCCTGCCAACTTATGGCAAACAAAGCGGTACAAAAGGGGGTGGTGATGGACGGAGCGTCAGAACCAATCAAACACTCACACCCAGTCAACAGATCTGGGTTTGATCCATCACCGTTCTTTAGCCCACTCTGCCACCCCAGTTCAGACATGGCCATATGCAAATCAGTCTGACCATGTGCCTCATGGGAACAGTCCAGCCTGAACTGCCAACCCATGCCTTCCCTGGACCGGAAACAAGCTTCCTAGGACCGGTTTCTGGCATTTCAGCCGTCTTCAGCCAGGCTTGCTTGAATCCAGTGGCATAGTGAGCAAGGGACTCGCGTCTGAGCATACCCTGCCAACTTATGGCAAACAAAGTGGTACAAAAGGGGGTGGTGATGGACGGAGCGTCAGAACGAATCAAACACTCACACCCAGTCAACAGATCTGGGTTTGATCCATCACCGTTCTTTAGCCCACTCTGCCACCCCAGTTCAGACATGGCCATATGCAAATCAGTCTGACCATGTGCCTCATGGGAACAGTCCAGCCCGAACTCACAAGCCATGCCTTCCCTGGACCGGAAACAAGCTTCCTAGGACCGGTTTCTGGCATTTCAGCCGTCTTCAGCCAGGCTTGCTTGAATCCAGTGGCAAAGTGAGCAAGGGACTCATGTCTGAGCATAGCCTGCCAACTTATGGCAAACAAAGTGGTACAAAAGGGGGTGGTGATGGACGGAGCATCAGAACCAATCAAACACTCACACCCAGTCAACAGATCTGGGTTTGATCCATCACCGTTCTTTAGCCCACTCTGCCACCCCAGTTCAGACATGGCCATATGCAAATCAGTCTGACCATGTGCCTCATGGGAACAGTCCAGCCCGAACTGCCAAGCCATGCCTTCCCTGGACCGGAAACAAGCTTCCTAGGACCGGTTTCTGGCATTTCAGCCGTCTTCAGACAGGCTTGCTTGAATCCAGTGGCAAAGTGAGCAAGGGACTCACGTCTGAGCATACCCTGCCAACTTATGGCAAACAAAGCGGTACAAAAGGGGGTGGTGATGGACGGAGCATCAGAACCAATCAAACACTCACACCCAGTCAACAGATCTGGGTTTGATCCATCACCGCTCTTTAGCCCACTCTGCCACCCCAGTTCAGACATGGCCATATGCAAATCAGTCTGACCATGTGCCTCATGGGAACAGTCCAGCCCGAACTGCCAAGCCATGCCTTCCCTGGACCAGAAACAAGCTTCCTAGGACCGGTTTCTGGCATTTCAGCTGTCTTCAGCCAGGCTTGCTTGAATCCAGTGGCAAAGTGAGCAAGGGACTCACGTCTGAGCATACCCTGCCAACTTATGGCAAACAAAGTGGTACAAAAGGGGGTGGTGATGGACGGAGCATCAGAACCAATCAAACATTCACACCCAGTCAACAGATCTGGGTTTGATCCATCACCGTTCTTTAGCCCACTCTGCCACCCCAGTTCAGACATGGCCATATGCAAATCAGTCTGACCATGTGCCTCATGGGAACAGTCCAGCCCGAACTGCCAAGCTATGCCTTCCCTGGACCGGAAACAAGCTTCCTAGGACCGGTTTCTGGCATTTCAGCCGTCTTCAGCCAGGCTTGCTTGAATCCAGTGGCAAAGTGAGCAAGGGACTCACGTCTGAGAATACTCTGCCAACTTATGGCAAACAAAGCGGTACAAAAGGGGGTGGTGATGGACGGAGCGTCAGAACCAATCAAACACTCACACCCAGTCAACAGATCTGGGTTTGATCCATCACCGTTCTTTATCCCACTCTGCCACCCCAGTTCAGACATGGCCATATGCAAATCAGTCTGACCATGTGCCTCATGGGAACAGTCCAGCCTGAACTGCCAACCCATTCCTTCCCAGGACCGGAAACAAGCTTCCTAGGACCGGTTTCTGGCATTTCAGCCGTCTTCAGCCAGGCTTGCTTGAATCCAGTGGCAAAGTGAGCAAGGGACTCACGTCTGAGCATACCCTGCCAACTTATGGCAAACAAAGCAGTACAAAAGGGGGTGGTGATGGACGGAGCATCAGAACCAATCAAACACTCACACCCAGTCAACAGATCTGGGTTTGATCCATCACCGTTCTTTAGCCCACTCTGCGAACCCCAGTTCAGACATGGCCATATGCATATCAGTCTGACCATGTGCCTCATGGGAACAGTCCAGCCCGAACTGCCAAGCCATGCCTTCCCTGGACCGGGAACAAGCTTCCTAGGACCGGTTTCTGGCATTTCAGCCGTCTTCAGCCAGGCTTGCTTGAATCCAGTGGCAAAGTGAGCAAGGGACTCATGCCTGAGCATACCCTGCCAACTTATGGGAAACAAAGCGGTACAAAAGGGGGTGATGATGGTAAGAGCATCAGAATCAATCAAACACTCACACCCAGTCAACAGATCTGGGTTTGATCCATCACCGTTCTTTAGCCCACTCTGCCCCCCCAGTTCAGACATGGCCATATGCAAATCAGTCTGACCATGTGCCTCATGGGAACAGTCCAGCCCGAACTGCCAAGCCATGCCTTCCCTGGACCGGAAACACGCTTCCTAGGACCGGTTTCTGGCATTTCAGCCGTCTTCAGCCAGGCTTCCTTGAATCCAGTGGCAAAGTGAGCAAGGGACTCACGTCTGAGCATACCCTGCCAACTTATGGCAAACAAAGCGGTACAAAAGGGGGTGGTGATGGACGGAGCATCAGAACCAATCAAACACTCGCACCCAGTCAACAGATCTGGGTTTGATCCATCACCGTTCTTTAGCCCACTCTGCCACCCCAGTTCAGACATGGCCATATGCAAATCAGTCTGACCATGTGCCTCATGGGAACAGTCCAGCCCTAACTGCCAAGCCATGCCTTCCCTGGACCGGAAACAAGCTTCCTAGGACCGGTTTCTGGCATTTCAGCCGTCTTCAGCCAGGCTTGCTTGAATCCAGTGGCAAAGTGAGCAAGGGACTCACGTCTGAGCATACCCTGCCAACTTATGGCAAACAAAGCGGTACAAAAGGGGGTGGTGATGGACGGAGCATCAGAACCAATCAAACACTCACACCCAGTCAACAGATCTGGGTTTGATCCATCACCGTTCTTTAGCCCACTCTGCCACCCCAGTTCAGACATGGCCATATGCAAATCAGTCTGACCATGTGCCTCATGGGAACAGTCCAGCCCGAACTGCCAAGCCATACCTTCCATGGACCAGAAACAAGCTTCCTAGGACCGGTTTCTGGCATTTCAGCCGTCTTCAGCCAGGCTTGCTTGAATCCAGTGGCAATGTGAGCAAGGGACTCACGTCTGAGCATACCCTGCCAACTTATGGCAAACAAAGCGGTACAAAAGGGGGTGGTGATGGACGGAGCATCAGAACCAATCAAACACTCACACCCAGTCAACAGATCTGGGTTTGATCCATCACCGTTCTTTAGCCCACTCTGCGAACCCCAGTTCAGACATGGCCATATGCAAATCAGTCTGACCATGTGCCTCATGGGAACAGTCCAGCCCGAACTGCCAAGCCATGCCTTCCCTGGACCGGAAACAAGCTTCCTAGGACCGGTTTCTGGCATTTCAGCCGTCTTCAGCCAGGCTTGCTTGAATCCAGTGGCAAAGTGAGCAAGGGACTCACGTCTGAGCATACCCTGCCAACTTATGGCAAACAAAGCGGTACAAAAGGGGGTGGTGATGGACGGAGCATCAGAACCAATCAAACACTCACACCCAGTCAACAGATCTAGGTTTGATCCATCACCGTTCTTTAGCCCACTCTGCCACCCCAGTTCAGACATGGCCATATGCAAATCAGTCTGACCATGTGCCTCATGGGAACAGTCCAGCCCGAACTGCCAACCCATTCCTTCCCTGGACCGGAAACAAGCTTCCTAGGACCGGTTTCTGGCATTTCAGCCGTCTTCAGCCAGGCTTGCTTGAATCCAGTGGCAAAGTGAGCAAGGGACTCACGTCTGAGCATACCCTGCCAACTTATGGCAAACAAAGCGGTACAAAAGGGGGTGGTGATGGACGGAGCATCAGAACCAATCAAACACTCACACCCAGTCAACAGATCTGGGTTTGATCCATCACCGTTCTTTAGCCCACTCTGCCACCCCAGTTCAGACATGGCCATATGCAAATCAGTCTGACCATGTGCCTCATGGGAACAGTCCAGCCCGAACTGCCAAGCAATGCCTTCCCTGGACCGGAAACAAGCTTCCTAGGACCGGTTTCTGGCATTTCAGCCGTCTTCAGCCAGGCTTGCTTGAATCCAGTGGCAAAGTGAGCAAGGGACTCACGTCTGAGCATACCCTGCCAATTTATGGCAAACAAAGCGGTACAAAATGGGGTGGTGAGGGACGGAACATCAGAACCAATCAAACACTCACACCCAGTCAACAGATCTGGGTTTGATCCATCACCGTTCTTTAGCCCACTCTGCGACCCCAGTTCAGACATGGCCATATGCAAATCAGTCTGACCATGTGCCTCATGGGAACAGTCCAGCCTGAACTGCCAAGCCATGCCTTCCCTGGACCGGAAACAAGCTTCCTAGGACCGGTTTCTGGCATTTCAGCCGTCTTCAGCCAGGCTTGCTTGAATCCAGTGGCAAAGTGAGCAAGGGACTCACGTCTGAGCATACCCTGCCAACTTATGGCAAACAAAGCGGTACAAAAGGGGGTGGTGATGGACGGAGCATCAGAACCAATCAAACACTCACACCCAGTCAACAGATCTGGGTTTGATCCATCACCGTTCTTTAGCCCACTCTGCCACCCCAGTTCAGACATGGCCATATGCAAATCAGTCTGACCATGTGCCTCATGGGAACAGTCCAGCCCGAACTGCCAAGCCATGCCTTCCCTGGACCAGAAACAAGCTTCCTAGGACCGGTTTCTGGCATTTCAGCTGTCTTCAGCCAGGCTTGCTTGAATCCAGTGGCAAAGTGAGCAAGGGACTCACGTCTGAGCATACCCTGCCAACTTATGGCAAACAAAGGGGTACAAAAGGGGGTGGTGATGGACGGAGCATCAGAACCAATCAAACACTCACACCCAGTCAACAGATCTGGGTTTGATCCATCACCGTTCTTTAGCCCACTCTGCCACCCCAGTTCAGACATGGCCATATGCAAATCAGTCTGACCATGTGCCTCATGGGAACAGTCCAGCCCGAACTGCCAAGCCATGCCTTCCCTGGACCGGAAACAAGCTTCCTAGGACTGGTTTCTGGCATTTCAGCCGTCTTCAGCCAGTCTTGCTTGAATCCAGTGGCAAAGTGAGCAAGGGACTCACGTCTGAGCATACCCTGCCAACTTATGGCAAACAAAGCGGTACAAAAGGGGGTGGTGATGGACGGAGCGTCAGAACCAATCAAACACTCACACCCAGTCAACAGATCTGGGTTTGATCCATCACCGTTCTTTAGCCCACTCTGCCACCCCAGTTCAGACATGGCCATATGCAAATCAGTCTGACCATGTGCCTCATGGGAACAGTCCAGCCTGAACTGCCAACCCATTCCTTCCCTGGACCGGAAACAAGCTCCCTAGGACTGGTTTCTGGCATTTCAGCCGTCTTCAGCCAGGCTTGCTTGAATCCAGTGGCAAAGTGAGCAAGGGACTCACGTCTGAGCATACCCTGCCAACTTATGGCAAACAAAGCAGTACAAAAGGGGGTGGTGATGGACGGAGCATCAGAACCAATCAAACACTCACACCCAGTCAACAGATCTGGGTTTGATCCATCACCGTTCTTTAGCCCACTCTGCCACCCCAGTTCAGACATGGCCATATGCAAATCAGTCTGACCATGTGCCTCATGGGAACAGTCCAGCCCGAACTGCCAAGCCATGCCTTCCCTGGACCGGAAACAAGCTTCCTAGGACCGGTTTCTGGCATTTCAGCCGTCTTCAGCCAGGCTTGCTTGAATCCAGTGGCATAGTGAGCAAGGGACTCGCGTCTGAGCATACCCTGCCAACTTATGGCAAACAAAGTGGTACAAAAGGGGGTGGTGATGGACGGAGCGTCAGAACGAATCAAACACTCACACCCAGTCAACAGATCTGGGTTTGATCCATCACCGTTCTTTAGCCCACTCTGCCACCCCAGTTCAGACATGGCCATATGCAAATCAGTCTGACCATGTGCCTCATGGGAACAGTCCAGCCCGAACTCACAAGCCATGCCTTCCCTGGACCGGAAACAAGCTTCCTAGGACCGGTTTCTGGCATTTCAGCCGTCTTCAGCCAGGCTTGCTTGAATCCAGTGGCAAAGTGAGCAAGGGACTCATGTCTGAGCATACCCTGCCAACTTATGGCAAACAAAGTGGTACAAAAGGGGGTGGTGATGGACGGAGCATCAGAACCAATCAAACACTCACACCCAGTCAACAGATCTGGGTTTGATCCATCACCGTTCTTTAGCCCACTCTGCCACCCCAGTTCAGACATGGCCATATGCAAATCAGTCTGACCATGTGCCTCATGGGAACAGTCCAGCCCGAACTGCCAAGCCATGCCTTCCCTGGACCGGAAACAAGCTTCCTAGGACCGGTTTCTGGCATTTCAGCCGTCTTCAGACAGGCTTGCTTGAATCCAGTGGCAAAGTGAGCAAGGGACTCACGTCTGAGCATACCCTGCCAACTTATGGCAAACAAAGCGGTACAAAAGGGGGTGGTGATGGACGGAGCATCAGAACCAATCAAACACTCACACCCAGTCAACAGATCTGGGTTTGATCCATCACCGTTCTTTAGCCCACTCTGCCACCCCAGTTCAGACATGGCCATATGCAAATCAGTCTGACCATGTGCCTCATGGGAACAGTCCAGCCCGAACTGCCAAGCCATGCCTTCCCTGGACCAGAAACAAGCTTCCTAGGACCGGTTTCTGGCATTTCAGCTGTCTTCAGCCAGGCTTGCTTGAATCCAGTGGCAAAGTGAGCAAGGGACTCACGTCTGAGCATACCCTGCCAACTTATGGCAAACAAAGTGGTACAAAAGGGGGTGGTGATGGACGGAGCATCAGAACCAATCAAACATTCACACCCAGTCAACAGATCTGGGTTTGATCCATCACCGTTCTTTAGCCCACTCTGCCACCCCAGTTCAGACATGGCCATATGCAAATCAGTCTGACCATGTGCCTCATGGGAACAGTCCAGCCCGAACTGCCAAGCTATGCCTTCCCTGGACCGGAAACAAGCTTCCTAGGACCGGTTTCTGGCATTTCAGCCGTCTTCAGCCAGGCTTGCTTGAATCCAGTGGCAAAGTGAGCAAGGGACTCACGTCTGAGAATACTCTGCCAACTTATGGCAAACAAAGCGGTACAAAAGGGGGTGGTGATGGACGGAGCGTCAGAACCAATCAAACACTCACACCCAGTCAACAGATCTGGGTTTGATCCATCACCGTTCTTTATCCCACTCTGCCACCCCAGTTCAGACATGGCCATATGCAAATCAGTCTGACCATGTGCCTCATGGGAACAGTCCAGCCTGAACTGCCAACCCATTCCTTCCCAGGACCGGAAACAAGCTTCCTAGGACCGGTTTCTGGCATTTCAGCCGTCTTCAGCCAGGCTTGCTTGAATCCAGTGGCAAAGTGAGCAAGGGACTCACGTCTGAGCATACCCTGCCAACTTATGGCAAACAAAGCAGTACAAAAGGGGGTGGTGATGGACGGAGCATCAGAACCAATCAAACACTCACACCCAGTCAACAGATCTGGGTTTGATCCATCACCGTTCTTTAGCCCACTCTGCGAACCCCAGTTCAGACATGGCCATATGCATATCAGTCTGACCATGTGCCTCATGGGAACAGTCCAGCCCGAACTGCCAAGCCATGCCTTCCCTGGACCGGGAACAAGCTTCCTAGGACCGGTTTCTGGCATTTCAGCCGTCTTCAGCCAGGCTTGCTTGAATCCAGTGGCAAAGTGAGCAAGGGACTCATGCCTGAGCATACCCTGCCAACTTATGGGAAACAAAGCGGTACAAAAGGGGGTGATGATGGTAAGAGCATCAGAATCAATCAAACACTCACACCCAGTCAACAGATCTGGGTTTGATCCATCACCGTTCTTTAGCCCACTCTGCCCCCCCAGTTCAGACATGGCCATATGCAAATCAGTCTGACCATGTGCCTCATGGGAACAGTCCAGCCCGAACTGCCAAGCCATGCCTTCCCTGGACCGGAAACACGCTTCCTAGGACCGGTTTCTGGCATTTCAGCCGTCTTCAGCCAGGCTTCCTTGAATCCAGTGGCAAAGTGAGCAAGGGACTCACGTCTGAGCATACCCTGCCAACTTATGGCAAACAAAGCGGTACAAAAGGGGGTGGTGATGGACGGAGCATCAGAACCAATCAAACACTCACACCCAGTCAACAGATCTGGGTTTGATCCATCACCGTTCTTTAGCCCACTCTGCCACCCCAGTTCAGACATGGCCATATGCAAATCAGTCTGACCATGTGCCTCATGGGAACAGTCCAGCCCTAACTGCCAAGCCATGCCTTCCCTGGACCGGAAACAAGCTTCCTAGGACCGGTTTCTGGCATTTCAGCCGTCTTCAGCCAGGCTTGCTTGAATCCAGTGGCAAAGTGAGCAAGGGACTCACGTCTGAGCATACCCTGCCAACTTATGGCAAACAAAGCGGTACAAAAGGGGGTGGTGATGGACGGAGCATCAGAACCAATCAAACACTCACACCCAGTCAACAGATCTGGGTTTGATCCATCACCGTTCTTTAGCCCACTCTGCCACCCCAGTTCAGACATGGCCATATGCAAATCAGTCTGACCATGTGCCTCATGGGAACAGTCCAGCCCGAACTGCCAAGCCATACCTTCCATGGACCAGAAACAAGCTTCCTAGGACCGGTTTCTGGCATTTCAGCCGTCTTCAGCCAGGCTTGCTTGAATCCAGTGGCAATGTGAGCAAGGGACTCACGTCTGAGCATACCCTGCCAACTTATGGCAAACAAAGCGGTACAAAAGGGGGTGGTGATGGACGGAGCATCAGAACCAATCAAACACTCACACCCAGTCAACAGATCTGGGTTTGATCCATCACCGTTCTTTAGCCCACTCTGCGAACCCCAGTTCAGACATGGCCATATGCAAATCAGTCTGACCATGTGCCTCATGGGAACAGTCCAGCCCGAACTGCCAAGCCATGCCTTCCCTGGACCGGAAACAAGCTTCCTAGGACCGGTTTCTGGCATTTCAGCCGTCTTCAGCCAGGCTTGCTTGAATCCAGTGGCAAAGTGAGCAAGGGACTCACGTCTGAGCATACCCTGCCAACTTATGGCAAACAAAGCGGTACAAAAGGGGGTGGTGATGGACGGAGCATCAGAACCAATCAAACACTCACACCCAGTCAACAGATCTAGGTTTGATCCATCACCGTTCTTTAGCCCACTCTGCCACCCCAGTTCAGACATGGCCATATGCAAATCAGTCTGACCATGTGCCTCATGGGAACAGTCCAGCCCGAACTGCCAACCCATTCCTTCCCTGGACCGGAAACAAGCTTCCTAGGACCGGTTTCTGGCATTTCAGCCGTCTTCAGCCAGGCTTGCTTGAATCCAGTGGCAAAGTGAGCAAGGGACTCACGTCTGAGCATACCCTGCCAACTTATGGCAAACAA
Organism: Triturus cristatus; assembly: GCF_964204655.1. NCBI lineage: Eukaryota > Metazoa > Chordata > Amphibia > Caudata > Salamandridae > Triturus > Triturus cristatus. Next base: position 561,247,791 of record NC_140579.1, on the reverse strand, counting down.
AGCGGTACAAAAGGGGGTGGTGATGGACGGAGCATCAGAACCAATCAAACACTCACACCCAGTCAACAGATCTGGGTTTGATCCATCACCGTTCTTTAGCCCACTCTGCCACCCCAGTTCAGACATGGCCATATGCAAATCAGTCTGACCATGTGCCTCATGGGAACAGTCCAGCCCGAACTGCCAAGCAATGCCTTCCCTGGACCGGAAACAAGCTTCCTAGGACCGGTTTCTGGCATTTCAGCCGTCTTCAGCCAGGCTTGCTTGAATCCAGTGGCAAAGTGAGCAAGGGACTCACGTCTGAGCATACCCTGCCAATTTATGGCAAACAAAGCGGTACAAAATGGGGTGGTGAGGGACGGAACATCAGAACCAATCAAACACTCACACCCAGTCAACAGATCTGGGTTTGATCCATCACCGTTCTTTAGCCCACTCTGCGACCCCAGTTCAGACATGGCCATATGCAAATCAGTCTGACCATGTGCCTCATGGGAACAGTCCAGCCTGAACTGCCAAGCCATGCCTTCCCTGGACCGGAAACAAGCTTCCTAGGACCGGTTTCTGGCATTTCAGCCGTCTTCAGCCAGGCTTGCTTGAATCCAGTGGCAAAGTGAGCAAGGGACTCACGTCTGAGCATACCCTGCCAACTTATGGCAAACAAAGCGGTACAAAAGGGGGTGGTGATGGACAGAGCATCAGAACCAATCAAACACTCACACCCAGTCAACAGATCTGGGTTTTATCCATCACCGTTCTTTAGCCCACTCTGCGAACCCCAGTTCAGACATGGCCATATGCAAATCAGTCTGACCATGTGCCTCATGGGAACAGTCCAGCCCGAACTGCCAAGCCATGCCTTCCCTGGACCGGAAACAAGCTTCCTAGGACCGGTTTCTGGCATTTCAGCCGTCTTCAGCAAGGCTTGCTTGAATCCAGTGGCAAAGTGAGCAAGGGACTCATGTCTGAGCATACCCTGCCAACTTATGGCAAACAAAGTGGTACAAAAGGGGGTGGTGATGGACGGAGCATCAGAACCAATCAAACACTCACACCCAGTCAACAGATCTGGGTTTGATCCATCACCGTTCTTTAGCCCACTCTGCCACCCCAGTTCAGACATGGCCATATGCAAATCAGTCTGACCATGTGCCTCATGGGAACAGTCCAGCCCGAACTGCCAAGCCATGCCTTCCCTGGACCGGAAACAAGCTTCCTATGACCGGTTTCTGGCATTTCAGCCGTCTTCAGACAGGCTTGCTTGAATCCAGTGGCAAAGTGAGCAAGGGACTCACGTCTGAGCATACCCTGCCAACTTATGGCAAACAAAGCGGTACAAAAGGGGGTGGTGATGGACGGAGCATCAGAACCAATCAAACACTGACACCCAGTCAACAGATCTGGGTTTGATCCATCACCGTTCTTTAGCCCACTCTGCCACCCCAGTTCAGACATGGCCATATGCAAATCAGTCTGACCATGTGCCTCATGGGAACAGTCCAGCCCGAACTGCCAAGCCATGCCTTCCCTGGACCAGAAACAAGCTTCCTAGGACCGGTTTCTGGCATTTCAGCTGTCTTCAGCCAGGCGTGCTTGAATCCAGTGGCAAAGTGAACAAGGGACTCACATCTGAGCATACCCTACCAACTTATGGCAAACAAAGCGGTACAAAAGGGGGTGGTGATGGACGGAGCACCAGAACCAATCAAACACTCACACCCAGTCAACAGATCTGGGTTTGATCCATCACCGTTCTTTAGCCCACTCTGCCACCCCAGTTCAGACATGGCCATATGCAAATCAGTCTGACCATGTGCCTCATGGGAACAGTCCAGCCCGAACTGCCAAGCCATGCCTTCCCTGGACCGGAAACAAGCTTCCTAGGACCGGTTTCTGGCATTTCAGCCGTCTTCAGCCAGGCTTGCTTGAATCCAGTGGCAAAGTGAGCAAGGGACTCACGTCTGAGCATACCCTGCCAACTTATGGCAAACAAAGCGGTACAAAAGGGGGTGGTGATGGACGGAGCGTCAGAACCAATCAAACACTCACACCCAGTCAACAGATCTGGGTTTGATCCATCACCGTTCTTTAGCCCACTCTGCCACCCCAGTTCAAACATGGCCATATGCAAATCAGTCTGACCATGTGCCTCATGGGAACAGTCCAGCCCGAACTGCCAACCCATTCCTTCCCTGGACCGGAAACAAGCTTCCTAGGACCGGTTTCTGGCATTTCAGCCGTCTTCAGCCAGGCTTGCTTGAATCCAGTGGCAAAGTGAGCAAGGGACTCACGTCTGAGCATACCCTGCCAACTTATGGCAAACAAAGCAGTACAAAAGGGGGTGGTGATGGACGGAGCGTCAGAACCAATCAAACACTCACACCCAGTCAACAGATCTGGGTTTGATCCATCACCGTTCTTTAGCCCACTCTGCCACCCCAGTTCAGACATGGCCATATGCAAATCACTCTGACCATGTGCCTCATGGGAACAGTCCAGCCCGAACTGCCAAGCCATGCCTTCCCTGGACCGGAAACAAGCTTCCTAGGACCGGTTTCTGGCATTTCAGCCGTCTTCAGCCAGGCTTGCTTGAATCCAGTGGCAAAGTGAGCAAGGGACTCACGTCTGAGCATACCCTGCCAACTTATGGCAAACAAAGCGGTACAAAAGGGGGTGGTGATGGACGGAGCATCAGAACCAATCAAACACTCACACCCAGTCAACAGATCTGGGTTTGATCCATCACCGTTCTTTAGCCCAATCTGCCACCCCAGTTCAGACATGGCCATATGCAAATCAGTCTGACCATGTGCCTCATGGGAACAGTCCAGCCGGAACTGCCATGCCATGCCTTCCCTCGACCAGAAACAAGCTTCCTAGGACCGGTTTCTGGCATTTCAGCTGTCTTCAGCCAGGCTTGCTTGAATCCAGTGGCAAAGTGAGCAAGGGACTCACGTCTGAGCATACCCTGCCAACTTATGGCAAACAAAGGGGTACAAAAGGGGGTGGTGATGGACGGAGCATCAGAACCAATCAAACACTCACACCCAGTCAACAGATCTGGGTTTGATCCATCACCGTTCTTTAGCCCACTCTGCCACCCCAGTTCAGACATGGCCATATGCAAATCAGTCTGACCATGTGCCTCATGGGAACAGTCCAGCCCGAACTGCCAAGCCATGCCTTCCCTGGACCGGAAACAAGCTTCCTAGGACCGGTTTCTGGCATTTCAGCCATCTTCAGCCAGTCTTGCTTGAATCCAGTGGCAAAGTGAGCAAGGGACTCACGTCTGAGCATACCCTGCCAACTTATGGCAAACATAGCGGTACAAAAGGGGGTGGTGATGGACGGAGCGTTAGAACCAATCAAACACTCACACCCAGTCAACAGATCTGGGTTTGATCCATCACCGTTCTTTAGCCCACTCTGCCACCCCAGTTCAGACATGGCCATATGCAAATCAGTCTGACCATGTGCCTCATGGGAACAGTCCAGCCCGAACTGCCAACCCATTCCTTCCCTGGACCGGAAACAAGCTTCCTAGGACCGGTTTCTGGCATTTCAGCCGTCTTCAGCCAGGCTTGCTTGAATCCAGTGGCAAAGTGAGCAAGGGACTCATGTCTGAGCATACCCTGCCAACTTATGGCAAACAAAGTGGTACAAAAGGGGGTGGTGATGGACGGAGCATCAGAACCAATCAAACACTCACACCCAGTCAACAGATCTGGGTTTGATCCATCACCGTTCTTTAGCCCACTCTGCTACCCCAGTTCAGACATGGCCATATGCAAATCAGTCTGACCATGTGCCTCATGGGAACAGTCCAGCCCGAACTGCCAAGCCATGCCTTCCCTGGACCGGAAACAAGCTTCCTAGGACCGGTTTCTGGCATTTCAGCCGTCTTCAGACAGGCTTGCTTGAATCCAGTGGCAAAGTGAGCAAGGGACTCACGTCTGAGCATACCCTGCCAACTTATGGCAAACAAAGCGGTACAAAAGGGGGTGGTGATGGACGGAGCATCAGAACCAATCAAACACTCACACCCAGTCAACAGATCTGGGTTTGATCCATCACCGTTCTTTAGCCCACTCTGCCACCCCAGTTCAGACATGGCCATATGCAAATCAGTCTGACCATGTGCCTCATGGGAACAGTCCAGCCCGAACTGCCAAGCCATGCCTTCCCTGGACCAGAAACAAGCTTCCTAGGACCGGTTTCTGGCATTTCAGCTGTCTTCAGCCAGGCGTGCTTGAATCCAGTGGCAAAGTGAACAAGGGACTCACATCTGAGCATACCCTGCCAACTTATGGCAAACAAAGTGGTACAAAAGGGGGTGGTGATGGACGGAGCATCAGAACCAATCAAACACTCACACCCAGTCAACAGATCTGGGTTTGATCCATCACCGTTCTTTAGCCCACTCTGCCACCCCAGTTCAGACATGGCCATATGCAAATCAGTCTGACCATGTGCCTCATGGGAACAGTCCAGCCCGAACTGCCAAGCCATGCCTTCCCTGGACCGGAAACAAGCTTCCTAGGACCGGTTTCTGGCATTTCAGCCGTCTTCAGCCAGGCTTGCTTGAATCCAGTGGCAAAGTGAGCAAGGGACTCACGTCTGAGCATACCCTGCCAACTTATGGCAAACAAAGCGGTACAAAAGGGGGTGGTGATGGACGGAGCGTCAGAACCAATCAAACACTCACACCCAGTCAACAGATCTGGGTTTGATCCATCACCGTTCTTTAGCCCACTCTGCCACCCCAGTTCAAACATGGCCATATGCAAATCAGTCTGACCATGTGCCTCATGGGAACAGTCCAGCCCGAACTGCCAACCCATTCCTTCCCTGGACCGGAAACAAGCTTCCTAGGACCGGTTACTGGCATTTCAGCTGTCTTCAGCCAGGCTTGCTTGAATCCAGTGGCAAAGTGAGCAAGGGACTCACGTCTGAGCATACCCTGCCAACTTATGGCAAACAAAGCAGTACAAAAGGGGGTGGTGATGGACGGAGCGTCAGAACCAATCAAACACTCACACCCAGTCAACAGATCTGGGTTTGATCCATCACTGTTCTTTAGCCCACTCTGCCACCCCAGTTCAGACATGGCCATATGCAAATCACTCTGACCATGTGCCTCATGGGAACAGTCCAGCCCGAACTGCCAAGCCATGCCTTCCCTGGACCGGAAACAAGCTTCCTAGGACCGGTTTCTGGCATTTCAGCCGTCTTCAGCCAGGCTTGCTTGAATCCAGTGGCAAAGTGAGCAAGGGACTCACGTCTGAGCATACCCTGCCAACTTATGGCAAACAAAGCGGTACAAAAGGGGGTGGTGATGGACGGAGCATCAGAACCAATCAAACACTCACACCCAGTCAACAGATCTGGGTTTGATCCATCACCGTTCTTTAGCCCACTCTGCCACCCCAGTTCAGACATGGCCATATGCAAATCAGTCTGACCATGTGCCTCATGGGAACAGTCCAGCCCGAACTGCCAACCCATTCCTTCCCAGGACCGGAAACAAGCTTCCTAGGACCGGTTTCTGGCATTTCAGCCGTCTTCAGCCAGGCTTGCTTGAATCCAGTGGCAAAGTGAGCAAGGGACTCACGTCTGAGCATACCCTGCCAACTTATGGCAAACAAAGCAGTACAAAAGGGGGTGGTGATGGACGGAGCATCAGAACCAATCAAACACTCACACCCAGTCAACAGATCTGGGTTTTATCCATCACCGTTCTTTAGCCCACTCTGCCCCCCCAGTTCAGACATGGCCATATGCAAATCAGTCTGACCATGTGCCTCATGGGAACAGTCCAGCCCGAACTGCCAAGCCATGCCTTCCCTGGACCGGAAACACGCTTCCTAGGACCGGTTTCTGGCATTTCAGCCGTCTTCAGCCAGGCTTGCTTGAATCCAGTGGCAAAGTGAGCAAGGGACTCACGTCTGAGCATACCCTGCCAACTTATGGCAAACAAAGCGGTACAAAAGGGGGTGGTGATGGACGGAGCATCAGAACCAATCAAACACTCACACCCAGTCAACAGATCTGGGTTTGATCCATCACCGTTCTTTAGCCCACTCTGCCACCCCAGTTCATACATGGCCATATGCAAATCAGTCTGACCATGTGCCTCATGGGAACAGTCCAGCCCTAACTGCCAAGCCATGCCTTCTCTGGACCGGAAACAAGCTTCCTAGGACCGGTTTCTGGCATTTCAGCCGTCTTCTGCCAGGCTTGCTTGAATCCGGTGGCAAAGTGAGCAAGGGACTCACGTCTGAGCATACCCTGCCAACTTATGGCAAACAAAGCGGTACAAAAGGGGGTGGTGATGGACGGAGCATCAGAACCAATCAAACACTCACACCCAGTCAACAGATCTGGGTTTGATCCATCACCGTTCTTTAGCCCACTCTGCCACCCCAGTTCAGACATGGCCATATGCAAATCAGTCTGACCATGTGCCTCATGGAAACAGTCCAGCCCGAACTGCCAAGCCATGCCTTCCATGGACCAGAAACAAGCTTCCTAGGACCGGTTTCTGGCATTTCAGCCGTCTTCAGCCAGGCTTGCTTGAATCCAGTGGCAATGTGAGCAAGGGACTCACGTCTGAGCATACCCTGCCAACTTATGGCAAACAAAGCGGTACAAAAGGGGGTGGTGATGGACGGAGCATCAGAACCAATCAAACACTCACACCCAGTCAACAGATCTGGGTTTGATCCATCACCGTTCTTTAGCCCACTCTGCCACCCCAGTTCAGACATGGCCATATGCAAATCAGTCTGACCATGTGCCTCATGGGAACAGTCCAGCCCGAACTGCCAAGCCATGCCTTCCCTGGACCGGAAACAAGCTTCCTAGGACCGGTTTCTGGCATTTCAGCCGTCTTCAGCCAGGCTTGCTTGAATCCAGTGGCAAAGTGAGCAAGGGACTCACGTCTGAGCATACCCTGCCAACTTATGGCAAACAAAGCGGTACAAAAGGGGGTGGTGATGGACGGAGCATCAGAACCAATCAAACACTCACACCCAGTCAACAGATCTGGGTTTGATCCATCACCGTTCTTTAGCCCACTCTGCCACCCCAGTTCAGACATGGCCATATGCAAATCAGTCTGACCATGTGCCTCATGGGAACAGTCCAGCCCGAACTGCCAACCCATTCCTTCCCTGGACCGGAAACAAGCTTCCTAGGACCGGTTTCTGGCATTTCAGCCGTCTTCAGCCAGGCTTGCTTGAATCCAGTGGCAAAGTGAGCAAGGGACTCACGTCTGAGCATACCCTGCCAACTTATGGCAAACAAAGCGGTACAAAAGGGGGTGGTGATGGACGGAGCATCAGAACCAATCAAACACTCACACCCAGTCAACAGATCTGGGTTTGATCCATCACCGTTCTTTAGCCCACTCTGCCACCCCAGTTCAGACATGGCCATATGCAAATCAGTCTGACCATGTGCCTCATGGGAACAGTCCAGCCCGAACTGCCAAGCAATGCCTTCCCTGGACCGGAAACAAGCTTCCTAGGACCGGTTTCTGGCATTTCAGCCGTCTTCAGCCAGGCTTGCTTGAATCCAGTGGCAAAGTGAGCAAGGGACTCACGTCTGAGCATACCCTGCCAATTTATGGCAAACAAAGCGGTACAAAATGGGGTGGTGAGGGACGGAGCATCAGAACCAATCAAACACTCACACCCAGTCAACAGATCTGGGTTTGATCCATCGCCGTTCTTTAGCCCACTCTGCGACCCCAGTTCAGACATGGCCATATGCAAATCAGTCTGACCATGTGCCTCATGGGAACAGTCCAGCCCGAACTGCCAAGCCATGCCTTCCCTGGACCGGAAACAAGCTTCCTAGGACCGGTTTCTGGCATTTCAGCCGTCTTCAGCCAGGCTTGCTTGAATCCAGTGGCAAAGTGAGCAAGGGACTCACGTCTGAGCATACCCTGCCAACTTATGGCAAACAAAGCGGTACAAAAGGGGGTGGTGATGGACAGAGCATCAGAACCAATCAAACACTCACACCCAGTCAACAGATCTGGGTTTTATCCATCACCGTTCTTTAGCCCACTCTGCGAACCCCAGTTCAGACATGGCCATATGCAAATCAGTCTGACCATGTGCCTCATGGGAACAGTCCAGCCCGAACTGCCAAGCCATGCCTTCCCTGGACCGGAAACAAGCTTCCTAGGACCGGTTTCTGGCATTTCAGCCGTCTTCAGCAAGGCTTGCTTGAATCCAGTGGCAAAGTGAGCAAGGGACTCATGTCTGAGCATACCCTGCCAACTTATGGCAAACAAAGTGGTACAAAAGGGGGTGGTGATGGACGGAGCATCAGAACCAAACAAACACTCACACCCAGTCAACAGATCTGGGTTTGATCCATCACCGTTCTTTAGCCCACTCTGCCACCCCAGTTCAGACATGGCCATATGCAAATCAGTCTGACCATGTGCCTCATGGGAACAGTCCAGCCCGAACTGCCAAGCCATGCCTTCCCTGGACCGGAAACAAGCTTCCTAGGACCGGTTTCTGGCATTTCAGCCGTCTTCAGACAGGCTTGCTTGAATCCAGTGGCAAAGTGAGCAAGGGACTCACGTCTGAGCATACCCTGCCAACTTATGGCAAACAAAGCGGTACAAAAGGGGGTGGTGATGGACGGAGCATCAGAACCAATCAAACACTGACACCCAGTCAACAGATCTGGGTTTGATCCATCACCGTTCTTTAGCCCACTCTGCCACCCCAGTTCAGACATGGCCATATGCAAATCAGTCTGACCATGTGCCTCATGGGAACAGTCCAGCCCGAACTGCCAAGCCATGCCTTCCCTGGACCAGAAACAAGCTTCCTAGGACCGGTTTCTGGCATTTCAGCTGTCTTCAGCCAGGCGTGCTTGAATCCAGTGGCAAAGTGAACAAGGGACTCACATCTGAGCATACCCTGCCAACTTATGGCAAACAAAGCGGTACAAAAGGGGGTGGTGATGGACGGAGCATCAGAACCAATCAAACACTCACACCCAGTCAACAGATCTGGGTTTGATCCATCACCGTTCTTTAGCCCACTCTGCCACCCCAGTTCAGACATGGCCATATGCAAATCAGTCTGACCATGTGCCTCATGGGAACAGTCCAGCCCGAACTGCCAAGCCATGCCTTCCCTGGACCGGAAACAAGCTTCCTAGGACCGGTTTCTGGCATTTCAGCCGTCTTCAGCCAGGCTTGCTTGAATCCAGTGGCAAAGTGAGCAAGGGACTCACGTCTGAGCATACCCTGCCAACTTATGGCAAACAAAGCGGTACAAAAGGGGGTGGTGATGGACGGAGCGTCAGAACCAATCAAACACTCACACCCAGTCAACAGATCTGGGTTTGATCCATCACCGTTCTTTAGCCCACTCTGCCACCCCAGTTCAAACATGGCCATATGCAAATCAGTCTGACCATGTGCCTCATGGGAACAGTCCAGCCCGAACTGCCAAGCCATGCCTTCCCTGGACCAGAAACAAGCTTCCTAGGACCGGTTTCTGGCATTTCAGCTGTCTTCAGCCAGGCTTGCTTGAATCCAGTGGCAAAGTGAGCAAGGGACTCACGTCTGAGCATACCCTGCCAACTTATGGCAAACAAAGGGGTACAAAAGGGGGTGGTGATGGACGGAGCATCAGAACCAATCAAACACTCACACCCAGTCAACAGATCTGGGTTTGATCCATCACCGTTCTTTAGCCCACTCTGCCACCCCAGTTCAGACATGGCCATATGCAAATCAGTCTGACCATGTGCCTCATGGGAACAGTCCAGCCCGAACTGCCAAGCCATGCCTTCCCTGGACCGGAAACAAGCTTCCTAGGACCGGTTTCTGGCATTTCAGCCGTCTTCAGCCAGTCTTGCTTGAATCCAGTGGCAAAGTGAGCAAGGGACTCACGTCTGAGCATACCCTGCCAACTTATGGCAAACAAAGCGGTACAAAAGGGGGTGGTGATGGACGGAGCGTCAGAACCAATCAAACACTCACACCCAGTCAACAGATCTGGGTTTGATCCATCACCGTTCTTTAGCCCACTCTGCCACCCCAGTTCAGACATGGCCATATGCAAATCAGTCTGACCATGTGCCTCATGGGAACAGTCCAGCTTGAACTGCCAACCCATTCCTTCCCTGGACCGGAAACAAGCTCCCTAGGACTGGTTTCTGGCATTTCAGCCGTCTTCAGCCAGGCTTGCTTGAATCCAGTGGCAAAGTGAGCAAGGGACTCACGTCTGAGCATACCCTGCCAACTTATGGCAAACAAAGCAGTACAAAAGGGGGTGGTGATGGACGGAGCATCAGAACCAATCAAACACTCACACCCAGTCAACAGATCTGGGTTTGATCCATCACCGTTCTTTAGCCCACTCTGCCACCCCAGTTCAGACATGGCCATATGCAAATCAGTCTGACCATGTGCCTCATGGGAACAGTCCAGCCCAAACTGCCAAGCCATGCCTTCCCTGGACCGGAAACAAGCTTCCTAGGACCGGTTTCTGGCATTTCAGCCGTCTTCAGCCAGGCTTGCTTGAATCCAGTGGCATAGTGAGCAAGGGACTCGCGTCTGAGCATACCCTGCCAACTTATGGCAAACAAAGTGGTACAAAAGGGGGTGGTGATGGACGGAGCGTCAGAACGAATCAAACACTCACACCCAGTCAACAGATCTGGGTTTGATCCATCACCGTTCTTTAGCCCACTCTGCCACCCCAGTTCAGACATGGCCATATGCAAATCAGTCTGACCATGTGCCTCATGGGAACAGTCCAGCCCGAACTCACAAGCCATGCCTTCCCTGGACCGGAAACAAGCTTCCTAGGACCGGTTTCTGGCATTTCAGCCGTCTTCAGCCAGGCTTGCTTGAATCCAGTGGCAAAGTGAGCAAGGGACTCATGTCTGAGCATACCCTGCCAACTTATGGCAAACAAAGTGGTACAAAAGGGGGTGGTGATGGATGGAGCATCAGAACCAATCAAACACTCACACCCAGTCAACAGATCTGGGTTTGATCCATCACCGTTCTTTAGCCCACTCTGCCACCCCAGTTCAGACATGGCCATATGCAAATCAGTCTGACCATGTGCCTCATGGGAACAGTCCAGCCCGAACTGCCAAGCCATGCCTTCCCTGGACCGGAAACAAGCTTCCTAGGACCGGTTTCTGGCATTTCAGCCGTCTTCAGACAGGCTTGCTTGAATCCAGTGGCAAAGTGAGCAAGGGACTCACGTCTGAGCATACCCTGCCAACTTATGGCAAACAAAGCGGTACAAAAGGGGGTGGTGATGGACGGAGCATCAGAACCAATCAAACACTCACACCCAGTCAACAGATCTGGGTTTGATCCATCACCGTTCTTTAGCCCACTCTGCCACCCCAGTTCAGACATGGCCATATGCAAATCAGTCTGACCATGTGCCTCATGGGAACAGTCCAGCCCGAACTGCCAAGCCATGCCTTCCCTGGACCAGAAACAAGCTTCCTAGGACCGGTTTCTGGCATTTCAGCTGTCTTCAGCCAGGCTTGCTTGAATCCAGTGGCAAAGTGAGCAAGGGACTCACGTCTGAGCATACCCTGCCAACTTATGGCAAACAAAGTGGTACAAAAGGGGGTGGTGATGGACGGAGCATCAGAACCAATCAAACATTCACACCCAGTCAACAGATCTGGGTTTGATCCATCACCGTTCTTTAGCCCACTCTGCCACCCCAGTTCAGACATGGCCATATGCAAATCAGTCTGACCATGTGCCTCATGGGAACAGTCCAGCCCGAACTGCCAAGCCATGCCTTCCCTGGACCGGAAACAAGCTTCCTAGGACCGGTTTCTGGCATTTCAGCCGTCTTCAGCCAGGCTTGCTTGAATCCAGTGGCAAAGTGAGCAAGGGACTCACGTCTGAGCATACCCTGCCAACTTATGGCAAACAAAGCGGTACAAAAGGGGGTGGTGATGGACGGAGCGTCAGAACCAATCAAACACTCACACCCAGTCAACAGATCTGGGTTTGATCCATCACCGTTCTTTATCCCACTCTGCCACCCCAGTTCAGACATGGCCATATGCAAATCAGTCTGACCATGTGCCTCATGGGAACAGTCCAGCCCGAACTGCCAACCCATTCCTTCCCAGGACCGGAAACAAGCTTCCTAGGACCGGTTTCTGGCATTTCAGCCGTCTTCAGCCAGGCTTGCTTGAATCCAGTGGCAAAGTGAGCAAGGGACTCACGTCTGAGCATACCCTGCCAACTTATGGCAAACAAAGCAGTACAAAAGGGGGTGGTGATGGACGGAGCATCAGAACCAATCAAACACTCACACCCAGTCAACAGATCTGGGTTTGATCCATCACCGTTCTTTAGCCCACTCTGCGAACCCCAGTTCAGACATGGCCATATGCAAATCAGTCTGACCATGTGCCTCATGGGAACAGTCCAGCCCGAACTGCCAAGCCATGCCTTCCCTGGACCGGGAACAAGCTTCCTAGGACCGGTTTCTGGCATTTCAGCCGTCTTCAGCCAGGCTTGCTTGAATCCAGTGGCAAAGTGAGCAAGGGACTCATGCCTGAGCATACCCTGCCAACTTATGGGAAACAAAGCGGTACAAAAGGGGGTGATGATGGTAAGAGCATCAGAATCAATCAAACACTCACACCCAGTCAACAGATCTGGGTTTGATCCATCACCGTTCTTTAGCCCACTCTGCCCCCCCAGTTCAGACATGGCCATATGCAAATCAGTCTGACCATGTGCCTCATGGGAACAGTCCAGCCCGAACTGCCAAGCCATGCCTTCCCTGGACCGGAAACACGCTTCCTAGGACCGGTTTCTGGCATTTCAGCCGTCTTCAGCCAGGCTTGCTTGAATCCAGTGGCAAAGTGAGCAAGGGACTCACGTCTGAGCATACCCTGCCAACTTATGGCAAACAAAGCGGTACAAAAGGGGGTGGTGATGGACGGAGCATCAGAACCAATCAAACACTCACACCCAGTCAACAGATCTGGGTTTGATCCATCACCGTTCTTTAGCCCACTCTGCCACCCCAGTTCAGACATGGCCATATGCAAATCAGTCTGACCATGTGCCTCATGGGAACAGTCCAGCCCTAACTGCCAAGCCATGCCTTCCCTGGACCGGAAACAAGCTTCCTAGGACCGGTTTCTGGCATTTCAGCCGTCTTCAGCCAGGCTTGCTTGAATCCAGTGGCAAAGTGAGCAAGGGACTCACGTCTGAGCATACCCTGCCAACTTATGGCAAACAAAGCGGTACAAAAGGGGGTGGTGATGGACGGAGCATCAGAACCAATCAAACACTCACACCCAGTCAACAGATCTGGGTTTGATCCATCACCGTTCTTTAGCCCACTCTGCCACCCCAGTTCAGACATGGCCATATGCAAATCAGTCTGACCATGTGCCTCATGGGAACAGTCCAGCCCGAACTGCCAAGCCATGCCTTCCCTGGACCGGAAACAAGCTTCCTAGGACCGGTTTCTGGCATTTCAGCCGTCTTCAGCCAGGCTTGCTTGAATCCAGTGGCAAAGTGAGCAAGGGACTCACGTCTGAGCATACCCTGCCAACTTATGGCAAACAAAGCGGTACAAAAGGGGGTGGTGATGGACGGAGCATCAGAACCAATCAAACACTCACACCCAGTCAACAGATCTGGGTTTGATCCATCACCGTTCTTTAGCCCACTCTGCCACCCCAGTTCAGACATGGCCATATGCAAATCAGTCTGACCATGTGCCTCATGGGAACAGTCCAGCCCGAACTGCCAACCCATTCCTTCCCTGGACCGGAAACAAGCTTCCTAGGACCGGTTTCTGGCATTTCAGCCGTCTTCAGCCAGGCTTGCTTGAATCCAGTGGCAAAGTGAGCAAGGGACTCACGTCTGAGCATACCCTGCCAACTTATGGCAAACAAAGCGGTACAAAAGGGGGTGGTGATGGACGGAGCATCAGAACCAATCAAACACTCACACCCAGTCAACAGATCTGGGTTTGATCCATCACCGTTCTTTAGCCCACTCTGCCACCCCAGTTAAGACATGGCCATATGCAAATCAGTCTGACCATGTGCCTCATGGGAACAGTCCAGCCCGAACTGCCAAGCAATGCCTTCCCTGGACCGGAAACAAGCTTCCTAGGACCGGTTTCTGGCATTTCAGCCGTCTTCAGCCAGGCTTGCTTGAATCCAGTGGCAAAGTGAGCAAGGGACTCACGTCTGAGCATACCCTGCCAATTTATGGCAAACAAAGCGGTACAAAATAGGGTGGTGAGGGACGGAGCATCAGAACCAATCAAACACTCACACCCAGTCAACAGATCTGGGTTTGATCCATCACCGTTCTTTAGCCCACTCTGCGACCCCAGTTCAGACATGGCCATATGCAAATCAGTCTGACCATGTGCCTCATGGGAACAGTCCAGCCCGAACTGCCAAGCCATGCCTTCCCTGGACCGGAAACAAGCTTCCTAGGACCGGTTTCTGGCATTTCAGCCGTCTTCAGCAAGGCTTGCTTGAATCCAGTGGCAAAGTGAGCAAGGGACTCATGTCTGAGCATACCCTGCCAACTTATGGCAAACAAAGTGGTACAAAAGGGGGTGGTGATGGACGGAGCATCAGAACCAATCAAACACTCACACCCAGTCAACAGATCTGGGTTTGATCCATCACCGTTCTTTAGCCCACTCTGCCACCCCAGTTCAGACATGGCCATATGCAAATCAGTCTGACCATGTGCCTCATGGGAACAGTCCAGCCCGAACTGCCAAGCCATGCCTTCCCTGGACCGGAAACAAGCTTCCTAGGACCGGTTTCTGGCATTTCAGCCGTCTTCAGACAGGCTTGCTTGAATCCAGTGGCAAAGTGAGCAAGGGACTCACGTCTGAGCATACCCTGCCAACTTATGGCAAACAAAGGGGTACAAAAGGGGGTGGTGATGGACGGAGCATCAGAACCAATCAAACACTGACACCCAGTCAACAGATCTGGGTTTGATCCATCACCGTTCTTTAGCCCACTCTGCCACCCCAGTTCAGACATGGCCATATGCAAATCAGTCTGACCATGTGCCTCATGGGAACAGTCCAGCCCGAACTGCCAAGCCATGCCTTCCCTGGACCAGAAACAAGCTTCCTAGGACCGGTTTCTGGCATTTCAGCTGTCTTCAGCCAGGCGTGCTTGAATCCAGTGGCAAAGTGAACAAGGGACTCACATCTGAGCATACCCTGCCAACTTATGGCAAACAAAGCGGTACAAAAGGGGGTGGTGATGGACGGAGCATCAGAACCAATCAAACACTCACACCCAGTCAACAGATCTGGGTTTGATCCATCACCGTTCTTTAGCCCACTCTGCCACCCCAGTTCAGACATGGCCATATGCAAATCAGTCTGACCATGTGCCTCATGGGAACAGTCCAGCCCGAACTGCCAAGCCATGCCTTCCCTGGACCGGAAACAAGCTCCCTAGGACTGGTTTCTGGCATTTCAGCCGTCTTCAGCCAGGCTTGCTTGAATCCAGTGGCAAAGTGAGCAAGGGACTCACGTCTGAGCATACCCTGCCAACTTATGGCAAACAAAGCGGTACAAAAGGGGGTGGTGATGGACGGAGCGTCAGAACCAATCAAACACTCACACCCAGTCAACAGATCTGGGTTTGATCCATCACCGTTCTTTAGCCCACTCTGCCACCCCAGTTCAAACATGGCCATATGCAAAGCAGTCTGACCATGTGCCTCATGGGAACAGTCCAGCCCGAACTGCCAACCCATTCCTTCCCTGGACCGGAAACAAGCTTCCTAGGACCGGTTTCTGGCATTTCAGCCGTCTTCAGCCAGGCTTGCTTGAATCCAGTGGCAAAGTGAGCAAGGGACTCACGTCTGAGCATACCCTGCCAACTTATGGCAAACAAAGCAGTACAAAAGGGGGTGGTGATGGACGGAGCGTCAGAACCAATCAAACACTCACACCCAGTCAACAGATCTGGGTTTGATCCATCACCGTTCTTTAGCCCACTCTGCCACCCCAGTTCAGATATGGCCATATGCAAATCAGTCTGACCATGTGCCTCATGGGAACAGTCCAGCCCGAACTGCCAAGCCATATCTTCCCTGGACCGGAAACAAGCTTCCTAGGTACGGATTCTGGCATTTCAGCCGTCTTCAGCCAGGCTTGCTTGAATCCAGTGGCAAAGTGAGCAAGGGACTCACGTCTGAGCATACCCTGCCAACTTATGGCAAACAAAGTGGTACAAAAGGGGGTGGTGATGGACGGAGCGTCAGAACCAATCAAACACTCACACCCAGTCAACAGATCTGGGTTTGATCCATCACCGTTCTTTAGCCCACTCTGCCACCCCAGTTCAGACATGGCCATATGCAAATCAGTCTGACCATGTGCCTCATGGGAACAGTCCAGCCCGAACTAACAAGCCATGCCTTCCCTGGACCGGAAACAAGCTTCCTAGGACTGGTTTCTGGCATTTCAGCCGTCTTCAGCCAGGCTTGCTTGAATCCAGTGGCAAAGTGAGCAAGGGGCTCACGTCTGAGGATACCCTGCCAACTTATGGCAAATAAAGCGGTACAAAAGGGGGTGGTGATGGACAGAGCATGAGAACCAATCAAACACTCACACCCAGTCAACAGATCTGGGTTTTATCCATCACCGTTCTTTAGCCCACTCTGCAAACCCCAGTTCAGACATGGCCATATGCAAATCAGTCTGACCATGTGCCTCATGGGAAAGTCCAGCCCGAACTGCCAAGCCATGCCTTCCCTGGACCGGAAACAATCTTCCTAGGACCGGTTTCTGGCATTTCAGCCGTCTTCAGCCAGGCTCGCTTGAATCCAGTGGCAAAATGAGCAAGGGACTCACGTCTGAGCATACCCTGCCAACTTATGGCAAACAAAGCGGTACAAAAGGGGGTGGTGATGGACGGAGCATCAGAACCAATCAAACACTCACACCCAGTCAACAGATCTGGGTTTGATCCATCACTGTTCTTTAGCCCACTCTGCCACCCCAGTTCAGACATGGCCATATGCAAATCACTCTGACCATGTGCCTCATGGGAACAGTCCAGCCCGAACTGCCAAGCCATGCCTTCCCTGGACCGGAAACAAGCTTCCTAGGACCGGTTTCTGGCATTTCAGCCGTCTTCAGCCAGGCTTGCTTGAATCCAGTGGCAAAGTGAGCAAGGGACTCACGTCTGAGCATACCCTGCCAACTTATGGCAAACAAAGCGGTACAAAAGGGGGTGGTGATGGACGGAGCATCAGAACCAATCAAACACTCACACCCAGTCAACAGATCTGGGTTTGATCCATCACCGTTCTTTAGCCCACTCTGCCACCCCAGTTCAGACATGGCCATATGCAAATCAGTCTGACCATGTGCCTCATGGGAACAGTCCAGCCCGAACTGCCAAGCCATGCCTTCCCTGGACCAGAAACAAGCTTCCTAGGACCGGTTTCTGGCATTTCAGCTGTCTTCAGCCAGGCTTGCTTGAATCCAGTGGCAAAGTGAGCAAGGGACTCACGTCTGAGCATACCCTGCCAACTTATGGCAAACAAAGGGGTACAAAAGGGGGTGGTGATGGACGGAGCATCAGAACCAATCAAACACTCACACCCAGTCAACAGATCTGGGTTTGATCCATCACCGTTCTTTAGCCCACTCTGCCACCCCAGTTCAGACATGGCCATATGCAAATCAGTCTGACCATGTGCCTCATGGGAACAGTCCAGCCCGAACTGCCAAGCCATGCCTTCCCTGGACCGGAAACAAGCTTCCTAGGACCGGTTTCTGGCATTTCAGCCGTCTTCAGCCAGTCTTGCTTGAATCCAGTGGCAAAGTGAGCAAGGGACTCACGTCTGAGCATACCCTGCCAACTTATGGCAAACAAAGCGGTACAAAAGGGGGTGGTGATGGACGGAGCGTCAGAACGAATCAAACACTCACACCCAGTCAACAGATCTGGGTTTGATCCATCACCGTTCTTTAGCCCACTCTGCCACCCCAGTTCAGACATGGCCATATGCAAATCAGTCTGACCATGTGCCTCATGGGAACAGTCCAGCCCGAACTGCCAAGCCATGCCTTCCCTGGACCGGAAACAAGCTTCCTAGGACCGGTTTCTGGCATTTCAGCCGTCTTCAGCCAGGCTTGCTTGAATCCAGTGGCATAGTGAGCAAGGGACTCGCGTCTGAGCATACCCTGCCAACTTATGGCAAACAAAGTGGTACAAAAGGGGGTGGTGATGGACGGAGCGTCAGAACGAATCAAACACTCACACCCAGTCAACAGATCTGGGTTTGATCCATCACCGTTCTTTAGCCCACTCTGCCACCCCAGTTCAGACATGGCCATATGCAAATCAGTCTGACCATGTGCCTCATGGGAACAGTCCAGCCCGAACTCACAAGCCATGCCTTCCCTGGACCGGAAACAAGCTTCCTAGGACCGGTTTCTGGCATTTCAGCCGTCTTCAGCCAGGCTTGCTTGAATCCAGTGGCAAAGTGAGCAAGGGACTCATGTCTGAGCATACCCTGCCAACTTATGGCAAACAAAGTGGTACAAAAGGGGGTGGTGATGGACGGAGCATCAGAACCAATCAAACACTCACACCCAGTCAACAGATCTGGGTTTGATCCATCACCGTTCTTTAGCCCACTCTGCCACCCCAGTTCAGACATGGCCATATGCAAATCAGTCTGACCATGTGCCTCATGGGAACAGTCCAGCCCGAACTGCCAAGCCATGCCTTCCCTGGACCGGAAACAAGCTTCCTAGGACCGGTTTCTGGCATTTCAGCCGTCTTCAGACAGGCTTGCTTGAATCCAGTGGCAAAGTGAGCAAGGGACTCACGTCTGAGCATACCCTGCCAACTTATGGCAAACAAAGCGGTACAAAAGGGGGTGGTGATGGACGGAGCATCAGAACCAATCAAACACTCACACCCAGTCAACAGATCTGGGTTTGATCCATCACCGTTCTTTAGCCCACTCTGCCACCCCAGTTCAGACATGGCCATATGCAAATCAGTCTGACCATGTGCCTCATGGGAACAGTCCAGCCCGAACTGCCAAGCCATGCCTTCCCTGGACCAGAAACAAGCTTCCTAGGACCGGTTTCTGGCATTTCAGCTGTCTTCAGCCAGGCTTGCTTGAATCCAGTGGCAAAGTGAGCAAGGGACTCACGTCTGAGCATACCCTGCCAACTTATGGCAAACAAAGTGGTACAAAAGGGGGAAGTGATGGACGGAGCATCAGAACCAATCAAACATTCACACCCAGTCAACAGATCTGGGTTTGATCCATCACCGTTCTTTAGCCCACTCTGCCACCCCAGTTCAGACATGGCCATATGCAAATCAGTCTGACCATGTGCCTCATGGGAACAGTCCAGCCCGAACTGCCAAGCCATGCCTTCCCTGGACCGGAAACAAGCTTCCTAGGACCGGTTTCTGGCATTTCAGCCGTCTTCAGCCAGGCTTGCTTGAATCCAGTGGCAAAGTGAGCAAGGGACTCACGTCTGAGCATACCCTGCCAACTTATGGCAAACAAAGCGGTACAAAAGGGGGTGGTGATGGACGGAGCGTCAGAACCAATCAAACACTCACACCCAGTCAACAGATCTGGGTTTGATCCATCACCGTTCTTTATCCCACTCTGCCACCCCAGTTCAGACATGGCCATATGCAAATCAGTCTGACCATGTGCCTCATGGGAACAGTCCAGCCCGAACTGCCAACCCATTCCTTCCCAGGACCGGAAACAAGCTTCCTAGGACCGGTTTCTGGCATTTCAGCCGTCTTCAGCCAGGCTTGCTTGAATACAGTGGCAAAGTGAGCAAGGGACTCACGTCTGAGCATACCCTGCCAACTTATGGCAAACAAAGCAGTACAAAAGGGGGTGGTGATGGACGGAGCATCAGAACCAATCAAACACTCACACCCAGTCAACAGATCTGGGTTTGATCCATCACCGTTCTTTAGCCCACTCTGCGAACCCCAGTTCAGACATGGCCATATGCAAATCAGTCTGACCATGTGCCTCATGGGAACAGTCTAGCCCGAACTGCCAAGCCATGCCTTCCCTGGACCGGGAACAAGCTTCCTAGGACCGGTTTCTGGCATTTCAGCCGTCTTCAGCCAGGCTTGCTTGAATCCAGTGGCAAAGTGAGCAAGGGACTCATGCCTGAGCATACCCTGCCAACTTATGGGAAACAAAGCGGTACAAAAGGGGGTGATGATGGTAAGAGCATCAGAATCAATCAAACACTCACACCCAGTCAACAGATCTGGGTTTGATCCATCACCGTTCTTTAGCCCACTCTGCCCCCCCAGTTCAGACATGGCCATATGCAAATCAGTCTGACCATGTGCCTCATGGGAACAGTCCAGCCCGAACTGCCAAGCCATGCCTTCCCTGGACCGGAAACACGCTTCCTAGGACCGGTTTCTGGCATTTCAGCCGTCTTCAGCCAGGCTTGCTTGAATCCAGTGGCAAAGTGAGCAAGGGACTCACGTCTGAGCATACCCTGCCAACTTATGGCAAACAAAGCGGTACAAAAGGGGGTGGTGATGGACGGAGCATCAGAACCAATCAAACACTCACACCCAGTCAACAGATCTGGGTTTGATCCATCACCGTTCTTTAGCCCACTCTGCCACCCCAGTTCAAACATGGCCATATGCAAAGCAGTCTGACCATATGCCTCATGGGAACAGTCCAGCCCGAACTGCCAACCCATTCCTTCCCTGGACCGGAAACAAGCTTCCTAGGACCGGTTTCTGGCATTTCAGCCGTCTTCAGCCAGGCTTGCTTGAATCCAGTGGCAAAGTGAGCAAGGGACTCACGTCTGAGCATACCCTGCCAACTTATGGCAAACAAAGCAGTACAAAAGGGGGTGGTGATGGACGGAGCGTCAGAACCAATCAAACACTCACACCCAGTCAACAGATCTGGGTTTGATCCATCACCGTTCTTTAGCCCACTCTGCCACCCCAGTTCAGATATGGCCATATGCAAATCAGTCTGACCATGTGCCTCATGGGAACAGTCCAGCCCGAACTGCCAAGCCATATCTTCCCTGGACCGGAAACAAGCTTCCTAGGTACGGATTCTGGCATTTCAGCCGTCTTCAGCCAGGCTTGCTTGAATCCAGTGGCAAAGTGAGCAAGGGACTCACGTCTGAGCATACCCTGCCAACTTATGGCAAACAAAGTGGTACAAAAGGGGGTGGTGATGGACGGAGCGTCAGAACCAATCAAACACTCACACCCAGTCAACAGATCTGGGTTTGATCCATCACCGTTCTTTAGCCCACTCTGCCACCCCAGTTCAGACATGGCCATATGCAAATCAGTCTGACCATGTGCCTCATGGGAACAGTCCAGCCCGAACTAACAAGCCATGCCTTCCCTGGACCGGAAACAAGCTTCCTAGGACTGGTTTCTGGCATTTCAGCCGTCTTCAGCCAGGCTTGCTTGAATCCAGTGGCAAAGTGAGCAAGGGACTCACGTCTGAGCATACCCTGCCAACTTATGGCAAACAAAGTGGTACAAAAGGGGGTGGTGATGGACGGAGCGTCAGAACCAATCAAACACTCACACCCAGTCAACAGATCTGGGTTTGATCCATCACCGTTCTTTAGCCCACTCTGCCACCCCAGTTCAGACATGGCCATATGCAAATCAGTCTGACCATGTGCCTCATGGGAACAGTCCAGCCCGAACTAACAAGCCATGCCTTCCCTGGACCGGAAACAAGCTTCCTAGGACTGGTTTCTGGCATTTCAGCCGTCTTCAGCCAGGCTTGCTTGAATCCAGTGGCAAAGTGAGCAAGGGACTCACGTCTGAGCATACCCTGCCAACTTATGGCAAACAAAGCGGTACAAAAGGGGGTGGTGATGGACGGAGCATCAGAACCAATCAAACACTCACACCCAGTCAACAGATCTGGGTTTGATCCATCACCGTTCTTTAGCCCACTCTGCCACCCCAGTTCAGACATGGCCATATGCAAATCAGTCTGACCATGTGCCTCATGGGAACAGTCCAGCCCGAACTGCCAAGCCATACCTTCCATGGACCAGAAACAAGCTTCCTAGGACCGGTTTCTGGCATTTCAGCCGTCTTCAGCCAGGCTTGCTTGAATCCAGTGGCAATGTGAGCAAGGGACTCACGTCTGAGCATACCCTGCCAACTTATGGCAAACAAAGCGGTACAAAAGGGGGTGGTGATGGACGGAGCATCAGAACCAATCAAACACTCACACCCAGTCAACAGATCTGGGTTTGATCCATCACCGTTCTTTAGCCCACTCTGCGAACCCCAGTTCAGACATGGCCATATGCAAATCAGTCTGACCATGTGCCTCATGGGAACAGTCCAGCCCGAACTGCCAAGCCATGCCTTCCCTGGACCGGAAACAAGCTTCCTAGGACCGGTTTCTGGCATTTCAGCCGTCTTCAGCCAGGCTTGCTTGAATCCAGTGGCAAAGTGAGCAAGGGACTCACGTCTGAGCATACCCTGCCAACTTATGGCAAACAAAGCGGTACAAAAGGGGGTGGTGATGGACGGAGCATCAGAACCAATCAAACACTCACACCCAGTCAACAGATCTAGGTTTGATCCATCACCGTTCTTTAGCCCACTCTGCCACCCCAGTTCAGACATGGCCATATGCAAATCAGTCTGACCATGTGCCTCATGGGAACAGTCCAGCCCGAACTGCCAACCCATTCCTTCCCTGGACCGGAAACAAGCTTCCTAGGACCGGTTTCTGGCATTTCAGCCGTCTTCAGCCAGGCTTGCTTGAATCCAGTGGCAAAGTGAGCAAGGGACTCACGTCTGAGCATACCCTGCCAACTTATGGCAAACAAAGCGGTACAAAAGGGGGTGGTGATGGACGGAGCATCAGAACCAATCAAACACTCACACCCAGTCAACAGATCTGGGTTTGATCCATCACCGTTCTTTAGCCCACTCTGCCACCCCAGTTCAGACATGGCCATATGCAAATCAGTCTGACCATGTGCCTCATGGGAACAGTCCAGCCCGAACTGCCAAGCAATGCCTTCCCTGGACCGGAAACAAGCTTCCTAGGACCGGTTTCTGGCATTTCAGCCGTCTTCAGCCAGGCTTGCTTGAATCCAGTGGCAAAGTGAGCAAGGGACTCACGTCTGAGCATACCCTGCCAATTTATGGCAAACAAAGCGGTACAAAATGGGGTGGTGAGGGACGGAACATCAGAACCAATCAAACACTCACACCCAGTCAACAGATCTGGGTTTGATCCATCACCGTTCTTTAGCCCACTCTGCGACCCCAGTTCAGACATGGCCATATGCAAATCAGTCTGACCATGTGCCTCATGGGAACAGTCCAGCCTGAACTGCCAAGCCATGCCTTCCCTGGACCGGAAACAAGCTTCCTAGGACCGGTTTCTGGCATTTCAGCCGTCTTCAGCCAGGCTTGCTTGAATCCAGTGGCAAAGTGAGCAAGGGACTCACGTCTGAGCATACCCTGCCAACTTATGGCAAACAAAGCGGTACAAAAGGGGGTGGTGATGGACAGAGCATCAGAACCAATCAAACACTCACACCCAGTCAACAGATCTGGGTTTTATCCATCACCGTTCTTTAGCCCACTCTGCGAACCCCAGTTCAGACATGGCCATATGCAAATCAGTCTGACCATGTGCCTCATGGGAACAGTCCAGCCCGAACTGCCAAGCCATGCCTTCCCTGGACCGGAAACAAGCTTCCTAGGACCGGTTTCTGGCATTTCAGCCGTCTTCAGCAAGGCTTGCTTGAATCCAGTGGCAAAGTGAGCAAGGGACTCATGTCTGAGCATACCCTGCCAACTTATGGCAAACAAAGTGGTACAAAAGGGGGTGGTGATGGACGGAGCATCAGAACCAATCAAACACTCACACCCAGTCAACAGATCTGGGTTTGATCCATCACCGTTCTTTAGCCCACTCTGCCACCCCAGTTCAGACATGGCCATATGCAAATCAGTCTGACCATGTGCCTCATGGGAACAGTCCAGCCCGAACTGCCAAGCCATGCCTTCCCTGGACCGGAAACAAGCTTCCTAGGACCGGTTTCTGGCATTTCAGCCGTCTTCAGACAGGCTTGCTTGAATCCAGTGGCAAAGTGAGCAAGGGACTCACGTCTGAGCATACCCTGCCAACTTATGGCAAACAAAGCGGTACAAAAGGGGGTGGTGATGGACGGAGCATCAGAACCAATCAAACACTGACACCCAGTCAACAGATCTGGGTTTGATCCATCACCGTTCTTTAGCCCACTCTGCCACCCCAGTTCAGACATGGCCATATGCAAATCAGTCTGACCATGTGCCTCATGGGAACAGTCCAGCCCGAACTGCCAAGCCATGCCTTCCCTGGACCAGAAACAAGCTTCCTAGGACCGGTTTCTGGCATTTCAGCTGTCTTCAGCCAGGCGTGCTTGAATCCAGTGGCAAAGTGAACAAGGGACTCACATCTGAGCATACCCTGCCAACTTATGGCAAACAAAGCGGTACAAAAGGGGGTGGTGATGGACGGAGCATCAGAACCAATCAAACACTCACACCCAGTCAACAGATCTGGGTTTGATCCATCACCGTTCTTTAGCCCACTCTGCCACCCCAGTTCAGACATGGCCATATGCAAATCAGTCTGACCATGTGCCTCATGGGAACAGTCCAGCCCGAACTGCCAAGCCATGCCTTCCCTGGACCGGAAACAAGCTTCCTAGGACCGGTTTCTGGCATTTCAGCCGTCTTCAGCCAGGCTTGCTTGAATCCAGTGGCAAAGTGAGCAAGGGACTCACGTCTGAGCATACCCTGCCAACTTATGGCAAACAAAGCGGTACAAAAGGGGGTGGTGATGGACGGAGCGTCAGAACCAATCAAACACTCACACCCAGTCAACAGATCTGGGTTTGATCCATCACCGTTCTTTAGCCCACTCTGCCACCCCAGTTCAAACATGGCCATATGCAAATCAGTCTGACCATGTGCCTCATGGGAACAGTCCAGCCTGAACTGCCAACCCATTCCTTCCCTGGACCGGAAACAAGCTTCCTAGGACCGGTTTCTGGCATTTCAGCCGTCTTCAGCCAGGCTTGCTTGAATCCAGTGGCAAAGTGAGCAAGGGACTCACGTCTGAGCATACCCTGCCAACTTATGGCAAACAAAGCAGTACAAAAGGGGGTGGTGATGGACGGAGCGTCAGAACCAATCAAACACTCACACCCAGTCAACAGATCTGGGTTTGATCCATCACCGTTCTTTAGCCCACTCTGCCACCCCAGTTCAGACATGGCCATATGCAAATCACTCTGACCATGTGCCTCATGGGAACAGTCCAGCCCGAACTGCCAAGCCATGCCTTCCCTGGACCGGAAACAAGCTTCCTAGGACCGGTTTCTGGCATTTCAGCCGTCTTCAGCCAGGCTTGCTTGAATCCAGTGGCAAAGTGAGCAAGGGACTCACGTCTGAGCATACCCTGCCAACTTATGGCAAACAAAGCGGTACAAAAGGGGGTGGTGATGGACGGAGCATCAGAACCAATCAAACACTCACACCCAGTCAACAGATCTGGGTTTGATCCATCACCGTTCTTTAGCCCAATCTGCCACCCCAGTTCAGACATGGCCATATGCAAATCAGTCTGACCATGTGCCTCATGGGAACAGTCCAGCCCGAACTGCCAAGCCATGCCTTCCCTCGACCAGAAACAAGCTTCCTAGGACCGGTTTCTGGCATTTCAGCTGTCTTCAGCCAGGCTTGCTTGAATCCAGTGGCAAAGTGAGCAAGGGACTCACGTCTGAGCATACCCTGCCAACTTATGGCAAACAAAGGGGTACAAAAGGGGGTGGTGATGGACGGAGCATCAGAACCAATCAAACACTCACACCCAGTCAACAGATCTGGGTTTGATCCATCACCGTTCTTTAGCCCACTCTGCCACCCCAGTTCAGACATGGCCATATGCAAATCAGTCTGACCATGTGCCTCATGGGAACAGTCCAGCCCGAACTGCCAAGCCATGCCTTCCCTGGACCGGAAACAAGCTTCCTAGGACCGGTTTCTGGCATTTCAGCCGTCTTCAGCCAGTCTTGCTTGAATCTAGTGGCAAAGTGAGCAAGGGACTCACGTCTGAGCATACCCTGCCAACTTATGGCAAACATAGCGGTACAAAAGGGGGTGGTGATGGACGGAGCGTCAGAACCAATCAAACACTCACACCCAGTCAACAGATCTGGGTTTGATCCATCACCGTTCTTTAGCCCACTCTGCGAACCCCAGTTCAGACATGGCCATATGCAAATCAGTCTGACCATGTGCCTCATGGGAACAGTCCAGCCCGAACTACCAAGCCATGCCTTCCCTGGACCGGAAACAAGCTTCCTAGGACCGGTTTCTGGCATTTCAGCCGTCTTCAGCCAGGCTTGCTTGAATCCAGTGGCAAAGTGAGCAAGGGACTCATGTCTGAGCATACCCTGCCAACTTATGGCAAACAAAGTGGTACAAAAGGGGGTGGTGATGGACGGAGCATCAGAACCAATCAAACACTCACACCCAGTCAACAGATCTGGGTTTGATCCATCACCGTTCTTTAGCCCACTCTGCCACCCCAGTTCAGACATGGCCATATGCAAATCAGTCTGACCATGTGCCTCATGGGAACAGTCCAGCCCGAACTGCCAAGCCATGCCTTCCCTGGACCGGAAACAAGCTTCCTAGGACCGGTTTCTGGCATTTCAGCCGTCTTCAGCCAGGCTTGCTTGAATCCAGTGGCATAGTGAGCAAGGGACTCGCGTCTGAGCATACCCTGCCAACTTATGGCAAACAAAGTGGTACAAAAGGGGGTGGTGATGGACGGAGCGTCAGAACGAATCAAACACTCACACCCAGTCAACAGATCTGGGTTTGATCCATCACCGTTCTTTAGCCCACTCTGCCACCCCAGTTCAGACATGGCCATATGCAAATCAGTCTGACCATGTGCCTCATGGGAACAGTCCAGCCCGAACTAACAAGCCATGCCTTCCCTGGACCGGAAACAAGCTTCCTAGGACCGGTTTCTGGCATTTCAGCCGTCTTCAGCCAGGCTTGCTTGAATCCAGTGGCAAAGTGAGCAAGGGACTCATGTCTGAGCATACCCTGCCAACTTATGGCAAACAAAGTGGTACAAAAGGGGGTGGTGATGGACGGCGCATCAGAACCAATCAAACACTCACACCCAGTCAACAGATCTGGGTTTGATCCATCACCGTTCTTTAGCCCACTCTGCCACCCCAGTTCAGACATGGCCATATGCAAATCAGTCTGACCATGTGCCTCATGGGAACAGTCCAGCCCGAACTGCCAAGCCATGCCTTCCCTGGACCGGAAACAAGCTTCCTAGGACCGGTTTCTGGCATTTCAGCCGTCTTCAGACAGGCTTGCTTGAATCCAGTGGCAAAGTGAGCAAGGGACTCACGTCTGAGCATACCCTGCCAACTTATGGCAAACAAAGCGGTACAAAAGGGGGTGGTGATGGACGGAGCATCAGAACCAATCAAACACTCACACCCAGTCAACAGATCTGGGTTTGATCCATCACCGTTCTTTAGCCCACTCTGCCACCCCAGTTCGGACATGGCCATATGCAAATCAGTCTGACCATGTGCCTCATGGGAACAGTCCAGCCCGAACTGCCAAGCCATGCCTTCCCTGGACCAGAAACAAGCTTCCTAGGACCGGTTTCTGGCATTTCAGCTGTCTTCAGCCAGGCGTGCTTGAATCCAGTGGCAAAGTGAACAAGGGACTCACATCTGAGCATACCCTGCCAACTTATGGCAAACAAAGTGGTACAAAAGGGGGTGGTGATGGACGGAGCATCAGAACCAATCAAACACT
This sequence comes from Triturus cristatus, assembly GCF_964204655.1. Taxonomy (NCBI): domain Eukaryota; kingdom Metazoa; phylum Chordata; class Amphibia; order Caudata; family Salamandridae; genus Triturus; species Triturus cristatus. Next base: position 561,219,843 of record NC_140579.1, on the reverse strand, counting down.
CACACCCAGTCAACAGATCTGGGTTTGATCCATCACCGTTCTTTAGCCCACTCTGCCACCCCAGTTCAGACATGGCCATATGCAAATCAGTCTGACCATGTGCCTCATGGGAACAGTCCAGCCCGAACTGCCAAGCCATGCCTTCCCTGGACCGGAAACAAGCTTCCTAGGACCGGTTTCTGGCATTTCAGCCGTCTTCAGCCAGGCTTGCTTGAATCCAGTGGCAAAGTGAGCAAGGGACTCACGTCTGAGCATACCCTGCCAACTTATGGCAAACAAAGCGGTACAAAAGGGGGTGGTGATGGACGGAGCGTCAGAACCAATCAAACACTCACACCCAGTCAACAGATCTGGGTTTGATCCATCACCGTTCTTTAGCCCACTCTGCCACCCCAGTTCAAACATGGCCATATGCAAATCAGTCTGACCATGTGCCTCATGGGAACAGTCCAGCCCGAACTGCCAACCCATTCCTTCCCTGGACCGGAAACAAGCTTCCTAGGACCGGTTTCTGGCATTTCAGCCGTCTTCAGCCAGGCTTGCTTGAATCCAGTGGCGAAGTGAGCAAGGGACTCACGTCTGAGCATACCCTGCCAACTTATGGCAAACAAAGCAGTACAAAAGGGGGTGGTGATGGACGGAGCGTCAGAACCAATCAAACACTCACACCCAGTCAACAGATCTGGGTTTGATCCATCACTGTTCTTTAGCCCACTCTGCCACCCCAGTTCAGACATGGCCATATGCAAATCACTCTGACCATGTGCCTCATGGGAACAGTCCAGCCCGAACTGCCAAGCCATGCCTTCCCTGGACCGGAAACAAGCTTCCTAGGACCGGTTTCTGGCATTTCAGCCGTCTTCAGCCAGGCTTGCTTGAATCCAGTGGCAAAGTGAGCAAGGGACTCACGTCTGAGCATACCCTGCCAACTTATGGCAAACAAAGCGGTACAAAAGGGGGTGGTGATGGACGGAGCATCAGAACCAATCAAACACTCACACCCAGTCAACAGATCTGGGTTTGATCCATCACCGTTCTTTAGCCCACTCTGCCACCCCAGTTCAGACATGGCCATATGCAAATCAGTCTGACCATGTGCCTCATGGGAACAGTCCAGCCCGAACTGCCAAGCCATGCCTTCCCTGGACCAGAAACAAGCTTCCTAGGACCGGTTTCTGGCATTTCAGCTGTCTTCAGCCAGGCTTGCTTGAATCCAGTGGCAAAGTGAGCAAGGGACTCACGTCTGAGCATACCCTGCCAACTTATGGCAAACAAAGGGGTACAAAAGGGGGTGGTGATGGACGGAGCATCAGAACCAATCAAGCACTCACACCCAGTCAACAGATCTGGGTTTGATCCATCACCGTTCTTTAGCCCACTCTGCCACCCCAGTTCAGACATGGCCATATGCAAATCAGTCTGACCATGTGCCTCATGGGAACAGTCCAGCCCGAACTGCCAAGCCATGCCTTCCCTGGACCGGAAACAAGCTTCCTAGGACCGGTTTCTGGCATTTCAGCCGTCTTCAGCCAGTCTTGCTTGAATCCAGTGGCAAAGTGAGCAAGGGACTCACGTCTGAGCATACCCTGCCAACTTATGGCAAACAAAGCAGTACAAAAGGGGGTGGTGATGGACGGAGCATCAGAACCAATCAAACACTCACACCCAGTCAACAGATCTGGGTTTGATCCATCACCGTTCTTTAGCCCACTCTGCGAACCCCAGTTCAGACATGGCCATATGCAAATCAGTCTGACCATGTGCCTCATGGGAACAGTCCAGCCCGAACTGCCAACCCATTCCTTCCCTGGACCGGAAACAAGCTTCCTAGGACCAGTTTCTGGCATTTCAGCCGTCTTCAGCCAGGCTTGCTTGAATCCAGTGGCAAAGTGAGCAAGGGACTCACGTCTGAGCATACCCTGCCAACTTATGGCAAACAAAGCGGTACAAAAGGGGGTGGTGATGGACGGAGCGTCAGAACCAATCAAACACTCACACCCAGTCAACAGATCTGGGTTTGATCCATCACCGTTCTTTAGCCCACTCTGCCACCCCAGTTCAGACATGGCCATATGCAAATCAGTCTGACCATGTGCCTCATGGGAACAGTCCAGCCCGAACTGCCAAGCCATATCTTCCCTGGACCGGAAACAAGCTTCGTAGGACCGGATTCTGGCATTTCAGCCGTCTTCAGCCAGGCTTGCTTGAATCCAGTGGCAAAGTGAGCAAGGGACTCACGTCTGAGCATACCCTGCCAACTTATGGCAAACAAAGTGGTACAAAAGGGGGTGGTGATGGACGGAGCGTAAGAACCAATCAAACACTCACACCCAGTCAACAGATCTGGGTTTGATCCATCACCGTTCTTTAGCCCACTCTGCCACCCCAGTTCAGACATGGCCATATGCAAATCAGTCTGACCATGTGCCTCATGGGAACAGTCCAGCCCGAACTAACAAGCCATGCCTTCCCTGGACCGGAAACAAGCTTCCTAGGACCGGTTTCTGGCATTTCAGCCGTCTTCAGCCAGGCTTGCTTGAATCCAGTGGCAAAGTGAGCAAGGGACTCACGTCTGAGCATACCCTGCCAACTTATGGCAAACAAAGCAATACAAAAGGGGGTGGTGATGGACGGAGCATCAGAACCAATCAAACACTCACACCCAGTCAACAGATCTGGGTTTGATCCATCACCGTTCTTTAGCCCACTCTGCCACCCCAGTTCAGACATGGCCATATGCAAATCAGTCTGACCATGTGCCTCATGGGAACAGTCCAGCCCGAACTGCCAAGCCATGCCTTCCCTGGACCGGAAACAACCTTCCTAGGACCGGTTTCTGGCATTTCAGCCGTCTTCAGCCAGGCTTGCTTGAATCCAGTGGCATAGTGAGCAAGGGACTCGCGTCTGAGCATACCCTGCCAACTTATGGCAAACAAAGTGGTACAAAAGGGGGTGGTGATGGACGGAGCGTCAGAACGAATCAAACACTCACACCCAGTCAACAGATCTGGGTTTGATCCATCACCGTTCTTTAGCCCACTCTGCCACCCCAGTTCAGACATGGCCATATGCAAATCAGTCTGACCATGTGCCTTATGGGAACAGTCCAGCCCGAACTAACAAGCCATGCCTTCCCTGGACCGGAAACAAGCTTCCTAGGACCGGTTTCTGGCATTTCAGCCGTCTTCAGCCAGGCTTGCTTGAATCCAGTGGCAAAGTGAGCAAGGGGCTCACGTCTGAAGATACCCTGCCAACTTATGGCAAATAAAGCGGTACAAAAGGAGGTGGTGATGGACAGAGCATCAGAACCAATCAAACACTCACACCCAGTCAACAGATCTGGGTTTTATCCATCACCGTTCTTTAGCCCACTCTGCAAACCCCAGTTCAGACATGGCCATATGCAAATCAGTCTGACCATGTGCCTCATGGGAAAGTCCAGCCCGAACTGCCAAGCCATGCCTTCCCTGGACCGGAAACAATCTTCCTAGGACCGGTTTCTGGCATTTCAGCCGTCTTCAGCCAGGCTCGCTTGAATCCAGTGGCAAAATGAGCAAGGGACTCACGTCTGAGCATACCCTGCCAACTTATGGCAAACAAAGCGGTACAAAAGGGGTTGCTGATGGACGGAGCATCAGAACCAATCAAACACTCACACCCAGTCAACAGATCTGGGTTTGATCCATCACTGTTCTTTAGCCCACTCTGCCACCCCAGTTCAGACATGGCCATATGCAAATCAGTCTGACCATGTGCCTCATGGGAACAGTCCAGCCCGAACTGTCAAGCCATGCCTTCCCTGGACCGGAAACAAGCTTCCTAGGACCGGTTTCTGGCATTTCAGCCGTCTTCAGCCAGGCTTGCTTGAATCCAGTGGCAAAGTGAGCAAGGGACTCACGTCTGAGCATACCCTGCCAACTTATGGCAAGCAAAGCGGTACAAAAGGGGGTGGTGATGGACAGAGCATCAGAACCAATCAAATACTCACACCCAGTCAACAGATCTGGGTTTTATCCATCACCGTTCTTTAGCCCACTCTGTTACCCCAGTTCAGACATGGCCATATGCAAATCAGTCTGACCATGTGCCTCATGGGAACAGTCCAGCCCGAACTGCCAAGCTATGCCTTCCCTGGACCGGAAACAAGCTTCCTAGGACCAGTTTCTGGCATTTCAGCCGTCTTCAGCCAGGCTTGCTTGAATCCAGTGGCAAAGTGAGCAAGGGACTCATGCCTGAGCATACCCTGCCAACTTATGGGAAACAAAGCGGTACAAAAGGGGGTGGTGATGGACGGAGCATCAGAACCAATCAAACACTCACACCCAGTCAACAGATCTGGGTTTAATCCATCACCGTTCTTTAGCCCACTCTGCCACCCCAGTTCAGACATGGCCATATGCAAATCAGTCTGACCATGTGCCTCATGGGAACAGTCCAGCCCGAACTGCCAAGCCATGCCTTCCCTGGACCGGAAACAAGCTTCCTAGGACCGGTTTCTGGCATTTCAGCCGTCTTCAGCCAGGCTTGCTTGAATCCAGTGGCAAAGTGAGCAAGGGACTCACGTCTGAGCATACCCTGCCAACTTATGGCAAACAAAGCGGTACAAAAGGGGGTGGTGATGGACGGAGCGTCAGAACCAATCAAACACTCACACCCAGTCAACAGATCTGGGTTTGATCCATCACCGTTCTTTAGCCCACTCTGCCACCCCAGTTCAGACATGGCCATATGCAAATCAGTCTGACCATGTGCCTCATGGGAACAGTCCAGCCCGAACTGCCAACCCATTCCTTCCCTGGACCGGAAACAAGCTTCCTAGGACCGGTTTCTGGCATTTCAGCCGTCTTCAGCCAGGCTTGCTTGAATCCAGTGGCAAAGTGAGCAAGGGACTCACGTCTGAGCATACCCTGCCAACTTATGGCAAACAAAGCAGTACAAAAGGGGGTGGTGATGGACGGAGCATCAGAACCAATCAAACACTCACACCCAGTCAACAGATCTGGGTTTGATCCATCACCGTTCTTTAGCCCACTCTGCGAACCCCAGTTCAGACATGGCCATATTCAAATCAGTCTGACCATGTGCCTCATGGGAACAGTCCAGCCCGAACTGCCAAGCCATGCCTTCCCTGGACCGGAAACAAGCTTCCTAGGACCGGTTTCTGGCATTTCAGCCGTCTTCAGCCAGGCTTGCTTGAATCCAGTGGCAAAGTGAGCAAGGGACTCATGTCTGAGCATACCCTGCCAACTTATGGCAAACAAAGTGGTACAAAAGGGGGTGGTGATGGACGGAGCATCAGAACCAATCAAACACTCACACCCAGTCAACAGATCTGGGATTGATCCATCACCGTTCTTTAGCCCACTCTGCCACCCCAGTTCAGACATGGCCATATGCAAATCAGTCTGACCATGTGCCTCATGGGAACAGTCCAGCCCGAACTGCCAAGCCATGCCTTCCCTGGACCGGAAACAAGCTTCCTAGGACCGGTTTCTGGCATTTCAGCCGTCTTCAGCCAGGCTTGCTTGAATCCAGTGGCAAAGTGAGCAAGGGACTCACGTCTGAGCATACCCTGCCAACTTATGGCAAACAAAGCGGTACAAAAGGGGGTGGTGATGGACGGAGCATCAGAACCAATCAAACACTCACACCCAGTCAACAGATCTGGGTTTGATCCATCACCGTTCTTTAGCCCACTCTGCCACCCCAGTTCAGACATGGCCATATGCAAATCAGTCTGACCATGTGCCTCATGGGAACAGTCCAGCCCGAACTGCCAAGCCAGGCCTTCCCTGGACCGGAAACAAGCTTCCTAGGACCGGTTTCTGGCATTTCAGCCGTCTTCAGCCAGGCTTGCTTGAATCCCGTGGCAAAGTGAGCAAGGGACTCACGTCTGAGCATACCCTGCCAACTTATGGCAAACAAAGCGGTACAAAAGGGGTTGGTGATGGACAGAGCATCAGAACCAATCAAACACTCACACCCAGTCAACAGATCTGGGTTTTATCCATCACCGTTCTTTAGCCCACTCTGCGAACCCCAGTTCAGACATGGCCATATGCAAATCAGTCTGACCATGTGCCTCATGGGAACAGTCCAGCCCGAACTGCCAAGCCATGCCTTCCCTGGACCAGAAACAAGCTTCCTAGGACCGGTTTCTGGCATTTCAGCCGTCTTCAGCCAGGCTTGCTTGAATCCAGTGGCAAAGTGAGCAAGGGACTCATGTCTGAGCATACCCTGCCAACTTATGGCAAACAAAGTGGTACAAAAGGGGGTGGTGATGGACGGAGCATCAGAACCAATCAAACACTCACACCCAGTCAACAGATCTGGGTTTGATCAATCACTGTTCTTTAGCCCACTCTGCCACCCCAGTTCAGACATGGCCATATGCAAATCAGTCTGACCATGTGCCTCATGGGAACAGTCCAGCCCGAACTGCCAAGCCATGCCTTCCCTGGACCGGAAACAAGCTTCCTAGGACCGGTTTCTGGCATTTCAGCCGTCTTTAGCCAGGCTTGCTTGAATCCAGTGGCAAAGTGAGCAAGGGACTCACGTCTGAGCATACCCTGCCAACTTATGGCAAACAAAGCGGTACAAAAGGGGGTGGTGATGGACAGAGCATCAGAACCAATCAAACACTCACACCCAGTCAACAGATCTGGGTTTTATCCATCACCGTTCTTTAGCCCACACTGCGAACCCCAGTTCAGACATGGCCATATGCAAATCAGTCTGACCATGTGCCTCATGGGAACAGTCCAGCCCGAACTGCCAAGCCATGCCTTCCCTGGACGGAAACAAGCTTCCTAGGACCGGTTTCTGGCATTTCAGCCGTCTTCAGCCAGGCTTGCTTGAATCCAGTGGCAAAGTGAGCAAGGGACTCATGTCTGAGCATACCCTGCCAACTTATGGCAAACAAAGTGGTACAAAAGGGGGTGGTGATGGACGGAGCATCAGAACCAATCAAACACTCACTCCCAGTCAACAGATCTGGGTTTGATCCATCACTGTTCTTTAGCCCACTCTGCCACCCCAGTTCAGACATGGCCATATGCAAATCAGTCTGACCATGTGCCTCATGGGAAAAGTCCAGCCCGAACTGCCAAGCCATTCCTTCCCTGGACCGGAAACAAGCTTCCTAGGACCGGTTTCTGGCATTTCAGCCGTCTTCAGCCAGGCTTGCTTGAATCCAGTGGCAAAGTGAGCAAGGGACTCACGTCTGAGCATACCCTGCCAACTTATGGCAAACAAAGCGGTACAAAAGGGGGTGGTGATGGACGGAGCGTCAGAACCAATCAAACACTCACACCCAGTCAACAGATCTGGGTTTGATCCATCACCGTTCTTTAGCCCACTCTGCCACCCCAGTTCAGACATGGCCATATGCAAATCAGTCTGACCATGTGCCTCATGGGAAAAGTCCAGCCCGAACTGCCAAGCCATGCCTTCCCTGGACCGGAAACAAGCTTCCTAGGACCAGTTTCTGGCATTTCAGCCGTCTTCAGCCAGGCTTGCTTGAATCCAGTGGCAAAGTGAGCAAGGGACTCACGTCTGAGCATACCCTCCCAACTTATGGCAAACAAAGCGGTACAAAAGGGGGTGGTGATGGACGGAGCATCAGAACCAATCAAACACTCACACCCAGTCAACAGATCTGGGTTTGATCCATCACCGTTCTTTAGCCCACTCTGCCACCCCAGTTCAGTCATGGCCATATGCAAATCAGTCTGACCATGTGCCTCATGGGAACAGTCCAGCCCGAACTGCCAAGCCATATCTTCCCTGGACCGGAAACAAGCTTCCTAGGACCGGATTCTGGCATTTCAGCCGTCTTCAGCCAGGCTTGCTTGAATCCAGTGGCAAAGTGAGCAAGGGACTCACGTCTGAGCATACCCTGCCAACTTATGGCAAACAAAGTGGTACAAAAGGGGGTGGTGATGGACGGAGCGTCAGAACCAATCAAACACTCACACCCAGTCAACAGATCTGGGTTTGATCCATCACCGTTCTTTAGCCCACTCTGCCACCCCAGTTCAGACATGGCCATATGCAAATCAGTCTGACCATGTGCCTCATGGGAACAGTCCAGCCCGAACTAACAAGCCATGCCTTCCCTGGACCGGAAACAAGCTTCCTAGGATCGGTTTCTGGCATTTCAGCCGTCTTCAGCCAGGCTTGCTTGAAATCAGTGGCAAAGTGAGCAAGGGACTCACGTCTGAGCATACCCTGCCAACTTATGGCAAACAAAGCGGTACAAAAGGGGGTGGTGATGGACGGAGCATCAGAACCAATCAAACACTCACACCCAGTCAACAGATCTGGGTTTGATCCATCACCGTTCTTTAGCCCACTCTGCCACCCCAGTTCAGACATGGCCATATGCAAATCAGTCTGACCATGTGCCTCATGGGAACAGTCCAGCCCGAACTGCAAAGCCATGCCTTCCCTGGACCGGAAACTAGCTTCCTAGGACCGGTTTCTGGCATTTCAGCCGTCTTCAGCCAGGCTTGCTTGAATCCAGTGGCAAAGTGAGCAAGGGACTCACGTCTGAGCATACCCTGCCAACTTATGGCAAACAAAGCGGTACAAAAGGGGGTGGTGATGGACGGAGCGTCAGAACCAATCAAACACTCACACCCAGTCAACAGATCTGGGTTTGATCCATCACAGTTCTTTAGCCCACTCTGCCACCCCAGTTCAGACATGGCCATATGCAAATCAGTCTGACCATGTGCCTCATGGGAACAGTCCAGCCCGAACTGCCAACCCATTCCTTCCCTGGACCGGAAACAAGCTTCCTAGGACCAGTTTCTGGCATTTCAGCCGTCTTCAGCCAGGCTTGCTTGAATCCAGTGGCAAAGTGAGCAAGGGACTCACGTCTGAGCATACCCTGCCAACTTATGGCAAACAAAGCGGTACAAAAGGGGGTGGTGATGGACGGAGCGTCAGAACCAATCAAACACTCACACCCAGTCAACAGATCTGGGTTTGATCCATCACCGTTCTTTAGCCCACTCTGCCACCCCAGTTCAGACATGGCCATATGCAAATCAGTCTGACCATGTGCCTCATGGGAACAGTCCAGCCCGAACTGCCAAGCCATATCTTCCCTGGACCGGAAACAAGCTTCGTAGGACCGGATTCTGGCATTTCAGCCGTCTTCAGCCAGGCTTGCTTGAATCCAGTGGCAAAGTGAGCAAGGGACTCACGTCTGAGCATACCCTGCCAACTTATGGCAAACAAAGTGGTACAAAAGGGGGTGGTGATGGACGGAGCGTAAGAACCAATCAAACACTCACACCCAGTCAACAGATCTGGGTTTGATCCATCACCGTTCTTTAGCCCACTCTGCCACCCCAGTTCAGACATGGCCATATGCAAATCAGTCTGACCATGTGCCTCATGGGAACAGTCCAGCCCGAACTAACAAGCCATGCCTTCCCTGGACCGGAAACAAGCTTCCTAGGACCGGTTTCTGGCATTTCAGCCGTCTTCAGCCAGGCTTGCTTGAATCCAGTGGCAAAGTGAGCAAGGGACTCACGTCTGAGCATACCCTGCCAACTTATGGCAAACAAAGCAATACAAAAGGGGGTGGTGATGGACGGAGCATCAGAACCAATCAAACACTCACACCCAGTCAACAGATCTGGGTTTGATCCATCACCGTTCTTTAGCCCACTCTGCCACCCCAGTTCAGACATGGCCATATGCAAATCAGTCTGACCATGTGCCTCATGGGAACAGTCCAGCCCGAACTGCCAAGCCATGCCTTCCCTGGACCGGAAACAACCTTCCTAGGACCGGTTTCTGGCATTTCAGCCGTCTTCAGCCAGGCTTGCTTGAATCCAGTGGCATAGTGAGCAAGGGACTCGCGTCTGAGCATACCCTGCCAACTTATGGCAAACAAAGTGGTACAAAAGGGGGTGGTGATGGACGGAGCGTCAGAACGAATCAAACACTCACACCCAGTCAACAGATCTGGGTTTGATCCATCACCGTTCTTTAGCCCACTCTGCCACCCCAGTTCAGACATGGCCATATGCAAATCAGTCTGACCATGTGCCTTATGGGAACAGTCCAGCCCGAACTAACAAGCCATGCCTTCCCTGGACCGGAAACAAGCTTCCTAGGACCGGTTTCTGGCATTTCAGCCGTCTTCAGCCAGGCTTGCTTGAATCCAGTGGCAAAGTGAGCAAGGGGCTCACGTCTGAAGATACCCTGCCAACTTATGGCAAATAAAGCGGTACAAAAGGAGGTGGTGATGGACAGAGCATCAGAACCAATCAAACACTCACACCCAGTCAACAGATCTGGGTTTTATCCATCACCGTTCTTTAGCCCACTCTGCAAACCCCAGTTCAGACATGGCCATATGCAAATCAGTCTGACCATGTGCCTCATGGGAAAGTCCAGCCCGAACTGCCAAGCCATGCCTTCCCTGGACCGGAAACAATCTTCCTAGGACCGGTTTCTGGCATTTCAGCCGTCTTCAGCCAGGCTCGCTTGAATCCAGTGGCAAAATGAGCAAGGGACTCACGTCTGAGCATACCCTGCCAACTTATGGCAAACAAAGCGGTACAAAAGGGGTTGCTGATGGACGGAGCATCAGAACCAATCAAACACTCACACCCAGTCAACAGATCTGGGTTTGATCCATCACTGTTCTTTAGCCCACTCTGCCACCCCAGTTCAGACATGGCCATATGCAAATCAGTCTGACCATGTGCCTCATGGGAACAGTCCAGCCCGAACTGTCAAGCCATGCCTTCCCTGGACCGGAAACAAGCTTCCTAGGACCGGTTTCTGGCATTTCAGCCGTCTTCAGCCAGGCTTGCTTGAATCCAGTGGCAAAGTGAGCAAGGGACTCACGTCTGAGCATACCCTGCCAACTTATGGCAAGCAAAGCGGTACAAAAGGGGGTGGTGATGGACAGAGCATCAGAACCAATCAAATACTCACACCCAGTCAACAGATCTGGGTTTTATCCATCACCGTTCTTTAGCCCACTCTGTTACCCCAGTTCAGACATGGCCATATGCAAATCAGTCTGACCATGTGCCTCATGGGAACAGTCCAGCCCGAACTGCCAAGCTATGCCTTCCCTGGACCGGAAACAAGCTTCCTAGGACCAGTTTCTGGCATTTCAGCCGTCTTCAGCCAGGCTTGCTTGAATCCAGTGGCAAAGTGAGCAAGGGACTCATGCCTGAGCATACCCTGCCAACTTATGGGAAACAAAGCGGTACAAAAGGGGGTGGTGATGGACGGAGCATCAGAACCAATCAAACACTCACACCCAGTCAACAGATCTGGGTTTAATCCATCACCGTTCTTTAGCCCACTCTGCCACCCCAGTTCAGACATGGCCATATGCAAATCAGTCTGACCATGTGCCTCATGGGAACAGTCCAGCCCGAACTGCCAAGCCATGCCTTCCCTGGACCGGAAACAAGCTTCCTAGGACCGGTTTCTGGCATTTCAGCCGTCTTCAGCCAGGCTTGCTTGAATCCAGTGGCAAAGTGAGCAAGGGACTCACGTCTGAGCATACCCTGCCAACTTATGGCAAACAAAGCGGTACAAAAGGGGGTGGTGATGGACGGAGCGTCAGAACCAATCAAACACTCACACCCAGTCAACAGATCTGGGTTTGATCCATCACCGTTCTTTAGCCCACTCTGCCACCCCAGTTCAGACATGGCCATATGCAAATCAGTCTGACCATGTGCCTCATGGGAACAGTCCAGCCCGAACTGCCAACCCATTCCTTCCCTGGACCGGAAACAAGCTTCCTAGGACCGGTTTCTGGCATTTCAGCCGTCTTCAGCCAGGCTTGCTTGAATCCAGTGGCAAAGTGAGCAAGGGACTCACGTCTGAGCATACCCTGCCAACTTATGGCAAACAAAGCAGTACAAAAGGGGGTGGTGATGGACGGAGCATCAGAACCAATCAAACACTCACACCCAGTCAACAGATCTGGGTTTGATCCATCACCGTTCTTTAGCCCACTCTGCGAACCCCAGTTCAGACATGGCCATATTCAAATCAGTCTGACCATGTGCCTCATGGGAACAGTCCAGCCCGAACTGCCAAGCCATGCCTTCCCTGGACCGGAAACAAGCTTCCTAGGACCGGTTTCTGGCATTTCAGCCGTCTTCAGCCAGGCTTGCTTGAATCCAGTGGCAAAGTGAGCAAGGGACTCATGTCTGAGCATACCCTGCCAACTTATGGCAAACAAAGTGGTACAAAAGGGGGTGGTGATGGACGGAGCATCAGAACCAATCAAACACTCACACCCAGTCAACAGATCTGGGATTGATCCATCACCGTTCTTTAGCCCACTCTGCCACCCCAGTTCAGACATGGCCATATGCAAATCAGTCTGACCATGTGCCTCATGGGAACAGTCCAGCCCGAACTGCCAAGCCATGCCTTCCCTGGACCGGAAACAAGCTTCCTAGGACCGGTTTCTGGCATTTCAGCCGTCTTCAGCCAGGCTTGCTTGAATCCAGTGGCAAAGTGAGCAAGGGACTCACGTCTGAGCATACCCTGCCAACTTATGGCAAACAAAGCGGTACAAAAGGGGGTGGTGATGGACGGAGCATCAGAACCAATCAAACACTCACACCCAGTCAACAGATCTGGGTTTGATCCATCACCGTTCTTTAGCCCACTCTGCCACCCCAGTTCAGACATGGCCATATGCAAATCAGTCTGACCATGTGCCTCATGGGAACAGTCCAGCCCGAACTGCCAAGCCAGGCCTTCCCTGGACCGGAAACAAGCTTCCTAGGACCGGTTTCTGGCATTTCAGCCGTCTTCAGCCAGGCTTGCTTGAATCCCGTGGCAAAGTGAGCAAGGGACTCACGTCTGAGCATACCCTGCCAACTTATGGCAAACAAAGCGGTACAAAAGGGGTTGGTGATGGACAGAGCATCAGAACCAATCAAACACTCACACCCAGTCAACAGATCTGGGTTTTATCCATCACCGTTCTTTAGCCCACTCTGGGAACCCCAGTTCAGACATGGCCATATGCAAATCAGTCTGACCATGTGCCTCATGGGAACAGTCCAGCCCGAACTGCCAAGCCATGCCTTCCCTGGACCAGAAACAAGCTTCCTAGGACCGGTTTCTGGCATTTCAGCCGTCTTCAGCCAGGCTTGCTTGAATCCAGTGGCAAAGTGAGCAAGGGACTCATGTCTGAGCATACCCTGCCAACTTATGGCAAACAAAGTGGTACAAAAGGGGGTGGTGATGGACGGAGCATCAGAACCAATCAAACACTCACACCCAGTCAACAGATCTGGGTTTGATCAATCACTGTTCTTTAGCCCACTCTGCCACCCCAGTTCAGACATGGCCATATGCAAATCAGTCTGACCATGTGCCTCATGGGAACAGTCCAGCCCGAACTGCCAAGCCATGCCTTCCCTGGACCGGAAACAAGCTTCCTAGGACCGGTTTCTGGCATTTCAGCCGTCTTTAGCCAGGCTTGCTTGAATCCAGTGGCAAAGTGAGCAAGGGACTCACGTCTGAGCATACCCTGCCAACTTATGGCAAACAAAGCGGTACAAAAGGGGGTGGTGATGGACAGAGCATCAGAACCAATCAAACACTCACACCCAGTCAACAGATCTGGGTTTTATCCATCACCGTTCTTTAGCCCACACTGCGAACCCCAGTTCAGACATGGCCATATGCAAATCAGTCTGACCATGTGCCTCATGGGAACAGTCCAGCCCGAACTGCCAAGCCATGCCTTCCCTGGACGGAAACAAGCTTCCTAGGACCGGTTTCTGGCATTTCAGCCGTCTTCAGCCAGGCTTGCTTGAATCCAGTGGCAAAGTGAGCAAGGGACTCATGTCTGAGCATACCCTGCCAACTTATGGCAAACAAAGTGGTACAAAAGGGGGTGGTGATGGACGGAGCATCAGAACCAATCAAACACTCACTCCCAGTCAACAGATCTGGGTTTGATCCATCACTGTTCTTTAGCCCACTCTGCCACCCCAGTTCAGACATGGCCATATGCAAATCAGTCTGACCATGTGCCTCATGGGAAAAGTCCAGCCCGAACTGCCAAGCCATTCCTTCCCTGGACCGGAAACAAGCTTCCTAGGACCGGTTTCTGGCATTTCAGCCGTCTTCAGCCAGGCTTGCTTGAATCCAGTGGCAAAGTGAGCAAGGGACTCACGTCTGAGCATACCCTGCCAACTTATGGCAAACAAAGCGGTACAAAAGGGGGTGGTGATGGACGGAGCGTCAGAACCAATCAAACACTCACACCCAGTCAACAGATCTGGGTTTGATCCATCACCGTTCTTTAGCCCACTCTGCCACCCCAGTTCAGACATGGCCATATGCAAATCAGTCTGACCATGTGCCTCATGGGAAAAGTCCAGCCCGAACTGCCAAGCCATGCCTTCCCTGGACCGGAAACAAGCTTCCTAGGACCAGTTTCTGGCATTTCAGCCGTCTTCAGCCAGGCTTGCTTGAATCCAGTGGCAAAGTGAGCAAGGGACTCACGTCTGAGCATACCCTCCCAACTTATGGCAAACAAAGCGGTACAAAAGGGGGTGGTGATGGACGGAGCATCAGAACCAATCAAACACTCACACCCAGTCAACAGATCTGGGTTTGATCCATCACCGTTCTTTAGCCCACTCTGCCACCCCAGTTCAGTCATGGCCATATGCAAATCAGTCTGACCATGTGCCTCATGGGAACAGTCCAGCCCGAACTGCCAAGCCATATCTTCCCTGGACCGGAAACAAGCTTCCTAGGACCGGATTCTGGCATTTCAGCCGTCTTCAGCCAGGCTTGCTTGAATCCAGTGGCAAAGTGAGCAAGGGACTCACGTCTGAGCATACCCTGCCAACTTATGGCAAACAAAGTGGTACAAAAGGGGGTGGTGATGGACGGAGCGTCAGAACCAATCAAACACTCACACCCAGTCAACAGATCTGGGTTTGATCCATCACCGTTCTTTAGCCCACTCTGCCACCCCAGTTCAGACATGGCCATATGCAAATCAGTCTGACCATGTGCCTCATGGGAACAGTCCAGCCCGAACTAACAAGCCATGCCTTCCCTGGACCGGAAACAAGCTTCCTAGGATCGGTTTCTGGCATTTCAGCCGTCTTCAGCCAGGCTTGCTTGAAATCAGTGGCAAAGTGAGCAAGGGACTCACGTCTGAGCATACCCTGCCAACTTATGGCAAACAAAGCGGTACAAAAGGGGGTGGTGATGGACGGAGCATCAGAACCAATCAAACACTCACACCCAGTCAACAGATCTGGGTTTGATCCATCACCGTTCTTTAGCCCACTCTGCCACCCCAGTTCAGACATGGCCATATGCAAATCAGTCTGACCATGTGCCTCATGGGAACAGTCCAGCCCGAACTGCAAAGCCATGCCTTCCCTGGACCGGAAACTAGCTTCCTAGGACCGGTTTCTGGCATTTCAGCCGTCTTCAGCCAGGCTTGCTTGAATCCAGTGGCAAAGTGAGCAAGGGACTCACGTCTGAGCATACCCTGCCAACTTATGGCAAACAAAGCGGTACAAAAGGGGGTGGTGATGGACGGAGCGTCAGAACCAATCAAACACTCACACCCAGTCAACAGATCTGGGTTTGATCCATCACAGTTCTTTAGCCCACTCTGCCACCCCAGTTCAGACATGGCCATATGCAAATCAGTCTGACCATGTGCCTCATGGGAACAGTCCAGCCCGAACTGCCAACCCATTCCTTCCCTGGACCGGAAACAAGCTTCCTAGGACCAGTTTCTGGCATTTCAGCCGTCTTCAGCCAGGCTTGCTTGAATCCAGTGGCAAAGTGAGCAAGGGACTCACGTCTGAGCATACCCTGCCAACTTATGGCAAACAAAGCGGTACAAAAGGGGGTGGTGATGGACGGAGCGTCAGAACCAATCAAACACTCACACCCAGTCAACAGATCTGGGTTTGATCCATCACCGTTCTTTAGCCCACTCTGCCACCCCAGTTCAGACATGGCCATATGCAAATCAGTCTGACCATGTGCCTCATGGGAACAGTCCAGCCCGAACTGCCAAGCCATATCTTCCCTGGACCGGAAACAAGCTTCGTAGGACCGGATTCTGGCATTTCAGCCGTCTTCAGCCAGGCTTGCTTGAATCCAGTGGCAAAGTGAGCAAGGGACTCACGTCTGAGCATACCCTGCCAACTTATGGCAAACAAAGTGGTACAAAAGGGGGTGGTGATGGACGGAGCGTAAGAACCAATCAAACACTCACACCCAGTCAACAGATCTGGGTTTGATCCATCACCGTTCTTTAGCCCACTCTGCCACCCCAGTTCAGACATGGCCATATGCAAATCAGTCTGACCATGTGCCTCATGGGAACAGTCCAGCCCGAACTAACAAGCCATGCCTTCCCTGGACCGGAAACAAGCTTCCTAGGACCGGTTTCTGGCATTTCAGCCGTCTTCAGCCAGGCTTGCTTGAATCCAGTGGCAAAGTGAGCAAGGGACTCACGTCTGAGCATACCCTGCCAACTTATGGCAAACAAAGCAATACAAAAGGGGGTGGTGATGGACGGAGCATCAGAACCAATCAAACACTCACACCCAGTCAACAGATCTGGGTTTGATCCATCACCGTTCTTTAGCCCACTCTGCCACCCCAGTTCAGACATGGCCATATGCAAATCAGTCTGACCATGTGCCTCATGGGAACAGTCCAGCCCGAACTGCCAAGCCATGCCTTCCCTGGACCGGAAACAAGCTTCCTAGGACCGGTTTCTGGCATTTCAGCCGTCTTCAGCCAGGCTTGCTTGAATCCAGTGGCATAGTGAGCAAGGGACTCGCGTCTGAGCATACCCTGCCAACTTATGGCAAACAAAGTGGTACAAAAGGGGGTGGTGATGGACGGAGCGTCAGAACGAATCAAACACTCACACCCAGTCAACAGATCTGGGTTTGATCCATCACCGTTCTTTAGCCCACTCTGCCACCCCAGTTCAGACATGGCCATATGCAAATCAGTCTGACCATGTGCCTTATGGGAACAGTCCAGCCCGAACTAACAAGCCATGCCTTCCCTGGACCGGAAACAAGCTTCCTAGGACCGGTTTCTGGCATTTCAGCCGTCTTCAGCCAGGCTTGCTTGAATCCAGTGGCAAAGTGAGCAAGGGGCTCACGTCTGAAGATACCCTGCCAACTTATGGCAAATAAAGCGGTACAAAAGGAGGTGGTGATGGACAGAGCATCAGAACCAATCAAACACTCACACCCAGTCAACAGATCTGGGTTTTATCCATCACCGTTCTTTAGCCCACTCTGCAAACCCCAGTTCAGACATGGCCATATGCAAATCAGTCTGACCATGTGCCTCATGGGAAAGTCCAGCCCGAACTGCCAAGCCATGCCTTCCCTGGACCGGAAACAATCTTCCTAGGACCGGTTTCTGGCATTTCAGCCGTCTTCAGCCAGGCTCGCTTGAATCCAGTGGCAAAATGAGCAAGGGACTCACGTCTGAGCATACCCTGCCAACTTATGGCAAACAAAGCGGTACAAAAGGGGTTGCTGATGGACGGAGCATCAGAACCAATCAAACACTCACACCCAGTCAACAGATCTGGGTTTGATCCATCACTGTTCTTTAGCCCACTCTGCCACCCCAGTTCAGACATGGCCATATGCAAATCAGTCTGACCATGTGCCTCATGGGAACAGTCCAGCCCGAACTGTCAAGCCATGCCTTCCCTGGACCGGAAACAAGCTTCCTAGGACCGGTTTCTGGCATTTCAGCCGTCTTCAGCCAGGCTTGCTTGAATCCAGTGGCAAAGTGAGCAAGGGACTCACGTCTGAGCATACCCTGCCAACTTATGGCAAGCAAAGCGGTACAAAAGGGGGTGGTGATGGACAGAGCATCAGAACCAATCAAATACTCACACCCAGTCAACAGATCTGGGTTTTATCCATCACCGTTCTTTAGCCCACTCTGTTACCCCAGTTCAGACATGGCCATATGCAAATCAGTCTGACCATGTGCCTCATGGGAACAGTCCAGCCCGTACTGCCAAGCTATGCCTTCCCTGGACCGGAAACAAGCTTCCTAGGACCAGTTTCTGGCATTTCAGCCGTCTTCAGCCAGGCTTGCTTGAATCCAGTGGCAAAGTGAGCAAGGGACTCATGCCTGAGCATACCCTGCCAACTTATGGGAAACAAAGCGGTACAAAAGGGGGTGGTGATGGACGGAGCATCAGAACCAATCAAACACTCACACCCAGTCAACAGATCTGGGTTTAATCCATCACCGTTCTTTAGCCCACTCTGCCACCCCAGTTCAGACATGGCCATATGCAAATCAGTCTGACCATGTGCCTCATGGGAACAGTCCAGCCCGAACTGCCAAGCCATGCCTTCCCTGGACCGGAAACAAGCTTCCTAGGACCGGTTTCTGGCATTTCAGCCGTCTTCAGCCAGGCTTGCTTGAATCCAGTGGCAAAGTGAGCAAGGGACTCACGTCTGAGCATACCCTGCCAACTTATGGCAAACAAAGCGGTACAAAAGGGGGTGGTGATGGACGGAGCGTCAGAACCAATCAAACACTCACACCCAGTCAACAGATCTGGGTTTGATCCATCACCGTTCTTTAGCCCACTCTGCCACCCCAGTTCAGACATGGCCATATGCAAATCAGTCTGACCATGTGCCTCATGGGAACAGTCCAGCCCGAACTGCCAACCCATTCCTTCCCTGGACCGGAAACAAGCTTCCTAGGACCGGTTTCTGGCATTTCAGCCGTCTTCAGCCAGGCTTGCTTGAATCCAGTGGCAAAGTGAGCAAGGGACTCACGTCTGAGCATACCCTGCCAACTTATGGCAAACAAAGCAGTACAAAAGGGGGTGGTGATGGACGGAGCATCAGAACCAATCAAACACTCACACCCAGTCAACAGATCTGGGTTTGATCCATCACCGTTCTTTAGCCCACTCTGCGAACCCCAGTTCAGACATGGCCATATTCAAATCAGTCTGACCATGTGCCTCATGGGAACAGTCCAGCCCGAACTGCCAAGCCATGCCTTCCCTGGACCGGAAACAAGCTTCCTAGGACCGGTTTCTGGCATTTCAGCCGTCTTCAGCCAGGCTTGCTTGAATCCAGTGGCAAAGTGAGCAAGGGACTCATGTCTGAGCATACCCTGCCAACTTATGGCAAACAAAGTGGTACAAAAGGGGGTGGTGATGGACGGAGCATCAGAACCAATCAAACACTCACACCCAGTCAACAGATCTGGGATTGATCCATCACCGTTCTTTAGCCCACTCTGCCACCCCAGTTCAGACATGGCCATATGCAAATCAGTCTGACCATGTGCCTCATGGGAACAGTCCAGCCCGAACTGCCAAGCCATGCCTTCCCTGGACCGGAAACAAGCTTCCTAGGACCGGTTTCTGGCATTTCAGCCGTCTTCAGCCAGGCTTGCTTGAATCCAGTGGCAAAGTGAGCAAGGGACTCACGTCTGAGCATACCCTGCCAACTTATGGCAAACAAAGCGGTACAAAAGGGGGTGGTGATGGACGGAGCATCAGAACCAATCAAACACTCACACCCAGTCAACAGATCTGGGTTTGATCCATCACCGTTCTTTAGCCCACTCTGCCACCCCAGTTCAGACATGGCCATATGCAAATCAGTCTGACCATGTGCCTCATGGGAACAGTCCAGCCCGAATTGCCAAGCCAGGCCTTCCCTGGACCGGAAACAAGCTTCCTAGGACCGGTTTCTGGCATTTCAGCCGACTTCAGCCAGGCTTGCTTGAATCCCGTGGCAAAGTGAGCAAGGGACTCACGTCTGAGCATACCCTGCCAACTTATGGCAAACAAAGCGGTACAAAAGGGGTTGGTGATGGACAGAGCATCAGAACCAATCAAACACTCACACCCAGTCAACAGATCTGGGTTTTATCCATCACCGTTCTTTAGCCCACTCTGCGAACCCCAGTTCAGACATGGCCATATGCAAATCAGTCTGACCATGTGCCTCATGGGAACAGTCCAGCCCGAACTGCCAAGCCATGCCTTCCCTGGACCAGAAACAAGCTTCCTAGGACCGGTTTCTGGCATTTCAGCCGTCTTCAGCCAGGCTTGCTTGAATCCAGTGGCAAAGTGAGCAAGGGACTCATGTCTGAGCATACCCTGCCAACTTATGGCAAACAAAGTGGTACAAAAGGGGGTGGTGATGGACGGAGCATCAGAACCAATCAAACACTCACACCCAGTCAACAGATCTGGGTTTGATCAATCACTGTTCTTTAGCCCACTCTGCCACCCCAGTTCAGACATGGCCATATGCAAATCAGTCTGACCATGTGCCTCATGGGAACAGTCCAGCCCGAACTGCCAAGCCATGCCTTCCCTGGACCGGAAACAAGCTTCCTAGGACCGGTTTCTGGCATTTCAGCCGTCTTTAGCCAGGCTTGCTTGAATCCAGTGGCAAAGTGAGCAAGGGACTCACGTCTGAGCATACCCTGCCAACTTATGGCAAACAAAGCGGTACAAAAGGGGGTGGTGATGGACAGAGCATCAGAACCAATCAAACACTCACACCCAGTCAACAGATCTGGGTTTTATCCATCACCGTTCTTTAGCCCACACTGCGAACCCCAGTTCAGACATGGCCATATGCAAATCAGTCTGACCATGTGCCTCATGGGAACAGTCCAGCCCGAACTGCCAAGCCATGCCTTCCCTGGACGGAAACAAGCTTCCTAGGACCGGTTTCTGGCATTTCAGCCGTCTTCAGCCAGGCTTGCTTGAATCCAGTGGCAAAGTGAGCAAGGGACTCATGTCTGAGCATACCCTGCCAACTTATGGCAAACAAAGTGGTACAAAAGGGGGTGGTGATGGACGGAGCATCAGAACCAATCAAACACTCACTCCCAGTCAACAGATCTGGGTTTGATCCATCACTGTTCTTTAGCCCACTCTGCCACCCCAGTTCAGACATGGCCATATGCAAATCAGTCTGACCATGTGCCTCATGGGAAAAGTCCAGCCCGAACTGCCAAGCCATTCCTTCCCTGGACCGGAAACAAGCTTCCTAGGACCGGTTTCTGGCATTTCAGCCGTCTTCAGCCAGGCTTGCTTGAATCCAGTGGCAAAGTGAGCAAGGGACTCACGTCTGAGCATACCCTGCCAACTTATGGCAAACAAAGCGGTACAAAAGGGGGTGGTGATGGACGGAGCGTCAGAACCAATCAAACACTCACACCCAGTCAACAGATCTGGGTTTGATCCATCACCGTTCTTTAGCCCACTCTGCCACCCCAGTTCAGACATGGCCATATGCAAATCAGTCTGACCATGTGCCTCATGGGAAAAGTCCAGCCCGAACTGCCAAGCCATGCCTTCCCTGGACCGGAAACAAGCTTCCTAGGACCAGTTTCTGGCATTTCAGCCGTCTTCAGCCAGGCTTGCTTGAATCCAGTGGCAAAGTGAGCAAGGGACTCACGTCTGAGCATACCCTCCCAACTTATGGCAAACAAAGCGGTACAAAAGGGGGTGGTGATGGACGGAGCATCAGAACCAATCAAACACTCACACCCAGTCAACAGATCTGGGTTTGATCCATCACCGTTCTTTAGCCCACTCTGCCACCCCAGTTCAGTCATGGCCATATGCAAATCAGTCTGACCATGTGCCTCATGGGAACAGTCCAGCCCGAACTGCCAAGCCATATCTTCCCTGGACCGGAAACAAGCTTCCTAGGACCGGATTCTGGCATTTCAGCCGTCTTCAGCCAGGCTTGCTTGAATCCAGTGGCAAAGTGAGCAAGGGACTCACGTCTGAGCATACCCTGCCAACTTATGGCAAACAAAGTGGTACAAAAGGGGGTGGTGATGGACGGAGCGTCAGAACCAATCAAACACTCACACCCAGTCAACAGATCTGGGTTTGATCCATCACCGTTCTTTAGCCCACTCTGCCACCCCAGTTCAGACATGGCCATATGCAAATCAGTCTGACCATGTGCCTCATGGGAACAGTCCAGCCCGAACTAACAAGCCATGCCTTCCCTGGACCGGAAACAAGCTTCCTAGGATCGGTTTCTGGCATTTCAGCCGTCTTCAGCCAGGCTTGCTTGAAATCAGTGGCAAAGTGAGCAAGGGACTCACGTCTGAGCATACCCTGCCAACTTATGGCAAACAAAGCGGTACAAAAGGGGGTGGTGATGGACGGAGCATCAGAACCAATCAAACACT
This sequence comes from Triturus cristatus, assembly GCF_964204655.1. Classification (NCBI taxonomy): domain Eukaryota; kingdom Metazoa; phylum Chordata; class Amphibia; order Caudata; family Salamandridae; genus Triturus; species Triturus cristatus. The sequence goes on along the minus strand of NC_140579.1, from coordinate 561,197,592 downwards.
CACACCCAGTCAACAGATCTGGGTTTGATCCATCACCGTTCTTTAGCCCACTCTGCCACCCCAGTTCAGACATGGCCATATGCAAATCAGTCTGACCATGTGCCTCATGGGAACAGTCCAGCCCGAACTGCAAAGCCATGCCTTCCCTGGACCGGAAACTAGCTTCCTAGGACCGGTTTCTGGCATTTCAGCCGTCTTCAGCCAGGCTTGCTTGAATCCAGTGGCAAAGTGAGCAAGGGACTCACGTCTGAGCATACCCTGCCAACTTATGGCAAACAAAGCGGTACAAAAGGGGGTGGTGATGGACGGAGCGTCAGAACCAATCAAACACTCACACCCAGTCAACAGATCTGGGTTTGATCCATCACAGTTCTTTAGCCCACTCTGCCACCCCAGTTCAGACATGGCCATATGCAAATCAGTCTGACCATGTGCCTCATGGGAACAGTCCAGCCCGAACTGCCAACCCATTCCTTCCCTGGACCGGAAACAAGCTTCCTAGGACCAGTTTCTGGCATTTCAGCCGTCTTCAGCCAGGCTTGCTTGAATCCAGTGGCAAAGTGAGCAAGGGACTCACGTCTGAGCATACCCTGCCAACTTATGGCAAACAAAGCGGTACAAAAGGGGGTGGTGATGGACGGAGCGTCAGAACCAATCAAACACTCACACCCAGTCAACAGATCTGGGTTTGATCCATCACCGTTCTTTAGCCCACTCTGCCACCCCAGTTCAGACATGGCCATATGCAAATCAGTCTGACCATGTGCCTCATGGGAACAGTCCAGCCCGAACTGCCAAGCCATATCTTCCCTGGACCGGAAACAAGCTTCGTAGGACCGGATTCTGGCATTTCAGCCGTCTTCAGCCAGGCTTGCTTGAATCCAGTGGCAAAGTGAGCAAGGGACTCACGTCTGAGCATACCCTGCCAACTTATGGCAAACAAAGTGGTACAAAAGGGGGTGGTGATGGACGGAGCGTAAGAACCAATCAAACACTCACACCCAGTCAACAGATCTGGGTTTGATCCATCACCGTTCTTTAGCCCACTCTGCCACCCCAGTTCAGACATGGCCATATGCAAATCAGTCTGACCATGTGCCTCATGGGAACAGTCCAGCCCGAACTAACAAGCCATGCCTTCCCTGGACCGGAAACAAGCTTCCTAGGACCGGTTTCTGGCATTTCAGCCGTCTTCAGCCAGGCTTGCTTGAATCCAGTGGCAAAGTGAGCAAGGGACTCACGTCTGAGCATACCCTGCCAACTTATGGCAAACAAAGCAATACAAAAGGGGGTGGTGATGGACGGAGCATCAGAACCAATCAAACACTCACACCCAGTCAACAGATCTGGGTTTGATCCATCACCGTTCTTTAGCCCACTCTGCCACCCCAGTTCAGACATGGCCATATGCAAATCAGTCTGACCATGTGCCTCATGGGAACAGTCCAGCCCGAACTGCCAAGCCATGCCTTCCCTGGACCGGAAACAACCTTCCTAGGACCGGTTTCTGGCATTTCAGCCGTCTTCAGCCAGGCTTGCTTGAATCCAGTGGCATAGTGAGCAAGGGACTCGCGTCTGAGCATACCCTGCCAACTTATGGCAAACAAAGTGGTACAAAAGGGGGTGGTGATGGACGGAGCGTCAGAACGAATCAAACACTCACACCCAGTCAACAGATCTGGGTTTGATCCATCACCGTTCTTTAGCCCACTCTGCCACCCCAGTTCAGACATGGCCATATGCAAATCAGTCTGACCATGTGCCTTATGGGAACAGTCCAGCCCGAACTAACAAGCCATGCCTTCCCTGGACCGGAAACAAGCTTCCTAGGACCGGTTTCTGGCATTTCAGCCGTCTTCAGCCAGGCTTGCTTGAATCCAGTGGCAAAGTGAGCAAGGGGCTCACGTCTGAAGATACCCTGCCAACTTATGGCAAATAAAGCGGTACAAAAGGAGGTGGTGATGGACAGAGCATCAGAACCAATCAAACACTCACACCCAGTCAACAGATCTGGGTTTTATCCATCACCGTTCTTTAGCCCACTCTGCAAACCCCAGTTCAGACATGGCCATATGCAAATCAGTCTGACCATGTGCCTCATGGGAAAGTCCAGCCCGAACTGCCAAGCCATGCCTTCCCTGGACCGGAAACAATCTTCCTAGGACCGGTTTCTGGCATTTCAGCCGTCTTCAGCCAGGCTCGCTTGAATCCAGTGGCAAAATGAGCAAGGGACTCACGTCTGAGCATACCCTGCCAACTTATGGCAAACAAAGCGGTACAAAAGGGGTTGCTGATGGACGGAGCATCAGAACCAATCAAACACTCACACCCAGTCAACAGATCTGGGTTTGATCCATCACTGTTCTTTAGCCCACTCTGCCACCCCAGTTCAGACATGGCCATATGCAAATCAGTCTGACCATGTGCCTCATGGGAACAGTCCAGCCCGAACTGTCAAGCCATGCCTTCCCTGGACCGGAAACAAGCTTCCTAGGACCGGTTTCTGGCATTTCAGCCGTCTTCAGCCAGGCTTGCTTGAATCCAGTGGCAAAGTGAGCAAGGGACTCACGTCTGAGCATACCCTGCCAACTTATGGCAAGCAAAGCGGTACAAAAGGGGGTGGTGATGGACAGAGCATCAGAACCAATCAAATACTCACACCCAGTCAACAGATCTGGGTTTTATCCATCACCGTTCTTTAGCCCACTCTGTTACCCCAGTTCAGACATGGCCATATGCAAATCAGTCTGACCATGTGCCTCATGGGAACAGTCCAGCCCGAACTGCCAAGCTATGCCTTCCCTGGACCGGAAACAAGCTTCCTAGGACCAGTTTCTGGCATTTCAGCCGTCTTCAGCCAGGCTTGCTTGAATCCAGTGGCAAAGTGAGCAAGGGACTCATGCCTGAGCATACCCTGCCAACTTATGGGAAACAAAGCGGTACAAAAGGGGGTGGTGATGGACGGAGCATCAGAACCAATCAAACACTCACACCCAGTCAACAGATCTGGGTTTAATCCATCACCGTTCTTTAGCCCACTCTGCCACCCCAGTTCAGACATGGCCATATGCAAATCAGTCTGACCATGTGCCTCATGGGAACAGTCCAGCCCGAACTGCCAAGCCATGCCTTCCCTGGACCGGAAACAAGCTTCCTAGGACCGGTTTCTGGCATTTCAGCCGTCTTCAGCCAGGCTTGCTTGAATCCAGTGGCAAAGTGAGCAAGGGACTCACGTCTGAGCATACCCTGCCAACTTATGGCAAACAAAGCGGTACAAAAGGGGGTGGTGATGGACGGAGCGTCAGAACCAATCAAACACTCACACCCAGTCAACAGATCTGGGTTTGATCCATCACCGTTCTTTAGCCCACTCTGCCACCCCAGTTCAGACATGGCCATATGCAAATCAGTCTGACCATGTGCCTCGTGGGAACAGTCCAGCCCGAACTGCCAACCCATTCCTTCCCTGGACCGGAAACAAGCTTCCTAGGACCGGTTTCTGGCATTTCAGCCGTCTTCAGCCAGGCTTGCTTGAATCCAGTGGCAAAGTGAGCAAGGGACTCACGTCTGAGCATACCCTGCCAACTTATGGCAAACAAAGCAGTACAAAAGGGGGTGGTGATGGACGGAGCATCAGAACCAATCAAACACTCACACCCAGTCAACAGATCTGGGTTTGATCCATCACCGTTCTTTAGCCCACTCTGCGAACCCCAGTTCAGACATGGCCATATTCAAATCAGTCTGACCATGTGCCTCATGGGAACAGTCCAGCCCGAACTGCCAAGCCATGCCTTCCCTGGACCGGAAACAAGCTTCCTAGGACCGGTTTCTGGCATTTCAGCCGTCTTCAGCCAGGCTTGCTTGAATCCAGTGGCAAAGTGAGCAAGGGACTCATGTCTGAGCATACCCTGCCAACTTATGGCAAACAAAGTGGTACAAAAGGGGGTGGTGATGGACGGAGCATCAGAACCAATCAAACACTCACACCCAGTCAACAGATCTGGGATTGATCCATCACCGTTCTTTAGCCCACTCTGCCACCCCAGTTCAGACATGGCCATATGCAAATCAGTCTGACCATGTGCCTCATGGGAACAGTCCAGCCCGAACTGCCAAGCCATGCCTTCCCTGGACCGGAAACAAGCTTCCTAGGACCGGTTTCTGGCATTTCAGCCGTCTTCAGCCAGGCTTGCTTGAATCCAGTGGCAAAGTGAGCAAGGGACTCACGTCTGAGCATACCCTGCCAACTTATGGCAAACAAAGCGGTACAAAAGGGGGTGGTGATGGACGGAGCATCAGAACCAATCAAACACTCACACCCAGTCAACAGATCTGGGTTTGATCCATCACCGTTCTTTAGCCCACTCTGCCACCCCAGTTCAGACATGGCCATATGCAAATCAGTCTGACCATGTGCCTCATGGGAACAGTCCAGCCCGAACTGCCAAGCCAGGCCTTCCCTGGACCGGAAACAAGCTTCCTAGGACCGGTTTCTGGCATTTCAGCCGTCTTCAGCCAGGCTTGCTTGAATCCCGTGGCAAAGTGAGCAAGGGACTCACGTCTGAGCATACCCTGCCAACTTATGGCAAACAAAGCGGTACAAAAGGGGTTGGTGATGGACAGAGCATCAGAACCAATCAAACACTCACACCCAGTCAACAGATCTGGGTTTTATCCATCACCGTTCTTTAGCCCACTCTGCGAACCCCAGTTCAGACATGGCCATATGCAAATCAGTCTGACCATGTGCCTCATGGGAACAGTCCAGCCCGAACTGCCAAGCCATGCCTTCCCTGGACCAGAAACAAGCTTCCTAGGACCGGTTTCTGGCATTTCAGCCGTCTTCAGCCAGGCTTGCTTGAATCCAGTGGCAAAGTGAGCAAGGGACTCATGTCTGAGCATACCCTGCCAACTTATGGCAAACAAAGTGGTACAAAAGGGGGTGGTGATGGACGGAGCATCAGAACCAATCAAACACTCACACCCAGTCAACAGATCTGGGTTTGATCAATCACTGTTCTTTAGCCCACTCTGCCACCCCAGTTCAGACATGGCCATATGCAAATCAGTCTGACCATGTGCCTCATGGGAACAGTCCAGCCCGAACTGCCAAGCCATGCCTTCCCTGGACCGGAAACAAGCTTCCTAGGACCGGTTTCTGGCATTTCAGCCGTCTTTAGCCAGGCTTGCTTGAATCCAGTGGCAAAGTGAGCAAGGGACTCACGTCTGAGCATACCCTGCCAACTTATGGCAAACAAAGCGGTACAAAAGGGGGTGGTGATGGACAGAGCATCAGAACCAATCAAACACTCACACCCAGTCAACAGATCTGGGTTTTATCCATCACCGTTCTTTAGCCCACACTGCGAACCCCAGTTCAGACATGGCCATATGCAAATCAGTCTGACCATGTGCCTCATGGGAACAGTCCAGCCCGAACTGCCAAGCCATGCCTTCCCTGGACGGAAACAAGCTTCCTAGGACCGGTTTCTGGCATTTCAGCCGTCTTCAGCCAGGCTTGCTTGAATCCAGTGGCAAAGTGAGCAAGGGACTCATGTCTGAGCATACCCTGCCAACTTATGGCAAACAAAGTGGTACAAAAGGGGGTGGTGATGGACGGAGCATCAGAACCAATCAAACACTCACTCCCAGTCAACAGATCTGGGTTTGATCCATCACTGTTCTTTAGCCCACTCTGCCACCCCAGTTCAGACATGGCCATATGCAAATCAGTCTGACCATGTGCCTCATGGGAAAAGTCCAGCCCGAACTGCCAAGCCATTCCTTCCCTGGACCGGAAACAAGCTTCCTAGGACCGGTTTCTGGCATTTCAGCCGTCTTCAGCCAGGCTTGCTTGAATCCAGTGGCAAAGTGAGCAAGGGACTCACGTCTGAGCATACCCTGCCAACTTATGGCAAACAAAGCGGTACAAAAGGGGGTGGTGATGGACGGAGCGTCAGAACCAATCAAACACTCACACCCAGTCAACAGATCTGGGTTTGATCCATCACCGTTCTTTAGCCCACTCTGCCACCCCAGTTCAGACATGGCCATATGCAAATCAGTCTGACCATGTGCCTCATGGGAAAAGTCCAGCCCGAACTGCCAAGCCATGCCTTCCCTGGACCGGAAACAAGCTTCCTAGGACCAGTTTCTGGCATTTCAGCCGTCTTCAGCCAGGCTTGCTTGAATCCAGTGGCAAAGTGAGCAAGGGACTCACGTCTGAGCATACCCTCCCAACTTATGGCAAACAAAGCGGTACAAAAGGGGGTGGTGATGGACGGAGCATCAGAACCAATCAAACACTCACACCCAGTCAACAGATCTGGGTTTGATCCATCACCGTTCTTTAGCCCACTCTGCCACCCCAGTTCAGTCATGGCCATATGCAAATCAGTCTGACCATGTGCCTCATGGGAACAGTCCAGCCCGAACTGCCAAGCCATATCTTCCCTGGACCGGAAACAAGCTTCCTAGGACCGGATTCTGGCATTTCAGCCGTCTTCAGCCAGGCTTGCTTGAATCCAGTGGCAAAGTGAGCAAGGGACTCACGTCTGAGCATACCCTGCCAACTTATGGCAAACAAAGTGGTACAAAAGGGGGTGGTGATGGACGGAGCGTCAGAACCAATCAAACACTCACACCCAGTCAACAGATCTGGGTTTGATCCATCACCGTTCTTTAGCCCACTCTGCCACCCCAGTTCAGACATGGCCATATGCAAATCAGTCTGACCATGTGCCTCATGGGAACAGTCCAGCCCGAACTAACAAGCCATGCCTTCCCTGGACCGGAAACAAGCTTCCTAGGATCGGTTTCTGGCATTTCAGCCGTCTTCAGCCAGGCTTGCTTGAAATCAGTGGCAAAGTGAGCAAGGGACTCACGTCTGAGCATACCCTGCCAACTTATGGCAAACAAAGCGGTACAAAAGGGGGTGGTGATGGACGGAGCATCAGAACCAATCAAACACTCACACCCAGTCAACAGATCTGGGTTTGATCCATCACCGTTCTTTAGCCCACTCTGCCACCCCAGTTCAGACATGGCCATATGCAAATCAGTCTGACCATGTGCCTCATGGGAACAGTCCAGCCCGAACTGCAAAGCCATGCCTTCCCTGGACCGGAAACTAGCTTCCTAGGACCGGTTTCTGGCATTTCAGCCGTCTTCAGCCAGGCTTGCTTGAATCCAGTGGCAAAGTGAGCAAGGGACTCACGTCTGAGCATACCCTGCCAACTTATGGCAAACAAAGCGGTACAAAAGGGGGTGGTGATGGACGGAGCGTCAGAACCAATCAAACACTCACACCCAGTCAACAGATCTGGGTTTGATCCATCACAGTTCTTTAGCCCACTCTGCCACCCCAGTTCAGACATGGCCATATGCAAATCAGTCTGACCATGTGCCTCATGGGAACAGTCCAGCCCGAACTGCCAACCCATTCCTTCCCTGGACCGGAAACAAGCTTCCTAGGACCAGTTTCTGGCATTTCAGCCGTCTTCAGCCAGGCTTGCTTGAATCCAGTGGCAAAGTGAGCAAGGGACTCACGTCTGAGCATACCCTGCCAACTTATGGCAAACAAAGCGGTACAAAAGGGGGTGGTGATGGACGGAGCGTCAGAACCAATCAAACACTCACACCCAGTCAACAGATCTGGGTTTGATCCATCACCGTTCTTTAGCCCACTCTGCCACCCCAGTTCAGACATGGCCATATGCAAATCAGTCTGACCATGTGCCTCATGGGAACAGTCCAGCCCGAACTGCCAAGCCATATCTTCCCTGGACCGGAAACAAGCTTCGTAGGACCGGATTCTGGCATTTCAGCCGTCTTCAGCCAGGCTTGCTTGAATCCAGTGGCAAAGTGAGCAAGGGACTCACGTCTGAGCATACCCTGCCAACTTATGGCAAACAAAGTGGTACAAAAGGGGGTGGTGATGGACGGAGCGTAAGAACCAATCAAACACTCACACCCAGTCAACAGATCTGGGTTTGATCCATCACCGTTCTTTAGCCCACTCTGCCACCCCAGTTCAGACATGGCCATATGCAAATCAGTCTGACCATGTGCCTCATGGGAACAGTCCAGCCCGAACTAACAAGCCATGCCTTCCCTGGACCGGAAACAAGCTTCCTAGGACCGGTTTCTGGCATTTCAGCCGTCTTCAGCCAGGCTTGCTTGAATCCAGTGGCAAAGTGAGCAAGGGACTCACGTCTGAGCATACCCTGCCAACTTATGGCAAACAAAGCAATACAAAAGGGGGTGGTGATAGACGGAGCATCAGAACCAATCAAACACTCACACCCAGTCAACAGATCTGGGTTTGATCCATCACCGTTCTTTAGCCCACTCTGCCACCCCAGTTCAGACATGGCCATATGCAAATCAGTCTGACCATGTGCCTCATGGGAACAGTCCAGCCCGAACTGCCAAGCCATGCCTTCCCTGGACCGGAAACAAGCTTCCTAGGACCGGTTTCTGGCATTTCAGCCGTCTTCAGCCAGGCTTGCTTGAATCCAGTGGCATAGTGAGCAAGGGACTCGCGTCTGAGCATACCCTGCCAACTTATGGCAAACAAAGTGGTACAAAAGGGGGTGGTGATGGACGGAGCGTCAGAACGAATCAAACACTCACACCCAGTCAACAGATCTGGGTTTGATCCATCACCGTTCTTTAGCCCACTCTGCCACCCCAGTTCAGACATGGCCATATGCAAATCAGTCTGACCATGTGCCTTATGGGAACAGTCCAGCCCGAACTAACAAGCCATGCCTTCCCTGGACCGGAAACAAGCTTCCTAGGACCGGTTTCTGGCATTTCAGCCGTCTTCAGCCAGGCTTGCTTGAATCCAGTGGCAAAGTGAGCAAGGGGCTCACGTCTGAAGATACCCTGCCAACTTATGGCAAATAAAGCGGTACAAAAGGAGGTGGTGATGGACAGAGCATCAGAACCAATCAAACACTCACACCCAGTCAACAGATCTGGGTTTTATCCATCACCGTTCTTTAGCCCACTCTGCAAACCCCAGTTCAGACATGGCCATATGCAAATCAGTCTGACCATGTGCCTCATGGGAAAGTCCAGCCCGAACTGCCAAGCCATGCCTTCCCTGGACCGGAAACAATCTTCCTAGGACCGGTTTCTGGCATTTCAGCCGTCTTCAGCCAGGCTCGCTTGAATCCAGTGGCAAAATGAGCAAGGGACTCACGTCTGAGCATACCCTGCCAACTTATGGCAAACAAAGCGGTACAAAAGGGGTTGCTGATGGACGGAGCATCAGAACCAATCAAACACTCACACCCAGTCAACAGATCTGGGTTTGATCCATCACTGTTCTTTAGCCCACTCTGCCACCCCAGTTCAGACATGGCCATATGCAAATCAGTCTGACCATGTGCCTCATGGGAACAGTCCAGCCCGAACTGTCAAGCCATGCCTTCCCTGGACCGGAAACAAGCTTCCTAGGACCGGTTTCTGGCATTTCAGCCGTCTTCAGCCAGGCTTGCTTGAATCCAGTGGCAAAGTGAGCAAGGGACTCACGTCTGAGCATACCCTGCCAACTTATGGCAAGCAAAGCGGTACAAAAGGGGGTGGTGATGGACAGAGCATCAGAACCAATCAAATACTCACACCCAGTCAACAGATCTGGGTTTTATCCATCACCGTTCTTTAGCCCACTCTGTTACCCCAGTTCAGACATGGCCATATGCAAATCAGTCTGACCATGTGCCTCATGGGAACAGTCCAGCCCGAACTGCCAAGCTATGCCTTCCCTGGACCGGAAACAAGCTTCCTAGGACCAGTTTCTGGCATTTCAGCCGTCTTCAGCCAGGCTTGCTTGAATCCAGTGGCAAAGTGAGCAAGGGACTCATGCCTGAGCATACCCTGCCAACTTATGGGAAACAAAGCGGTACAAAAGGGGGTGGTGATGGACGGAGCATCAGAACCAATCAAACACTCACACCCAGTCAACAGATCTGGGTTTAATCCATCACCGTTCTTTAGCCCACTCTGCCACCCCAGTTCAGACATGGCCATATGCAAATCAGTCTGACCATGTGCCTCATGGGAACAGTCCAGCCCGAACTGCCAAGCCATGCCTTCCCTGGACCGGAAACAAGCTTCCTAGGACCGGTTTCTGGCATTTCAGCCGTCTTCAGCCAGGCTTGCTTGAATCCAGTGGCAAAGTGAGCAAGGGACTCACGTCTGAGCATACCCTGCCAACTTATGGCAAACAAAGCGGTACAAAAGGGGGTGGTGATGGACGGAGCGTCAGAACCAATCAAACACTCACACCCAGTCAACAGATCTGGGTTTGATCCATCACCGTTCTTTAGCCCACTCTGCCACCCCAGTTCAGACATGGCCATATGCAAATCAGTCTGACCATGTGCCTCATGGGAACAGTCCAGCCCGAACTGCCAACCCATTCCTTCCCTGGACCGGAAACAAGCTTCCTAGGACCGGTTTCTGGCATTTCAGCCGTCTTCAGCCAGGCTTGCTTGAATCCAGTGGCAAAGTGAGCAAGGGACTCACGTCTGAGCATACCCTGCCAACTTATGGCAAACAAAGCAGTACAAAAGGGGGTGGTGATGGACGGAGCATCAGAACCAATCAAACACTCACACCCAGTCAACAGATCTGGGTTTGATCCATCACCGTTCTTTAGCCCACTCTGCGAACCCCAGTTCAGACATGGCCATATTCAAATCAGTCTGACCATGTGCCTCATGGGAACAGTCCAGCCCGAACTGCCAAGCCATGCCTTCCCTGGACCGGAAACAAGCTTCCTAGGACCGGTTTCTGGCATTTCAGCCGTCTTCAGCCAGGCTTGCTTGAATCCAGTGGCAAAGTGAGCAAGGGACTCATGTCTGAGCATACCCTGCCAACTTATGGCAAACAAAGTGGTACAAAAGGGGGTGGTGATGGACGGAGCATCAGAACCAATCAAACACTCACACCCAGTCAACAGATCTGGGATTGATCCATCACCGTTCTTTAGCCCACTCTGCCACCCCAGTTCAGACATGGCCATATGCAAATCAGTCTGACCATGTGCCTCATGGGAACAGTCCAGCCCGAACTGCCAAGCCATGCCTTCCCTGGACCGGAAACAAGCTTCCTAGGACCGGTTTCTGGCATTTCAGCCGTCTTCAGCCAGGCTTGCTTGAATCCAGTGGCAAAGTGAGCAAGGGACTCACGTCTGAGCATACCCTGCCAACTTATGGCAAACAAAGCGGTACAAAAGGGGGTGGTGATGGACGGAGCATCAGAACCAATCAAACACTCACACCCAGTCAACAGATCTGGGTTTGATCCATCACCGTTCTTTAGCCCACTCTGCCACCCCAGTTCAGACATGGCCATATGCAAATCAGTCTGACCATGTGCCTCATGGGAACAGTCCAGCCCGAACTGCCAAGCCAGGCCTTCCCTGGACCGGAAACAAGCTTCCTAGGACCGGTTTCTGGCATTTCAGCCGTCTTCAGCCAGGCTTGCTTGAATCCCGTGGCAAAGTGAGCAAGGGACTCACGTCTGAGCATACCCTGCCAACTTATGGCAAACAAAGCGGTACAAAAGGGGTTGGTGATGGACAGAGCATCAGAACCAATCAAACACTCACACCCAGTCAACAGATCTGGGTTTTATCCATCACCGTTCTTTAGCCCACTCTGCGAACCCCAGTTCAGACATGGCCATATGCAAATCAGTCTGACCATGTGCCTCATGGGAACAGTCCAGCCCGAACTGCCAAGCCATGCCTTCCCTGGACCAGAAACAAGCTTCCTAGGACCGGTTTCTGGCATTTCAGCCGTCTTCAGCCAGGCTTGCTTGAATCCAGTGGCAAAGTGAGCAAGGGACTCATGTCTGAGCATACCCTGCCAACTTATGGCAAACAAAGTGGTACAAAAGGGGGTGGTGATGGACGGAGCATCAGAACCAATCAAACACTCACACCCAGTCAACAGATCTGGGTTTGATCAATCACTGTTCTTTAGCCCACTCTGCCACCCCAGTTCAGACATGGCCATATGCAAATCAGTCTGACCATGTGCCTCATGGGAACAGTCCAGCCCGAACTGCCAAGCCATGCCTTCCCTGGACCGGAAACAAGCTTCCTAGGACCGGTTTCTGGCATTTCAGCCGTCTTTAGCCAGGCTTGCTTGAATCCAGTGGCAAAGTGAGCAAGGGACTCACGTCTGAGCATACCCTGCCAACTTATGGCAAACAAAGCGGTACAAAAGGGGGTGGTGATGGACAGAGCATCAGAACCAATCAAACACTCACACCCAGTCAACAGATCTGGGTTTTATCCATCACCGTTCTTTAGCCCACACTGCGAACCCCAGTTCAGACATGGCCATATGCAAATCAGTCTGACCATGTGCCTCATGGGAACAGTCCAGCCCGAACTGCCAAGCCATGCCTTCCCTGGACGGAAACAAGCTTCCTAGGACCGGTTTCTGGCATTTCAGCCGTCTTCAGCCAGGCTTGCTTGAATCCAGTGGCAAAGTGAGCAAGGGACTCATGTCTGAGCATACCCTGCCAACTTATGGCAAACAAAGTGGTACAAAAGGGGGTGGTGATGGACGGAGCATCAGAACCAATCAAACACTCACTCCCAGTCAACAGATCTGGGTTTGATCCATCACTGTTCTTTAGCCCACTCTGCCACCCCAGTTCAGACATGGCCATATGCAAATCAGTCTGACCATGTGCCTCATGGGAAAAGTCCAGCCCGAACTGCCAAGCCATTCCTTCCCTGGACCGGAAACAAGCTTCCTAGGACCGGTTTCTGGCATTTCAGCCGTCTTCAGCCAGGCTTGCTTGAATCCAGTGGCAAAGTGAGCAAGGGACTCACGTCTGAGCATACCCTGCCAACTTATGGCAAACAAAGCGGTACAAAAGGGGGTGGTGATGGACGGAGCGTCAGAACCAATCAAACACTCACACCCAGTCAACAGATCTGGGTTTGATCCATCACCGTTCTTTAGCCCACTCTGCCACCCCAGTTCAGACATGGCCATATGCAAATCAGTCTGACCATGTGCCTCATGGGAAAAGTCCAGCCCGAACTGCCAAGCCATGCCTTCCCTGGACCGGAAACAAGCTTCCTAGGACCAGTTTCTGGCATTTCAGCCGTCTTCAGCCAGGCTTGCTTGAATCCAGTGGCAAAGTGAGCAAGGGACTCACGTCTGAGCATACCCTCCCAACTTATGGCAAACAAAGCGGTACAAAAGGGGGTGGTGATGGACGGAGCATCAGAACCAATCAAACACTCACACCCAGTCAACAGATCTGGGTTTGATCCATCACCGTTCTTTAGCCCACTCTGCCACCCCAGTTCAGTCATGGCCATATGCAAATCAGTCTGACCATGTGCCTCATGGGAACAGTCCAGCCCGAACTGCCAAGCCATATCTTCCCTGGACCGGAAACAAGCTTCCTAGGACCGGATTCTGGCATTTCAGCCGTCTTCAGCCAGGCTTGCTTGAATCCAGTGGCAAAGTGAGCAAGGGACTCACGTCTGAGCATACCCTGCCAACTTATGGCAAACAAAGTGGTACAAAAGGGGGTGGTGATGGACGGAGCGTCAGAACCAATCAAACACTCACACCCAGTCAACAGATCTGGGTTTGATCCATCACCGTTCTTTAGCCCACTCTGCCACCCCAGTTCAGACATGGCCATATGCAAATCAGTCTGACCATGTGCCTCATGGGAACAGTCCAGCCCGAACTAACAAGCCATGCCTTCCCTGGACCGGAAACAAGCTTCCTAGGATCGGTTTCTGGCATTTCAGCCGTCTTCAGCCAGGCTTGCTTGAAATCAGTGGCAAAGTGAGCAAGGGACTCACGTCTGAGCATACCCTGCCAACTTATGGCAAACAAAGCGGTACAAAAGGGGGTGGTGATGGACGGAGCATCAGAACCAATCAAACACTCACACCCAGTCAACAGATCTGGGTTTGATCCATCACCGTTCTTTAGCCCACTCTGCCACCCCAGTTCAGACATGGCCATATGCAAATCAGTCTGACCATGTGCCTCATGGGAACAGTCCAGCCCGAACTGCAAAGCCATGCCTTCCCTGGACCGGAAACTAGCTTCCTAGGACCGGTTTCTGGCATTTCAGCCGTCTTCAGCCAGGCTTGCTTGAATCCAGTGGCAAAGTGAGCAAGGGACTCACGTCTGAGCATACCCTGCCAACTTATGGCAAACAAAGCGGTACAAAAGGGGGTGGTGATGGACGGAGCGTCAGAACCAATCAAACACTCACACCCAGTCAACAGATCTGGGTTTGATCCATCACAGTTCTTTAGCCCACTCTGCCACCCCAGTTCAGACATGGCCATATGCAAATCAGTCTGACCATGTGCCTCATGGGAACAGTCCAGCCCGAACTGCCAACCCATTCCTTCCCTGGACCGGAAACAAGCTTCCTAGGACCAGTTTCTGGCATTTCAGCCGTCTTCAGCCAGGCTTGCTTGAATCCAGTGGCAAAGTGAGCAAGGGACTCACGTCTGAGCATACCCTGCCAACTTATGGCAAACAAAGCGGTACAAAAGGGGGTGGTGATGGACGGAGCGTCAGAACCAATCAAACACTCACACCCAGTCAACAGATCTGGGTTTGATCCATCACCGTTCTTTAGCCCACTCTGCCACCCCAGTTCAGACATGGCCATATGCAAATCAGTCTGACCATGTGCCTCATGGGAACAGTCCAGCCCGAACTGCCAAGCCATATCTTCCCTGGACCGGAAACAAGCTTCGTAGGACCGGATTCTGGCATTTCAGCCGTCTTCAGCCAGGCTTGCTTGAATCCAGTGGCAAAGTGAGCAAGGGACTCACGTCTGAGCATACCCTGCCAACTTATGGCAAACAAAGTGGTACAAAAGGGGGTGGTGATGGACGGAGCGTAAGAACCAATCAAACACTCACACCCAGTCAACAGATCTGGGTTTGATCCATCACCGTTCTTTAGCCCACTCTGCCACCCCAGTTCAGACATGGCCATATGCAAATCAGTCTGACCATGTGCCTCATGGGAACAGTCCAGCCCGAACTAACAAGCCATGCCTTCCCTGGACCGGAAACAAGCTTCCTAGGACCGGTTTCTGGCATTTCAGCCGTCTTCAGCCAGGCTTGCTTGAATCCAGTGGCAAAGTGAGCAAGGGACTCACGTCTGAGCATACCCTGCCAACTTATGGCAAACAAAGCAATACAAAAGGGGGTGGTGATGGACGGAGCATCAGAACCAATCAAACACTCACACCCAGTCAACAGATCTGGGTTTGATCCATCACCGTTCTTTAGCCCACTCTGCCACCCCAGTTCAGACATGGCCATATGCAAATCAGTCTGACCATGTGCCTCATGGGAACAGTCCAGCCCGAACTGCCAAGCCATGCCTTCCCTGGACCGGAAACAACCTTCCTAGGACCGGTTTCTGGCATTTCAGCCGTCTTCAGCCAGGCTTGCTTGAATCCCGTGGCAAAGTGAGCAAGGGACTCACGTCTGAGCATACCCTGCCAACTTATGGCAAACAAAGCGGTACAAAATGGGGTGGTGATGGACGGAGCATCAGAACCAATGAAACACTCACATCCAGTCAACAGATCTGGGTTTGATCCATCACTGTTCTTTAGCCCACTCTGCCACCCCAGTTCAGACATGGCCATATGCAAATCAGTCTGACCATGTGCCTCATGGGAACAGTCCAGCCCGAACTGCCAAGCCATGCCTTCCCTGGACCGGAAACAAGCTTCCTAGGACCGGTTTCTGGCATTTCAGCCGTCTTCAGCCAGGCTTGCTTGAATCCAGTGGCAAAGTGAGCAAGGGACTCACGTCTGAGCATACCCTGCCAACTTATGGCAAACAAAGCGGTACAAAAGGGGTTGGTGATGGACAGAGCATCAGAACCAATCAAACACTCACACCCAGTCAACAGATCTGGGTTTTATCCATCACCGTTCTTTAGCCCACTCTGCGAACCCCAGTTCAGACATGGCCATATGCAAATCAGTCTGACCATGTGCCTCATGGGAACAGTCCAGCCCGAACTGCCAAGCCATGCCTTCCCTGGACCGGAAACAAGCTTCCTAGGACCGGTTTCTGGCATTTCAGCCGTCTTCAGCCAGGCTTGCTTGAATCCAGTGGCAAAGTGAGCAAGGGACTCATGTCTGAGCATACCCTGCCAACTTATGGCAAACAAAGTGGTACAAAAGGGGGTGGTGATGGACGGAGCATCAGAACCAATCAAACACTCACACCCAGTCAACAGATCTGGGATTGATCCATCACCGTTCTTTAGCCCACTCTGCCACCCCAGTTCAGACATGGCCATATGCAAATCAGTCTGACCATGTGCCTCATGGGAACAGTCCAGCCCGAACTGCCAAGCCATTCCTTCCCTGGACCGGAAACAAGCTTCCTAGGACCGGTTTCTGGCATTTCAGCCGTCTTCAGCCAGGCTTGCTTGAATCCAGTGGCAAAGTGAGCAAGGGACTCACGTCTGAGCATACCCTGCCAACTTATGGCAAACAAAGTGGTACAAAAGGGGGTGGTGATGGACGGAGCATCAGAACCAATCAAACACTCACACCCAGTCAACAGATCTGGGTTTGATCCATCACCGTTCTTTAGCCCACTCTGCCACCCCAGTTCAGACATGGCCATATGCAAATCAGTCTGACCATGTGCCTCATGGGAACAGTCCAGCCCGAACTGCCAAGCCATGCCTTCCCTGGACCGGAAACAAGCTTCCTAGGACCGGTTTCTGGCATTTCAGCCGTCTTCAGCCAGGCTTGCTTGAATCCCGTGGCAAAGTGAGCAAGGGACTCACGTCTGAGCATACCCTGCCAATTTATGGCAAACAAAGCGGTACAAAATGGGGTGGTGATGGACGGAGCATCAGAACCAATCAAACACTCACACCCAGTCAACAGATCTGGGTTTGATCCATCACTGTTCTTTAGCCCACTCTGCCATCCCAGTTCAGACATGGCCATATGCAAATCAGTCTGACCATGTGCCTCATGGGAACAGTCCAGCCCGAACTGCCAAGCCATGCCTTCCCTGGACCGGAAACAAGCTTCCTAGGACCGGTTTCTGGCATTTCAGCCGTCTTCAGCCAGGCTTGCTTGAATCCAGTGGCAAAGTGAGCAAGGGACTCACGTCTGAGCATACCCTGCCAACTTATGGCAAACAAAGCGGTACAAAAGGGGGTGGTGATGGACAGAGCATCAGAACCAATCAAACACTCACACCCAGTCAACAGATCTGGGTTTTATCCATCACCGTTCTTTAGCCCACTCTGCGAACCCCAGTTCAGACATGGCCATATGCAAATCAGTCTGACCATGTGCCTTATGGGAACAGTCCAGCCCGAACTGCCAAGCCATGCCTTCCCTGGACCGGAAACAAGCTTCCTAGGACCGGTTTCTGGCATTTCAGCCGTCTTCAGCCAGGCTTGCTTGAATCCAGTGGCAAAGTGAGCAAGGGACTCATGTCTGAGCATACCCTGCCAACTTATGGCAAACAAAGTGGTACAAAAGGGGGTGGTGATGGACGGAGCATCAGAACCAATCAAACACTCACACCCAGTCAACAGATCTGGGTTTGATCAATCACTGTTCTTTAGCCCACTCTGCCACCCCAGTTCAGACATGGCCATATGCAAATCAGTCTGACCATGTGCCTCATGGGAACAGTCCAGCCCGAACTGCCAAGCCATGCCTTCCCTGGACCGGAAACAAGCTTCCTAGGACCGGTTTCTGGCATTTCAGCCGTCTTCAGCCAGGCTTGCTTGAATCCAGTGGCAAAGTGAGCAAGGGACTCACGTCTGAGCATACCCTGCCAACTTATGGCAAACAAAGCGGTACAAAAGGGGGTGGTGATGGACAGAGCATCAGAACCAATCAAACACTCACACCCAGTCAACAGATCTGGGTTTTATCCATCACCGTTCTTTAGCCCACACTGCGAACCCCAGTTCAGACATGGCCATATGCAAATCAGTCTGACCATGTGCCTCATGGGAACAGTCCAGCCCGAACTGCCAAGCCATGCCTTCCCTGGACGGAAACAAGCTTTCTAGGACCGGTTTCTGGCATTTCAGCCGTCTTCAGCCAGGCTTGCTTGAATCCAGTGGCAAAGTGAGCAAGGGACTCATGTCTGAGCATACCCTGCCAACTTATGGCAAACAAAGTGGTACAAAAGGGGGTGGTGATGGACGGAGCATCAGAACCAATCAAACACTCACTCCCAGTCAACAGATCTGGGTTTGATCCATCACTGTTCTTTAGCCCACTCTGCCACCCCAGTTCAGACATGGCCATATGCAAATCAGTCTGACCATGTGCCTCATGGGAACAGTCCAGCCCGAACTGCCAAGCCATTCCTTCCCTGGACCGGAAACAAGCTTCCTAGGACCGGTTTCTGGCATTTCAGCCGTCTTCAGCCAGGCTTGCTTGAATCCAGTGGCAAAGTGAGCAAGGGACTCACGTCTGAGCATACCCTGCCAACTTATGGCAAACAAAGCGGTACAAAAGGGGGTGGTGATGGACGGAGCGTCAGAACCAATCAAACACACACACCCAGTCAACAGATCTGGGTTTGATCCATCACCGTTCTTTAGCCCACTCTGCCACCCCAGTTCAGACATGGCCATATGCAAATCAGTCTGACCATGTGCCTCATGGGAACAGTCCAGCCCGAACTGCCAAGCCATGCCTTCCCTGGACCGGAAACAAGCTTCCTAGGACCGGTTTCTGGCATTTCAGCCGTCTTCAGCCAGGCTTGCTTGAATCCAGTGGCAAAGTGAGCAAGGGACTCACGTCTGAGCATACCCTGCCAACTTATGGCAAACAAAGCGGTACAAAAGGGGGTGGTGATGGACGGAGCATCAGAACCAATCAAACACTCACACCCAGTCAACAGATCTGGGTTTGATCCATCACCGTTCTTTAGCCCACTCTGCCACCCCAGTTCAGACATGGCCATATGCAAATCAGTCTGACCATGTGCCTCATGGGAACTGTCCAGCCCGAACTGCCAAGCCATGCCTTCCCTGGACCAGAAACAAGCTTCCTAGGACCGGTTTCTGGCATTTCAGCTGTCTTCAGCCAGGCTTGCTTGAATCCAGTGGCAAAGTGAGCAAGGGACTCACGTCTGAGCATACCCTGCCAACTTATGGCAAACAAAGTGGTACAAAAGGGGGTGGTGATGGACGGAGCATCAGAACCAATCAAACACTCACACCCAGTCAACAGATCTGGGTTTGATCCATCACCGTTCTTTAGCCCACTCCGCCACCCCAGTTCAGACATGGCCATATGCAAATCAGTCTGACCATGTGCCTCATGGGAACAGTCCAGCCCGAACTGCCAAGCCATGCCTTCCCTGGACCGGAAACAAGCTTCCTAGGACCGGTTTCTGGCATTTCAGCCGTCTTCAGCCAGGCTTGCTTGAATCCAGTGGCAAAGTGAGCAAGGGACTCACGTCTGAGCATACCCTGCCAACTTATGGCAAACAAAGCGGTACAAAAGGGGGTGGTGATGGACGGAGCGTCAGAACCAATCAAACACTCACACCCAGTCAACAGATCTGGGTTTGATCCATCACCGTTCTTTAGCCCACTCTGCCACCCCAGTTCAGACATGGCCATATGCAAATCAGTCTGACCATGTGCCTCATGGGAACAGTCCAGCCCGAACTGCCAAGCCATGCCTTCCCTGGACCGGAAACAAGCTTCCTAGGACCGGTTTCTGGCATTTCAGCCGTCTTCAGCCAGGCTTGCTTGAATCCCGTGGCAAAGTGAGCAAGGGACTCACGTCTGAGCATACCCTGCCAATTTATGGCAAACAAAGCGGTACAAAATGGGGTGGTGATGGACGGAGCATCAGAACCAATCAAACACTCACACCCAGTCAACAGATCTGGGTTTGATCCATCACTGTTCTTTAGCCCACTCTGCCACCCCAGTTCAGACATGGCCATATGCAAATCAGTCTGACCATGTGCCTCATGGGAACAGTCCAGCCCGAACTGCCAAGCCATGCCTTCCCTGGACCGGAAACAAGCTTCCTAGGACCGGTTTCTGGCATTTCAGCCGTCTTCAGCCAGGCTTGCTTGAATCCAGTGGCAAAGTGAGCAAGGGACTCACGTCTGAGCATACCCTGCCAACTTATGGCAAACAAAGCGGTACAAAAGGGGGTGGTGATGGACAGAGCATCAGAACCAATCAAACACTCACACCCAGTCAACAGATCTGGGTTTTATCCATCACCGTTCTTTAGCCCACTCTGCGAACCCCAGTTCAGACATGGCCATATGCAAATCAGTCTGACCATGTGCCTCATGGGAACAGTCCAGCCCGAACTGCCAAGCCATGCCTTCCCTGGACCGGAAACAAGCTTCCTAGGACCGGTTTCTGGCATTTCAGCCGTCTTCAGCCAGGCTTGCTTGAATCCAGTGGCAAAGTGAGCAAGGGACTCATGTCTGAGCATACCCTGCCAACTTATGGCAAACAAAGTGGTACAAAAGGGGGTGGTGATGGACGGAGCATCAGAACCAATCAAACACTCACACCCAGTCAACAGATCTGGGTTTGATCAATCACTTTTCTTTAGCCCACTCTGCCACCCCAGTTCAGACATGGCCATATGCAAATCAGTCTGACCATGTGCCTCATGGGAACAGTCCAGCCCGAACTGCCAAGCCATGCCTTCCCTGGACCGGAAACAAGCTTCCTAGGACCGGTTTCTGGCATTTCAGCCGTCTTCAGCCAGGCTTGCTTGAATCCAGTGGCAAAGTGAGCAAGGGACTCACGTCTGAGCATACCCTGCCAACTTATGGCAAACAAAGCGGTACAAAAGGGGGTGGTGATGGACAGAGCATCAGAACCAATCAAACACTCACACCCAGTCAACAGATCTGGGTTTTATCCATCACCGTTCTTTAGCCCACACTGCGAACCCCAGTTCAGACATGGCCATATGCAAATCAGTCTGACCATGTGCCTCATGGGAACAGTCCAGCCCGAACTGCCAAGCCATGCCTTCCCTGGACCGGAAACAAGCTTCCTAGGACCGGTTTCTGGCATTTCAGCCGTCTTCAGCCAGGCTTGCTTGAATCCAGTGGCAAAGTGAGCAAGGGACTCATGTCTGAGCATACCCTGCCAACTTATGGCAAACAAAGTGGTACAAAAGGGGGTGGTGATGGACGGAGCATCAGAACCAATCAAACACTCACACCCAGTCAACAGATCTGGGTTTGATCAATCACTGTTCTTTAGCCCACTCTGCCACCCCAGTTCAGACATGGCCATATGCAAATCAGTCTGACCATGTGCCTCATGGGAACAGTCCAGCCCGAACTGCCAAGCCATGCCTTCCCTGGACCGGAAACAAGCTTCCTAGGATCGGTTTCTGGCATTTCAGCCGTCTTCAGCCAGGCTTGCTTGAAACAAGTGGCAAAGTGAGCAAGGGACTCACGTCTGAGCATACCCTGCCAACTTATGGCAAACAAAGCGGTACAAAAGGGGGTGGTGATGGACGGAGCATCAGAACCAATCAAACACTCACACCCAGTCAACAGATCTGGGTTTGATCCATCACCGTTCTTTAGCCCACTCTGCCACCCCAGTTCAGACATGGCCATATGCAAATCAGTCTGACCATGTGCCTCATGGGAACAGTCCAGCCCGAACTGCAAAGCCATGCCTTCCCTGGACCGGAAACTAGCTTCCTAGGACCGGTTTCTGGCATTTCAGCCGTCTTCAGCCAGGCTTGCTTGAATCCAGTGGCAAAGTGAGCAAGGGACTCACGTCTGAGCATACCCTGCCAACTTATGGCAAACAAAGTGGTACAAAAGGGGGTGGTGATGGACGGAGCGTCAGAACCAATCAAACACTCACACCCAGTCAACAGATCTGGGTTTGATCCATCACAGTTCTTTAGCCCACTCTGCCACCCCAGTTCAGACATGGCCATATGCAAATCAGTCTGACCATGTGCCTCATGGGAACAGTCCAGCCCGAACTGCCAACCCATTCCTTCCCTGGACCGGAAACAAGCTTCCTAGGACCAGTTTCTGGCATTTCAGCCGTCTTCAGCCAGGCTTGCTTGAATCCAGTGGCAAAGTGAGCAAGGGACTCACGTCTGAGCATACCCTGCCAACTTATGGCAAACAAAGCGGTACAAAAGGGGGTGGTGATGGACGGAGCGTCAGAACCAATCAAACACTCACACCCAGTCAACAGATCTGGGTTTGATCCATCACCGTTCTTTAGCCCACTCTGCCACCCCAGTTCAGACATGGCCATATGCAAATCAGTCTGACCATGTGCCTCATGGGAACAGTCCAGCCCGAACTGCCAAGCCATATCTTCCCTGGACCGGAAACAAGCTTCGTAGGACCGGATTCTGGCATTTCAGCCGTCTTCAGCCAGGCTTGCTTGAATCCAGTGGCAAAGTGAGCAAGGGACTCACGTCTGAGCATACCCTGCCAACTTATGGCAAACAAAGTGGTACAAAAGGGGGTGGTGATGGACGGAGCGTAAGAACCAATCAAACACTCACACCCAGTCAACAGATCTGGGTTTGATCCATCACCGTTCTTTAGCCCACTCTGCCACCCCAGTTCAGACATGGCCATATGCAAATCAGTCTGACCATGTGCCTCATGGGAACAGTCCAGCCCGAACTAACAAGCCATGCCTTCCCTGGACCGGAAACAAGCTTCCTAGGACCGGTTTCTGGCATTTCAGCCGTCTTCAGCCAGGCTTGCTTGAATCCAGTGGCAAAGTGAGCAAGGGACTCACGTCTGAGCATACCCTGCCAACTTATGGCAAACAAAGCAATACAAAAGGGGGTGGTGATGGACGGAGCATCAGAACCAATCAAACACTCACACCCAGTCAACAGATCTGGGTTTGATCCATCACCGTTCTTTAGCCCACTCTGCCACCCCAGTTCAGACATGGCCATATGCAAATCAGTCTGACCATGTGCCTCATGGGAACAGTCCAGCCCGAACTGCCAAGCCATGCCTTCCCTGGACCGGAAACAACCTTCCTAGGACCGGTTTCTGGCATTTCAGCCGTCTTCAGCCAGGCTTGCTTGAATCCCGTGGCAAAGTGAGCAAGGGACTCACGTCTGAGCATACCCTGCCAACTTATGGCAAACAAAGCGGTACAAAATGGGGTGGTGATGGACGGAGCATCAGAACCAATGAAACACTCACACCCAGTCAACAGATCTGGGTTTGATCCATCACTGTTCTTTAGCCCACTCTGCCACCCCAGTTCAGACATGGCCATATGCAAATCAGTCTGACCATGTGCCTCATGGGAACAGTCCAGCCCGAACTGCCAAGCCATGCCTTCCCTGGACCGGAAACAAGCTTCCTAGGACCGGTTTCTGGCATTTCAGCCGTCTTCAGCCAGGCTTGCTTGAATCCAGTGGCAAAGTGAGCAAGGGACTCACGTCTGAGCATACCCTGCCAACTTATGGCAAACAAAGCGGTACAAAAGGGGTTGGTGATGGACAGAGCATCAGAACCAATCAAACACTCACACCCAGTCAACAGATCTGGGTTTTATCCATCACCGTTCTTTAGCCCACTCTGCGAACCCCAGTTCAGACATGGCCATATGCAAATCAGTCTGACCATGTGCCTCATGGGAACAGTCCAGCCCGAACTGCCAAGCCATGCCTTCCCTGGACCGGAAACAAGCTTCCTAGGACCGGTTTCTGGCATTTCAGCCGTCTTCAGCCAGGCTTGCTTGAATCCAGTGGCAAAGTGAGCAAGGGACTCATGTCTGAGCATACCCTGCCAACTTATGGCAAACAAAGTGGTACAAAAGGGGGTGGTGATGGACGGAGCATCAGAACCAATCAAACACTCACACCCAGTCAACAGATCTGGGATTGATCCATCACCGTTCTTTAGCCCACTCTGCCACCCCAGTTCAGACATGGCCATATGCAAATCAGTCTGACCATGTGCCTCATGGGAACAGTCCAGCCCGAACTGCCAAGCCATTCCTTCCCTGGACCGGAAACAAGCTTCCTAGGACCGGTTTCTGGCATTTCAGCCGTCTTCAGCCAGGCTTGCTTGAATCCAGTGGCAAAGTGAGCAAGGGACTCACGTCTGAGCATACCCTGCCAACTTATGGCAAACAAAGTGGTACAAAAGGGGGTGGTGATGGACGGAGCATCAGAACCAATCAAACACTCACACCCAGTCAACAGATCTGGGTTTGATCCATCACCGTTCTTTAGCCCACTCTGCCACCCCAGTTCAGACATGGCCATATGCAAATCAGTCTGACCATGTGCCTCATGGGAACAGTCCAGCCCGAACTGCCAAGCCATGCCTTCCCTGGACCGGAAACAAGCTTCCTAGGACCGGTTTCTGGCATTTCAGCCGTCTTCAGCCAGGCTTGCTTGAATCCCGTGGCAAAGTGAGCAAGGGACTCACGTCTGAGCATACCCTGCCAATTTATGGCAAACAAAGCGGTACAAAATGGGGTGGTGATGGACGGAGCATCAGAACCAATCAAACACTCACACCCAGTCAACAGATCTGGGTTTGATCCATCACTGTTCTTTAGCCCACTCTGCCACCCCAGTTCAGACATGGCCATATGCAAATCAGTCTGACCATGTGCCTCATGGGAACAGTCCAGCCCGAACTGCCAAGCCATGCCTTCCCTGGACCGGAAACAAGCTTCCTAGGACCGGTTTCTGGCATTTCAGCCGTCTTCAGCCAGGCTTGCTTGAATCCAGTGGCAAAGTGAGCAAGGGACTCACGTCTGAGCATACCCTGCCAACTTATGGCAAACAAAGCGGTACAAAAGGGGGTGGTGATGGACAGAGCATCAGAACCAATCAAACACTCACACCCAGTCAACAGATCTGGGTTTTATCCATCACCGTTCTTTAGCCCACTCTGCGAACCCCAGTTCAGACATGGCCATATGCAAATCAGTCTGACCATGTGCCTCATGGGAACAGTCCAGCCCGAACTGCCAAGCCATGCCTTCCCTGGACCGGAAACAAGCTTCCTAGGACCGGTTTCTGGCATTTCAGCCGTCTTCAGCCAGGCTTGCTTGAATCCAGTGGCAAAGTGAGCAAGGGACTCATGTCTGAGCATACCCTGCCAACTTATGGCAAACAAAGTGGTACAAAAGGGGGTGGTGATGGACGGAGCATCAGAACCAATCAAACACTCACACCCAGTCAACAGATCTGGGTTTGATCAATCACTGTTCTTTAGCCCACTCTGTCACCCAAGTTCAGACATGGCCATATGCAAATCAGTCTGACCATGTGCCTCATGGGAACAGTCCAGCCCGAACTGCCAAGCCATGCCTTCCCTGGACCGGAAACAAGCTTCCTAGGACCGGTTTCTGGCATTTCAGCCGTCTTCAGCCAGGCTTGCTTGAATCCAGTGGCAAAGTGAGCAAGGGACTCACGTCTGAGCATACCCTGCCAACTTATGGCAAACAAAGCGGTACAAAAGGGGGTGGTGATGGACAGAGCATCAGAACCAATCAAACACTCACACCCAGTCAACAGATCTGGGTTTTATCCATCACCGTTCTTTAGCCCACACTGCGAACCCCAGTTCAGACATGGCCATATGCAAATCAGTCTGACCATGTGCCTCATGGGAACAGTCCAGCCCGAACTGCCAAGCCATGCCTTCCCTGGACGGAAACAAGCTTCCTAGGACCGGTTTCTGGCATTTCAGCCGTCTTCAGCCAGGCTTGCTTGAATCCAGTGGCAAAGTGAGCAAGGGACTCACGTCTGAGCATACCCTGCCAACTTATGGCAAACAAAGTGGTACAAAAGGGGGTGGTGATGGACGGAGCATCAGAACCAATCAAACACTCACACCCAGTCAACAGATCAGGGTTTGATCCATCACCGTTCTTTAGCCCACTCCGCCACCCCAGTTCAGACATGGCCATATGCAAATCAGTCTGACCATGTGCCTCATGGGAACAGTCCAGCCCGAACTGCCAAGCCATGCCTTCCCTGGACCGGAAACAAGCTTCCTAGGACCGGTTTCTGGCATTTCAGCCGTCTTCAGCCAGGCTTGCTTGAATCCAGTGGCAAAGTGAGCAAGGGACTCACGTCTGAGCATACCCTGCCAACTTATGGCAAACAAAGCGGTACAAAAGGGGGTGGTGATGGACGGAGCGTCAGAACCAATCAAACACTCACACCCAGTCAACAGATCTGGGTTTGATCCATCACCGTTCTTTAGCCCACTCTGCCACCCCAGTTCAGACATGGCCATATGCAAATCAGTCTGACCATGTGCCTCATGGGAACAGTCCAGCCCGAACTGCCAAGCCATGCCTTCCCTGGACCGGAAACAAGCTTCCTAGGACCGGTTTCTGGCATTTCAGCCGTCTTCAGCCAGGCTTGCTTGAATCCCGTGGCAAAGTGAGCAAGGGACTCACGTCTGAGCATACCCTGCCAATTTATGGCAAACAAAGCGGTACAAAATGGGGTGGTGATGGACGGAGCATCAGAACCAATCAAACACTCACACCCAGTCAACAGATCTGGGTTTGATCCATCACTGTTCTTTAGCCCACTCTGCCACCCCAGTTCAGACATGGCCATATGCAAATCAGTCTGACCATGTGCCTCATGGGAACAGTCCAGCCCGAACTGCCAAGCCATGCCTTCCCTGGACCGGAAACAAGCTTCCTAGGACCGGTTTCTGGCATTTCAGCCGTCTTCAGCCAGGCTTGCTTGAATCCAGTGGCAAAGTGAGCAAGGGACTCACGTCTGAGCATACCCTGCCAACTTATGGCAAACAAAGCGGTACAAAAGGGGGTGGTGATGGACAGAGCATCAGAACCAATCAAACACTCACACCCAGTCAACAGATCTGGGTTTTATCCATCACCGTTCTTTAGCCCACTCTGCGAACCCCAGTTCAGACATGGCCATATGCAAATCAGTCTGACCATGTGCCTCATGGGAACAGTCCAGCCCGAACTGCCAAGCCATGCCTTCCCTGGACCGGAAACAAGCTTCCTAGGACCGGTTTCTGGCATTTCAGCCGTCTTCAGCCAGGCTTGCTTGAATCCAGTGGCAAAGTGAGCAAGGGACTCATGTCTGAGCATACCCTGCCAACTTATGGCAAACAAAGTGGTACAAAAGGGGGTGGTGATGGACGGAGCATCAGAACCAATCAAACACTCACACCCAGTCAACAGATCTGGGTTTGATCAATCACTGTTCTTTAGCCCACTCTGCCACCCCAGTTCAGACATGGCCATATGCAAATCAGTCTGACCATGTGCCTCATGGGAACAGTCCAGCCCGAACTGCCAAGCCATGCCTTCCCTGGACCGGAAACAAGCTTCCTAGGACCGGTTTCTGGCATTTCAGCCGTCTTCAGCCAGGCTTGCTTGAATCCAGTGGCAAAGTGAGCAAGGGACTCACGTCTGAGCATACCCTGCCAACTTATGGCAAACAAAGCGGTACAAAAGGGGGTGGTGATGGACAGAGCATCAGAACCAATCAAACACTCACACCCAGTCAACAGATCTGGGTTTTATCCATCACCGTTCTTTAGCCCACACTGCGAACCCCAGTTCAGACATGGCCATATGCAAATCAGTCTGACCATGTGCCTCATGGGAACAGTCCAGCCCGAACTGCCAAGCCATGCCTTCCCTGGACGGAAACAAGCTTCCTAGGACCGGTTTCTGGCATTTCAGCCGTCTTCAGCCAGGCTTGCTTGAATCCAGTGGCAAAGTGAGCAAGGGACTCATGTCTGAGCATACCCTGCCAACTTATGGCAAACAAAGTGGTACAAAAGGGGGTGGTGATGGACGGAGCATCAGAACCAATCAAACACTCACTCCCAGTCAACAGATCTGGGTTTGATCCATCACTGTTCTTTAGCCCACTCTGCCACCCCAGTTCAGACATGGCCATATGCAAATCAGTCTGACCATGTGCCTCATGGGAACAGTCCAGCCCGAACTGCCAAGCCATTCCTTCCCTGGACCGGAAACAAGCTTCCTAGGACCGGTTTCTGGCATTTCAGCCGTCTTCAGCCAGGCTTGCTTGAATCCAGTGGCAAAGTGAGCAAGGGACTCACGTCTGAGCATACCCTGCCAACTTATGGCAAACAAAGCGGTACAAAAGGGGGTGGTGATGGACGGAGCGTCAGAACCAATCAAACATTCACACCCAGTCAACAGATCTGGGTTTGATCCATCACCGTTCTTTAGCCCACTCTGCCACCCCAGTTCAGACATGGCCATATGCAAATCAGTCTGACCATGTGCCTCATGGGAACAGTCCAGCCCGAACTGCCAAGCCATGCCTTCCCTGGACCGGAAACAAGCTTCCTAGGACCGGTTTCTGGCATTTCAGCCGTCTTCAGCCAGGCTTGCTTGAATCCAGTGGCAAAGTGAGCAAGGGACTCACGTCTGAGCATACCCTGCCAACTTATGGCAAACAAAGCGGTACAAAAGGGGGTGGTGATGGACGGAGCATCAGAACCAATCAAACACTCACACCCAGTCAACAGATCTGGGTTTGATCCATCACCGTTCTTTAGCCCACTCTGCCACCCCAGTTCAGACATGGCCATATGCAAATCAGTCTGACCATGTGCCTCATGGGAACAGTCCAGCCCGAACTGCCAAGCCATGCCTTCCCTGGACCAGAAACAAGCTTCCTAGGACCGGTTTCTGGCATTTCAGCTGTCTTCAGCCAGGCTTGCTTGAATCCAGTGGCAAAGTGAGCAAGGGACTCACGTCTGAGCATACCCTGCCAACTTATGGCAAACAAAGTGGTACAAAAGGGGGTGGTGATGGACGGAGCATCAGAACCAATCAAACACTCACACCCAGTCAACAGATCTGGGTTTGATCCATCACCGTTCTTTAGCCCACTCTGCCACCCCAGTTCAGACATGGCCATATGCAAATCAGTCTGACCATGTGCCTCATGGGAACAGTCCAGCCCAACTGCCAAGCCATGCCTTCCCTGGACCGGAAACAAGCTTCCTAGGACCGGTTTCTGGCATTTCAGCCGTCTTCAGCCAGGCTTGCTTGAATCCAGTGGCAAAGTGAGCAAGGGACTCATGTCTGAGCATACCCTGCCAACTTATGGCAAACAAAGTGGTACAAAAGGGGGTGGTGATGGACGGAGCATCAGAACCAATCAAACACTCACACCCAGTCAACAGATCTGGGATTGATCCATCACCGTTCTTTAGCCCCACTCTGCCACCCCAGTTCAGACATGGCCATATGCAAATCAGTCTGACCATGTGCCTCATGGGAACAGTCCAGCCCGAACTGCCAAGCCATGCCTTCCCTGGACCGGAAACAAGCTTCCTAGGACCGGTTTCTGGCATTTCAGCCGTCTTCAGCCAGGCTTGCTTGAATCCAGTGGCAAAGTGAGCAAGGGACTCACGTCTGAGCATACCCTGCCAACTTATGGCAAACAAAGCGGTACAAAAGGGGGTGGTGATGGACGGAGCATCAGAACCAATCAAACACTCACACCCAGTCAACAGATCTGGGTTTGATCCATCACCGTTCTTTAGCCCACTCTGCCACCCCAGTTCAGACATGGCCATATGCAAATCAGTCTGACCATGTGCCTCATGGGAACAGTCCAGCCCGAACTGCCAAGCCATGCCTTCCCTGGACCGGAAACAAGCTTCCTAGGACCGGTTTCTGGCATTTCAGCCGTCTTCAGCCAGGCTTGCTTGAATCCCGTGGCAAAGTGAGCAAGGGACTCACGTCTGAGCATACCCTGCCAACTTATGGCAAACAAAGCGGTACAAAAGGGGTTGGTGATGGACAGAGCATCAGAACCAATCAAACACTCACACCCAGTCAACAGATCTGGGTTTTATCCATCACCGTTCTTTAGCCCACTCTGCGAACCCCAGTTCAGACATGGCCATATGCAAATCAGTCTGACCATGTGCCTCATGGGAACAGTCCAGCCCGAACTGCCAAGCCATGCCTTCCCTGGACCAGAAACAAGCTTCCTAGGACCGGTTTCTGGCATTTCAGCCGTCTTCAGCCAGGCTTGCTTGAATCCAGGGGCAAAGTGAGCAAGGGACTCATGTCTGAGCATACCCTGCCAACTTATGGCAAACAAAGTGGTACAAAAGGGGGTGGTGATGGACGGAGCATCAGAACCAATCAAACACTCACACCCAGTCAACAGATCTGGGTTTGATCAATCACTGTTCTTTAGCCCACTCTGCCACCCCAGTTCAGACATGGCCATATGCAAATCAGTCTGACCATGTGCCTCATGGGAACAGTCCAGCCCGAACTGCCAAGCCATGCCTTCCCTGGACCGGAAACAAGCTTCCTAGGACCGGTTTCTGGCATTTCAGCCGTCTTCAGCCAGGCTTGCTTGAATCCAGTGGCAAAGTGAGCAAGGGACTCACGTCTGAGCATACCCTGCCAACTTATGGCAAACAAAGCGGTACAAAAGGGGGTGGTGATGGACAGAGCATCAGAACCAATCAAACACTCACACCCAGTCAACAGATCTGGGTTTTATCCATCACCGTTCTTTAGCCCACACTGCGAACCCCAGTTCAGACATGGCCATATGCAAATCAGTCTGACCATGTGCCTCATGGGAACAGTCCAGCCCGAACTGCCAGGCCATGCCTTCCCTGGACGGAAACAAGCTTCCTAGGACCGGTTTCTGGCATTTCAGCCGTCTTCAGCCAGGCTTGCTTGAATCCAGTGGCAAAGTGAGCAAGGGACTCATGTCTGAGCATACCCTGCCAACTTATGGCAAACAAAGTGGTACAAAAGGGGGTGGTGATGGACGGAGCATCAGAACCAATCAAACACTCACTCCCAGTCAACAGATCTGGGTTTGATCCATCACTGTTCTTTAGCCCACTCTGCCACCCCAGTTCAGACATGGCCATATGCAAATCAGTCTGACCATGTGCCTCATGGGAAAAGTCCAGCCCGAACTGCCAAGCCATTCCTTCCCTGGACCGGAAACAAGCTTCCTAGGACCGGTTTCTGGCATTTCAGCCGTCTTCAGCCAGGCTTGCTTGAATCCAGTGGCAAAGTGAGCAAGGGACTCACGTCTGAACATACCCTGCCAACTTATGGCAAACAAAGCGGTACAAAAGGGGGTGCTGATGGACGGAGCGTCAGAACCAATCAAACACTCACACCCAGTCAACAGATCTGGGTTTGATCCATCACCGTTCTTTAGCCCACTCTGCCACCCCAGTTCAGACATGGCCATATGCAAATCAGTCTGACCATGTGCCTCATGGGAAAAGTCCAGCCCGAACTGCCAAGCCATGCCTTCCCTGGACCGGAAACAAGCTTCCTAGGACCGGTTTCTGGCATTTCAGCCGTCTTCAGCCAGGCTTGCTTGAATCCAGTGGCAAAGTGAGCAAGGGACTCACGTCTGAGCATACCCTCCCAACTTATGGCAAACAAAGCGGTACAAAAGGGGGTGGTGATGGACGGAGCATCAGAACCAATCAAACACTCACACCCAGTCAACAGATCTGGGTTTGATCCATCACCGTTCTTTAGCCCACTCTGCCACCCCAGTTCAGTCATGGCCATATGCAAATCAGTCTGACCATGTGCCTCATGGGAACAGTCCAGCCCGAACTGCCAAGCCATATCTTCCCTGGACCGGAAACAAGCTTCCTAGGACCGGATTCTGGCATTTCAGCCGTCTTCAGCCAGGCTTGCTTGAATCCAGTGGCAAAGTGAGCAAGGGACTCACGTCTGAGCATACCCTGCCAACTTATGGCAAACAAAGTGGTACAAAAGGGGGTGGTGATGGACGGAGCGTCAGAACCAATCAAACACTCACACCCAGTCAACAGATCTGGGTTTGATCCATCACCGTTCTTTAGCCCACTCTGCCACCCCAGTTCAGACATGGCCATATGCAAATCAGTCTGACCATGTGCCTCATGGGAACAGTCCAGCCCGAACTAACAAGCCATGCCTTCCCTGGACCGGAAACAAGCTTCCTAGGATCGGTTTCTGGCATTTCAGCCGTCTTCAGCCAGGCTTGCTTGAAACCAGTGGCAAAGTGAGCAAGGGACTCACGTCTGAGCATACCCTGCCAACTTATGGCAAACAAAGCGGTACAAAAGGGGGTGGTGATGGACGGAGCATCAGAACCAATCAAACACTCACACCCAGTCAACAGATCTGGGTTTGATCCATCACCGTTCTTTAGCCCACTCTGCCACCCCAGTTCAGACATGGCCATATGCAAATCAGTCTGACCATGTGCCTCATGGGAACAGTCCAGCCCGAACTGCAAAGCCATGCCTTCCCTGGACCGGGAACTAGCTTCCTAGGACCGGTTTCTGGCATTTCAGCCGTCTTCAGCCAGGCTTGCTTGAATCCAGTGGCAAAGTGAGCAAGGGACTCACGTCTGAGCATACCCTGCCAACTTATGGCAAACAAAGCGGTACAAAAGGGGGTGGTGATGGACGGAGCGTCAGAACCAATCAAACACTCACACCCAGTCAACAGATCTGGGTTTGATCCATCACAGTTCTTTAGCCCACTCTGCCACCCCAGTTCAGACATGGCCATATGCAAATCAGTCTGACCATGTGCCTCATGGGAACAGTCCAGCCCGAACTGCCAACCCATTCCTTCCCTGGACCGGAAACAAGCTTCCTAGGACCAGTTTCTGGCATTTCAGCCGTCTTCAGCCAGGCTTGCTTGAATCCAGTGGCAAAGTGAGCAAGGGACTCACGTCTGAGCATACCCTGCCAACTTATGGCAAACAAAGCGGTACAAAAGGGGGTGGTGATGGACGGAGCGTCAGAACCAATCAAACACTCACACCCAGTCAACAGATCTGGGTTTGATCCATCACCGTTCTTTAGCCCACTCTGCCACCCCAGTTCAGACATGGCCATATGCAAATCAGTCTGACCATGTGCCTCATGGGAACAGTCCAGCCCGAACTGCCAAGCCATATCTTCCCTGGACCGGAAACAAGCTTCGTAGGACCGGATTCTGGCATTTCAGCCGTCTTCAGCCAGGCTTGCTTGAATCCAGTGGCAAAGTGAGCAAGGGACTCACGTCTGAGCATACCCTGCCAACTTATGGCAAACAAAGTGGTACAAAAGGGGGTGGTGATGGACGGAGCGTAAGAACCAATCAAACACTCACACCCCGTCAACAGATCTGGGTTTGATCCATCACCGTTCTTTAGCCCACTCTGCCACCCCAGTTCAGACATGGCCATATGCAAATCAGTCTGACCATGTGCCTCATGGGAACAGTCCAGCCCGAACTAACAAGCCATGCCTTCCCTGGACCGGAAACAAGCTTCCTAGGACCGGTTTCTGGCATTTCAGCCGTCTTCAGCCAGGCTTGCTTGAATCCAGTGGCAAAGTGAGCAAGGGACTCACGTCTGAGCATACCCTGCCAACTTATGGCAAACAAATCAATACAAAAGGGGGTGGTGATGGACGGAGCATCAGAACCAATCAAACACTCACACCCAGTCAACAGATCTGGGTTTGATCCATCACCGTTCTTTAGCCCACTCTGCCACCCCAGTTCAGACATGGCCATATGCAAATCAGTCTGACCATGTGCCTCATGGGAACAGTCCAGCCCGAACTGCCAAGCCATGCCTTCCCTGGACCGGAAACAACCTTCCTAGGACCGGTTTCTGGCATTTCAGCCGTCTTCAGCCAGGCTTGCTTGAATCCCGTGGCAAAGTGAGCAAGGGACTCACGTCTGAGCATACCCTGCCAACTTATGGCAAACAAAGCGGTACAAAATGGGGTGGTGATGGACGGAGCATCAGAACCAATGAAACACTCACACCCAGTCAACAGATCTGGGTTTGATCCATCACTGTTCTTTAGCCCACTCTGCCACCCCAGTTCAGACATGGCCATATGCAAATCAGTCTGACCATGTGCCTCATGGGAACAGTCCAGCCCGAACTGCCAAGCCATGCCTTCCCTGGACCGGAAACAAGCTTCCTAGGACCGGTTTCTGGCATTTCAGCCGTCTTCAGCCAGGCTTGCTTGAATCCAGTGGCAAAGTGAGCAAGGGACTCACGTCTGAGCATACCCTGCCAACTTATGGCAAACAAAGCGGTACAAAAGGGGTTGGTGATGGACAGAGCATCAGAACCAATCAAACACTCACACCCAGTCAACAGATCTGGGTTTTATCCATCACCGTTCTTTAGCCCACTCTGCGAACCCCAGTTCAGACATGGCCATATGCAAATCAGTCTGACCATGTGCCTCATGGGAACAGTCCAGCCCGAACTGCCAAGCCATGCCTTCCCTGGACCGGAAACAAGCTTCCTAGGACCGGTTTCTGGCATTTCAGCCGTCTTCAGCCAGGCTTGCTTGAATCCAGTGGCAAAGTGAGCAAGGGACTCATGTCTGAGCATACCCTGCCAACTTATGGCAAACAAAGTGGTACAAAAGGGGGTGGTGATGGACGGAGCATCAGAACCAATCAAACACTCACACCCAGTCAACAGATCTGGGATTGATCCATCACCGTTCTTTAGCCCACTCTGCCACCCCAGTTCAGACATGGCCATATGCAAATCAGTCTGACCATGTGCCTCATGGGAACAGTCCAGCCCGAACTGCCAAGCCATTCCTTCCCTGGACCGGAAACAAGCTTCCTAGGACCGGTTTCTGGCATTTCAGCCGTCTTCAGCCAGGCTTGCTTGAATCCAGTGGCAAAGTGAGCAAGGGACTCACGTCTGAGCATACCCTGCCAACTTATGGCAAACAAAGTGGTACAAAAGGGGGTGGTGATGGACGGAGCATCAGAACCAATCAAACACTCACACCCAGTCAACAGATCTGGGTTTGATCCATCACCGTTCTTTAGCCCACTCTGCCACCCCAGTTCAGACATGGCCATATGCAAATCAGTCTGACCATGTGCCTCATGGGAACAGTCCAGCCCGAACTGCCAAGCCATGCCTTCCCTGGACCGGAAACAAGCTTCCTAGGACCGGTTTCTGGCATTTCAGCCGTCTTCAGCCAGGCTTGCTTGAATCCCGTGGCAAAGTGAGCAAGGGACTCACGTCTGAGCATACCCTGCCAATTTATGGCAAACAAAGCGGTACAAAATGGGGTGGTGATGGACGGAGCATCAGAACCAATCAAACACTCACACCCAGTCAACAGATCTGGGTTTGATCCATCACTGTTCTTTAGCCCACTCTGCCACCCCAGTTCAGACATGGCCATATGCAAATCAGTCTGACCATGTGCCTCATGGGAACAGTCCAGCCCGAACTGCCAAGCCATGCCTTCCCTGGACCGGAAACAAGCTTCCTAGGACCGGTTTCTGGCATTTCAGCCGTCTTCAGCCAGGCTTGCTTGAATCCAGTGGCAAAGTGAGCAAGGGACTCACGTCTGAGCATACCCTGCCAACTTATGGCAAACAAAGCGGTACAAAAGGGGGTGGTGATGGACAGAGCATCAGAACCAATCAAACACTCACACCCAGTCAACAGATCTGGGTTTTATCCATCACCGTTCTTTAGCCCACTCTGCGAACCCCAGTTCAGACATGGCCATATGCAAATCAGTCTGACCATGTGCCTCATGGGAACAGTCCAGCCCGAACTGCCAAGCCATGCCTTCCCTGGACCGGAAACAAGCTTCCTAGGACCGGTTTCTGGCATTTCAGCCGTCTTCAGCCAGGCTTGCTTGAATCCAGTGGCAAAGTGAGCAAGGGACTCATGTCTGAGCATACCCTGCCAACTTATGGCAAACAAAGTGGTACAAAAGGGGGTGGTGATGGACGGAGCATCAGAACCAATCAAACACTCACACCCAGTCAACAGATCTGGGTTTGATCAATCACTGTTCTTTAGCCCACTCTGTCACCCAAGTTCAGACATGGCCATATGCAAATCAGTCTGACCATGTGCCTCATGGGAACAGTCCAGCCCGAACTGCCAAGCCATGCCTTCCCTGGACCGGAAACAAGCTTCCTAGGACCGGTTTCTGGCATTTCAGCCGTCTTCAGCCAGGCTTGCTTGAATCCAGTGGCAAAGTGAGCAAGGGACTCACGTCTGAGCATACCCTGCCAACTTATGGCAAACAAAGCGGTACAAAAGGGGGTGGTGATGGACAGAGCATCAGAACCAATCAAACACTCACACCCAGTCAACAGATCTGGGTTTTATCCATCACCGTTCTTTAGCCCACACTGCGAACCCCAGTTCAGACATGGCCATATGCAAATCAGTCTGACCATGTGCCTCATGGGAACAGTCCAGCCCGAACTGCCAAGCCATGCCTTCCCTGGACGGAAACAAGCTTCCTAGGACCGGTTTCTGGCATTTCAGCCGTCTTCAGCCAGGCTTGCTTGAATCCAGTGGCAAAGTGAGCAAGGGACTCATGTCTGAGCATACCCTGCCAACTTATGGCAAACAAAGTGGTACAAAAGGGGGTGGTGATGGACGGAGCATCAGAACCAATCAAACACTCACTCCCAGTCAACAGATCTGGGTTTGATCCATCACTGTTCTTTAGCCCACTCTGCCACCCCAGTTCAGACATGGCCATATGCAAATCAGTCTGACCATGTGCCTCATGGGAACAGTCCAGCCCGAACTGCCAAGCCATTCCTTCCCTGGACCGGAAACAAGCTTCCTAGGACCGGTTTCTGGCATTTCAGCCGTCTTCAGCCAGGCTTGCTTGAATCCAGTGGCAAAGTGAGCAAGGGACTCACGTCTGAGCATACCCTGCCAACTTATGGCAAACAAAGCGGTACAAAAGGGGGTGGTGATGGACGGAGCGTCAGAACCAATCAAACACACACACCCAGTCAACAGATCTGGGTTTGATCCATCACCGTTCTTTAGCCCACTCTGCCACCCCAGTTCAGACATGGCCATATGCAAATCAGTCTGACCATGTGCCTCATGGGAACAGTCCAGCCCGAACTGCCAAGCCATGCCTTCCCTGGACCGGAAACAAGCTTCCTAGGACCGGTTTCTGGCATTTCAGCCGTCTTCAGCCAGGCTTGCTTGAATCCAGTGGCAAAGTGAGCAAGGGACTCACGTCTGAGCATACCCTGCCAACTTATGGCAAACAAAGCGGTACAAAAGGGGGTGGTGATGGACGGAGCATCAGAACCAATCAAACACTCACACCCAGTCAACAGATCTGGGTTTGATCCATCACCGTTCTTTAGCCCACTCTGCCACCCCAGTTCAGACATGGCCATATGCAAATCAGTCTGACCATGTGCCTCATGGGAACAGTCCAGCCCGAACTGCCAAGCCATGCCTTCCCTGGACCAGAAACAAGCTTCCTAGGACCGGTTTCTGGCATTTCAGCTGTCTTCAGCCAGGCTTGCTTGAATCCAGTGGCAAAGTGAGCAAGGGACTCACGTCTGAGCATACCCTGCCAACTTATGGCAAACAAAGTGGTACAAAAGGGGGTGGTGATGGACGGAGCATCAGAACCAATCAAACACTCACACCCAGTCAACAGATCAGGGTTTGATCCATCACCGTTCTTTAGCCCACTCCGCCACCCCAGTTCAGACATGGCCATATGCAAATCAGTCTGACCATGTGCCTCATGGGAACAGTCCAGCCCGAACTGCCAAGCCATGCCTTCCCTGGACCGGAAACAAGCTTCCTAGGACCGGTTTCTGGCATTTCAGCCGTCTTCAGCCAGGCTTGCTTGAATCCAGTGGCAAAGTGAGCAAGGGACTCACGTCTGAGCATACCCTGCCAACTTATGGCAAACAAAGCGGTACAAAAGGGGGTGGTGATGGACGGAGCGTCAGAACCAATCAAACACTCACACCCAGTCAACAGATCTGGGTTTGATCCATCACCGTTCTTTAGCCCACTCTGCCACCCCAGTTCAGACATGGCCATATGCAAATCAGTCTGACCATGTGCCTCATGGGAACAGTCCAGCCCGAACTGCCAAGCCATGCCTTCCCTGGACCGGAAACAAGCTTCCTAGGACCGGTTTCTGGCATTTCAGCCGTCTTCAGCCAGGCTTGCTTGAATCCAGTGGCAAAGTGAGCAAGGGACTCACGTCTGAGCATACCCTGCCAACTTATGGCAAACAAAGCGGTACAAAAGGGGGTGGTGATGGACAGAGCATCAGAACCAATCAAACACTCACACCCAGTCAACAGATCTGGGTTTTATCCATCACCGTTCTTTAGCCCACTCTGCGAACCCCAGTTCAGACATGGCCATATGCAAATCAGTCTGACCATGTGCCTCATGGGAACAGTCCAGCCCGAACTGCCAAGCCATGCCTTCCCTGGACCGGAAACAAGCTTCCTAGGACCGGTTTCTGGCATTTCAGCCGTCTTCAGCCAGGCTTGCTTGAATCCAGTGGCAAAGTGAGCAAGGGACTCATGTCTGAGCATACCCTGCCAACTTATGGCAAACAAAGTGGTACAAAAGGGGGTGGTGATGGACGGAGCATCAGAACCAATCAAACACTCACACCCAGTCAACAGATCTGGGTTTGATCAATCACTGTTCTTTAGCCCACTCTGCCACCCCAGTTCAGACATGGCCATATGCAAATCAGTCTGACCATGTGCCTCATGGGAACAGTCCAGCCCGAACTGCCAAGCCATGCCTTCCCTGGACCGGAAACAAGCTTCCTAGGACCGGTTTCTGGCATTTCAGCCGTCTTCAGCCAGGCTTGCTTGAATCCAGTGGCAAAGTGAGCAAGGGACTCACGTCTGAGCATACCCTGCCAACTTATGGCAAACAAAGCGGTACAAAAGGGGGTGGTGATGGACAGAGCATCAGAACCAATCAAACACTCACACCCAGTCAACAGATCTGGGTTTTATCCATCACCGTTCTTTAGCCCACACTGCGAACCCCAGTTCAGACATGGCCATATGCAAATCAGTCTGACCATGTGCCTCATGGGAACAGTCCAGCCCGAACTGCCAAGCCATGCCTTCCCTGGACGGAAACAAGCTTCCTAGGACCGGTTTCTGGCATTTCAGCCGTCTTCAGCCAGGCTTGCTTGAATCCAGTGGCAAAGTGAGCAAGGGACTCATGTCTGAGCATACCCTGCCAACTTATGGCAAACAAAGTGGTACAAAAGGGGGTGGTGATGGACGGAGCATCAGAACCAATCAAACACTCACTCCCAGTCAACAGATCTGGGTTTGATCCATCACTGTTCTTTAGCCCACTCTGCCACCCCAGTTCAGACATGGCCATATGCAAATCAGTCTGACCATGTGCCTCATGGGAACAGTCCAGCCCGAACTGCCAAGCCATTCCTTCCCTGGACCGGAAACAAGCTTCCTAGGACCGGTTTCTGGCATTTCAGCCGTCTTCAGCCAGGCTTGCTTGAATCCAGTGGCAAAGTGAGCAAGGGACTCACGTCTGAGCATACCCTGCCAACTTATGGCAAACAAAGCGGTACAAAAGGGGGTGGTGATGGACGGAGCGTCAGAACCAATCAAACATTCACACCCAGTCAACAGATCTGGGTTTGATCCATCACCGTTCTTTAGCCCACTCTGCCACCCCAGTTCAGACATGGCCATATGCAAATCAGTCTGACCATGTGCCTCATGGGAACAGTCCAGCCCGAACTGCCAAGCCATGCCTTCCCTGGACCGGAAACAAGCTTCCTAGGACCGGTTTCTGGCATTTCAGCCGTCTTCAGCCAGGCTTGCTTGAATCCAGTGGCAAAGTGAGCAAGGGACTCACGTCTGAGCATACCCTGCCAACTTATGGCAAACAAAGCGGTACAAAAGGGGGTGGTGATGGACGGAGCATCAGAACCAATCAAACACTCACACCCAGTCAACAGATCTGGGTTTGATCCATCACCGTTCTTTAGCCCACTCTGCCACCCCAGTTCAGACATGGCCATATGCAAATCAGTCTGACCATGTGCCTCATGGGAACAGTCCAGCCCGAACTGCCAAGCCATGCCTTCCCTGGACCAGAAACAAGCTTCCTAGGACCGGTTTCTGGCATTTCAGCTGTCTTCAGCCAGGCTTGCTTGAATCCAGTGGCAAAGTGAGCAAGGGACTCACGTCTGAGCATACCCTGCCAACTTATGGCAAACAAAGTGGTACAAAAGGGGGTGGTGATGGACGGAGCATCAGAACCAATCAAACACTCACACCCAGTCAACAGATCTGGGTTTGATCCATCACCGTTCTTTAGCCCACTCTGCCACCCCAGTTCAGACATGGCCATATGCAAATCAGTCTGACCATGTGCCTCATGGGAACAGTCCAGCCCAAACTGCCAAGCCATGCCTTCCCTGGACCGGAAACAAGCTTCCTAGGACCGGTTTCTGGCATTTCAGCCGTCTTCAGCCAGGCTTGCTTGAATCCAGTGGCAAAGTGAGCAAGGGACTCATGTCTGAGCATACCCTGCCAACTTATGGCAAACAAAGTGGTACAAAAGGGGGTGGTGATGGACGGAGCATCAGAACCAATCAAACACTCACACCCAGTCAACAGATCTGGGATTGATCCATCACCGTTCTTTAGCCCACTCTGCCACCCCAGTTCAGACATGGCCATATGCAAATCAGTCTGACCATGTGCCTCATGGGAACAGTCCAGCCCGAACTGCCAAGCCATGCCTTCCCTGGACCGGAAACAAGCTTCCTAGGACCGGTTTCTGGCATTTCAGCCGTCTTCAGCCAGGCTTGCTTGAATCCAGTGGCAAAGTGAGCAAGGGACTCACGTCTGAGCATACCCTGCCAACTTATGGCAAACAAAGCGGTACAAAAGGGGGTGGTGATGGACGGAGCATCAGAACCAATCAAACACTCACACCCAGTCAACAGATCTGGGTTTGATCCATCACCGTTCTTTAGCCCACTCTGCCACCCCAGTTCAGACATGGCCATATGCAAATCAGTCTGACCATGTGCCTCATGGGAACAGTCCAGCCCGAACTGCCAAGCCATGCCTTCCCTGGACCGGAAACAAGCTTCCTAGGACCGGTTTCTGGCATTTCAGCC
Source organism: Triturus cristatus (assembly GCF_964204655.1). NCBI lineage: Eukaryota > Metazoa > Chordata > Amphibia > Caudata > Salamandridae > Triturus > Triturus cristatus. Next base: position 561,156,548 of record NC_140579.1, on the reverse strand, counting down.
GTCTTCAGCCAGGCTTGCTTGAATCCCGTGGCAAAGTGAGCAAGGGACTCACGTCTGAGCATACCCTGCCAACTTATGGCAAACAAAGCGGTACAAAAGGGGTTGGTGATGGACAGAGCATCAGAACCAATCAAACACTCACACCCAGTCAACAGATCTGGGTTTTATCCATCACCGTTCTTTAGCCCACTCTGCGAACCCCAGTTCAGACATGGCCATATGCAAATCAGTCTGACCATGTGCCTCATGGGAACAGTCCAGCCCGAACTGCCAAGCCATGCCTTCCCTGGACCAGAAACAAGCTTCCTAGGACCGGTTTCTGGCATTTCAGCCGTCTTCAGCCAGGCTTGCTTGAATCCAGGGGCAAAGTGAGCAAGGGACTCATGTCTGAGCATACCCTGCCAACTTATGGCAAACAAAGTGGTACAAAAGGGGGTGGTGATGGACGGAGCATCAGAACCAATCAAACACTCACACCCAGTCAACAGATCTGGGTTTGATCAATCACTGTTCTTTAGCCCACTCTGCCACCCCAGTTCAGACATGGCCATATGCAAATCAGTCTGACCATGTGCCTCATGGGAACAGTCCAGCCCGAACTGCCAAGCCATGCCTTCCCTGGACCGGAAACAAGCTTCCTAGGACCGGTTTCTGGCATTTCAGCCGTCTTCAGCCAGGCTTGCTTGAATCCAGTGGCAAAGTGAGCAAGGGACTCACGTCTGAGCATACCCTGCCAACTTATGGCAAACAAAGCGGTACAAAAGGGGGTGGTGATGGACAGAGCATCAGAACCAATCAAACACTCACACCCAGTCAACAGATCTGGGTTTTATCCATCACCGTTCTTTAGCCCACACTGCGAACCCCAGTTCAGACATGGCCATATGCAAATCAGTCTGACCATGTGCCTCATGGGAACAGTCCAGCCCGAACTGCCAGGCCATGCCTTCCCTGGACGGAAACAAGCTTCCTAGGACCGGTTTCTGGCATTTCAGCCGTCTTCAGCCAGGCTTGCTTGAATCCAGTGGCAAAGTGAGCAAGGGACTCATGTCTGAGCATACCCTGCCAACTTATGGCAAACAAAGTGGTACAAAAGGGGGTGGTGATGGACGGAGCATCAGAACCAATCAAACACTCACTCCCAGTCAACAGATCTGGGTTTGATCCATCACTGTTCTTTAGCCCACTCTGCCACCCCAGTTCAGACATGGCCATATGCAAATCAGTCTGACCATGTGCCTCATGGGAAAAGTCCAGCCCGAACTGCCAAGCCATTCCTTCCCTGGACCGGAAACAAGCTTCCTAGGACCGGTTTCTGGCATTTCAGCCGTCTTCAGCCAGGCTTGCTTGAATCCAGTGGCAAAGTGAGCAAGGGACTCACGTCTGAACATACCCTGCCAACTTATGGCAAACAAAGCGGTACAAAAGGGGGTGGTGATGGACGGAGCGTCAGAACCAATCAAACACTCACACCCAGTCAACAGATCTGGGTTTGATCCATCACCGTTCTTTAGCCCACTCTGCCACCCCAGTTCAGACATGGCCATATGCAAATCAGTCTGACCATGTGCCTCATGGGAAAAGTCCAGCCCGAACTGCCAAGCCATGCCTTCCCTGGACCGGAAACAAGCTTCCTAGGACCGGTTTCTGGCATTTCAGCCGTCTTCAGCCAGGCTTGCTTGAATCCAGTGGCAAAGTGAGCAAGGGACTCACGTCTGAGCATACCCTCCCAACTTATGGCAAACAAAGCGGTACAAAAGGGGGTGGTGATGGACGGAGCATCAGAACCAATCAAACACTCACACCCAGTCAACAGATCTGGGTTTGATCCATCACCGTTCTTTAGCCCACTCTGCCACCCCAGTTGAGTCATGGCCATATGCAAATCAGTCTGACCATGTGCCTCATGGGAACAGTCCAGCCCGAACTGCCAAGCCATATCTTCCCTGGACCGGAAACAAGCTTCCTAGGACCGGATTCTGGCATTTCAGCCGTCTTCAGCCAGGCTTGCTTGAATCCAGTGGCAAAGTGAGCAAGGGACTCACGTCTGAGCATACCCTGCCAACTTATGGCAAACAAAGTGGTACAAAAGGGGGTGGTGATGGACGGAGCGTCAGAACCAATCAAACACTCACACCCAGTCAACAGATCTGGGTTTGATCCATCACCGTTCTTTAGCCCACTCTGCCACCCCAGTTCAGACATGGCCATATGCAAATCAGTCTGACCATGTGCCTCATGGGAACAGTCCAGCCCGAACTAACAAGCCATGCCTTCCCTGGACCGGAAACAAGCTTCCTAGGATCGGTTTCTGGCATTTCAGCCGTCTTCAGCCAGGCTTGCTTGAAACCAGTGGCAAAGTGAGCAAGGGACTCACGTCTGAGCATACCCTGCCAACTTATGGCAAACAAAGCGGTACAAAAGGGGGTGGTGATGGACGGAGCATCAGAACCAATCAAACACTCACACCCAGTCAACAGATCTGGGTTTGATCCATCACCGTTCTTTAGCCCACTCTGCCACCCCAGTTCAGACATGGCCATATGCAAATCAGTCTGACCATGTGCCTCATGGGAACAGTCCAGCCCGAACTGCAAAGCCATGCCTTCCCTGGACCGGGAACTAGCTTCCTAGGACCGGTTTCTGGCATTTCAGCCGTCTTCAGCCAGGCTTGCTTGAATCCAGTGGCAAAGTGAGCAAGGGACTCACGTCTGAGCATACCCTGCCAACTTATGGCAAACAAAGCGGTACAAAAGGGGGTGGTGATGGACGGAGCGTCAGAACCAATCAAACACTCACACCCAGTCAACAGATCTGGGTTTGATCCATCACAGTTCTTTAGCCCACTCTGCCACCCCAGTTCAGACATGGCCATATGCAAATCAGTCTGACCATGTGCCTCATGGGAACAGTCCAGCCCGAACTGCCAACCCATTCCTTCCCTGGACCGGAAACAAGCTTCCTAGGACCAGTTTCTGGCATTTCAGCCGTCTTCAGCCAGGCTTGCTTGAATCCAGTGGCAAAGTGAGCAAGGGACTCACGTCTGAGCATACCCTGCCAACTTATGGCAAACAAAGCGGTACAAAAGGGGGTGGTGATGGACGGAGCGTCAGAACCAATCAAACACTCACACCCAGTCAACAGATCTGGGTTTGATCCATCACCGTTCTTTAGCCCACTCTGCCACCCCAGTTCAGACATGGCCATATGCAAATCAGTCTGACCATGTGCCTCATGGGAACAGTCCAGCCCGAACTGCCAAGCCATATCTTCCCTGGACCGGAAACAAGCTTCGTAGGACCGGATTCTGGCATTTCAGCCGTCTTCAGCCAGGCTTGCTTGAATCCAGTGGCAAAGTGAGCAAGGGACTCACGTCTGAGCATACCCTGCCAACTTATGGCAAACAAAGTGGTACAAAAGGGGGTGGTGATGGACGGAGCGTAAGAACCAATCAAACACTCACACCCAGTCAACAGATCTGGGTTTGATCCATCACCGTTCTTTAGCCCACTCTGCCACCCCAGTTCAGACATGGCCATATGCAAATCAGTCTGACCATGTGCCTCATGGGAACAGTCCAGCCCGAACTAACAAGCCATGCCTTCCCTGGACCGGAAACAAGCTTCCTAGGACCGGTTTCTGGCATTTCAGCCGTCTTCAGCCAGGCTTGCTTGAATCCAGTGGCAAAGTGAGCAAGGGACTCACGTCTGAGCATACCCTGCCAACTTATGGCAAACAAAGCAATACAAAAGGGGGTGGTGATGGACGGAGCATCAGAACCAATCAAACACTCACACCCAGTCAACAGATCTGGGTTTGATCCATCACCGTTCTTTAGCCCACTCTGCCACCCCAGTTCAGACATGGCCATATGCAAATCAGTCTGACCATGTGCCTCATGGGAACAGTCCAGCCCGAACTGCCAAGCCATGCCTTCCCTGGACCGGAAACAACCTTCCTAGGACCGGTTTCTGGCATTTCAGCCGTCTTCAGCCAGGCTTGCTTGAATCCCGTGGCAAAGTGAGCAAGGGACTCACGTCTGAGCATACCCTGCCAACTTATGGCAAACAAAGCGGTACAAAATGGGGTGGTGATGGACGGAGCATCAGAACCAATGAAACACTCACACCCAGTCAACAGATCTGGGTTTGATCCATCACTGTTCTTTAGCCCACTCTGCCACCCCAGTTCAGACATGGCCATATGCAAATCAGTCTGACCATGTGCCTCATGGGAACAGTCCAGCCCGAACTGCCAAGCCATGCCTTCCCTGGACCGGAAACAAGCTTCCTAGGACCGGTTTCTGGCATTTCAGCCGTCTTCAGCCAGGCTTGCTTGAATCCAGTGGCAAAGTGAGCAAGGGACTCACGTCTGAGCATACCCTGCCAACTTATGGCAAACAAAGCGGTACAAAAGGGGTTGGTGATGGACAGAGCATCAGAACCAATCAAACACTCACACCCAGTCAACAGATCTGGGTTTTATCCATCACCGTTCTTTAGCCCACTCTGCGAACCCCAGTTCAGACATGGCCATATGCAAATCAGTCTGACCATGTGCCTCATGGGAACAGTCCAGCCCGAACTGCCAAGCCATGCCTTCCCTGGACCGGAAACAAGCTTCCTAGGACCGGTTTCTGGCATTTCAGCCGTCTTCAGCCAGGCTTGCTTGAATCCAGTGGCAAAGTGAGCAAGGGACTCATGTCTGAGCATACCCTGCCAACTTATGGCAAACAAAGTGGTACAAAAGGGGGTGGTGATGGACGGAGCATCAGAACCAATCAAACACTCACACCCAGTCAACAGATCTGGGATTGATCCATCACCGTTCTTTAGCCCACTCTGCCACCCCAGTTCAGACATGGCCATATGCAAATCAGTCTGACCATGTGCCTCATGGGAACAGTCCAGCCCGAACTGCCAAGCCATTCCTTCCCTGGACCGGAAACAAGCTTCCTAGGACCGGTTTCTGGCATTTCAGCCGTCTTCAGCCAGGCTTGCTTGAATCCAGTGGCAAAGTGAGCAAGGGACTCACGTCTGAGCATACCCTGCCAACTTATGGCAAACAAAGTGGTACAAAAGGGGGTGGTGATGGACGGAGCATCAGAACCAATCAAACACTCACACCCAGTCAACAGATCTGGGTTTGATCCATCACCGTTCTTTAGCCCACTCTGCCACCCCAGTTCAGACATGGCCATATGCAAATCAGTCTGACCATGTGCCTCATGGGAACAGTCCAGCCCGAACTGCCAAGCCATGCCTTCCCTGGACCGGAAACAAGCTTCCTAGGACCGGTTTCTGGCATTTCAGCCGTCTTCAGCCAGGCTTGCTTGAATCCCGTGGCAAAGTGAGCAAGGGACTCACGTCTGAGCATACCCTGCCAATTTATGGCAAACAAAGCGGTACAAAATGGGGTGGTGATGGACGGAGCATCAGAACCAATCAAACACTCACACCCAGTCAACAGATCTGGGTTTGATCCATCACTGTTCTTTAGCCCACTCTGCCACCCCAGTTCAGACATGGCCATATGCAAATCAGTCTGACCATGTGCCTCATGGGAACAGTCCAGCCCGAACTGCCAAGCCATGCCTTCCCTGGACCGGAAACAAGCTTCCTAGGACCGGTTTCTGGCATTTCAGCCGTCTTCAGCCAGGCTTGCTTGAATCCAGTGGCAAAGTGAGCAAGGGACTCATGTCTGAGCATACCCTGCCAACTTATGGCAAACAAAGTGGTACAAAAGGGGGTGGTGATGGACGGAGCATCAGAACCAATCAAACACTCACACCCAGTCAACAGATCTGGGTTTGATCAATCACTGTTCTTTAGCCCACTCTGCCACCCCAGTTCAGACATGGCCATATGCAAATCAGTCTGACCATGTGCCTCATGGGAACAGTCCAGCCCGAACTGCCAAGCCATGCCTTCCCTGGACCGGAAACAAGCTTCCTAGGACCGGTTTCTGGCATTTCAGCCGTCTTCAGCCAGGCTTGCTTGAATCCAGTGGCAAAGTGAGCAAGGGACTCACGTCTGAGCATACCCTGCCAACTTATGGCAAACAAAGCGGTACAAAAGGGGGTGGTGATGGACAGAGCATCAGAACCAATCAAACACTCACACCCAGTCAACAGATCTGGGTTTTATCCATCACCGTTCTTTAGCCCACACTGCGAACCCCAGTTCAGACATGGCCATATGCAAATCAGTCTGACCATGTGCCTCATGGGAACAGTCCAGCCCGAACTGCCAAGCCATGCCTTCCCTGGACGGAAACAAGCTTCCTAGGACCGGTTTCTGGCATTTCAGCCGTCTTCAGCCAGGCTTGCTTGAATCCAGTGGCAAAGTGAGCAAGGGACTCATGTCTGAGCATACCCTGCCAACTTATGGCAAACAAAGTGGTACAAAAGGGGGTGGTGATGGACGGAGCATCAGAACCAATCAAACACTCACTCCCAGTCAACAGATCTGGGTTTGATCCATCACTGTTCTTTAGCCCACTCTGCCACCCCAGTTCAGACATGGCCATATGCAAATCAGTCTGACCATGTGCCTCATGGGAACAGTCCAGCCCGAACTGCCAAGCCATTCCTTCCCTGGACCGGAAACAAGCTTCCTAGGACCGGTTTCTGGCATTTCAGCCGTCTTCAGCCAGGCTTGCTTGAATCCAGTGGCAAAGTGAGCAAGGGACTCACGTCTGAGCATACCCTGCCAACTTATGGCAAACAAAGCGGTACAAAAGGGGGTGGTGATGGACGGAGCGTCAGAACCAATCAAACACACACACCCAGTCAACAGATCTGGGTTTGATCCATCACCGTTCTTTAGCCCACTCTGCCACCCCAGTTCAGACATGGCCATATGCAAATCAGTCTGACCATGTGCCTCATGGGAACAGTCCAGCCCGAACTGCCAAGCCATGCCTTCCCTGGACCGGAAACAAGCTTCCTAGGACCGGTTTCTGGCATTTCAGCCGTCTTCAGCCAGGCTTGCTTGAATCCAGTGGCAAAGTGAGCAAGGGACTCACGTCTGAGCATACCCTGCCAACTTATGGCAAACAAAGCGGTACAAAAGGGGGTGGTGATGGACGGAGCATCAGAACCAATCAAACACTCACACCCAGTCAACAGATCTGGGTTTGATCCATCACCGTTCTTTAGCCCACTCTGCCACCCCAGTTCAGACATGGCCATATGCAAATCAGTCTGACCATGTGCCTCATGGGAACAGTCCAGCCCGAACTGCCAAGCCATGCCTTCCCTGGACCAGAAACAAGCTTCCTAGGACCGGTTTCTGGCATTTCAGCTGTCTTCAGCCAGGCTTGCTTGAATCCAGTGGCAAAGTGAGCAAGGGACTCACGTCTGAGCATACCCTGCCAACTTATGGCAAACAAAGTGGTACAAAAGGGGGTGGTGATGGACGGAGCATCAGAACCAATCAAACACTCACACCCAGTCAACAGATCTGGGTTTGATCCATCACCGTTCTTTAGCCCACTCCGCCACCCCAGTTCAGACATGGCCATATGCAAATCAGTCTGACCATGTGCCTCATGGGAACAGTCCAGCCCGAACTGCCAAGCCATGCCTTCCCTGGACCGGAAACAAGCTTCCTAGGACCGGTTTCTGGCATTTCAGCCGTCTTCAGCCAGGCTTGCTTGAATCCAGTGGCAAAGTGAGCAAGGGACTCACGTCTGAGCATACCCTGCCAACTTATGGCAAACAAAGCGGTACAAAAGGGGGTGGTGATGGACGGAGCGTCAGAACCAATCAAACACTCACACCCAGTCAACAGATCTGGGTTTGATCCATCACCGTTCTTTAGCCCACTCTGCCACCCCAGTTCAGACATGGCCATATGCAAATCAGTCTGACCATGTGCCTCATGGGAACAGTCCAGCCCGAACTGCCAAGCCATGCCTTCCCTGGACCGGAAACAAGCTTCCTAGGACCGGTTTCTGGCATTTCAGCCGTCTTCAGCCAGGCTTGCTTGAATCCCGTGGCAAAGTGAGCAAGGGACTCACGTCTGAGCATACCCTGCCAATTTATGGCAAACAAAGCGGTACAAAATGGGGTGGTGATGGACGGAGCATCAGAACCAATCAAACACTCACACCCAGTCAACAGATCTGGGTTTGATCCATCACTGTTCTTTAGCCCACTCTGCCACCCCAGTTCAGACATGGCCATATGCAAATCAGTCTGACCATGTGCCTCATGGGAACAGTCCAGCCCGAACTGCCAAGCCATGCCTTCCCTGGACCGGAAACAAGCTTCCTAGGACCGGTTTCTGGCATTTCAGCCGTCTTCAGCCAGGCTTGCTTGAATCCAGTGGCAAAGTGAGCAAGGGACTCACGTCTGAGCATACCCTGCCAACTTATGGCAAACAAAGCGGTACAAAAGGGGGTGGTGATGGACAGAGCATCAGAACCAATCAAACACTCACACCCAGTCAACAGATCTGGGTTTTATCCATCACCGTTCTTTAGCCCACTCTGCGAACCCCAGTTCAGACATGGCCATATGCAAATCAGTCTGACCATGTGCCTCATGGGAACAGTCCAGCCCGAACTGCCAAGCCATGCCTTCCCTGGACCGGAAACAAGCTTCCTAGGACCGGTTTCTGGCATTTCAGCCGTCTTCAGCCAGGCTTGCTTGAATCCAGTGGCAAAGTGAGCAAGGGACTCATGTCTGAGCATACCCTGCCAACTTATGGCAAACAAAGTGGTACAAAAGGGGGTGGTGATGGACGGAGCATCAGAACCAATCAAACACTCACACCCAGTCAACAGATCTGGGTTTGATCAATCACTGTTCTTTAGCCCACTCTGCCACCCCAGTTCAGACATGGCCATATGCAAATCAGTCTGACCATGTGCCTCATGGGAACAGTCCAGCCCGAACTGCCAAGCCATGCCTTCCCTGGACCGGAAACAAGCTTCCTAGGACCGGTTTCTGGCATTTCAGCCGTCTTCAGCCAGGCTTGCTTGAATCCAGTGGCAAAGTGAGCAAGGGACTCACGTCTGAGCATACCCTGCCAACTTATGGCAAACAAAGCGGTACAAAAGGGGGTGGTGATGGACAGAGCATCAGAACCAATCAAACACTCACACCCAGTCAACAGATCTGGGTTTTATCCATCACCGTTCTTTAGCCCACACTGCGAACCCCAGTTCAGACATGGCCATATGCAAATCAGTCTGACCATGTGCCTCATGGGAACAGTCCAGCCCGAACTGCCAAGCCATGCCTTCCCTGGACGGAAACAAGCTTCCTAGGACCGGTTTCTGGCATTTCAGCCGTCTTCAGCCAGGCTTGCTTGAATCCAGTGGCAAAGTGAGCAAGGGACTCATGTCTGAGCATACCCTGCCAACTTATGGCAAACAAAGTGGTACAAAAGGGGGTGGTGATGGACGGAGCATCAGAACCAATCAGACACTCACTCCCAGTCAACAGATCTGGGTTTGATCCATCACTGTTCTTTAGCCCACTCTGCCACCCCAGTTCAGACATGGCCATATGCAAATCAGTCTGACCATGTGCCTCATGGGAACAGTCCAGCCCGAACTGCCAAGCCATTCCTTCCCTGGACCGGAAACAAGCTTCCTAGGACCGGTTTCTGGCATTTCAGCCGTCTTCAGCCAGGCTTGCTTGAATCCAGTGGCAAAGTGAGCAAGGGACTCACGTCTGAGCATACCCTGCCAACTTATGGCAAACAAAGCGGTACAAAAGGGGGTGGTGATGGACGGAGCGTCAGAACCAATCAAACATTCACACCCAGTCAACAGATCTGGGTTTGATCCATCACCGTTCTTTAGCCCACTCTGCCACCCCAGTTCAGACATGGCCATATGCAAATCAGTCTGACCATGTGCCTCATGGGAACAGTCCAGCCCGAACTGCCAAGCCATGCCTTCCCTGGACCGGAAACAAGCTTCCTAGGACCGGTTTCTGGCATTTCAGCCGTCTTCAGCCAGGCTTGCTTGAATCCAGTGGCAAAGTGAGCAAGGGACTCACGTCTGAGCATACCCTGCCAACTTATGGCAAACAAAGCGGTACAAAAGGGGGTGGTGATGGACGGAGCATCAGAACCAATCAAACACTCACACCCAGTCAACAGATCTGGGTTTGATCCATCACCGTTCTTTAGCCCACTCTGCCACCCCAGTTCAGACATGGCCATATGCAAATCAGTCTGACCATGTGCCTCATGGGAACAGTCCAGCCCGAACTGCCAAGCCATGCCTTCCCTGGACCAGAAACAAGCTTCCTAGGACCGGTTTCTGGCATTTCAGCTGTCTTCAGCCAGGCTTGCTTGAATCCAGTGGCAAAGTGAGCAAGGGACTCACGTCTGAGCATACCCTGCCAACTTATGGCAAACAAAGTGGTACAAAAGGGGGTGGTGATGGACGGAGCATCAGAACCAATCAAACACTCACACCCAGTCAACAGATCTGGGTTTGATCCATCACCGTTCTTTAGCCCACTCTGCCACCCCAGTTCAGACATGGCCATATGCAAATCAGTCTGACCATGTGCCTCATGGGAACAGTCCAGCCCAAACTGCCAAGCCATGCCTTCCCTGGACCGGAAACAAGCTTCCTAGGACCGGTTTCTGGCATTTCAGCCGTCTTCAGCCAGGCTTGCTTGAATCCAGTGGCAAAGTGAGCAAGGGACTCATGTCTGAGCATACCCTGCCAACTTATGGCAAACAAAGTGGTACAAAAGGGGGTGGTGATGGACGGAGCATCAGAACCAATCAAACACTCACACCCAGTCAACAGATCTGGGATTGATCCATCACCGTTCTTTAGCCCACTCTGCCACCCCAGTTCAGACATGGCCATATGCAAATCAGTCTGACCATGTGCCTCATGGGAACAGTCCAGCCCGAACTGCCAAGCCATGCCTTCCCTGGACCGGAAACAAGCTTCCTAGGACCGGTTTCTGGCATTTCAGCCGTCTTCAGCCAGGCTTGCTTGAATCCAGTGGCAAAGTGAGCAAGGGACTCACGTCTGAGCATACCCTGCCAACTTATGGCAAACAAAGCGGTACAAAAGGGGGTGGTGATGGACGGAGCATCAGAACCAATCAAACACTCACACCCAGTCAACAGATCTGGGTTTGATCCATCACCGTTCTTTAGCCCACTCTGCCACCCCAGTTCAGACATGGCCATATGCAAATCAGTCTGACCATGTGCCTCATGGGAACAGTCCAGCCCGAACTGCCAAGCCATGCCTTCCCTGGACCGGAAACAAGCTTCCTAGGACCGGTTTCTGGCAGTTCAGCCGTCTTCAGCAAGGCTTGCTTGAATCCCGTGGCAAAGTGAGCAAGGGACTCACGTCTGAGCATACCCTGCCAACTTATGGCAAACAAAGCGGTACAAAAGGGGTTGGTGATGGACAGAGCATCAGAACCAATCAAACACTCACACCCAGTCAACAGATCTGGGTTTTATCCATCACCGTTCTTTAGCCCACTCTGCGAACCCCAGTTCAGACATGGCCATATGCAAATCAGTCTGACCATGTGCCTCATGGGAACAGTCCAGCCCGAACTGCCAAGCCATGCCTTCCCTGGACCAGAAACAAGCTTCCTAGGACCGGTTTCTGGCATTTCAGCCGTCTTCAGCCAGGCTTGCTTGAATCCAGGGGCAAAGTGAGCAAGGGACTCATGTCTGAGCATACCCTGCCAACTTATGGCAAACAAAGTGGTACAAAAGGGGGTGGTGATGGACGGAGCATCAGAACCAATCAAACACTCACACCCAGTCAACAGATCTGGGTTTGATCAATCACTGTTCTTTAGCCCACTCTGCCACCCCAGTTCAGACATGGCCATATGCAAATCAGTCTGACCATGTGCCTCATGGGAACAGTCCAGCCCGAACTGCCAAGCCATGCCTTCCCTGGACCGGAAACAAGCTTCCTAGGACCGGTTTCTGGCATTTCAGCCGTCTTCAGCCAGGCTTGCTTGAATCCAGTGGCAAAGTGAGCAAGGGACTCACGTCTGAGCATACCCTGCCAACTTATGGCAAACAAAGCGGTACAAAAGGGGTTGGTGATGGACAGAGCATCAGAACCAATCAAACACTCACACCCAGTCAACAGATCTGGGTTTTATCCATCACCGTTCTTTAGCCCACTCTGCGAACCCCAGTTCAGACATGGCCATATGCAAATCAGTCTGACCATGTGCCTCATGGGAACAGTCCAGCCCGAACTGCCAAGCCATGCCTTCCCTGGACCAGAAACAAGCTTCCTAGGACCGGTTTCTGGCATTTCAGCCGTCTTCAGCCAGGCTTGCTTGAATCCAGTGGCAAAGTGAGCAAGGGACTCATGTCTGAGCATACCCTGCCAACTTATGGCAAACAAAGTGGTACAAAAGGGGGTGGTGATGGACGGAGCATCAGAACCAATCAAACACTCACTCCCAGTCAACAGATCTGGGTTTGATCCATCACTGTTCTTTAGCCCACTCTGCCACCCCAGTTCAGACATGGCCATATGCAAATCAGTCTGACCATGTGCCTCATGGGAACAGTCCAGCCCGAACTGCCAAGCCATTCCTTCCCTGGACCGGAAACAAGCTTCCTAGGACCGGTTTCTGGCATTTCAGCCGTCTTCAGCCAGGCTTGCTTGAATCCAGTGGCAAAGTAAGCAAGGGACTCACGTCTGAGCATACCCTGCCAACTTATGGCAAACAAAGCGGTACAAAAGGGGGTGGTGATGGACGGAGCGTCAGAACCAATCAAACACTCACACCCAGTCAACAGATCTGGGTTTGATCCATCACCGTTCTTTAGCCCACTCTGCCACCCCAGTTCAGACATGGCCATATGCAAATCAGTCTGACCATGTGCCTCATGGGAACAGTCCAGCCCGATCTGCCAAGCCATGCCTTCCCTGGACCGGAAACAAGATTCCTAGGACCGGATTCTGGCATTTCAGCCGTCTTCAGCCAGGCTTGCTTGAATCCAGTGGCAAAGGGAGCAAGGGACTCACGTCTGAGCATACCCTGCCAACTTATGGCAAACAAAGCGGTACAAAAGGGGGTGGTGATGGACGGAGCGTCAGAACCAATCAAACACTCACACCGAGTCAACAGATCTGGGTTTGATCCATCACCGTTCTTAAGCCCACTCTGCCACCCCAGTTCAGACATGGCCATATGCAAATCAGTCTGACCATGTGCCTCATGGGAACAGTCCAGCCCGAACTGCCAAGCCATGCCTTCCCTGGACCGGAAACAAGCTTCCTAGGACCGGTTTCAGGCATTTCAGCCGTCTTCAGCCAGGCTTGCTTGAATCCAGTGGCAAAGTGAGCAAGGGACTCACGTCTGAGCATACCCTCCCAACTTATGGCAAACAAAGCGGTACAAAAGGGGGTGGTGATGGACGGAGCATCAGAACCAATCAAACACTCACACCCAGTCAACAGATCTGGGTTTGATCCATCACCGTTCTTTAGCCCACTCTGCCACCCCAGTTCAGACATGGCCATATGCAAATCAGTCTGACCATGTGCCTCATGGGAACAGTCCAGCCCGAACTGCCAAGCCACGCCTTCCCTGGACCGGAAACAAGCTTCCTAGGACCGGTTTCTGGCATTTCAGCCGTCTTCAGCCAGGCTTGCTTGAATCCAGTGGCAAAGTGAGCAAGGGACTCACGTCTGAGCATACCCTGCCAACTTATGGCAAACAAAGCGGTACAAAAGGGGGTGGTGTTGGACGGAGCATCAGAACCAATCAAACACTCACACCCAGTCAACAGATCTGGGTTTGATCCATCATCGTTCTTTAGCCCACTCTGCCACCCCAGTTCAGACATGGCCATATGCAAATCAGTCTGACCATGTGCCTCATGGGAACAGTTCAGCCGGAACTGCCAAGCCATGCCTTCCCTGGACCGGAAACAAGCTTCCTAGGACCGGTTTCTGGCATTTCAGCCGTCTTCAGCCAGGCTTGCTTGAATCCAGTGGCAAAGTGAGCAAGGGACTCACGTCTGAGCATACCCTGCCAACTTATGGCAAACAAAGCGGTACAAAAGGGGGTGGTGATGGACAGAGCATCAGAACCAATCAAACACTCACACCCAGTCAACAGATCTGGGTTTTATCCATCACCGTTCTTTAGCCCACTCTGTTACCCCAGTTCAGACATGGCCATATGCAAATCAGTCTGACCATGTGCCTCATGGGAACAGTCCAGCCCGAACTGCCAAGCCATGCCTTCCCTGGACCGGAAACAAGCTTCCTAGGACCAGTTTCTGGCATTTCAGCCGTCTTCAGCCAGGCTTGCTTGAATCCAGTGGCAAAGTGAGCAAGGGACTCACGTCTGAGCATACCCTGCCAACTTATGGCAAACAAAGCGGTACAAAAGGGGGTGGTGATGGACAGAGCATCAGAATCAATCAAACACTCACACCCAGTCAACAGATCTGGGTTTGATCCATCACCGTTCTTTAGCCCACTCTGCCACCCCAGTTCAGACATGGCCGTATGCAAATCAGTCTGGCCATGTGCCTCATGGGAACAGTCCAGCCCGAACTGCCAAGCCATGCCTTCCCTGGACCGGAAACATGCTTCCTAGGACCGGTTTCTGGCATTTCAGCCGTCTTCACCCAGGCTTGCTTGAATCCAGTGGCAAAGTGAGCAAGGGACTCACGTCTGAGCATACCCTGCCAACTTATGGCAAACAAAGTGGTACAAAAGGGGGTGGTGATGGACAGAGCATCAGAACCAATCAAACACTCACACCCAGTCAACAGATCTGG